>NC_135266.1:6138180-6785680 GCF_051311805.1 Agelaius phoeniceus | reverse complement strand
ATTTGTGCAGCAGCTTGTGAGTCTGTAGTGTTACAGTTCAGGTATTTTTGATTGTTCAGGAGTTTAGGTCATGGTCCATCTTATGTTCCAGTTGATCAGCAGGTGTGTTACTGTTGGTTTTATCTTTAGTCAGTAAGCTTGGATCATTTTAAATCAGAGGCAGACTAGATTAAGGCAGGGAAAACCTGGCAGGGATTGCAGTGTGGTTGTGCAAATTGCACAGTGTTTTCCCAGGTGTCTTCGTGGCTGGAATTGCAGAATGGCACAGAGTATGGAAGGCTGGGTTGTAGAAGTCCAGATAAAACTTCTTAGCAATGACTTGTGGCAAAGATATTTCACTGTAGGCTACAGTGGTGTTAGAAATGCAGCAAATTCAACCCCCCCTGCAGTAGCCAGTGGCTGTGGCAGAGGAGGATGGCTGAACCCTGAGCAATAATAACTTAAAGTGCTGCAGCTAAATCTGGCAGTGTTCATCTCTGGTGCCTGTGCTAGCAGGGAGCCTGTCAGGCAGTCATTAGCTTTGCAAATTCACATTTAGTGCTTGCTGCTCACAGCCTTCTCTGTGTAAAATACCTCAGGTTTTCTTGGTAGTCTTTGGAGAGATTTGCCTGCTTTCTTAAAAAAAAAAAAAAAAAAGTTTGAAATCCAAACTAGGTGAGAAATTGAAATGACCATTTAGAGCACTGTAATTTCTGTAGCTGTTCTTTACAGTTGTCACTGTGTTTGAAAATGTTACCTAAGATGTCTTTAAAGTTCACAGAAGTCCCTTTAATCATTACCATATGGTTATTGAATGTTTTGGGCTATACTCTGCTGTTTTTCCATCCTGAACTCTGTTTGCAGTTCTTTTAGTTGAAATGTTGTCTGTATTTTTCTCTGTTAGAATTCTTGTTGGAATTCTTATCGCTTCAATATATTTTACTCCAAAACACTTTATTTAGGATGTATGTTTGCTATATTTTATATAGCAAAATATGGTGGTTTTGAGCATTACTCTTTTTGATATTAAAAAAAATAGTATAAAAGTGTGTTTCTATCATTCTACAAAAAAACCTGCATCTGTTACTGTGACTGAGAGCTTGTAGTTCCTAATGTTGTGGGATTTGATGACTAATACTGATCCATGATATAGCAGTCTGTCACTATCTGTTACCAAGATAAATTTCATAAAAGAGAGGGAAAAAACCTTTAGGGAGCCTATTTTGTCATGTTTCAAATATTAAGTTTTACTGTAATGTTCATTTCCAAATGACATTGCTACACATACTACATTCATAAAAATTAACAGCTTAACAGCTTTTTTTTTTAATTGGGACCACGTATGTGTTCTTTCTAGTAGAAATATGAAAAATAGCTTCAGTTTGTGGTGTTAGGATGAGTGCATTGCAAATAGGCATAATATAAACTGTTAGAGCCTTTAAGGTTTTTTTTTAAGTTTACCTGATCTGCCTCCAGAATTGGAATGTGGCTTTCTTGAGAGAGGAATGGGAGGTGTTTCACTCTAGTGAAATGTTGCATTTTGATGTTTTTGGTCTGCTGTTGTCTGAGAGATCTGCAGTAAGTGTTCCTAGCAAAACATTTATCATTTTAGCTACAAAGTCTGTAAACCAGCAAGTCCTTATGTTTGTGCTCTTTGATGGAGGTGTAGTATTTCTCATGATATTTAATTTCCAAGATAAAGGAAGGCTCATAAAAGTGTTTCATTTGGCTTCTTACAGTCGGTACAGGCTCATGTAATCATAATTTTTCAAGGGAGGTAAGCTAATACTTTGTCCCATGTAGTTTGCAGACAGCTCAAAAGGTGTTAGATGTTGTTAATGTGTTTTTTTCCCTTTCTTTCATACGGACTGGAGATTGAGAGCTCCCTCTTCAGCCTGTCTGCACCTTCATTCAGCAAGGCACTGGGCTTAGAAGCTGGGTGATAGGGAAAAGTGGAGGAGAGGCTTGGTTTTTTTAGCAGCTCTGAGGTCAATTACTGCATCAGTCTGAACTACATTTACAGGTTTTGAGACAGGATTTCTTCTAGGCAAACAAAGCTTTCTGGAAATTCTGCATATGTCTGCTAATAATAGACTCTGAGAAGTACAGTAACTCACTTGTGCTAGAGCTGGTTATCTGTTATTTCATACTAATAAAAATTATAACTCTGGATACAAACCCTGTATAATATATTAATAGTGGGGGTTTTTTTCCCTGCCATTCTAATATGCCTGACTGCTTCTATTCATAAAGTTGAAGACAGGGATTTCCCAGTCCTTTGCTGAGTAACTGATTTGCCCTTGCTTTAAGATGTACAGGCATACTCATGACAGCTCTGGAGCAGAATTTTGGGCAGAACATACTTGTTACACCTGTTGTGTGCATGACTGACATAAAGAAAAATGTCTGGGAGGGAGAACTTCAAAAGATAATCTGCTCAAAGGCCTGCTGAATGGCAAAAAAAAATATATATATATGTAGTAAAATGGAAGATATTTATATGCTAATATATCAGATACTGTGAGCTTCAATACTGCATGTTGACCTTTATTTTAACACACTGTGTGGGAATGCAATAACAAAGAATTGAAAGTACTTCCTGTAGGACTGATTATATTTGGGTGCTGTCTCTGCAAGTGGTATCTTGAGACTGAAATACGAATTTGTGACCAAAAGTGTTGATTTTTAGAACTACTGTAAAAATTGCAGAAAAGCAACCCACAGTAGAAAACATGAAAAGAATTGATTTTTTTTTCTTAAAAAACCAAAAACAAACATACAAAAAAAAACCCAAAAAACCAAACCCCAAACAACAACAAACCCTAAAACACAACAGATAAATGGAGCAGACAAGATTCCAGACACCTGTGTTGAATAAGCTTAATGCATGGAGAGAGGGGAGTTGTCCTGCAGAATTAGTTTTTCTATATTGGAGCTACACTTATTGGGCCTTAAATGTATTCATGTGTGCATACATACCCTTATTTTATTTGATGTGTTCAGAAATTATTCTGGCTTTATCTCTAATATGGATAATTATATTCTGTTATCCTCTGGCACATTCTTCTTGCTATCTGACAATAGTCACTGGAATCTGTTGTCTTGATGATATTCTCCAGGCAAAAATAGACATTTTTACAGGTAGGAACAGGTGGATGTAGCTTGGATTTTTTTTTTATAGCTGGAGCACTAGATTATTCATTTTTATTTTCTTCCTCATTGTTCTGCATTTGGCTCTGTTTACTATATGCTTACTTCACAACCAGGCTGTTTATATTCTTTGTGAGTTGAAGTCCTCAGATGTCTATTTTTTAAATTTCTTTTTCAGATGCTTTCATGTTTAAAAAGTCTTGTCTAAAAGAGCCATTTTTTGCATCTTTTAGACTCTACGTGTTTATTTGTGTTTAGAGCACAAAAGACCTGGCATTAGTAGCAGTTTGGGATTTAGTAATGCACGGGAGTTGATTCACAAGGTAACTACAATTGACCTAGTGCAGGAGAGTGAACTGCAGGATAATGAAGTTCCTCATCTCACAGGAGGGATTTTATGGTAATGCTCACCACCTAAAAGTGACCTGTTCAAAGTTCGAAGGGTTTTGTGTGTTGCTTAAGAACAAAGGAGCATCAGAAGCATGGAAATTTGCTGGTTTTTATAGTGAAAGCAGTGTATTAGAAGAGGCATTCAGAAGTCTTGCATCACAATAAAATAAAATCAGAATTAGTTAGACAGAAATAAATGCTGGGAGACTGTCATTTTGCCTTACATAAACAAGTGTTGTCTTAATAAAAGCTGCTCAAGTGAAGCCATTAGGTGAAAGGGGATGCTTTGTACCATAAAATGCAAAACACGGGCCAAAGAGAAAACTCAGTTTGATTCTTCTTTTATTACGTGTGAATGGGTTGTCTGCTCTGTAGAAACAGACTTGGTAAATGCTTTGTTTTGCCAAAGACTAAAGTGAGCACTTAAGTAGGGCAAGATAATTGTGGAGGCTGAAAAGTTTCTTTATATCCATCTTCCTTGGTGCGAATGTTGAGGAAATATTTAACAGAGCTCCATTCTGTTCCTGGGGTGAAATGAGGTTGTTGAGGAGGCTGAGAAGGGGTCAGACATAGGGTGCTGGCACAGCAATTAATACTTGTACAAGGAGCTTCCCTTGAAGGGCCAGACAATGTCACTGAAAAGCCACGAGGAATTGAGAAATGCAGGAGCTGAGCTATTGACTCAGATATGCAAATCTCATTAAGATGCTGTTCTGGAGAACAGTGGGGTGGCAAATGTGCTCATCTTGTTAAACTGCTGCTGGAGTGTAGGGATGAAAAGGAATTGAGGAGGTGATTCAGGGAAGTGGGGTTTGGTTAGTCTTCCCTACCAATAAAACTGGTTGCAGCAGTAAATTTTAAGGTGGTTATAAACCAACTAAATTATGTTTGGTAAACTGTTTACATAGTAGAGTAAAGTTCTTTAGACCTCTGAGCAAATTAATAGATAAAAGAGTGCACTGTTAGATTAATTATCCTTCCTAAGATTCCTAAAGAAAATCTCCTGTTAAGGTCATAAAAAAAAAATAACCAGTAACAAAAAACAACAAAAAAACCAACACAACCCCAAGTAATTTCTGAGCATAAGTGAAAACCGTGTAATTAAAAAAAGAAAATATGCTAAGAATAACTGCTCTAAGTTTTTTATAAGAAAAGCCCATTGTTAATAGGGGAAAAAAGAAGAGTGTGTTTCTTGGTCTGGTTGTGTATCATGTTTCCTTAAAAAAGACTGCTACCAAAAGCTCTTTTCTGTGCTCTTAGAAATGTAAGTATCTTTTCCCTGTGAGCAATCTTTCTGAAAGGAGAATTAATGAAACATTATCACAAGACTTGAGATTCAACACTCGAGGTGTTTATTTCTACCGAAGTGAAACCAGCTGATTTCTCACTCAGTGTTTCAACTGGTGCATCTCATTAACATCCCAGAGTAGAGATAGAAACCCAGGATCCATCTCAGTTAAAGTCTACCAGTTGTCCTTTCTAAAACTGGTCTGAGGTCAGGTCCTTCGTTGAAGCAACGTAGAAAAGTTCCTGAGTTGATTTGTATTGTTTCTCATAAAAGAAGTAAGAAATATCTTGGTTATTATTATTTTTCTTCATTGTTTATTAAAGTGTGTTCACAGCCTTGAAAGAACAGGCAGAGGTCCAGACAAAACTCCAGAGGTCCTCAGGCAGTTCTGAAGAGCCCAGCTGGGCAACTTTGTGTCAGCTGGAAGCTGTCCTGGTCATTTCTATGGTGTTACATCAAAAGACTCATTTGACAGCTCTGAAGCATTTCTGAGGTTGAAAGCTTTACCAATTTGGCAAGATTGGGGAAGGCAAATGAGAGGTGTAGGTTTGACTGTAATGTGTATCAAAAGGGGCTAATAAGGCCTTTTTATAGTTCTTTCTGCTTGGTGTTCAGAGAGGCAAAGTGTAGAGTAATCCATTGAGAAAAGTGCCAGGAGACCAGAGAGATGGGCTGCCTCTCAAGGGGCCTTGTAAAATGATACAAGTACAGGACAGGGAGCAAACAGAGGAATTTTTGCATGGAAAGAGGGATTAGACATTGGAATGGGCTGCCCAGGGGGGTGGTGGAGTCACCCTCCCTGGAGGTGCTCAAGGAGCAGCAGAAGGTGACACGTGGTGCCATGGTCCAGTTGACAAAGTGATGTTTGGTCTCAGGTTGGACTCCACCATCCCAGAGATCTTTTCCAGTCTTAGTGGTTTGTTGATTCTGTGATGCTCTGGGCTAAAGAGTCTGGAACTGGGGTCTGATAAATGGCCAGCATTTACACAAGGGCAGTAAATCCATTTCCTGAGGAGTTGGAATGGCAGAGGCTGAGGTGGGCAAACTTCTCCTTGCTCCAAGGGCTCTGTTGGAGCCCAGGGCAGAAAAAAAATTTGTTCTGTCCTTACTGAAGATGCTGCTCCCTGAGCCTGGTCTGGAAAGTCAGTGAATCACTAGTTTGGGAGCTCCATTATCCACAGGAAAAGATCCTAAATCTATTTGAGGGGAAGTACTTTGTGGAGGAAGGACCTGGATTAAATTAGTGTTTTGTTTTTAAAAACAAAAAAAGTAATTCTTGTTTTATTGGGAATTTTATTTACAAACAAAGGACTTGTTTGGCTTCAAGACAGAATTGCTCAGTTCCTCTAAAAGCACGTTACGTCTGGCAAGTGAACTTCACCATAGCAAAACTTTGAAGAATAAAATGTTAAACACTGTGATTTCACAAGCTGAACACTGCTTAGAATAAGAGATTCTGTTTTGTTCAAATGGCAAATACTGAACTCTGCAAATGGGAAGCAGAATTATCTGTGAGTGAAAAAAAAAACCATGGGAAAATTTGCAGTTCAGAGGGAAAGGCAAGCATACGAAAAAGTTTGGTGCCACTTGTTATAATGCTTTTCTTATGTAAGACAGTGATGTGATTCTGTTTGTCTTACAGCCTCAGAGCAAGGTGATTAGCAAATGAAATAGAGGAAAGATGTAAAAGTCATTAAGAAAAGAAAAAAAGGAACATTACATCTTACATAACATGTAATTAACCTATGAAATTCACTGCCAACCTGTACTATTGAGGTCAAAATCAGAACAGAATTGAAAAATAATTAGAAATACATTTGCATAATGAGAAAATCCATGGTTCTATTGTAGGATTTTCTGTGTTTCATGAAAGATCTCTGGGAGTATTGCCAGCTAGTACCTGGTTGTGAAAGGCTGGGGTAGGGAATTGCATGATAAACAGGTTGTGTAATTATCTGGCATTACTTGCATTTAAGCATAATGTAAGCTTGACTTGACTTCTTTATATTCCCTTTGAGAGCTCCTCTCTATCCCCTGGCTGCAGAAGGAGCCTGGGGAGGGGAAGCTCAGGGAGCCAAGCTGGGAGTTGTGTGTAACCTCCTTCTTCCCAGGCTGCTGGGGGTTGACAGGTGGTTTTCTGTGGTTTTCTAATAACTCCCAGTAAGAAAGCAGCTGATTGTATCTGCTCATTGTGAAGGGTGGGAGGTTCTGGTTTGAGGCAGGAGGGCACCAAGTGGGTGCTGTGCAGCCCAGTGCTTCAGCTGACTCCTTCTGCAGGCACGTTTCAAAAATAAAATGTCTTGTTCCTTGCTCTTTGTGGATTAATTAATTCTGATAGAATTGAGATAGAGTATCAAATAAATCCACGGTTCCATGTGTTCATTTTAAATGTGATTTTTATTGGTGGAAAGAGAGGGTATTAATTTTGTTCTTCTAAATAACTATAATCTCTTGAGCAGTAAAACCTTGTTAATTCTCATACAGCTAATCCTCAAATAATAATTCACTTAGACTGACTTCACAACAAAAATAACTGCTTAAGCACAAATACTTGTAACTTACTCTGTTTTGACCTGTAAATGGTACCTAAAATCCAAATGTATAGATAAGTGGAAGTTGTTTAGGAACTTTTCATTATCATCAAAAAGTCATAATCTCCCAAGCAGAAACAAAAAGGGCAAATATTTTAAAAGGTATTGAAGCTAAGAGTTCTAGAAAACACAGAAATGATGTTTGGAAGAGGAAAGTCTTTAGACAAAACCAAAAAAGAATAAAAAAAATCATGTCTGCACAGAAGTATCAGGATGTTCAATAAGGCAAGAGTGTTCAGTAAATATTTTTGTTCTGTGCTTGGGAAAAAGGCAGATAAAAATGTTCACATCATGGAACGTATTCTCTTGTCAAGGAGAAGGTTAAACAGCAGTTGTACTTAAATTTGGCATTTCTAAGTCAGAGGCCCAGATAACATGCATCCATGTACTCTGAAAGAGCGAGCCAGAGAACTGTTTGTAATTCATATAGGTTTTTTTTAATAGTTCTTGGAAAACAGGAAAAGTTCCAGAGGACTTGAAGAGCACGCTTCCTGAGAAATAGACATAATTCTCTCAGTGTGATATAAGGGTTGAGTGAAATAGTAAAAGTGTTGAGGTGATTAATTTAATAAACATAAAGTATTCTAATTAGTGATAATGATTCTTGGTTCTGGGAAAATAAGTTTTATCCTGTTAATGTTAATATTTTTGAGATAGAATTTTTATTTTAAAATGGAATTAAATTTTTTATCACTGTGTAACTAAGGTGGCTTTAAATCTCCATGATACTTTCTGTAGTTTTTTTGGGCAGGTGGGATGATGCAGAATCAATCCTGTACCTAAAATGTGTCTGGCAATTGCCTGCCAAGTGTTCTGTGGGTGACTGTTGAAACTGTGTCACACCTGAGCTTCTGGTCAGCTGTGAGTTTAGGGACAGCCAGAGGGGAAGTTTCTACCTAAGACTGAAAGCTGTAAACTGTCTCTTAAAAGCTGTGGGAATGTCTCCTAGAAAACAGTAAAGTATAATTAAAAGGGGTGTTCTAATGAATGTGATGATTGCTGTTCTAATGATGTGATGATTCAAAAGAGATCCCATGACTACATGAAATATTCCCAAGCAAACCAGTGACAGGACAAGAGGACGTGGCCTTAAGCTGTGCCAGGGGAGGTTTAGGTTGGACATCTGGAGGAATTTCTTCACAGAAAGGGTGATTAAACATTGAAGGGCTGCCCAGGGGGGTGGTGGAGTCACTGTCCCTGGAGGTTGAGTTCCTCCAAGGCTGGATGTGGCACTCAGGGCCATGGGCTGGGTGGTGACACGGTGGTGTTTGGTCATGGATTGGACTCAGTGACCCCAGAGGTCTTTTCCAGCTTCATTGATTGAGTGATTTGTGTGAAGTTAAGGCTCCAGTTCCATCCTTAGTGGTTGATGTTCTCCTAAGCAGGGAGTTTGGGTTTGCTCCTCAGGGTGAAGCACTTCATGAGTTGGTGCTTTCACCCCTGGAGCAATTTGCAGCGGTCTGAGTGCTGCAGCTGTGGCTCAGGACAGGCTGCATTTCCTGTGCACCCCTGGCTGTGTCTGTCCCTCTGAGCCTGACAGCTGCTCCTGCCTTCTCCTCCCGCTCTGGGAGTGAAGGGTGTTGGCCATGCACAGTCCACAACAAGCCAGTTTCCTCTGGAAGTCAATTTAAATGAATGAAGTTTGTCCTTCTCTTCATTCCTTCATCACAGATGACTGGGTATCCAGTTTCTTCTGGGGGAATAAATCAGGCTTGTTTTGTCTTGAGCAGTGCATTTGTTGCCTCTTTCAACCACTATGAAATCCTCTCACAAAAACTGCATTCTTGAAACTGGGATGTGTGGGATTTTCAGCACAGGTGCTGTGGTGAAAAAGGGTCTTTCACTTGCACTGGCTGTAGTTCTGTGTTTTCAGAAGTGGAGAGGCTGGCAGGGGATACTCACACCATGGTAGCAAATATTTTTAGTATTTCTATAGTGTTTTTTATAATTTCTATTGCTCTGTTTGGCACACTAACAATTACAAGAATTGTTCTTTAATAGCTCTCTTGGCTTGTTATTAATAGTAAGATATTCTGATTCATAGTTAAAAAAAAAAATAGGAAAAAATGATGATAGAGTGAAGCTGGTCTGTTAAAGACAACTTTAAATATTCTGCCCATCTGTTTCCTGTACCACTTAAATTATGAATGTTTTGCTATCTCAGCTTTGCTATTCTTTGTCCATTTTCCTCTTAAAATTTCCACGTAGAATTTTAGTAGCTTAATAGGAAATTACAGCGTGCAATTGGTAATACCAGCTTCAAGTGCTGGGTTTATGAGATGTCTTTGTTAATCTGATCTTTTCCTTCATGCTGTTTCTTTCCCTTCTCCTCTGCCTTTTGAGACCTGTAGTTCCTCTAAGTGTAGAGAAGTTTCTCCTCTCTGCATTGTCACCTTCCCTGAAAAACCCCCAGGTGCTCTGGCTTTATGGAGCCTTCACTGTCATCACCTTGCTGGGACTGCAGCAGCTCAAGTCCTGTTAGCTCTGAACAATGTCCCTTTTGCTTCAAGTTCACTTTTCCTCATTTTCCTTCAGCTAGAAATTTCCTGAGAACTGCTTATGATGCAAACTGAATTTTGTCGAAGTTCTCTCCTGTTTTTAATAACTGTGCATTTGTTTTTGTTGGGTTTATTTCTGTGTTTGGTAATGCAGAGGTTATAGTAATGTCTGCTACCTGCTGTTTAGATTCTAGTTTCACTTTGCATAGATAGTCTGGGTATGAGGTTCATGCAGCTATGGTCAATAAATTTTTGAAGGGTGATGATTTTATATTGCCATGTGATTTTGGGGTTCTTTTTTGTTTGCTTTTGTTGGCTTTTTTTTGTATATGTGGGGACAGTGAAGCCTTTGCAATAACTACACCAGACATTAAGCGCTGCCCAGTGATTTTTTTTACCAAATTGGATGATGACTAATCAAAGCTTCTGCATCACTCTTTCACTTTCTTGGAAGTGAAATCCTGGCATTGGACTCACCTAGCACAAGGAATGAGCTGTGTGACAGGTGTGCTTTGTGGTGTGTGAGATGTTTGCCCATTTTGTTTAAACTGTTTGTCATGTCATTCTGTCTGATCTGATCTCAAGCCCCATGTCCATCCTGTGGGTTCTGCTGGCTTGATTTGAAGCAGTGATCTCATGACTCAGTACCTGGCCTGTACATTGTTGCTCAGTTTCAGAAAGAAGTTTTTGTCCCTAGGAGTTTCATCTGATAAAAATTTGTGTTTTCTGCTGAAGACTGTTGTTATAAGAAAAACCCAAAACTTTAGTAACCAGTGAATTTTATGAATATATATGACTAAATTATACATTAGAAACATCCTGTTTTGTGGGATGCAACAACAGTGAATCAAAGGAGTTTGGAAGAAGGATTTGAATAGTGTTTAGTGGGAAGAATTTTGAAGTAGTTGAGTAATTTTTAACAAGAATATAAGAGATGGTTTTGCCAGTACATTCCCAGTGTTGGTGACTGGGTATTGACTCCAGGCTAAGCTCAGAATGGAGACTTTTCAGGTCATCCATTATAGGAAAAGTTACACATCCAATGGGTCCTGCACACCTGGAAATCTCCAGGGAGAGGCTGCAGATGCAGGCAGAGAGATTCTCCCTGGAGTCACACACTGGACATTGACAGCAGCTCTCTGGGAATAGGCCCTCTCCCTTATTGCTCCAAAAAATGGATTATAAAGCAGTGGCTCCTTCTGCTTCAAAATGTGTAAGGCAGGGAGGGGTAGCTGTGGCTCAGTTCAGTGTCTGCAGTGTAGCTGTAATTGGCTTTTGTGACTCAGCATTTTTTTGGTTGAGACATTGTCATTTTCTGACTTCTGCTCTGCTACTTCAGCTCCTGTGGAATGATCATCCAGCTGCTAAGATTCTTCATTTGCAGTTGAAATGTTAAATTTTCCTGTTTAATTTTATCAAAATGTGTCATGCTTGCTCTTACTGAAAATGGCTGTATTTTTAACTAATAGTGATGATGTTGCAAATTCAGCAGGCAAAATGGGAATAAGTTTGAATAATATCAAATTATAGATGGAAAATTCTTGATTAAAACATGCGAGCTTTATTTGCATCTTAAATTATGGTTTCTCCTTATACAACATCATTTTGCATAAGAGATTACACTGATACACATTTATTTTATTTGTCAAGTATTGACAGAGACAGCTCTTGTTTCCTTTTAGGAATCTGGGTAAAAATGGCTTATCTAACAGTAGTATTCTCTTGGATAAATGCCCACCTCCACGACCACCGCCTCCACCGTACCCTCCCTTGCCAAAGGACAAGCTGAATCCACCTACACCTAGTATTTATGTAAGTAAATCTAGTGGCAGAAGTACATTGCTGCCTGTCTTTTGTAATTGTTTGGATATCTGAATTACATAATGTAATTATTTTAAAGATGTCCTGTTCATCACTGAGTTCTAATTACGGTGCTCTCCAAACTGGTGTATAGGCAGGAGAAATGCCAGCCTTAAAGAAAATTTTGGGACATAGTTTTGACTCTTAAAGTACCTGTAAATTAAGAATTTCAGTAGACAAAAGGAAAAATACTTCAGATTTTTTGCTTTTAATACTCAAAATGTTGGCAGAATAAGGAAAACAGTTCATTATATACAATGCACAGTATTTCAAAAATGTATGTACAATTTTTTGTGACAGCTTATGCATAAATGAGCAAGTAATTAAACTAAACTCCCATAACAATCTGCTTCAAAACATAATGAAGAAAAATGAATAAAAGTTGAGGTGATGTTAGGAACAAAATGTCACCAGGAAAAGGCAGGGTTTAGTTGAGCAGTATTTTCTTATGCAAGCATTACAACTTTTGTTCTGAAAATAAAGTTTCATAATAGCTTTATTGAGCTAACTTCCTTAGTAATAGAAGAATAAATTACAGGATATCCACTTCCTTAATAGCAGAAAAATAAATTACAGTGTGTCCATACAGGCAGTGTGGAAAGCTGAAGTTGGCTTTGGTCACCTCAGTCTGGGGACCAGAAGAGGCTGGCACTTGGGTCTGAGTGTGCTGAGAGCTGGGTTAGGCTGGATGCAGTGGTGCTTCCAGATGTTTTCCAGATGTGTTACACCTGAACTCATCTGTTTTAATGAAAGTCCATCCCAGTTTTGTTGAGTACTCACAAAGCTGGAAAGTCACCACGCTGCCACAGACTGTGCAGTTGTGCCACTCTTTGGGAACTCCCTGTTGTGTTTTGTTTATTGCTAGAAATGCCTTCAGCATTCTAAAGGATTCATAGCAATTTAAGACAAAATCAGGAGGGAGGCTATGGCATAAAATTGAGGTTATAGGTGCAGAGAAGCATAAGAAAATCAAATCAACCTTTCTGGTTAACATGAGATATACCATGAGAGTAGTCTTTTAATTATACTGTTTCTTGTATACATTAGCTGTAAAATTAGCGCTTTTTTACTTCTGAAAAGAAACTGTATTGCTCTTCAGAGAATTCTGCAGATTTAGGGAACGTACAAGGCTACTGTCAGATAAAGAAATTAAGTTCAGGAAACCTGAGTTGCAAAGCTGAAGCAACCTGGGAATAATTCTTGCCAAGAAACAAATTACAGTAACAAATTAATTTCAGGAGTGAACCCAGCATTTACCATAGAAAGAATTGTATGGTGTAGCTGTTCATTCCCCACAGTGCAGGGAAATGCAGAAAATTCCTGTTTTCTTTCTGTTATTTCTCTTTTGTTTTATCATTCTTTCTTGTTTTAAAAATAAGGACTCTAGATTGATCTGACATCTAATATTCCATTATAATTTTGCAGTTGGAAAATAAACGAGATGCTTTCTTTCCACCTTTACATCAATTTTGTACAAATCCAAACAACCCTGTTACTGTAATACGTGGCCTTGCTGGAGCGCTTAAATTAGGTAAATTTACCTTTTTTTTTTCTTTGTTTTTTTTTTGTAACTTTGGGGAGGAATTAATGTTTTTTAAAGAGAAGTCTCTCAGTTCTTAGAAGTGGATATTTTATATCTATAATATTATTTTACCTGTATATTCCAAGTTGTTAGGATAATTTGTCATTTTTCAGTTTGCTGTTGTTTCTAATCTTGGTCTTGTCAAAAACACCTCACCACAAATTCAGCAGATTTTGTTGAGCACAGTGGGGAACTGAGCTGTGGATATGGAAGTTTACAGCCAGACATTTTCCTGTAAAAAACCAGATGCATGTTTTTGTGTTTAGATCTAATGATCTATAATTTGACTGTGTGCAATATTTTGAAGTCTCTAGGCAGATAAACTACCACTGCTGGTAGGGAACGTGTTTTATGATGGAAGTACATTCATTAAGCTCTGCTCTGAAAAATACTTTCTTGGTAATAGGTGTGAATATTGTTTGCAGATTTGTTTAGCCAAGGCATGTAAAATGTTTCTTGTAAAATAGTCCATGGCTGCCAAGTTTTTTCTAATTTTCTACTGGATATGTGGAGGAAAGTTTTTTGGGTGTTAATTATTAACGTTCAGGTGGGCAGTGTTGTGAAGACTTAAAGGGTAAAAATTATGTTAAACTAAACTTTTTGATAACTCCAGGCATTTTCCTGAAATTGTTTTATTCTATTTTAACCTTCATTTATTAATTTCATTGCTATTAATTAGATCTAGGACTCTTCTCTACTAAGACATTGGTTGAAGCCAATAATGAACACATAGTAGAAGTAAGGACACAACTACTGCAGCCAGCAGATGAAAACTGGGACCCCACTGGAACAAAGAAAATCTGGCGTTGTGAAAGCAGTAGATCTCATACAACAATTGCTAAATATGCACAGTACCAGGCCTCCTCATTCCAGGAGTCTTTAAGGGTAAGTTAATTGCTATATTCAAGTTATTCACAAACTCCATACTGACTCTGGAGCCAGTTAATAATGGCTGTTGGAAAAAGCAGAAACTGCTAAGGAAACAGAGACATTTCCATTAGCTTGAACAGCACAGGTAAATTTTCAAAATCTGTTTTGAATAGAGGGTCAAATAGTAAATTGTTCTTCCCAAATGCTTAGTGTAAACTTGAGTTTAATAATGTAAAACTCACGGTTATTACATACTTCAAAAGTTTGTTAGTTTAAGCTTTTATATTATAATGTCAAAATTCACATTCAAATATTTAGAACTCGAGGCTTTTTTACAATTTGGATTGCTTCTAATTTCACATGGTTTGAAATCAGATTTCTTTGTTCTTCCTACTCTGAATTAATTTGGATGTGGCTTATTAGAAGTTTACACTAATACTAGTTTTTTGTTGGGTTCCAAACATAACAGTTCATATTTAGTTTAGAAGTTTTTAGGCTTATGTGACAGACTGAAGTACTAGAAATAATATTTCCCCTTCCTACCTTGGCAGAGGGGTTGGACCCCATGATCTCCAGAGGTCCCTTCCAACCCTAACTATTCTCTTACTCTGGGATTCTGTGAAATGTGATTTTATTGGTATTTTTAACATTTTATACTGAAGTTATGAGCACATTCTTGAAACTGGCTATGGGCACTCCTTGAAGGCTTATGTTGCCTGGTTTTGCAAAAAGATTGGGCTGAAGTAGAACTAAGACAAGAAGGTAATTTTGATTGGTTGTTTGTTAGAAAATAGGGAAAAGGTCACTGTGGGGAATTGACTATTGCAGTTTTCACTGCCTTTACACAGAAACAGGAATGATTTCAGTAGGAAGGGAAAGTCTAAATTTAAATTTTGTGCATTAGAGGAGAGGATTAGAAACAAAGAAATTAATTGCTGGTTGAAGGGAACAGAAGGGAATCTAGTCATAAGGCTTTGAGCTGGTACAGGATGAGGAAAAGAAACAGGAATACCATGGGAAGTGGGGGGCACAGAAATCTTGTAGAACCTGGGATTTCCCTTCCTCTGCCATGGTAATAAATTTCAGTAGGATGTTGTATTCCTGTATGTCATTCCAGAAGGGCTGGAGAACATTACATCACTGGAGTATAGTAGCTATCTATATCTGTTTATTTAAATATCCTATTTTTAAATTCTATATAATTTAGCACATACCACTGAAAGCCTCAACTTTGGATTTGCACCACAATGTGTCCTGTAGGGTGTTCTGATTTTTTCCCCTCACTGTTACCAACTGGTGGTAAAAATGCAATACATAAAATAGTTTTTAAGAGTGATAATTTTCATTTTTCTCCTGGAATTTAGAAAGACACTGTACATGTGTCCTTTGCCTAACACTGCTCTGACCTGTCCTTAGGTGACTTTGCAGTGTTTAAATGAAAGCTTTATTTCTTCTTTCTATAGCCACAGTTCTCTTGGCTTGCCCTAAGTGATCTTTTTTTCTTTATTCCTCTAAAGCTATTGCATTGCTTTTCTAACATGTCTTGCACCATTTGATAAATCCATCATCACTAGGTTCCTTTTTGTTTCTCTTTGTCCTTCATTCAAAGGATGAATAAGACTTTCTCAGGTACACAGGGCACTTTGAGATTTAACAACAATCCCATTCAAAGCCAGAGATCTTTGGACAGAATCCAGACAGCTCCTTCTTCCTTTTTGTCTCTTTCTTTTTCCTTCTATATCCATATACTTGCCAAAATAGAAGTCTTTAGAATAGGGTTTTGAGCACAGTCTGCTAAAAAGATCAAATTGCATCATTTAATATTGGCTGGATTTTTTCCACTAGTCGTGGTCTCAGCTACTGCTAGTGCTAAAATAGCATATGGCTATGAAAAATTCAAAAGATTTTATATAATGGATTTTATTAAATTAGTTTTATAAATATTAGTCATCCTAGTTTCCTGTCAGAATACCTGCTTGACTTTGCAGGGGGGTAGATGTTCTTATTTGAAAAAGTTAGCAGAATTATTTAATACTGGATTCCAGGTCACCCTCAGAATGGAGCAAGCCAATACACTCATTTCCAACTTGAATGCAGGCCAGCAGAAATATTTACAGTGTAGACATTTTCTGTTGTCCTGGCCTGAGTGTCATGGAATCTGCAGCCATGAAGAAATTTATTTCAATGCATTTGACTGACTTTTTTATTTTCTTCACAACGAAGAGATGTTGACATAAAATCTTAGACATGGATATTTCAAAGATTGTGTCAGTATCTTGAAATAAATGTACTTATATCTCTGTGTTATCATTTATACCTATATATTTTATATGTTCTTTTGTGTGTGTATGTGTATATATATGTGAAAACATTTCAAAATTGCATTTTATAGGAGGAAAATGAGAAGAAGAGTCACCACAAGGACCACTCAGATAATGAATCCACATCTTCTGATAAGTAAGTGTGTTATAACTCTATTCATTCTTAGTTGGCTCTGTGTGCTATTTTCCATCATTCCCTTTTCACATTTGCCTGACACATTTGTTACATTTGCAGCTCTGGGAGGAGGAGAAGAGGACCTTTTAAAACAATCAAGTTTGGGACCAACATTGACCTGTCAGATGACAAGAAGTAAGTTGATTACAGTTTCTCCTGCTCACAGTGAGATTCTAGATGATGATAATCCTTCTGGAAATCCAGAGTAGTATTCTCAGACATCAGCCAGTCTGTTGATAAATTCCAGTTTCCACAAGGAATGGTTACCTTTGCTCTTCAAACTGTTGTTACAAGTCGTTCTCACGCTAAAAAATATTTTCAAACTTCTTTCCCAGGATTTTTGTTTTTCCAGAAATGAGTTGAAACATTCATGAGAAACATTCTTTCTAGTCCTCCTTCTAATCCATTCTCTTTGTTTCATTGTGAGGCTTTAAATTGTTTGCTTGACAACACCAAGTTTTTAGTTTTTGCATAGAAATCGTAAGATTAAAGGGGTTTTTTCTTTCTTGTCTGAATTTTTGTTATTCACGGATTTTTTTTTCCTTTAATTCATACTGTCATCTATTTTCACCTTTACATAACTCTTGCTTCTTTATCCAGTAAATATGTAGGAAAGACCAGACCAATGCTTACCTGTGGGTAAGCCATGATACCTCTCAAGAGCCTCAAAGCCAAAATTGAGTATTATTTAAACTGTATATCCTTCTGTGGGTAGATGAAGGTAGCTTAGAAAAGATTAGAAATACTCTGAAAGCATGTTTTTATTATAATAAAAATTATTTGGTTCAATCTCTGGTTAATACATACTTCCATCAAAGATCCAACATGTCTAGGCTGTGCAGTACAAAAATTCTGATCTAGTTCAGTCATAAGAAAAGAAGAGAAGTTCATGTGTTTGGGGAGTAAGGACACTTAAGATGATGACATCTTTTGTGGCATGGAAGATCAATGTGTGCATCTGTGGATGTGGTTAGAGGTTGCTACAGAATTTTAGATACTGATGCCATTTTTCTATAAAGGAAATTCCATCTGTAGATGCAAACTAGTTGATAATAAACTGTTACTCTGAACATGATATTGGGAGAGAGACTTCAAATGAAGCTAAGCAAAGCCAACCTGAGGCTCATAGGGACTGGATTTTGGTACTTGAAATAGTCTTTGTAGGATCCTGGATAGAGGCCAGATCTTCTGATCTGTAGTTTCAGCTTTGGCTACAAAATTATCTTTCCCCTCATCTAACCTGTCAGATTTGTGATTGTATTTGGAATTATTTTAAAATTGAAAGAGTAACACAGATACCTGTGCTAACAATTTTTTGGAAATGTTTGTTTCCCAGACTCTTCTAAGAGTTTCAGGGATTCACAGTTTGTCAATTTGCTATTTTGCTGCAGGTGGAAGTTGCAACTCCATGAACTGACAAAACTTCCTGCTTTTGTACGTGTGGTATCAGCAGGAAATCTTCTAAGCCATGTTGGTCATACCATCCTGGGCATGAACACAGTGCAGCTCTACATGAAGGTTCCAGGCAGCAGGACACCAGGTGAGTAGAATCATCATAATCCCATTAAAAAATCAGCTTCTACTGTGGGATGTTGGATTTAAATGCACTGCAGATTTCCTATATCTTAGAGCATGCCTAAATGGGATAAATATACATATTCAATATTTTTGTAGTTCTTACTTAACTGCACTCTGCGTGTTCAAAGCATTTAGGGTGGAAATTTCTGGATTTCTGCAGTGCTAGGGAATTGCCCTGTTGACCCCTTGCATGCAATAGTGGATTCTTTAAGGAGAAAAAGAAAATTTGGTTTATATACATAGACAGTATTTCCAATTTACATACCTTGGAAGTTTCTAGAGCTTCCCAAGAGGGTCTGGTGCAATTATAGAAATCAGACACTTCCACTTTTTTAGATTTTTATTGTCTGAGAATAGGACTCAATCCTCCATGATGAATTGTGCTGTGCTGGAGACCTGGATTGGGATTTGAGGAGTCTGGACTAAATTTCAGGGTCTTTTTTTTCTGAAGTAGATCTTCAGAATATTCTATTAGGGATTATGGCTCAGTTTTCCATCTTTCTAAAGAAGATAACATACTGGGCATTTCTGCATGAATTTTGAAATCTTTTTCAGAAAGATTTTTGTACTCCTTGTCTGTTCAGTGCCTGAAGTCACAAAGTTTTGCACTGACCAGGACTGTCAGGAGATAACATGAAACACAAAATCTGAGCTTTTGAAGTATTTGTTTCTACAGGAGGGAGGAACTGCTGAAATATTTGTTAGATCTCCAAGATTGGTAGTTCCAATTTTGTTTTCCACAAACTAACAAAAGCAGAATTCTCATGTCACTGGTAGCTTAACTGTGTGAAGCACCTAAATAGTGTATGTAAGTGTCATGTAAAATATATAAAAATACTTAAACTGTGGTGTAAGTTTTTTTTTAGAAATTGTGTCTTTGCATTTCCTGGCATTGTTTGATAGAAAAGCCTTGCATAAAGTATGTTTACTTTTCTCTTAAATTTCAGGTCATCAAGAAAATAACAACTTTTGCTCAGTAAATATAAATATTGGTCCAGGTGACTGTGAATGGTTTGTTGTCCCTGAAAGCTATTGGGGTGTCATGAATGACTTCTGTGAAAAGTAAGCTGGACATGGTGTTTTTCTCTTACTTTTATCTAATTTTTTGTGCCTGTCTCAGACCTGAGGGGGGGGAATTACTGAGGGTGTTCTAAGGGGACATTATGGGTTTTCCATGTAGTCAGAAAAGTCTTTTAAAAGTAGGTCAAAATGCAAAATCTAGAGTTCATACAAAATACCCCATTTGTACAATATACAGAAACTTGGATTGCCTGTGACACAAGCAAAAGCAGAATTCTCTTGTCAGAAGCAAATAGAGAGTCACTGGTATTTTGGCATGTTTTCTTGTTGCATTTAGAGTGAAAGTTTAATTTGTTCAGACCTCAGGAGGTGCCATGGCAGGCTTTGCTCAGACTTACATATTTGTAACTCCCTGGAAAAGCTGAGGTACCCTGAGCATTGGGGAACCACTCAGCCAGCTCTAAAATTAGGATTTCTCTGCTATGCCTTGTGTAGAGTGGTTTTAAAAACAAACAGAACAATGTTTGTACATGCACACACAAAAAAAGAGGGAGCATCAGTTGTGTCCCCTAATCATGCCAGTACTCAAACAGGAGCCTCTGAGTTGATTCTGTGGGAGATTTTGCTTACCCAGTTGAGTCTGGATTAAGCTCTTGACTTCAGAACTTTTCCAGAGCTCTGTGAATTCATCTCAGTGTCTCTGTATTTTCTGCCTGCCTACTGACAGCTGTTCTTATTTCATCCACCTTTAAAAAGAAGCCATCTCAAAAATGTAATTTCCACTGATGGAATAGTGATGTCTCTGGCACAACAGGCCTTGTTACTTGCATGTCAGTATCCTTCTGATGCTGACAGAGAAACTGAGAGCTTGGTAACCTCACAAAATGTCTACAGTGCCTCTCCAAAGGCACACGATTGTCTTTGAAAACTCTGCATTGCAAATAATCACTCATGGTGCAGTATAAAGGCAGTGCAATACTGAGATAAGGATGGGAGAGGAGTGTGGATTTTGCATAACCATTGGGGAAGACTTCATAGTTAAGAAGTCCATATGGAGGTGTTTTTCCTTGCTGCTTAGGAGGGTCAGCATTCCTTGGCTGAAAGCACAGACCCATGGATCACAGTTAAAATGTTGCTTGTTGTGTGGGCAGGCTGCACATGCACACACAGGCAGTGTGAGTACATGTTCAGAACAGAAAACATCCTTGGGAGCTACTGTGGTCTGTCCAGGAGGTCAGGCAGTGATGGAAAAAGCAGCATTGGCCACCAGTGCCACACTGGATCTGACCAAGGGTTGGTCTGCCTCAGCATCAATGAAATACTGGGAAACTTAAAGGAAAATAGAACTTAACTGGAAGCTATAAACTGACTTCACATGGGCAGGTGGATGGGAAGGTGTTCTGATGTATTGCAGGATGTGAAATGTGGAATTATGATCAGAAATTTTACAGGTGACACTTTCCTTTTGGGTACTGTTTGTGGGTCACTGAGCACATCCATGGTGATGGTCATTCTTCACAGGTAGTTTTATGGAAGTGTCTGCCACTTACACATCCACTGGGAAATGCTGAAGACTTTATCTTTCCTCTTGTTTCAGGAACAATATGAATTTCCTAATGGGATCTTGGTGGCCAAATTTGGAAGATTTGTATGAAGCCAATGTCCCAGTTTATAGATTTATTCAAAGACCAGGGGATTTGGTGTGGATAAATGCTGGCACTGTTCACTGGGTTCAGGCTATTGGCTGGTGCAACAACATTGCATGGAACGTTGGCCCTCTCACAGGTATGTGTGAGCAGTGCCTGTGCTGAGCTCTGTGGAGGTAATATTATACTTCACATGGCACAGAACCTGCCAGTTATTACTCATTTGCCATGCTTTACTAGATGAAAAAACCCAATGTGTTGTATTTTTAAAATATGACATATTGAAGCTTTAAAGAATCCCATTGTAAGAGGAAGAGAAAGCAGCAAGAATGCAGCCTTGGCACTCATGCTTTGAATGGAGTAAAATGTGTATATTAATTTATGTACTGTCTTCTTAGGTCATTTCTTTTTCTCCCAGATTTGTTCTAAGCAGCAAACTGCACTGTGGATTTCATATAAACTTAAGGACTAGTCCTCTAATATTGGTGGGAGAGTGGGTACCTAATAGCTCTTTGGTGAGAGCATCAGGAAATGCAAACAGCTGTAAAATTTATTTCATAAGGAACATGAGGTTTCTCAGACCTACTGCTCTAGAATTCTTCAGTTTGGTCTTGGAAGGATTTTTATCTGTGAGTGTGGAAGGAAATTCCAGTGCTAAAACAAGAGTCTGTCAAGTGTTTGAAGAGAATGTACTTCCAAAAAAACTTCTGTTTTCTTAAGTAGTTTAAAATATGTCTTTATATGGTGCAATAAAGAGTGCATCTCTAGGATTGTGTGATTGACTGAGAGACCTCTCATGTTCAGTCACAGTAAATTTTGTAAAACATTTTTAAAAGAAGGGTGGCATGAGTAGGCTGCTTAATGAAAAAGTCTGACTCATTTCTCCTCTCAAGAAGAGATTACATACCATAGCAGTGTAGAATCATGATAAATTGTGAATAGAGTGAGATGCAGACATTTCAAACCTGGATTTTTTTTTAATCTGGAATATTTTAGGAATATTTTAAAATTTTCTAATTCACCATTTTTGAAATACCTGCTCCATGTTCAGCAAAGAAATCAAACACTTGCCAGTAACTTGTCTGCACAGGTATTTGTTGCTGCTGTGGCATTGTGTGTTCTCTCAGCATCATAAATACACTTCTGAAGACATTTCAAAGAATGGAAACGCAGTGGGAATGAATGGCTCATTGTGAATGAAGTTTAGCTGTTAGAGATATAAATTCCTAATCTAAACAGAGTGATCTGGGTTGATAATTGTTCCTGCCCTGACTGATGGCTGCTGTTGTGTGTGTTTGTGCAGCCTGTCAGTACAAGCTGGCAGTGGAACGGTACGAGTGGAATAAGCTGCAGAGCGTGAAGTCCATAGTGCCCATGGTTCACCTCTCATGGAATATGGCTCGGAATATCAAGGTCTCAGATCCAAAGCTTTTCGAAATGATAAAGTAAGTTTTTGTTGATTTGAAGATTTACTGTGCTCTTTTCCTCTTCACACATAAACCAGTGGTTGATTTGTAAATAGTTCTTTGCAAGGCTTTTCTCTTCCCAGGAACCAAACCAAAATTGCTTTAGATTCTGTTTTTCAAACACAATGTTTATATCGCTAATTTTATATAAAATGTTATACATCAATATATAATAAAATTATATAAATTTATATTTATACATTATATAAATATGATAATTTATATTTATATAATTTCAAGCACAATATTTATATCCCTAATAATTATCCCCAATACAATATTTGTATCCCTAATTTTATTATGCTTTATATGATGTTATTGTGGCATAGCTTTAGAATCCTCTAAGTAACTGTTTAAAGTTAAATGTGCCATAGACTTAATTCAACAATTTACAGAAAAATGGCTTTGATCGCAGCAGCTGTTTAGTGTATATCATCAGAAATAGGAAAATCAAGTCATCAACTCAAATATTAGAATTGGAATATATAGTCATTTTTACAGCAAAGTTAAATTTATAGTCATTTTTACAGCAAAGTCAAATTCTGCATTTCTAGAACATGTAGTTAGTGTACCCATGTTGTCATTTGGAGATCCAGTATAAATCTTTTAGATCTTTATCTCAAGTAGGAACTTGAGAGCCTCCTTCCCTTTGCTCTTCTTAACAATGAATTGATTGATCTGTAAAATGATAACTGAGTTTAGTGGCTTTTCTCATATGCACATTCCAAAATGCAGGAATATTCCAGGCTTCAAGCATCTGTAGTGATTTTCTTCAAAGGGTGCAACTTCAAGAAATGTAAATCATATTGCAGCACCATACTGAGGTTGGGGACTGAATGAACATTTCAGCATGTAACATAGGTTTGTCTTAAAGTGGGGGAATGAATTCCAAAGCATATTACTCATCATGAGAATCCTCTGGTAGCAGCACACTCTGCTTTGCCTGAGTTTCTACCAAAGCACTTCTGAACCCTTCTTAATCTTACCAACATACTGGATCAACAAGCATTATATCTTTTTATTATTTGCCTTGAAATGGGCTTTAAAAAAATGGGTGAATTAATTTGTGAAAAAAAGGGGCAAAGAAGAAGTGTCTTTTTTACCCCAAATGGGATTTTTTGGTGACATCTGAGTGCGACATCTTTTTACAGCAGAAATTTAATTTAGGCTTGAACATCTGTTGCAGAATGGTGGATTGGGGAAATGTTAAATTTGTAAGAACTGAGAATGTTGGAAGTTGACAACAGGGAGATTTGTACTAACTCTAAAGCTTGATTATAGGGTAGCATTTGTGTGTGAATACTTTTCTAAAATCTAGGAACTGATACTCAGGGTAAATCAAGTATTTGCTGAAGGCCTGGCAGTCCTGCCCCTTCAATTAAACAATTAGTGCTCATATTCCTAATGCCAGCTGTCATAAAAAGGAGAAGAGAAATTGAGTAGTTAGAAATGAGAAACAGGGGAAAATGCAGGAGAGTGTGGGAGGGAGAAAGCCAAAAAGTCCATTTAAAAATACCAAATCCACAAGCTTCATTTTTATCTTTATTTATATAAAATATATACAAAGCCCAGCAGACATGTATTGTAAGGCTTAAAGCAGTTCTGGAATGTTCTTAAAAAATATGATTTTGGTATTTTGGCCACTTGGAATTTTGCATTCGCCATGGTTTTGGGTTTAAAAGGAGAAGAATGTGACTGAGCCCAGCATCCTTCTCCAAGAGAATTGCTTAAAAGGTTATGGAAAACACAGAGGACAAAATGGTAATTTGCTGTTGTCTTGCTGGCTGACAGCAGCCCAGCTTTTTCCAGCAAGAGACTCAAACTTTAGTGTAGATTACAAAGAAACAGAGATGCTAAGGAGCAGATAGAAATTTTGGGTGTGCATGTGCATTCGCTTTTTCCAGTTTACTGAAATAATTTCCAGTTTAGTTGGATTAGGCCTCCCCCATCCAGGTTAGTTGTCAGCCAAAACTCAAGTTCCTGCTGTGGCTGCAGAGGGGAAAAAGAGGGGATGATTAGCACTGGTCTGTAATGTCCAGTAGCAGCAGCAGCCTGAGATAACTTTTTGTTGTGGTCTCTCCTGTAGTTCTGGAAAAACAGTTCCTAGAAATCAGTATCAGCACAGCCTGTGTCTGACCTTGGCTTTGTAAACACACTGGAAATGCAGAAACCTTCATGAATTTCCTTAAGAGAGGGAAGCAGTTGCATAATTTTCCTGTGGGCTCCTTGTCTGCAGGAAAAACCATCTGGGATCGTGGCTGTTGTCCACAGCAGCTGGATTTTCTGTGTACAAAACAGAGACATTTGTGAGTTATGTGTATGGGAGTGTATGCTTATGTATAAAAATGCTGGAAAAAGCAGTCATTTTTGATAGAGCTGGTTGAATTTCATCTTGGACAGCTGGCTTCATTGTCATCAGGAAATAAAAATAAGTGACACAGCTGTCATCTTTTTGCTGAGCACAGGTCTGTCAAAAATTGCATGTCAAAGATACATAAAATGTTAAGGTGGTTTTAAATTCTCTCTCTGGGACTTCTGAGGTACAAAAGATTAGCTCTTGGAAAATAATAAAAAGTAGCTTCTAATTTAATTTGAAAGATAAATACAAATATGTCTTAGTGGGTTGTGTGAAAGTAACCACTGCAGAGTCAATAAACTAAAATTTGAGCATAGATGTAAATATTGGGAACCAGGTTAGTGATGAAAAGAAATGGAGTAGCAAAAGAGGAAAAGTAATAGAAGGAAACTTTGCTTTTGGAAGAAATCTGATGCCTCATTATATTTTTAGTTAATGTGCAGTTCAGTGCTGTCTTGCAAGATAAAGGTCAAAGAGCAAAACCTTGAAACTTTCTCATGAGATGTTTCTTAAAGATTTGGTTTTAACAGTAGAAGTGTGAGCAGGAACTGAGCAGAAAAAATTATTTAAAACTTGGCTGAGGGAGGACAGCCCTCACAAAAAGAAAAATTAACTGCAAACCTCTTAGATGGGAGCCAGAAGGACTTTTACAAATGCATCTGAGGAAGAGAAGAATTTTAGAGGTAGAATGAGCATAGTAATAAAAGCTTAAAAAATTAATTCCAAAGTAACTGAAATACTAAGTTCTGTTACAGAAATAGTTTCAGAAATGTAAAAGAACATGACATGGGAGAAATTATTTTGCACAAAATCATGAAGTTAGGTAAAATACTTTTCAATATCAAGGAAGATGTATTACTGGAAGGTACAAGAGATCAGTTCTGCATTGCCATTGGGATGGTCTCCACACTTTTGAGAAGTTTTACTGAATATCTTAGTATTTAAATGGCTTTATCACTGCTCTTCTAGAATAAATCAGGATTATGTCCATTTTTAATTCTCTTCTCTTGAATATTTGAATTTGACTGGACATGATTTACTCATATCTTTATGCCACACCTGCAAAGACTTTGAGAGGGGGATGGTCTAGATTTTCTTCCAATTGAATTCTCACTGTGCCAGAATAAAAACTGGCCTGCAGTACTAAAAGCTGACCCCATTGAACTTGCACACTGTCACTTTGCTAGGAACCTTTTTGGCTTTTTAAGCCTTCCCAAACTTCAGGAAATTGTGCTGCATATTCACAGTGAGAGTTTGTATCCTTTCTCTCAAATTTAAATGCATGAAATAGTTAACATTTACATTTTCAAGTTTCATTACTGAGACCTGAATTTTATCCAAGGAGGGGGGAGTTCACCTTCAATCTATTGTTTTCTGCTTTGTTTGTGAATTTGGCAAGCATTGGAGCAGTGTTGTAAGTGGGTTCATTCTGGGCAGGTTTTTGTTCATAACTGTAGCAATAGAGAGCACTTTGAACATAATAACACTTTGAAAAGTCTTTGGAAGTCAGGAGTGAGGAACAATGGTGGCAGGTGTGCAGTTGTTCTTGCAGTTGCTCTTGGGGATGCCCAAAGACTTTTCCAGGTAACAGCAGAAAAGAAGAATGGTAGCTTTTAAGTTTATTTTAAATAATCAGGCTGTATTGCATAAATGAATGCTTTTCCAAAATTTCTGAGCTTGTCAGGAGCACAATAACCCAACACTTGAATGAATTAGTATTTAATCTATCACCTGTGGTTGGCCTTAACATCATAACTCACATTCACATCAAACTTCAAAAGTGTTGAAGGAGTTACAGCTTAAGGAGCTGCATAATTTTCTTGGAATTGGGTACATGAAATTGAGATGTTTAACAGGGAAACACACTTTCAGTTTTGTGTTATCCTTACAGTGAGGGTGTTAGTGAAGCCATAGTGAAGCCCCTGTTTTAGTGAAGATGAACAGTATGAGTGTAAAACAAGAGGAGAGTATTTCAGAACCCTGGGATTTTATTAACTACTTGGAAGCACATGAAAGAAATGTGGTGTTTTTTAAAATAGAGAATGCATTACATGTTTCAGGCTCTAATGGGAGAAGGTTCAAGTTGAAAACAATTGATAGAAGTCTTGAGCACTTCATTTTCTGTCCAGTGTTTGTTTTTACCCTTAATTTTTTTCAGTCTTCCTTCTGCTTCTAATGAGCATGTAACATAACCACCCTGTGGAGGAGAAAATTGAAGCCTGCAAAGGCTGCAGCTCAAATAAATAGAGTAGCTGAGAGCTAAAATTATTGTAAATAACATTGTAATTTAGAAATTTGGCGACCTATTTTGTTGGGGTTTTTTTGAAGAACATACATAGTTCATAAAATGCTAGAAAACAAGTTGCATTTTCTTGTAAGGACAAGAACTGTATAAAATTGTGATATAAAATTATTCAGTTGTTTTTTGGTTTTTTTTGCCTTTGCAGGGGGTATGACAGGGAATTGTGGGTTTTAATTTGACATTTGAACAGTTACTCTCTTCATTCATAAAATAAGTGCTAGAATTATTGTTTTGTCAATTTTTTTTTCATAATACCAACCTGTCCTTTTCATGGGAGAAGATACATGTTCATAGATTCTATTCCCACTGTGTGTAAAGTGATTCCTGACAGAACTTGGGGTTTCAGAAAACTTGGGATAATAAAGTTTTAATAGTGCTGAGAAAGTAACAGGAGTTTTAGGATGTTAAAAGAGTCCTTTGGATCAGGCTATAGTCACACAAAATGTAAGCAGCTGTGCTGAACTTGGCAGTGCAAGCTAACTTTTTGCTGACAAAGTTATGGTTCAAAATAAAATACGTGGATTGCTTTTGAAAACACATTGTTCTGTTGTGCTTAAAAGAGCATTCATGTATTTCAGTCAAAAATGAAAGGTACAGGGCAAGGGGCAGTCCTGGAAGAGGTCCAGAAGCACAAGGTCTGACTTCTCCCCAAGCCATGAGTCCAATGATTCTTTCTAGGCAGCTGTTTCTGCAATCCCAGAGGAAGAGGAAGCTCCAAGTGCATGGTCTTGGAAAAAGCTGAAGCCTTCTTGAGTTTTACTGTCCAGTTGAATGTTGACCTGAACACACAACTGCTTTTGCTTGCAGGTACTGCCTGTTAAGAACTCTCAAACAGTGTCAGACACTGAGGGAAGCTCTGATTGCTGCAGGAAAGGAGATTGTCTGGCATGGACGAGCAAAGGATGAGCCAGCTCATTACTGTAGCATTTGTGAGGTCAGTGAAAATGTTTTGGGTCATCTACTCTTGTAATATTTATTTAAATTTTGCCCTGTCTTTTGTTGTTGATGATGTTTAAAGTTTGCTTCTAAGCTGCAGCATCTGCTCTGTGCTGTAAGCACATCTGTGTGATGCAGTGGTGCCTTCCAGGAGCTCATCCAGATGTTTTTCTGGACATGGGCTGTATTTTGCTGAAGGCTCTCCCACAGCACTTCCACAATATTGTTTTTCACTGGGTCGATTTTCAATTTTCAGTTATTATAAAATGTTGTTGTCCCTTCCTGCATAAAATTTGATCTGCTGAGCTTCATTTTAAAGGTACATTGGTCTTCCTTTCAGAAGTCACCAACACACCCAGAAGAGAGAGAACTTAAGTCCTTTTTTTCTGAAGGACATCCCTTTTTGCTGCATTTTTTCATTCTACTTACTGTTAATAGTTGCTTCAAAGTATTAGATAATAATTTTCATGACGTTTAAAAGAAAATAACATTTTCCAACCCCCTGAAAATCCATTTCTAGTTATCCTCTGACAGAGCCTCTTGGGCAAGATGAGCATGTGGCTCAGTAGTAAGGAAAAAACAAACTTCTTTAGCAGACAGTAAAAAGGAAAAATAAATATAATTTTTTGAAATCCTCACCTTACTATTCAGCAGATGAATCCTGCTTTGTCAATATTGACCCAAAGCTTTCCCATGGTGCTGTTCATGCACACACCCTAAGTGTAATATTAGTGGTTTTACACTGCTTCACTTCTCTGCCCAAGCCTTAGGAGAATGGATTTTCCCTGAACAAATCTAATTTTTCTCTTTGCATGCACAGGGTAAGCTTGTAAATCTTGAAGAAAACGCCATTCTCATGGTTTTAACTTTTTAAAAAATGAAATTGTAACGCTTGGCTTTCTGTTTCCTGTCTAATAGGTGGAAGTCTTTGATCTGCTTTTTGTCACTAGTGAGAGCAACTCTCGAAAGACCTATGTTGTACATTGCCAAGACTGTGCACGAAAGATAAGCACGAACCTGGAAAACTTTGTGGTGCTAGAACAGTACAAAATGGAGGACTTGATGCAAGTCTATGATCAATTTACATTAGTAAGTCAAATTAATAAGTGGGTGCATAAATACATTATTTGTAAAGCAGTTGTAGACTGTCTTGGTGCTCCCTTGTACGAGTACCACGGACTTTCTGATTCAAATGGAGGTTTGGGTTGTGTGTGATATTTGCAGAACAAAACCTGAAGAGTCAGAATTGTGTCAAATACTACAGTAACTTACTGCAGAACATAACCACTGAGTTTTCAGGAAAAGTATGATGTTACAATTCATAAAGTTGTGGCTTTAAAAATCCAATAGAGATCACCTGAAGACCATAACTGGATCAGATGGAGATGGGAAGAATCAGGACAGTGAAGCTTGGAGAAACTAGCACCAGGTTCAAGAGCATCTCTAATACATTGGTTGTGGTATGAAGTCAGTATAGCAGCAGAGCATCCTATGCACTCAGACCCTTCCTTCCCCTTCCCCACCCATCCCCTCCCAAATCAGCACTGTCCTTCTGCTTAGCAAGTGGATGCTCTCAAACAGTTCTGTCTCTTGGCTTGGGGCCTCCTTTGCATTTCAATTTAAAGCAAAAAGCCTCTTTGCCATTGTAGCTCTGTGCTATATATGGCAGCCTCCTGCTTTGAACTGCGTCAGCACAACTGTCCTAACATTTCACCCAGGTTTCATTGTTCCAGGCAAAGATGGCTTTTTTTGTAACCACAATGAAAGTGATGCTGGATGTATTGATAAGGCTTGGCTTTCTGTCAAAGGAGACAAACATTGGACTAAGTGTTATGGGAATTTCATGTTGGGTTTAATATGACAGCCCAGTAAGGGCTGTGCCTTTCGATTTATTTCCAGGTGCTGCAGAAAATGTGTGTTTAGTTTTTTCATGTGTTGGTAGCATGCCAAGTTGTGACCTTCTGAATTAAGGCCTCAAGGTTCAGCAGAGGCTGGCCAGAGTGTGGGACCATGTCCTCTGAATTTAATTCTCTTCATTAGTCCCACAGAGCCTGGATTGGTTAAACTTCAGTTCATGCTTCTAGAAGGTCCACTGTCATTATAGTCTGTGAAATGCTGCAATTTCAAAGTGATGATCTGTTATAGAAAAACATATAAATAAACACCTGTTCTCAGATACTTCATCCAGTTGAGTGGAAATGGGGAAGAATGTTTCTGTATGGAGATGAGAGGGAGGGAGGGGTGTTTTGTTGTCTGTGCTTATACATTATATAGGTAACAGTGATGATACTGTCCCTAGAACAAGGGTTCTCAACCTGTGAGTAGCTCCTTCCCCCACCAAAACTTAAGGCTAAGGACACTGATAATTGTTCTTGTATGAAGTTGCTGTGCCATTCATTTCTTTCAAAGGGGATACACACTCAATTGGGAAGAGTCATAGCCCAGAAGTGACATCTGTCTGATGTAGGAGGAGAGTTAAGGTTTGTTGTAAGTCACAGGATGAAGATAATCTCAACTGGCAAAGGTGAATTATGCCAAAGAGAGACTGGGGTAAAGCACCAGGAGCAAACAGGGGGATGAGCCAGTGTTACAGTTCCATGGCTAGGTTCTCTGGTATGATCTAAAGTGTCTTTAACAACTGTGAGGAGCTTTTTGAAGGGGTTCCACAGATGAGCAGGAAAAGAGGAGGAAATGCCAGCAGAGACTCAGTACATTGATGGAATGCCACAAAGTGCAATACTGGGAAGCATTTAGGTGATTTTCTGGACCTCCTGGCAGCTGGCAGGAACAAGACACCTCACTTCATTCTTGAGGCACTTGGTCCCCATGTCAGAGAATCTGAGACCCCTTCCACAGATACCTTGACCTCAGGGGGGTATGTTACTGCTCAGGTAGAGGGGAGGAGGGAAAATGAAGCCCACAAAGACTTTGGAGAGCCACAAATGGACCATTTCCCCATTGGTAAACAGGTTGAGAATCCCTGTTTTAGATTGTGTAAAGATATATCTATACTGAGGCACATGGAGCCCTTTGCTGCCACAGTGGGACTTGGGGCTGCTCACATCATATTAACACAGACATCCCCACAGAATACTCCAGTCTGCAGTACAGGCAAAATCCTAATGCAGAGTGTTCATAAAATACATGTTGTATTTGAGTAAGGTGGAAAAAAAAAATGCCACTGTTCTCTCTAAAGTGTCCTGAAGTGTAAAAAGAATAGTGTGTGTGTGTGACTTTTAAACTCTCATGGTTACGTTTGTGCAGGTCTTAGTTAAACACAGAGTTTTGCACCCTTGTAGAAAAGGTAATTTAATGTTTTCTCTTTCAGGCTCCTCCATTGCCATCCTCCTCATCTTGACATTTTTTCATGGACATTAAATGAAAACTTTTCTGATATTCAGGAAGTGACCCAGTTCTGCACCACTGATTTTTGTAGCTATCCCGTAAGGCTGCTGGCTGAAAGCTGTGTCTATGCAACCTTCCAAGTGCGGAGTGTCAACCAACTGGACAGGAGAGAGCACTGCCTCCTACTCCAGAACTCAAAACAAATAAAGCTCATCCAGCTGTACTTCAAAAAAATAATTCCATGTTTTGTATATATCTGACAAAACTGGCAACATTATACAGACTACTGACTTGAAGACCACCTCTTTTGTATTTCTCTGTTTCTGGGCTGATGAGTTGGTTTCATCCATTTTTCCCCCTTCAGAATTTCCCTTGGAAAAAGTACTAGCTTAGCTGGTCATTTCTTTGTAAGGTAGTTAGAAATTTTAAGTCTTTCTTTGGGCAACTTTTTTTTTCTTTTTTTTTTTTTTTTTAATGTGAAGAGTTAGGTGATATAAATTTTTTACTGCTTTTATGTTTTTCTGTCTTGTTTTGAAACCATGACGGTTACACTTTTGGTTCCTAAATAAAATTTAAAACAATTAACAGCCAAGTCACAAAGATAAATGGGTTGCACATAGACTAAGGAATAAACTTCAGATTTGTGATTTTTGTTTCTAATCTTGATGTAAATTTACACTATTTATAAATACATATTTATTGCTTGAAAATATTTGTGAATGGAATGCTGTTATTTTTTCCAGATTACCTGCCATTGAAATTTTAAGGAGTTCTGTAATTTCAAACACTACTCCTATTACATTTTCTATATGTAAATAAAACTGCTTAGCATTGTACAGAAACTTTTATTAAAATTGTTTAATGTTTAAAGTTTTTCTATTGTTTGAGTTTTAAAAAGATTTTATGTACAGTGCCCAGTTTTTGTTCTTTTTGAATCTGATTATATATATTTTATATATACTCTTGTGCTTGTGTATATATATAATATATATAGAAACTCGAATATAAATATGTGTATAAAGATTTAGAGACTAAATTTTTCTCGTTTTAAGTTTTACATCTATGGTAGATTTGAGGTGTCTACTGTAAAGTATTGCTTACAAAAGTATGATTATTTTTAAAGAAATATATGGTATGTATCCTCAAGACATAGAATGACCTTCAGACTGGTTTATTGTTAAATTGCACTTTTTGCAATAACAGACCAATAAATAGTTGCTGCCAAAATGTAGTAGTAGAAAATAAGTAACGGCTAAATTTTAAAGCTCTTCAAGAAAATACCAACTTTGACAGGAAGTTTGGCACTAGTTTTAGAGGAGGAATGAAGAAGATTGAGTTTTGGTGGGGATGTTCTCTAGATTTCAACCAAATTGCAACTTATATATTACAATATGTTCTATTAACAATTTTAAAAGTGAAGACTGAATCATCTTGGCGTCATTGTTGACCCCAAAAAAAGGACGTTGTTTTGTGGTATTCTATTGTATTTTCACATATTTTGTAATACAAATTCACTGGTAAATTTTCGAAGCACTAGGTTTATTTAGGACAAGTTTATAATATATCATTGTAACAGTTTGCAGTTTTAATGATGGTATTTATTTTAAGTTGCTCCTTTCTCATTAGCTTCTTGAAAATGCATTAAATCTAAATTTCAAAATTGATAGCTTCCTTATCGATCAGAGTTGACTGATGCGGAAGGTTCTGCATCGAACACTTTCTCATAATTTCTCATTAGTGGGGTATGTTAGTGGTTGCATTGTTAAATTTTTTGTAATCAATGTGAAGTGTTCCAGGCACAGAGCATGCAGATAGTTCCTTTTGAACAAAAAGAATCGCCTCTTATGTTGTAGCTTCAAACTGAAGGGTGTTTTAATGAAGAATCAGCACAGTTTATCTAATGCTGTTACAACAGTTTAACCACAGGTAGAGCTGACTTTCTTGCTAGTTCTCACTAGTTGGACAAAAGGGTGTAGAGATTAAAGAAAAGCATAATGAAATGTTCTTGCCAGCAAAATTATCAACTAGCAGTTAGGAAGCCAGTATTTGCAGTGCTGTAAAGGTGTAAGTCTCAGCTCTTGATAACAAACTCTACAAATCATAATTTTTTTTTTACTTATGTATTTTACGCAGTCATAAATATTGTAATCTTGACAAACCATGCTGCAACTGAAAAGCTACTCCTTTAAAGTAGTCTTAAACCCAAATAAAAGCAAGATACACTTACCTCAACTAATGGTAAACAGAAGGTCCTCATTTCTCAGTGCTGTAAAAGAACATTGCTAATTAGGGAAAGAGCTACTGTGTGCTAATCAGAAGGGCTTTGTACCTTTCCTCCCCTGTGGAAAAGAGGATATGGCATTACCAAGGAAGAATATTCATATTTTGCCAATGAGCAAGTAGACCAAATGAGTAGAGCATCAGGCAGCATTCCTCGTGCTGTGGGAAGGGTTGTCATGAATTGGAATTGCTGCAGGGCTTTAATATTTTGCAGTTTCCACACTTCTTAATCCCACTCTGCTCCCAAGCAATGGACAGTTTGGATCTATAAGCTGCTATGATTTAGAATGCTTTTGTTTCACCTCATTAAAAAAGCACAAGTTAATATTTCGTCAGTTGTACTTCTTAAGAAGCACTTTCTGCTTCTTCAGTCATGAAGCACACGATGCCAAGTGAGGCATTTGTAATCTCTGGGTGTTTCCAAGCATCAGGAGTTGGGCAGGGTGGGGGGAGGCTGGAGTCTGGAGCTGAACTTTCCAAGGAATCTTGGGGCCCTTAAGCTCCACAGCTGAGCCCTAGTGCAAGTGATTTTGATCTGCTTGTAGCTACTTATTGTAGTAGCAGGCAGATTTAAGATGAAAATGGCCAAAGACGTGGTGTTTGTTGCAAGAATTTTCATTAAGTTACAGGCTGAGAGAAAAGTGATTCTGTTAGGAGATGGATAAAACCAGAGATAAAAATAGGTGTTTAAAAAAATAGTATAAAGTTGAATTACAGATTAGAAGGAATTCGAAAGTAAGAGCAACATTTGCTACTGAGCTGTGGATCTGAGAACTGTCCTTGAGGAGCTTGACAAATAGGGATCCTTAAATGAGGAAATAAATAGTTGTGTGTTTCTGAGCTTAATTAAGTCCTTCCATAAATATATTCAACAGCATTTGATTTTAAAGCTTTCCTCTGGATACATAATTTGGGAGCAGTTCATCTTTGCTTTTTTGGAGAAGTCCTACCAGTGGTTACAGTTTAGAAGTAGTGATGTTGATATCTATATACGAAGTATTTTGATAAAAATCACTAGAAAGTGAGAAGTATCTACTGACAGGAAATCCCAAAGCTTCCTGAATTTGTGTGGCAGAGAACTTGTTGATCCTAAAGACAAAGTACCCTGAATCTGTGCCTTGCCATGTGGAAGAAGGACTTTCCAAGTAGCATTAAAGTGATGATGCTTTGCTTAAATGAGCACAGCTTGGCTAAGCTGAGCTGATTCTTGGGTCAAAGGTGGGCAAGGCTTGGGGATTTCACAGCTAGGAATTTCCTGGCCACAAATACATTTGTTGGTTAATAAAGAGAAGGAAGATGCAGGGGTTCAGCCAAGACCACAGGGAAGAGGGTACTCATCCTTGGTTGCTGCCCTGATCCTGGGAAGGGTTTCAAACGTGGTACTTAGTGCTGGGGTTAGGAGGGAGGAGGGTGTTTAAACCTGAGCTTAGTTAGGTCAGAACCATTTTGTGTGGAACCAGAGCAGAGCCATGATGGGAGCAGCAGATGAGTGTGGGAGGAAAGCTTCATGTAAGGTGGACTTGTCCATGGGAAAGCTGTGGAACTGTTGGAGCAGGTTCAGAGAAGGGCCATGAAGTTGACAAGGACTGGAGCACACCCCCTATGGAGACAGGCTGGGGAATTGGGGCTGCTCGTCCTGGAGAAGAGAAGGTTGTGTGGGGAGCTCAGGGCACCTTCCAGAGTCTGAAGGAGTTACAGAGAAGCTGGAAAGGAACTTTTCTGCTAGAAACTGTAGTGACAGAAAATGGGGGATTGGTTATAAATTGAAAAAGAGGAAATTTAACGCAGATATTAGGGAGAAATTCTTCTGTGTGAGGGTGGTGAGGCCCTGGCACTGGTTGCCCAGAGAAGCTCTGAATGCCCCATCCCTGGCAGTGTTCAAGGCCAGGTTGGATAAAAACCTTGAGGAACCTGGTCTGGTGGGAGGTGTCCCTGCCTATGGCTGGGTGTTGGGACTAGATGAGCTCTAAAGTCTATGGTTGAGTCTAAATATGATTCTGTGATCTTCCATGGCTGCTTTAGCCATTGTGGGAACAGGCAGAGGAATCCCTGCAGCTGAGAGTGCACGGAGACAAGGCTGGTGAGTGTGAGGGTTTACTCAGGGACAGGTCAAAGCCAACCAGTGCTGCCTGTTCCCATTGCACTGGTGCTGATGGAGGGAGGAGGGGTGCAGGTGGTGCCCACACAAGTTCAAGCACAGAATGGAGCTGAAGCTCAGCCCCAGGTGAGCTCAGTGCAGGGCTGCTGCCCGAGGGCCCCGTGGAGGAGAGCACAGGGTGCCAGGGATGAGGCTGCCAGCAAGGCAGCAATGCAGGGGAGGGCACAGGGCAGCCTCACTGCAGGAAAACAAAGGCATTCCTCCAAAGAGGGGAGAGCAAGACATTTGGGGGAGGTGGAAGGTGACATTGCCTTGTTGGTGCTGGAAACTCCATGCAAAGCTGAAAGCGGATGAGAGGGAGAGCAGTGCCGGGCAGGGCCCCTGTGGTGACAGGGACATGGGGAGGGGGTGCAGCACAGCTGTGTGTCCAGACAGGAGCACAGAGTCACATCCTGAGCCCCGCAGGAGCTGGCCCCTGTCACCGCAGCAGGGAGGAGCTGTCCTGTCAGCTGCTGTGCCCAGGAGGAGCAGTGCTGGCCTCTCCCATTGCAGTGGGATAAAGGGAGCAAGGATGGGTCGTAGAGGTGAGGGGTGAGGTGCCCTTATCCATATTTATTTTGGGATGTCATAAAAACACTGAAGGGTTGGAAGATGAGAAGAGGCACCTCACTGCAGCAGGGAGGGCTCAGCTCCCAGCCTCCCTAGGGCAGCAGTGTCAGTGTTTTACTGCAGTTCCTGCTGCCAGGACCTTGTTAAAGGGTTAAAATGCAATTACTGCTGCCCCTCCCTGGGGAACAGTGGGGCTGTGGGCATGCACAGCAGTTAGGGGACATGAAAATGGATTTATAATTTATCATCCATTATAAATGGATTTATCATGGATTTATCATTTATCAATTGGTGCCCATTGGGTTGGGCACCAGGAGGAAGGAGGAGCAGGGAGAAGCTGGCTCAGCTGGCATAAGAGAGGAAATTATTCCAGCCCTGCCACAGGGCTGCCTCCCTCCTGTCCTGCCCCCAAGCTCCTGACAGGCAGTGGTTCCTCTCTCACAGTCTCACAGAAGAGCACACTCTGCTTTTTATTAGGATGGAGCACTGCTCTCAAATGACATCCTACCTTTTATTTTTTTCCTCATAGAAGATATTTTCAAGCTTAGGACAGAGCAATTTAAAAGTAGCAAAATCCCAGGCAAGGGTTAATGGATGGGCTAATGGTTAAACAACTAGGCTAAAAGCACCGACTCCTTTAATGCGCTGAGCTGGAAGATTCTTGAAGGAGTCACACCCAAACAACTCAGCCATTGCCAGAGTCCATGGGAGCACTGAAACGTGGCAGGAGAGAGTTGGCTCCAAGTACATGCAAAAAATTAAAATCGTTGAAAGAGTCAGGAAGGGACACCACAAGAGAGGACTGAGAGAAGAAGTAGCCTAAGATGTGTGCTGGGCTATCATTTAGTTCAGCCTTGTGGGCACAGAGAAAATGAACAGGCATCAAGGATGTTTTCACCCCTTTCCTCCTCTGTTCTTTTCATCACCAAATCAGTGGGAAACTGAGCAGTCCTTTGAGGAAATTGGCCTTTTTCTTGTGGCAGTGGTCAGTCAGCTGCAGCTGTCAATGCCATATGCTGAGTGCAGCATGCAGCTCATGTCCTGGATGCTGCTGGAGCTTTAATCTGTTCAATTTTAACATATATAAAATTTAGGGGTTTGGGGTTGTTTTGTTCCCCCAGAACATCACTGCCAGTGGGCTTTCCCACAGGCTGGCCTCCACAGCAGCAACTTGAAGGATTTTTGTGGCACCTGGAGAAGGCTGAGAGGTGGGCAGTGGGTGCAAACAGGGTTTGGTCACCTGCCTGCAAGCAAGGTGCAAAAATGACCTATTTCGGAAACAAAGAGTAAGGTACTCATTGGAACCTATTTAGGTTCCAAAGTGGTCCTCAGGTAGGAGTGAACATTGGCTACTGGAGGGTAAGTGATCCACCAGGAACAGCCTCATTTGGGCTGTGATGAAATCCAAGGACAACCACTGGGAGCCAGTCACAGTTGCCACATGTTTGGGGTTTTCTGGGGGGTGCAGGGGGGAGTGTGAAGGGCTTTTTAAGAGTGGTAGCACTAGGCAGGGTACCCAATGCAATGTGATAAGAGCATCTCCTGTGGTTCCAGTTGTTGAAGACCTCCTTAAAGGTCAAATGCCTTCTTAGTGAACATCTGCAAAGGTATTCCAGGGGCTCAGGAACTGCTGGCAGGCTCGGGACAGACTTACAGCTCAGTATTTATGTGCAGAACTTTGTCTTGAGATGCCAGTGTTATCTCTGCTGTCCCAGATTAAACGGTGACTTAGGGATGTATCCATTGCATACAGAGCAGCTCTCCCAGCTCCTGGGCTGGGCACCAGGAGGAAGGAGAAGCAGGGAGGAGCTGGCACAGGAGTGTCAATTGTTCCAGCCCTGCCACAGCACAGTGGCTGCTCGAGTCCCCTGGGCTGTGTGAGCCTTCCAGGAGCACAGCAGCTCCAATAGGATTCCTCCAGAGTCCTTTTGGAGAGCCCAGGGCAGGGCTGGGTGCTCACCCACACCCCTTAGGAAGGGCAGACAGCAGGAGCTGGGAATGTCTTGGAGAGGGTTTGCGGCTGCTGCTTTTTAATACTCTGCCCATCTTGTTACCTCCTGATGCTTCCCAGGCTGGTGAAACCCTGGAAACCTCAGGAGAGCATCCAGAAAGGTTTGGTTTTAGGTGGCAAAGAGGCTGTAATTATGCTTGAGGAGGCAGAAGTGCCCGGGCAGCCCTGGGATGCTGATATGCAGCCATCAGATAAGGGTGAGGATACTGGATGCCTGGCTGGGAGATTTAAAAATAAAAAAATGGTTTCAGTGACAGGTTGATGGGGTAAAATGTTGCTGAGAAACAGCAGTGTGGGCTCAGCCCAGGGGTGCCCCATGGCACACGTTTTGCATCAAAATATTTTGGCTGAGAACCAGCCCAAAACAGATCCTAGGCAGAGGGACGTCTTAGGAGAAAAATAGCTCAGCTCCACACATGTCTTGGTTTGGAAAGACAGGTATCTGCCAAGGAAGGCAGGAGCCTCCCCTGAAATGGAAAACTGTAAACCCCCTCCTTCAGAATTGTTATAAATTTGAAATTAAGGGGCTCTCAGGCAAAAATATGGAATAACAGTTCTTTAATAGAGAAGAAAATAAAAATAAAATAAACAATGCAGTGCACTAGAACAACACGGACAGAGTCAGAACACAGCCTGACACCCTGTGGGGTGTTGGCAGCAGAACCATTGGAAATATGGCTGCAGCCCTCCTGCAGTGTCAGGGGTGGCTCTGCTGCAGCAGGCATCCTGGAGAAAGGTGCAGTCTCTTCCTCTGAAGATCCAGTGGAAGAAGAGGCAGCTGCTGTTCCTCTGGGAAATCCAGTGGAGAAGCCGTGCTGGTGTTCCAGAATCTCCAGATTATATCCAGGCAGGAATGCTTGGCTCCTCCCTCTGGGCTCACATCTCCCAATGGGATGCTGTAGTTCATATCAGCCATGCAGGGACATTCAATAGCTGTTATCAGCAGATGTTCCCTCTGAGGGAGGAGTGATTGTGGAAGAGATAAGGCAAACTGCCCACTGAACAGCAGACAGGTGCCATACAGATGGCAATAGAATACAATTTGCTTGGCAATCCAGGACAACATGGATTAGGTTTCCTTCACCATCATCCATTCCTGCACTCAAATGCAATGAGATTTTGATATTCCTAAACATGGATGAGGGAAATTGCTGTGTCTGTGTGTTGTAACCATGTGATTCCAAGTCAAGTTGCAGCCTCACAGCTGAATCTTGTTTCAGCACCTTCATTCTCAGGAGGAATTTCTTCACTGAAAGGGTTGTCAAGCAGTGGAAGGGGCTTCCCAGGATGGTGGTGGTGTCACCCTGAAGTGCTCAAGAAACAGCTGGATGTGGCATTTAGTGCTGTGGTTTGATTGGTGTGGTGGTATTTAGTCAAAGGGTGGGCTTGATGATCTTGAAGGGCCTTTCCAACATTAATGATTCTGTGATTTTTTTAAATCTTTCAGCTTTTACCCATGCTTTCCAATCAGATCTTCTGCAGGGTTGTCTCTAAGACAGATACAGACATTTCCCCTGTAAAAGAAAAAAAAAAGATCAGGGGAAAAATACCAGTTTTTGTGAGAAGTGTTTTAGTGATACAAGAATACCATTTTTTAAAGGTAGCAAATGAAGCAGAGAAGCAAATTCTGGCAGGGCAAAAGTCTGGGGAGGCAAAAAATTGTTTGACTGAGTGCTTTGTAAACCCCCCTGAGTTCTGTTAACAGAGAAATAATGTGTGTGTCAGTAAGTGATGATACCTTTGAAAAGCTGCTTCAGCAGCTCCAAAGTGAAAGCAAAGGTGGAATGAGTTTTCCAGCACTGAGCAAAACGAGTTGGCAATTATCATAAGTGCAACTTCAGTTCCTAATTTTCAAAATCAGTGCAAAATGCTGTTTACAGAGCTCGATGGAGCCTCCAGCAATTAGGGCTGTGTTATGAAGAATGCCATGGCTAATGCTCTCTATGGCTTATTTACACAACCACGAGATGGGAGAACATAAGAACAGCATATGAATGAAGTGCTGCTGTGTTTGAATAGGTATTTGATTGCCCTGTGTGTGCCAGGAGCTGCCTTTTCCAGCTCTCCCTGGTGTTCCTCCACCTCCCATCCTGCCGGCGCCTGCAGGGCAGGAGCCCCAGGCCCTGCCAGCACAACCCATGGCTCCCTTCCCTGGGGCTGTGGCCACGAGATGTGTTGGGTGTGATGCTGGACTCTGCTGAGCTGTGCATTAATGTGGAAACTGCGCCACAAAAATCAATTTGGCCTCCAGCACGGAAACATCCCCAGCCCCTGTGTGCTGTGGGAACGCGGATGCCCTGCCCTCAAAGCACCTCCTGTGCCCCAGCAGAACCTCCCAGGGGGGCTGGGGGTCACAGGGGTGGCCCTGCAGGGGTGCTGGCTCCTGGAGCAGGGTGCTGGGCCAGCTCAGCCCCTTCTTCCCTCGCTGCTCATCCCCAGCCAGGCCGAGCGCGGTGCTTTCCCACACGCGTCTCTGAGCTCTGCTGAGAAAGGGTCTTGGAAGGAATGAGGAGCTCTGTGCTGCTGGATTTTGGTACCTGGAGAGAGGATAGAGGGGTGGAGCACCTCACTTCAGCATTTCCTTTCCTGCCTGCCAGGGATCCCCCACCTTTGGCTGCAGGGCAGCAGTGGAGGATGTGAGTTTAAAAAGTGGGTTTTTTCTCTGTCTGAGGAGAAGGGACGTGCATTTCTTCTCATCTTCCAGAAGCTGGGTGGTGTGACTGCTTTTGAAAAACTTGAATACACAGAAAAAAAAAAAAAAATCTCACACAGAGAGGAAGTGCTGCTCATTGCTCTGTGTCTTTTTTTTTTTGCACCTCCTTCCTCTTCCAGTTTGTTTGGCAAGCTATCTTGCTTGAGATCTGCCAGAGAAGAAGCCCTCTTTCTCTCTATTCTGGCAAATCTCTTCACTTCTTGAATGTCTCCTGTGCCTTATTTGTGTGCTCATTTTGGTGCCTTTCAGTGGCTGTGCTCATGTCTCCTTCTCAAAATATCTCCCTTTCTCTTCACATTTATCTCCATGCTGTCACTGGCAAACATCCCTAGCGCAGCCTTTCTGTTCATTGACACCCTCTTTGTGTCTCAGCCATGCTCTTCACCTTCTCTTGGTGGATTTAATGCTCAAAGGGGAGGAAAAATTTGGGTTTGAAGAATAGGTTGGCATTAGGAGAAACTTCCAGACCAAAGGATATCATAAAGCAGTTAGCTCAATACTGTAGGTAGGTCTGTGCCTGTCACTGATAATGGCAAATCCACTGGGATACATGAAAAATAGTTCTTTGTAAAACAGGCTTTTATTTGTCTCATTGCAAAGTGATTCATTTGTTTGGGCTGTCTGAGAAAGCATTAAATGCCTTTAAAGTTTTAAAAACTGAAGGCATAATGTCCCTCCAATGCTCCTCCACCTTAGTCCCCATTACCAAAATGCTGTTTTCAATGTTGGTTTGACTTGAATTACTTTGTGGTTCTCTATTTGTTGGGGTTTTTTTTCACATTTTCCTCTTGCCATGCTAAAATGCTTTGGGTCATCACTTCCCTCCCACATAGGGAAGTGTGGAAGTCTTTCCCTCCTCTGCCTCCCTCCTTTATTCCCCAAGGTTATTGACCAGTGGTTATTGGGTCAGCAGAGGAAAAAAACTGAGAAAAAAAAATAGAAAATGAACTAGAAAGAGTTGCATTTACTTTTTTTTTTTTTTTTTTTTTGCAGTGAAACCTCATTCACAGTTTCTGCTTTCTTTAATGTGTTTGTTGCACCTGTTTGGATGGCAGGTTCCCCTGAGCACAGTTCATCTCCTCTGATGTGCAGAAGCACAGGACACCTCCTGCCTTGGGGTCCTCTGCCCTGCCATGCTCCCTTAATGAAGCTGGAATTGGAGGACCCAGTGCTGGTTTGGGTGATAACAACATTCCCCTGTTCCTTCTCTTTGGGGTTTCTTTCATCTTCTCTGGGAGCACCACAGGGAAGTTTTTCCTCTGGCACCTCTCCAGCTGCAGTGGCTTCCAGGAAAGAGTTCCTCTTCCCTGTCCCTCATTTCAGGTCAGAAAACACTTCTGTCTCCTCTTCTGGAGCGAGGAATTGTCCCTTGGGAAGGAGTCTGGGATCTCTCTGGTCCTCTGAGAGAAATGACTCAACTTCAGTGAACATAAGGGACTGAGGATGGTTAGGAGGAAAAACAGAGAGAGCTGTTTTGGGTAAGACATGAAGACAACTTGGTCATGGTGGTTAATTTCTCCAAAAAGCCAAGAAGGACATGAGAAGACAGGAGAAGGTTCAGCTTCCTGAGCCTTTTGAGCAAATTCTCTGAGCCCAAGGTTTCCAAACCCTGAAAAGCAAATAAAAAGCAGAACAACTCTCTTGGACCATTCTGACTTTGTGAGAGCAGAGAAACCTGTATCAATCCATGTACAGCCAGTGAAAGCTGTTTCAGATGTTGAAACAAAAAGTCTCTCGAGGATACCAGCCCTTGAAAATCAAACCAGATGCATTTTTGCCTGATAACTTGCTTTTGATTATTATGAAAGTTTGTTCTGAATGAACATTTCCAGGCATGCAAAGTGGCTAATCTGGCAAACCAGCACTTTAATAGATCTGGGATCTCAAAGCTCCCATGTGCCATTACACAGTGTTCCCTCCCTCCTACTCACAGCTCTGATGTTAAGACAGTTTCTTTGGATCAGGATAAGGTTATTTCCTTCAAGTTGGGTTTGGTTTGGGGTTTTTTTTATTCCCCAGAAGGAGATATCAGTGAAAAATTAGGGTGTTTCCTTGAGAAGACAGTGAGTCATTAGTAGCTGTGTTGCAATAGCTTTATTCATAAATACTGTTAAATTATTCACATCTTTAATTTTACAGACACTGCAAAACTTAAGATGAGAAAGATGTTTTCTTGGTCAACTGGACACCTGACCACAACCTGAGACATCACCCCAGGAACCCCAATCCTTGTTCCTGCCATTCCTGTGACATTTGAGTTCCCTTGGGCTGGACCAAATCGCACTGGGCCAAATCTCTGGTGTTGTGTTTGGGGAGGAGTGTAAGAAACAAGACAAAGAAGGATCCTTGTCCTGCTGTGTCCCTGCACTCCCTGCAATCCCTGACGTGGGGGATTCCTCTCCTCAGGCCCATGGCATCCTGCAAGGCTGATCTCTCCAGGGAAAACCCTCCCACGCCTGTGCCCCTCCAGTTATCCTGTTCTCCTCTGCACTGTGCTGAAACCCCAGCTCTTCCCAGGCTCCCTTGGCTGCCTGAGCTCCCTGGAGCCTCTACTCTGCTCCTGGTTTCCTCCCCATGAGGAGCATCTGCCCTGGATGGAATCACACACACCCTGAGCAGGGCTCTTCACTTGCACCCACTGGCTGCCATTCCCACCCATTTTTCACCATCTTTACTGCAAAACAGCATCAAAGTCTTAGTGCACCCTCCCTCATGTGCTCCTTGCTCTCTCAGAGGGGAGGTTGGGCTGGGGTTTACCTGATTTTAGTTTTAACAGAGTCACTTAAGCTTTTACTCCTATTTCTTCTTTGAAACGCCGCCCGTGACTGTCATTGCAAAATCCTGATTTCTTCATTCCTTGGGCTGCCTTGCACTGAGATTTCCTGCTGGCCTCAGCAGCTCTCCTGGCAGACTCTGTGCCTCTGATGTGTTTGAGAAAGGGTTCATTGTCAGCCTCCACGCTGTTAGCAAGTCACTCCTTGGATTTCTCTTCTGGGGCTGCCTTACTGTAGCCTTGCATCTAATTTGCTTAATTTCTGCATCTGATTCCTCCCTTTTGAAGGGTGTCTGTTTGGTTAGAATTGCTCCCTTGTGCTGCTGTTTAGCCACCTGGGGGGTGTGTGTGTATTTTTTATTTATTGTCAGCACACATTTACTGTGAACTTCTAATGTGGTGTCTTTAAAGGGATCCCACTCTTGCAGGGCTCTTCAAGAAAAACTTGGGCAGAGATCACAGCAGATCCCACTTTCCCATTGGGCTCCATATATGGCTTAAAAAAAGATATGAAGCAGCTCACAGCTGTTCCTGCAACCTGCAAATCCAGCCTCCAGAATTTTCCCTCTGAGTGAGTTCACCCCTCTGCCAGGGAGCCATCCCTCCATCCTTGTCCAGCAGCAGGAGGGGGTTTGGGGGATTGCACCTGAGGGCCTTTGCTCCCACCTGCCCCAGGAGAAGCTGCCCAGTGCCTCAGAGTGTGCTCATGGATCTGGGTCTGCAGCAGGGAAAAGAGGGAACCTGTGGTCACAGCTTTTCCAATAATTCCTTATTTTTGCCTCTGTAGTACTGAGACCCCTGTCCTTTAGCTCAGTCTGTGTTTCTATCAAATTTATGAACAATTCCTCCCATGAAATCCCATGAACATGGACACCTCTGGGAATGAGTCTTTTGAAGGCTCTGACCCAGTTAGAAAAGCCCTGTTTTCTCCATGCCTTTTGACCTTTTACACTTCCCCTTTGATCTGCCAGCACTCAGGGGTTTGACTTTTTTTTTTGATAAATATACACATTTTTTTGGTGGCACCTCAAGGTCATATTTGTACTCCTGTCCTCCATTCAGAAGCTCCTTTTTCCTGCCCTCCTTCCCCAGTAATTTTATCTTGCTGCACATGCCATGCTGCAGTCATGCAAAAGTTGTATTTTTAGACAGCTCTGCTTGGCTCCAGCCTGGGGACGTGCAACCATAAAGTTCAGTCAGCCCTTCCCTGGGGTTGGTAACCCCAGAGCTCCTGTTGGAATAAAAGTTGGAATAAAACTCAAACTCCTTGACTTTGGGGAGCCTTTCCCTAAGCACTTTGACAGAACAAGTCAGCAGCTGGGTTTTTTTTAGGTTTTTCTGGTCATTTTACTCACAGAATGCAACAAGAGCATTTCCTGCAGGTTTGGTTTTTTTGTTCACACCTTGTAGACACAAACTCCTGCCAATATTTGTCCCCAGTCAATGCAGCCATTTGATGGAAAGCCTCCATCACCTCTGGCCCTGTTCCTCTGATCAAACCTGGGAGGTTTGATCCTGTGCATCAACAAAGGCAGCCCATGGGAGCCTCTAAAACCCACTATTTCCAGGCATCACTAGAGGAATGAATCTGCCTGGTGGAAAAGGACAGGCAGAACAAGCAGTGCTGTGAGTGGAAACAGGAAGGGATAACAAATTGATTTCCTGAAATCTGGACAATTGTTCCCATCCCTTCTCCACCTGCTGAAGGGATTTCCATTTTGAAACACCAGCACTGATGCAGGGGCTCCTTTCAGGAGTGTCTGAAACGGTGCCAATGCCCTGAATGGGTGCAGAGGTGTTGAACCCCAGCATTGCTCCCAGCAGCATCATTGTGCCAGCACCCTCCTCCTCTTGGCCTTAGCAGTGCCTGAACTGTGCACAAATCCCTGCTTTTTTCTGCTCTGTAGAAACAGTGCAAACACAGAAAGGCACTTTTATTTTCTCCATCTTCATCTTCAGGTGTTGAGGAAAAAAAATGAGTAAATGTTTACAACTGTTCCAGCCAGAGCAGAGTGAACACCCAGAGGTGATTTTCTCTCTTACTTTTTCTGCACCAAGAATGTGAACAGAGGGAGGTTTCAGTGCCTGAATTATTCCAAGTGTCTTCATAATTTTTTTTCAAAGCAAGAAAACCCACTATTTTCAGGCATCACTAGAGGAATGAATCTGACAAGCCCTTATCCAAATGTTTAAATTTTGAAAGGGGAAAAAAACCCCCACCCATGTGACTGACAAGGTCCTTTTCAAACACATAATATGCTGAACCTTGCATGACATTTCTGTGGGTGTTAAGTCTAAAGAGCTATCTTTGCATGCAATGTAGCAAATGAACTGTGTAAGGCGAGGGCTGGAGCTCTGTGCATCCTTGCTGAGTTGTACTAGAGCACTGGAAAGCCTGACAAGCTGCTTCTTTCCAACCTGCATTTCCCCAGGGAACAGGCTGGTGTATTCTTGCTCTTCAAACACCTGAAAAGTTTGTTCTAGACTAACTATTGTCATTTATGCTGCATGTTGCAAGGAATAGATATTGTGGGGCTTTGTGGAAGAGCAGAAAGGTAGAATGATGCAAAGTAAAGCTATGACTGTAACAAAACTGAAGATCTTTGTCAGGTGTCCCTCCCTAGTTTTCCACCTGTCTTTTCTTTCCTCTTCATTTTTTTTCTGGACTTTTGGGTTATCCTCACCCTTCCCTGGGGTCTCTTATCAGTTGTTCAGGTCACCCTAAAACCCCACTGTCCCCACTGTGGCTGAGACCATCCCTCTGTGGAGGAGAGCAGATGAGTCTGCCCATATTCTGTAATCCAGAAGGTGAGAACAGTGCATGCCCCTCCCAGCCCCCCAGCCTGGAGCAGCTGTTTCATTTCATTTTCCTTCCCCTGAAATTCCTGTTTGTGTTTTTGTAGCTTCAGGATGGCTACCAAGCTCCTTTCAGCACTGAATTAGGGGAACAGAGGGTACAGTAGCAGGCAGACTCACCTATTAATCAAATTCATGTGTCTTGGTGAGCCAATTCAGAGCAGCACAGAGCTGGTTCTTGTGATTTCATAACATCTCATGACACTCCATATTTTTGTTAGAGCTCTGCCTTTCAGATTCATGGGATGATGGGAGAAGCTGAGGAAGAATTAGCAATAAAGCATCTAGAGCACCTGGCTGTAGAGAGTAATTGGCAAATGGGACCCAAGTGCATCCTAAAGTCTCAGCAAACCAGAAAGCAAATAAAAAGCACCTGCAAACAACTGATGTTGGCCAAGCTTGCTGGAAAGATGCATGAGATGTGCTTGACTGGCTGCTCCTGTGGCGTGGAGCTGCTGAGTGGTGGTTCCAGGTTCTCCAAAATGCCAAAAGAGAAGCTGGGAGCTGGCAGGGAAGGGGATGTGTGTTTGTGTTTGTGTTTGTGTGTGTGTGTGTGTTTGTGTGTGTGTGCAAAATGTGGCAAGAAGTTATCACCCACAAAAGCAATGGAGTGGGAAATCTGAATCTCCAACCCCAGGATGTGCAGCAGCCTCAACGCCCTGAAAAAACAACAGTGTCAAAATACACTGCATGTCAAAATAAGGCCAAAACCACAGTTTTATAAACCTCTTGACATGAAAACTCTAAAAATATGTGGGACTAAGAGAGACACCTGATAAGCAGCTGGGCATAAAGGCAGCTGCAAACTACCCAGAGAAAAAGGAGGTGCTGAGGCTGCCTGGGAGATTGGTGGAAGATCTGCCACCATCAGATTCTTGTTCTGCTGTGGAAACAGCTGAAGTTGTTACCAGGAACAGTTTGCAAAGGCTCAAACAAAGCCGCTGACAGAAATAACTCGAACACAGTGAGGAAAAAATTGCTTGAGAGTTCTTTTGGGAAGGATTAGGTTTTAAATAATTGCCATTTATAAGTTAATTTCACATCCTTTTGGAGTTTGGCCTACTAGGATTTGAAGGCTTGACTGAAGCTGGCAGACAGGGTGGGCACTGATTCCAGAGTTTGACTGCCAAGAAAAAGGAAAATATTAAGAGTAAAAATTGGCAATTCTGAAAAAAAAAAAAAAAAAGAAGGCCAGGGAAATGAGATTTAGTTTAGGAAAATTATTGTTCTCTGAGCCATGGACTGATTTTATGGCTGGTTTATTAGTCACAGTTTTACATGAGCCTGGCCTTTGTAATCAATGTCTGCAAAGAAACTGGTGGAGAACACAGCTCCCAGTGCTTTAATAATTTGTAAATCCACAATTTCGTTATTTTTAATCATGAGTGGTTTTTTTCATTTAAATTCGTATCAAAGTCTATTAAAAGCAGTGGGGAGACTCCTCTCAGCTTTAGCAACTTTGAATCAAGCCCTGTAAAAATAGATGCTACGTGTCTCAAGGCTTCTGCTGCAGCCTTGCAAAATGAGTCCAAGCAGCCAAGTAAAACTCTTGTGTTTCTGACCCCCATCTCCTTAGGGCTGTGGGCTGCCAGGGCCTGTGGGACTCTTCTCTGTCCTTTTGCCCAATGCTGGGCTATTCCTGAGGGATCTGGGCTTGCTCCTGGCATTCCCTGCTGAGCACACACATCCCCTCTGTGTTTCCAGCACAGTGTGGGATAATCTCTGCAGGAAAAGGGGCCCAGAGCTAACACCCAGCTCTCAGGTAAGCCCATTCCCCAAGAGACTGGAGATGCAGACAGATTGAAGAAGAAGTGATGGAAGCAGGTTGTTAGACAGCCTTGTGCATCTCAGTGAAGGACATGTTTTTCTTTCTGGAAGAGAGCCATGATGTAGAAATAGACTGAAAGCAGGAAAGAGGGCTGCAGTGGCTGAGGCTGTATATTTAAACCTCTTTGCTGTCTGACCATCTGGGCCTGCAGCTAAACTTACCTACAAATTATTTCCAATGTTTCTACATCTTGAGAGGTAAAAGGTGCACGTGGATACTTCATGCCAGGAAGGAAGGCAAAATAATTGTCCTGAGTCAGATTTCCCCCTATGTCAGACCTTTGTGTGGGCTTTTGGATGCCCAGCCTGTTCCATCATCCTTCACCCACCCCTGCCTGGAACCCCAGGCTGGATGCTCTGTGTGCACAGAGCCCCTCACAGCCAACACAAAATCTGGATTTTCATTCCTTCTCTGTGCAACACAAGCCAGAACAACCACTGGCAATGCAAACGCACTCACATCTTTTTCTGCCTTTACATTTTTAACAATTTTTTTTAAACCATAGCTAGAAGAAGACTCTTTCCATGATGAAAATTCTTGTGGATGATGCAGAAAGCCTCATTTCTCACTTAGCTCAGTCAAATTTTCTCAGTGATTCCTGCATGCCTGGATCCCAGGAGAAAGCCCCAAGCCCAGGTGAGGTCTGTCTGATCTCTACACATCAGGCAAGGTTTGGTGTGGGCTTCTGACACCTCACAGGGAGCTTACATGAGGGGGACTGACAGATTCTGAGTGAGAAAAGTTGTGTTTTGCCACTTTTGCAACCATCTTGTGCAAAATGAGGCACCTGGATCTAGCCCTGGTTTGACAATTGCTGTGAAATGTTTCCAGAACAACCCCAAATTTTAAGTGCCTGACTCACTCCTCTGGGGACTGGCTTACCAATTCCTCCTCTGGAAGGCAAATGGATGAGGATTGCTGTAGCTCTTGCTGGTCAGAACTTGGATCTCCCCAGCTCTTGGGGGATGCCCCAGCACCTACACTGGAGTATTGAGTGTTTGGCAAGTCTTGTCAGGCTCAGTGTAAATTAATGTCTCATCCTCTGCCTGTGCTTCTCCTCCTCTTAAGGTAATTTTTCCATTTGAATGGTTTTGTGCAAATGGTTCCTCCATTTTAGAGAGAATAATGTGAAAATATCTGCTGAACAATCCCATCCCAGAGCTGGAGTTTTTTCCTCACCTTAAAGCAAAGTCCTGTATTAGTCTCTGATTACTGTCCATTGACTTGGGAAAGACTAGAAGCAATTATATTTGGGGATTAGAGAAATTAAGTCTCAAGAGACATGGAACCTTTCAGCTTTTTAATGCTTTTGATTGTGTCTTTCTGTTCTTTGTGCCACCAAAGTAATAAAATTAAAATATTTTATAAAAGTGAGCTGTGATTGGTGATGGAACAGAACTGACCTGATTGTTCCATTTACCTATGGTTCTTAACCACAGGGAAAGTCTTAAATGAATGCATGCATCCATGCATCCACCAATCCATCCATCCATCCATCCATCCATCCATCCATCCATCCATCCATCCATCATCCATCCATACATCCACCATCCATCCATCCATCCATCCATCCATCCATCCATCCATCATCCATCCATCCACCATCCATCCATCCATCCATCCATCCATCCATCCATCATCCATCCATCCATCCATCCACCATCCATCCATCCATCCATCCACCATCCATCTATCCATCCATCCATCTACCATCCATCCACCATCCATCCATCCATCCATCTACCATCCATCCATCCATCCACCATCCATCCATCCATCCATCATCCATCCATCCATCCATCCATCCATCCATCCATCCATCCATCCATCCATCATCCATCCATCCATCCACCATCCATCCATCCATCCACCATCCATCCATCTATCCATCCATCTACCATCCATCCACCATCCATCCATCCATCCATCTACCATCCATCCATCCATCCACCATCCATCCATCCATCCATCCATCATCCATCCATCCATCCATCCATCCATCCATCCATCCATCATCCATCCATCCATCCATCCATCCATCTATCCATCCATCCATCCACCCACCATCCATCCATCCATCCATCCATCATCCATCATCCCTCATCCATCCATCCATCTACCATCCATCCATCCATCCACCATCCATTAATCCCCCATCCATCCATCCATCCATCCATCCATCCATCCATCCATCCATCCATCCATCCATCCATCCCTCCCATATTTTTATATATCATCTCCATCAGAAAGAGTTTCATGGCAATAAAGATCCTCTGTCTAGCTGCTTGTGAGCATCCTGCCTTGCTTTTCAACAAATGGCATGGGAAACTCTTGCAAGGCCAAAACACATGAATGAGATTTATTAATCCTGTGGCTCCTTGTCAGTCATGACAACGTTAATAATCCATAAACCATGTCTAAACCATACACCACATCTATATCCCATGTAACAAATGCATCTCTGGCAGATGAATAACAAATCCCATGTGCACTCTGCTCCCTCTAACACCGAGAACACCCTGGATTTGGGGCAGCTCTTTCCAGCCACCCTGGTTCCTTCTCTCTTCCCGCTCTGGGAGGAGGCTGACGCTGCCCCAGCCCTGCCAGGCCCGGCCCCAATGTCAATATTTGTCACTGTATCTGCAGTCGGGGTAGCGGTAGGCGAAGCGGGAGTCGCAGGAGCGCAGAGGTTTCAGGATCCCTGCCAGCTCTGCCATGGCCTCGCTGGCACCGCCGCCATCGCCGAGGCCGCGGGCGCAGCGCCGCAGGAAGGCGTCGATGCTCTCCTGCACGGGGGGCAGGAACTTCCCCGACAGCAGCTTGGGAAGAAGGTCCTGGCACACCATGACGAGGCTGTGCTGGTCCCTGATGGAGTCACAGGACACAAATGCAGACTGGCAGTCCATGGTCAGGCAGCTGAAGATGTCTTTGTACTCCTGTTGGCCATCGATCAGCTGGCTCCCTGTTGGGGACAATTAAACTGCTTGTTAGAAGCATAACAGTGAGCTGCTGGGCAGTCAGAGATAGCTGTGCCTCTGTGTTAACATGGGGTTTATTACTGTCTAAAGGATGTGGCCACCTTTCACTGCAAATTACTCGGTGCTGAAGCTGTGTGTATGCCAATTTTCTTGCTTTTGAAATATGTATATTTTTCTGAATGACAGAGCTGTTCAGAACTGCCTGTCAGAGGAACTGGAGATGAGTCTGTCGAGTCAAGCTGATGCAGAAAAAAATGAGAATTGGAGTACAAATCTAAAATGTGGAGCTCCTACAAAAAACTACCACAAATAGCCAGACCTGTAATTTTTTCCATGTTAACCAAAATCATTACATTGAAACAACAGCTCATCTAGCTGAAGTCAAGTTAACAGTCTGCTGGGATAAGAAAAGGAAATCCAGTGGAAAATTTTCTAACAGCTGCTTCTGAATATTCTGAATACTCAGCTGAATGTGTGAGCTGAGGAAAAAGCTTTTGAAAATCTGAATATTCAAAATGAAACTGTTAAATTATTGGATGAATAGTCTTTGACTAGCTCTACTTGCAGGAGTAGACCAATGTAACCTGTGAAAACTGAATACTAACCCTTGATTTTATGTAAAAGTGACAAAAAGGGAGATTCTGTTATTATTGTTATAAATAATAATAACCATTACTAGTCAATTTGATAAATGCATGTAAAAAGAGTCTAATTTGACCCAGTACTTGGAACAAAGGAAATTACAAAATTTCTGCTGGCAAATATTGACATTTGCGTGGCAAAAGTTTGAAAAGGAAGGCTTCAAATGGGAGCATTGGGCACACCATGCACACTGAAAGCTGCTGCCAGCTACAGAGTGGCCACCAAATCACCGACTGCACAAACACAACACCCGTCGCCTTCCCGACTCAGAGCCAGGATGGCAGGAGCTGCTGATGGTGAGCATCTCCGTGAACTTCTCATAATTTAATTTAGCAAGGGGTGTTTGGGTAATTAAATAAAAACCAAACAAAACCAACCCAAAATAAATCAAAAAGGCAGCAGTAGAGCCAAGGGCAGAAGGGGAAAGATTTGTCTGCCCTGCCTCCCGAGCCCTCCCGTGACAGATGCGTGGCTGTGGACCCCGCTGAGTACCTTCCTCCTTGTCGATGACGCCCAGCGTGCTGGCATCGCAGATGAACAGATGCCCGTTGCTGAACACGCCGAAGGTGCCAGCGTCCACGTGGGTGAAGTAGAAGAAGTAGTTGAGGTCGTTGGTGGCCATGGAGCGCAGCACGGCCAGGAGCTGCAGCGCCAGGTCCGCGGCCACCTCGGGCGCCGCGCCGAAGAAGTCGCGCAGGGGCCGGGTGCTGGCGCTGACCAGCAGGCGCCCGCAGGAGCCCAGGTACCGCGGGAAGGGCCAGCCCTCCACGTCAGGGAAGATCTGTGGGAAGAACAGCAAGGGGGGCATCACCCCTGCCCTCTGTTCATGGAGCCACCGCCCTCTCAGAGTGCCCCTTTCTGGCTCCAAGCAGCGGGGTTGCTGTCGGAACCCAGGAAATTCCTCTGGCTGCCCTGGAGGGCTCGTGCCCCAAGACACCTGTGCCTTTGATTGAGCCCTTGGAAAAAACAATTACCAACCTTTATATGAAGAATTACAAGTCAAGAAAGTTTAAGTAGAATGGTAGTGAATTTATCACAGGGTGAATAATAGATTTTTGACATTTTTAGAATGGGGGCTCGGGGTCCCAAGATGGAGGAATTTGGGCATGCCTTGTCCTTTTTCCTTCTTCTTCCTAGCTTCCATCTTCTGGGTGATGTTGGCACTTTTAGATTGGTTTAGAGTAGAAGGTCACTGTCTAACATAGATGATAGGTATTGGGAAGTTATGGTAAATAATGTACACGTATTTTTCAGTATAAAAAAATAACTGAGGCAGTCAGTGTGCCTCAACCCGACCTGCCAGACAGACCTCAGCAGGTTGGAGAAAGAATGTTATAGATAAAAAATAATAAACAGCCTCGAGAATGAGAACAGAAAAGTCCTGACTCCTTCTTCAACTGCCGGGCTGGGAAAAAGACGCTTGTATGTATCTCAGAGTCACTCTGACAAGAGATTCTGAAAGGTTGTGGTTTGGTTCTTAAATCACCCTGCAATCCTTCCTTGCCCATCCAGCTGGGAAAGGTACTTACTACCCCATCCTGGAGGAGTTAGGATGCTTTTTTCTTTTTCTTATGGTTCTTTTTTGTAACAGAGGAAGAATCTGGTATTTCGAGACTTATTCTGTAAGAGAGACTAAGTGGAAAGTCCAAGATAATAATAGTTTTCAGATTCATGAAAATTTTAGCCACAGAACAGCTAAATTTAGGTGTCTTTGATAGGTCCCTCATGAGCACTGAACAGATGAAGTCACAGCTTGGAGTTGAGGTAAGGCTAAAGCAGTTTCTGCTAATTGGTGAGAACTGCCAGGCTCATTTGTAAGAGACTTTGCAGTCTCAGGGGCAGAAGTGGTGGGTGTTTGCTCCAGTGGAGACACCTGGGCTGGGCTCCCTGCATCCCTGCAGCTCGTGCCAAACTGTGTGACTGCTGAGCTATGCCAGCACAAAGCTTTCTGTCATTTGCATTAAAGCTCATCTGTGTCCCCAGCACCTCAGACCCCAGCACCTCAGACCCTGCCAAGCCATTATGAACTCATCCAGTTTCATGTTAAAGGTTACTTCTCCCTTCTGCTGTGAAGACACTCTGGGCAGCTGTATAAAAATCTAGCTTTTTCTCTTTGGCATATTTTTCTCATCTCTTCAAGTTGTGTTCCTGTGTCTTCAGGCTGCTAAGGGCCACAGCTTCATGTCCCAGGGACCCATAACTGGGGTGGCTGAGTGACCCCAGGAGCCTCCCAGCACCATTTCCCCTCCCTGGGACCACACAGAGCCCTGTGAGCTGCTGAGTGCAGAACGACCTTGGGCCAGAGATGGATGATGCTGCCACTGCCATCTTTTCTTCATGGAATCACGAAGGGTTGCAAGAACCAGCAGTGAGGCCTAAAGGTGGGATGGGGAAAGGTGAGGATTCTCCCTTGGACGCATAAGGAAAGAGAGGAGCTGCATGCCAGGCAGGTCAGAAGGGGTCCAGGGGAGGAGTGTGTGGAAAACACACCACTGGCACGTGGAGCATGGGGAATCATGCTCTTTCTCTTCCTGAAACAGGCTGTGATTTTATGTAATGCATTAGCAATGCAAACCTAACACTTTGAAGTGTTGGGGATGTGTAAAACCCTGGATTTCACAGCGCTCCAGTGCAATAACACCTGGGGTTCCCTCTCTCCAGCCTCACAGAATGATACAGGGAGCACCTCATGAGCCTGCCTGGCTTCAGCCCCCCAACCTCATGAAAGAAAAACACTTTTTGAAGGCCAGGGAGCTGACAAGAGCCAGGGCTGGGACTCCTCTGCCGCTGAGCCTGGCACACATCTCACGCAAGGGCTTGCTTGTGAGGGGCTGTGGGGTGGTGTTTCAGGCTGGGGCAGGCTGGCACGTACCTGTAAGAGGATGGGGTGTGAGTTCACTGCCAGGGTGTAGAGCAGGCGCAGCTTGTCCCTGTCTGTGAGGTGATCCATGTAGATGCTGCCGGCGTCCGGCACCTCGGCGTAGCGCCGCACGATCCTGTCCAGGAGCCGCTGGGATGGGCAGCGCAGCAAGGGGCTGGGCAGGCCCTGGGAGAGGGGAAAACACAGCAGGGATGTCTGATTCCAGCCCGAGACATTGCCCTGGGAGAGGGGAAAACCCAGCAGGGATGTCTGATTCCAGCCCGAGACATTGCCATGTGTCAGAGCCCAGGAAATTCCTCTGGCTGCCCTGGAGGGCTCGAGACACTGACAGGGGGCTCAGAGACCTTGGCACGGAGTCAAAAACAGCTGTGCCTTTGATTTTAACCAATGGAAAAAAACAATTACCTTTGTGTAAAAACCCAAAACTTTGTGGGAGGAGTTACAAGCCAATGTTAGTGAATTTGTCACAGGGTGAAAATGTAGAATTTTGGCGGTTTTAGAATGGGGGTTCAGAGGCCAAGATGGAGGAATTTGGGCATGCCTTGTCCTTCTTTCTCCTTCTTCCTAGCCTCCATCTTCTGGGTGATGGTGGCAATTTTGGATTGGTTTAGAGTAGAGACAGACTGTCTAACATAGGTGATAGGTATTGGGAAGTTATTGTAAATAAAGTACACATAGATTTTAGTACAAAAAGACAACACTGCCCTGAAGGTGGGCAGTGTGCCACAGACTGACCTGCTGAACAGACCTCAGCAGGTCAGGAAAAGAATGTTATAAATAACAGAAAATAAACAACCTTGAAAACCAGAACAGAAGAATCCTGACCCCTTCTTCAATTGCCAGGCTGGCAAAACAGACTCTGTAACAGATCTTGGGGCATCCTGACCACAGAGACCCCCGAGAGCAATGTGCTTGGGTCATGCTGGGGTGTACACACACCTCTGTGCTCTGCCCACTGTGCCCCTGCTTGCTTTGGCACAGTTCCAAAGGATGTGGGCACACAGGGCATCTCACCCTTCCTAGGAGAGGACCTTTGCCATCCAAAAATGCCATTTGCCAACTCAGGTTTCAAGAATGGTCCCCATTCCTGGGCACTGTAACCCCATATTCCTCCAGCTGCACAGCACCACATCACTCCACACCATGGGACTCTTCCCTCTGCCTGGGTTTCCAGCCCTGGCATTCCTGGTGGAGGCCCTCCAGTTGTTACAACAGTGAGTCACTTCCCTTGTTAAATAATCTTCAGATCACTTTGTTATTTGCTTAACCTGAGAGCAGCTTTCTTGGAAATACTATTTGCTAAGGTCAGTAAACACGCTTTAAAAATGTAAATAAACATTATGTGTGAGTATAAGCACAGGATATGTTCTCTCTCTGATAAACTCATGCATTAACTATCAAAACCAAATAGCCTGTGTTTATTTTTTGTAAATACCAGTAACAAATAGAGAACCGTTGGGCTAATGGAATCAATTAGCACTGTATTTCACCCTTCAGATTTGGAGGTTTGGCTTGTAAAATTGCATGAGCAATCTATGGCTGGGATAAACAGCATAGAAAATTATACCTTCAGAGTCAAAAATGGCCTTTTTTTATTTTTCAGTTAGTCTTCCTTAATAGCCAAGAAGAGTTTATATATGGAGGGTTGCCCACAATGGCACAGAAGCACTGCCCTGACATGCCTCTGCTGGGGAAGGGAATCAGGTGTTTTAAGCCTCTTTATTAAAAATGATCCCAGTAGCCAAATTTGCTCTTTTGAGTTTTGTTTATAATCTGATGGCTGGGAGATGTGCTTCAGAGGACAGGGAGGTGTAGCTCAGGCTTCTCCCTGCCATCCTCCATGCTGGCAGCAAAGATGTGACGCAGCATCTCCCCAGCTCATGTGGCAGCCCTGGGGTAGGTCCTTCCCAGCCCCTCCTGTGCGAGCTGTTCGTTTGGCACAAAACCCTGAACCACCCAGCCGGGACAAAGAAATAAAGGAACATGGGAAGGATGAGCAGCACACTTTCCCAGCTGGAGGAGGAAAGGGGAGAATTAGATGTCCCATGTCTCTTCCTCTGCATCCCTGTTGGCCTCGGTGAGATTCCAGACACTCCTTCCTTGGCCATCAGTTGCACAAACAAGTCCAAAATGCCAATAGCTTGTCAAAACCACCTGAGAAACTCAACCACAGCTGAAGCATTGTTTCATGAAAACCAAAAAACCTTTCTTCCCAAAAAGAAAAAAACATTTGCCAAAAATAATCCTACTCAGTTCCTGTTGCAAGTCTTCATACACTTCTCTGGTGTAGCTTTATGAGGAAAATTTTTTCTCAATTAATTGTGTAAAACCATAGAAGAGGTGCAGGGGGAGGGATGGGTATGGATTTCTGTCCTGCAGCACTTGCAGGAACATTGTGGCTGACTCTGTCACTTTCCCTTTGGAGGAGATGTGATAAAAAATGAGCAGAACAGAGACATGTAAAGTAAGAGATAAATGGTGGAGAAAGTCTCTTGCAGCTCTGTGTGTATGCAAATATTTGCAGCCGAAGTTAGAAAGCCTTGCTGCTTCCAGGAGCCTGCAATGCAAAAGCTGAGGCCCTGAAGAGAACACAGTGGGAACATCAATCACAGCAGCAGAGAAGGCATGGATGGTGTAATTAGGGTTTTTCTGAGGTCAGAGCTCATTCTCTTAACATAAATGTGGGCACGTGCTGCCTGTGGGGCTCATGGTTTCCTGAGGAACTGTTCCAGGCACATCCAGGGAGGAGTGGAAGCAGAGGAGCAGGGCTGGGTGATGACACCTTCCTACAGTTTAATGAAGCTCTGACCCACAAAAACTGGGCTATGAGGCCTTTTGGTTTCAGCAGAGACAGTCAACAGCATAAAGCTCAGCACCTGCTTGATTGTTTCAGTGGAGAGGGGTCCCACCTTCCTGCAGGCTGATGGAAACATCTCTACAGCAGAGAAGGAGCTGGAGTTGTAAAACTGTCAGACAAAACTGTCAACAGAAGAAAAATGTGAGGAACACACACTTGAAACACTGGAGATACAGATTTATCTGAGAATATCTTTAGTCCTTTGCAGTGACTTATCACCCCAGAGAATAAGACCTGACAGACAGCCTGATGTATTGTTTGTGATTGATGTGGAAAGCTTCTTATTTACTTTGATTAAGTACCCACATTTCTGTATGTGATAGTGAGTAGCTCCTGCAAAGCCTAGCTCCACTCAGCTGTGAGTTCTTAAACACTATTACACAGTACAGGATGCATTTTAAACTCCATGAGTTTATGCATATGTAGCACAGACACGCCCAGAATTCACTTGAATGTAAAGACAACTTGAGGAAGATTTCTTGCTCTGTTTTCTTTTCAGACAGCCCAAGGAGGGATGGCCCAGACCAGAATCACAGCTGTCTCCTGCCCATGAGCCACTACCTAGGTCCAGCTTCACCAAACTACCAGGTTTAGGATGGGTTCCAGGAAGAAACACTTGGATGTAGGTGTCAAAGCACCTACAGCTCCTGGCGATGTGAATCCAAGGGTTTCTTAAACTCCCAAAAGAAAGAAGGTAGGAATGCCCTGAGAAACTCATCCCCACTGCCAGCAGGTTTATGGAAGTCCCTGATGATGAGGTACTGGGTCAAAGAGGGGGCAGGTCTAGGAGGTGGCTCTGGGAGCCCCAGAGTGCCCATCCTTCCCTAGAATGGGCAACTGGACATGTGAGTGAGCTGCTGCCCCCATGCAGCAAGAAGAGGCGTGGACTGGACTCATAACCAGGGTGCTGGTGCACCTGCTGTGGGCACCAGCTGGTCAGCAGCTGCTGGTCAATAGTTGCTGGTCAATAGCTGTTAGTCAGTAGTTTTTGGTCAGTAGTTGCTGGTCAGTAGTTTTTGGTCAGTAGTTGCTGGTCAGCAGTTGCTGGTCAGTAATTGTTGGTCAGCAGTTGTTGGTCAGTAGTTGTTGGTCAGTAGTTGTTGCTCAGCAGTTGCTGGTCGGTAGTTGTTGGTCAGTAGTTGTTGGTCAGTAGTTGCTGGTCAGTAGTTGCTGGTCAGTAGTTGTTGGTCAGCAGTTGTTGGTCAGTAGTTTTTGGTCAGCAGTTGCTGGTCAGTAGTTTTTGGTCAGCAGTTGTTGGTCAGCAGTTGTTGGTCAGCTGTTGTTGGTCAGCAGTTGTTGGTCAGTAGTTGCTGGTCAGCAGTTTTTGGTCAGTAATTGTTGGTCAGCAGTTTTTGGTCAGTAATTGTTGGTCAGCAGTTTTTGGTCAGAAGTCTCAAGCAGTCCATCCTAGAGAATCCATCTGCAAATGCTGGATTTTCACCTTGGTACTGCTTTCCTCTACCTGCCTTCAGCATTTTCCAGGCTGTGCTTTGCAAGCAGGGCTGCAAATTTTCCCTGTGGGTGACCTGTGCTGAAACCAAACTGCTTTGTAGCCCCTCCAGCAGGAAAGCACCCAGAGTGGTTTGAGGTGATGAGCTCCTGGTGAAACCCCTGGTGTCTGGGGCTGCTGAGCAGGCTGAGCCCCAGCCAAATCCTGCTCATCTCTGAGGCAGGCTGGATTTTAAGACTGAAGACTTTGCTGCATCCAGTAAAGATTTTCCTTGTGGCTGGTGCAATAATCGCTGTGGCAGGCGGCTCAGCTGCTGGCTGGGTCAGGCAGGGCAGGCAGTGTAAAGTGGAAAAACATCACTTCATGGTCTGTCATTCTGATTCGAGCACGTTGTGGTTTGTCATGGTGCTCTGTCTATCAGACAGAATTACCTGGGCCCATGAGCTTCCCCCAGTGCTGCTGCACAGGATAAACTGCAGGGGAGGGAGAACAGGCACTGCTGTGTGACTGCAGCTCTGTGAAACAGGCTGGGCACCCTGTCAGGCCTTGGGAGAGCTGCTCTGTTAACCCCTCTGAAAAGAGGGAGAGTGGGAGAACAGAGCCAGAAGAGCAGTTCTTTAGGTAAGTATTTGCAGAGACATGGGAGCCCCAAAAACCCCTCTCCAGAGGCTCCTGCTGGGTTACCAACAACCTCCCTGGCCATCCCAGGGCATCCCCATCCCTGTGGGGCTGAGTGGGCTGGGGAGGTCAGACTGGAACCTGTGGTGCCCCACACAGCAGGGCTGGGATGGGGTCTCACACACAGACTCACACACCCAGTATGACTGAAATGTTGTTGCCACTGGCTGATTTTTAATTAAGATCAGTGTGAGACCAGAAGCCATTTTCCAGAGCACATGCCTGATCTTAAAAAGTGATTGCTGCAGAAATTTGGTGATGAGGAAGTCCCAGGGTCTCTGGATCACTATGTTTCTCTTTGTATTCAAATCTATATGCTGTTAGAAGGGATTTAAATTCCAATTTGTGTTCCTCTGATTGATTTACAGAACCAAAGGACTGTGAAAACACGACCAGAGCAATCCTGGGGCTGATGTGCAAAGGTCTGGGCCTCCCTGCAGCCACCCATGCCCTTTCCAACTACAAAGCTGCAGGGGTTGATGAATGTCCCAGGGAGTTTGTCACTGGGCACGTCCCCCCAGGCTGGCCCTGAGCTCCCTGCAGAGGTGCCCTGGAGCTGGCATCAGCTCAGCTCCCCACTGCTGCTGAGAATTCCCCTGCACAGGGAAATTCCTGGGAGAAACTGGATAGGTGCAAGGGCAGGGTGCCCCAGCAGGGTCTCTGGTGGTGCTGTGTGTGCACATGTGCATCCATATTTGTGTGTGTGCCCCTGTGTGCAGCCCTGCCAGCTCAGCTGGCATTTCTGACTCTGGGAGGACAGGCTAGGCAGAACTGTACCACATGAAGAGCCTTTTAAGGAGAGGGATTTGGGCTCAGCTGATGATTTAGCTTTGCAGCAGGTCTGAGATACCACAGAGCCACATTTCTCCAGTTACTTTTTCACCCAGCTCAGCAAATTGAAGTTTTAAGCTCTCGATTCCTTCCCTTTCCCTCAGCACTGCTGGGGAGTGGGGGGACAGCACAGTTTGGCACAAACACCTGGGACACTCCAGCGAGGCTGGAGGACCTGGCAGCCCAAGCTGCCCTCCTGCAGCCCCTGCAGTGCTGCCTGGGGCAACAGGGGTGGCCAGCAGGTGCCTGGACTGCCTGCCAGCCTGAGGAGGTGTCCTTGCCCACAAGCTCAGGTGAGGGATGCTCTGAGTGGAGGTGATACCCATCCCCTCTCTCTAGTGCCTCTCCCGAGGTTACTGAGCAAAATACAGTGTAGCTTTGCTCCAAAAATCCTCTCCCTGTCAAGCATGGAGGGTACTGACTTCAGGGTGACCTGCTGAGCTGGACTGTCAGTGGTTTGGGTGAGTCCTTTTTGGGGCAGTCCAGGCATAAGCCCAGTGCATCCTTCCCTCCCTCTCTCCTAAGGTCTGCTGCTCCACAGGGAAGAGGAGAAAGAGTTAGTTTAGTTCTTCCTTCCAGTGGAGGAAGAACTAAAGCAGCACAGCTTTAGCACTCACCAAAGCTGAGTGGATGCAGAAGCAGCTGCCTGTATACAAATATAAATGAAGTCAGTTTTTCACAGTCACTTCTCTCTTGGAATGGGAAGAAGTACTGGAATAATCCTTTGTCTCTCAGGGTCTTGCTCAGTGTATATCCAACCCCCACACTGGCCCCTGCCCTTTCCAGGGGTTGTTGTGATGTTTTGCTGTTGTTTGGGTGGGGTGAGGGGGATGCCCTGTGCTGTAGCTGCCCATTTACCTGGTGGTGTGACCCACACTCACTGTGCTCCTGTCCTGGCTTCACCTGTGACACCCCAGGACTGTGGGAGAAAGGGCAGTGTGCTTCCTTGTGCCTGAGGTCATTTGCTATGGATGGCAGGAGGAGGAGTAATCGAGGCTTTGGCTCTGACTGCCCATGCCCCTCGTCCTGCCAGCCACAAGCAAGAGAGACCCACACTGGCTTGGCCCCTGGCCCAAAGCAAAATCGCTTTCAAGGCACTGGCTGCCCTTGTGGGTACAACTTTATGATGAAAAAAACCCCAAAACCCCACAATGCTGAGACATGATGGAAAACTAGAGAAAAAAAAAGGCAGCAATCTCCCCATGGGAGCTGTTACCACATTTGTGTGCACAGCCTGCTGTTACCCCCGTGCCTGAAGCCACCTGGTGTTGGGAAGGATGAAAGTTTGACAAAAAAGTCTCACAGATATGTGTGCTTGGCAGAAAGATTTTTGAATGTAGAATCTGAAGAAGAATAGAAATGGAAGCAGGTTTTGATATAGAGGAAAAGAATTGCTGGGCCAGTCTGACATGATAACCAAGGATGCACAGGGTGTGTTAGTCAGAAGGGGTTTTATGGCTTAGAGCAAAGGATAAACCCACCCCAAACAAGAAGATGTTTTTACCAAGCAGAAAGACAGCACAGGCAAACAAGTCAGCCAATGTTGCAAGTAGAAAAAACGACTTAGAATTTTCCACTGCAAGAAAACTGAAAAAGAACTTCTAGGTTAAACTGCAATGTACTAACTTTTAGTGACTGGAGAACAGTAACATGACTATGGTAATTACAGTAGTTATGATAGGCTATAGATAAAAGTTCAGGTATAGATTGGTTGTACTGCATGAAGATGCTCAGCAAAGAACAGTCTATAATGCATTGTAACCTAAACCAAAGGGTCTCCAGGCCTGCCTGCAGCTGGAGCTGACAGCTGTGGGCACAGGCTCTGTCACCCACCACCCTGGGCTGCTGCAACCTCTTGGATGGAATAAACTGCATTTTGGAGAGTGCCTGGAGTCCTGCATCCCTCATTTCAGCTCTTACAACCTGGTAAGAGCCAAAGCTATGGCTTTGCACAGGACTTCAGCTTCAACCTGCACAAGGAGCCAGGAGCTGGTGCTGGGACCAGGCCCATCCCAGCCCTGTACAGGCTGTGCCACAGCATTACCTATGGCTGGCAGGGCTTGGCCTTCAACTGTGGCGCTCTTCCTGCCCTCAAGGCACCGTTTTGCCTCTCCCCTTTGTCACATGGACTTGGCTGGGGACACACAAGGCTGTCCCATTGCCACTGACCAGGCTGAGCGCCCACCACCACCCAATCTCACCCTCCAACCAGGGAGTTACAACCACATCCCACAAGACCCTAAACCCCACAGGATCTGCACTCCCTGTGCCTCCCCAGCTGTGTTGGGGCACCAGAACCCTCAAGCAGACCTGCACCAGGTCGGGCGTGAGGCGCTTGGCCCGCAGCCATTTCTGGAAGCGCTGTGTGCAGCACAGGGCGCGCTCCAGGCTGCAGCTCCTGGTCCTGAGCAGGGAGGTGCAGATGTGCTTCATTTTGCCTCTCCCTTTGTCACGTGGACTTGGCTGGGGGCACACAAGGCTGCCCCATTGCCACTGACCAGGCTGAGCGCCCACCACCACCCAATCTCACCCTCCAACCAGGGAGTTACAACCACATCCCCACAAGACCATTTTCACACCCCTAAACCCCACGGGACCTGCTCTCCCCAGTGCTCCCCCAGCTGTGTTGGGGCACCAGAACCCCCAGACAGACCTGCACCAGGTCGGGCGTGAGGCGCTTGGCCCGCAGCCACTTCTGGAAGCGCTGTGTGCGGCGCAGGGCGCGCTCCAGGCTGCAGCTCCTGGTCCTGAGCAGGGAGGTGCAGATGCGCTTGTCCGCCCGGTCGTGCTGGTACTTGGAGGTCAGGCGGGTGATGTCCACCAGCCGCCAGCTCTTGGCATCGTCCGTGTAGTTGCCCGAGTAGCTGAGCAGGGAGCTGGGGGGCAGCTTTAAATGAGAAGAAAGCCAGGTGTCAAACCTGCCAAACCAAAGGGAGAGCCCCACGGAGAGCGGGTTAAAAACCGCACGGACACAGCGCCCGCCCCGCTGAGCTGCTCCTCCAGGCCGGCCCCTGGGGATTCCTGCCGTGCCTGGCAAAGGCTGAGTCACCCCAACTGGGTGGCCCCAGGGGCAGCAGGTTGAAACCATCAGCTAAGGAAATGTGCTTTGGTAAAAAAGTCCTTCTTTGCTTCCCACTAATACCATCCCTTGGCAGGAATGCTGCCATGGAGTGAAGGGTAAAACATCTAAATGGGATCTTTTGGGTAGAGGGTGGGAGGAAAGGGAGAGGGCTGCAGGGTTTTGGTTCATGAAGAATTCCTGGTGTTTTTAAATTTTCCTATTTCTAGAGGAAGGATCCCAAAACAGGACTACTTGACACTTTAAAGGTCTGTCCTGATATTAAAACCTAACAACAAATGTACTTGGGAATATCAAAATTGCCTCTTGTTTTGAGGTGGTGGCTTTTGTCAGTGCAGGGGTCTACCTGTCTCCCCTAACATCCCTGACTGTATTTTCTCCCCCAACATCCCCGACTATTTTTCAGCCAGGATGAGTGACCTCCTTGATATCAGCAGAGTTTGGGGTGTGATGGGGATACAGGGTGTGATGGGGGGACAGGGTGTGCGTGTCCTGGGTGTGCAGCACCTCTGTAGCCATGGAGATCTTGCACTAATTTGCTCCCCCTCCACAGGCACAGGAGGGGAGCATATGGGCTGGGTAATTGGGTAATTTTTTTTTGTTTCAGCAGCCCCCTCAGCCCTGCCCACACGCGCGTCACACATGCCGGAGCCGAGGAGCGCGGTGCCTGCTCTGGGAGGGTGTCTGTAACCTGCTCTTGGAAAATGGCCCAACTCTGACCTTTGGTTTGGCCAGCATCCTGCCCTTGCTGCTTCTGAACCCTCCTGCCCTGAGCTCCTTGTCCAAGTGCGTAGGAAAGCACGTTCTAATTTAATCTCACCCTAAGTTAAAGCCAGTAGCTCAGAAGTGAAACAGGAGAGGCAAGAGGTTCCCTGCAGGATTAGCCTAGCTGGAGTTTCAGACAGCTTACAAGACATGAACAAATCTGAAAGCTGAAGCTGGTCGCTCCTTTCAAGTTCCATTTGGGAAATTGGCACAGAGGATTAATTTTCTATGATTTTAGGCAAATAACTGACTCAGTGACATGAGCCACCATCTGCAATCAGAAACTGATCAGATGATCCCTCCTGAAGGCAGCACCCCACTCCCTTTCCCCACCACAGACCCTGTGCAGCTGAGCTCTGGGGCAGGCACAGGTGCCCAGGATGGGTGAAACCCTGGTGCTTCCCCTGCTTTGGCTTTCAACTCCTGCCATGTGCCTCCTTCCAAAAATTTGCCGTGGAGGATGACTAGAAGTGGGGGAACCTTGTGTGAACAGCTTGGCAGATTCCTGCATTTCAGTTTTTGGGCATTTTGCCTGATATGAAACTAAAGATTCCCTACAATTAGAGCACCTGACATGATAATAAACACTTAGTTTGGGTTTGGGGTTTCTTTTTGGTGGGTTTGTTAGTGTTTTGGTTAGGTTTTTTGGTTTTGGTCTAGGATTTTGAGCTAGGATTAAAGAAAAGAGAATAATTGCTGTGCCTCACTGTGATTGTTGTGCATCAGGACCCCTCCCAGTGCCTAATCTGCAAAGTGGGCACAGTGTGCCAGGCACGTACTGGGAAGAGATGGCTCTTGGCTGGCTTTTTCTTTCTTTCTTTCTTTCTTTCTTTCTTTCTTTCTTTCTTTCTTTCTTTCTTTCTTTCTTTCTTTCTTTCTTTCTTTCTTTCTTTCTTTCTTTCTTTCTTTCTTTCTTTCTTTCTTTCTTTCTTTCTTTCTTTCTCTTTCTTTCTTTCTTTCTTTCTTTCTTTCTTTCTTTCTTTCTTTCTTTCTTTCTTTCTTTCTTTCTTTCTTTCTTTCTTTCTTTCTTTCTTTCTTTCTTTCTTTCTTTCTTTCTTTCTTTCTTTCTTTCTTTCTTTCTTTCTTTCTTTCTTTCTTTCTTTCTTTCTTTCTTTCTTTCTTTCTTTCTCAAATATGCCTTGTGACTTGACTCAAGCTTGTGTGTTCAGGGGAAATCATATCAGGCAGATAGCAGGAAAGTGCCACCTCCAGTGTGCAAGCAGCACATGGATGTGTGAAATCCAAGGCTGAGCATTAATTTGAGGGTGGATGGAGTGATTCCCTCTGCAGATCTCTGGGGGAAGAACCACCCTGGCCTGGGAACCCGCCATGGGCTGCAGCAAGTCTGTATTTGGCATCATTTCTGGGCAGCACAGCACTGGCCTGGCACATTTGCTGGATACTTTCAAGATTCATCATCAAGTTGTGCTGTAACCACTCCCTCTTGTACAGAGCTTTTTAGCTAAGGGCCAGCAAATCCTCTAAGACCTTCAGTAAAATCTATGCAAATAAGTGAGTCATAGATTACAGATTTTAGATGAACCCAGAACTAAATGCTGAAGAAATCCAAACTAGTTTTCCTTTGTTTTTTTTTCTGAATGAAATGAAGTATTTTGTTTCAGCCAAAATAATTTTGCTTGCATTTGGAATTTCTGATTTTATTTAAAAAAGAAGTAAGCTAAGCCTTAAAACAAAAAAAAAATAAAGAAGTAACCTATAAACCCCCTTCTAATTGAAGCATTTCAGCTTCTTCAGTCTTCTTTCCCATTATTCTTGGACAAAGCTCAGGACCAGCATTGGCACAAGTCTTTGAATAGTTTTGGTCGGCTCAGTTCTGTGGTATTTTGAAAATCTAATATTTTACAAAAACTTCCACTGCTCTCTGCTCTCAGTACAGTTGGTAGAGAGGCTTGGTGTCCTCATTTACAGATGGATAAAGTTGGGCAAAGATAAGGGAAGTATAGAACATTAGAGCACGAGATGAGTCACCAGCCGTTCTGGGAACAAAACTCACATCTTCTCACTGGGAACGCATGTCAGAGCTCCCAGAAATGATGGAGAATTAATGAAGCATGTTCCAATGTGAATTAGCACAGAGAAGCCCAAGCGCCATCCACCTTTGCGAACACGTGAAAAGGTACGAGGGTGGATCAAAGAGTCTAAGCACCACTGAAATTCCCCTAGTTTCAGCTCCCACTTGCAAAAAAATAATCCCAGTTTTTCAAGAAATCAAGTGGGAGAAAAAGTTTTACCCATGCAAAGGAAAGCCTGAAGCTGAGTGAGTGCTCAGGAGAACATTTTTAAGCTCCCCTTCCCGAAGCGCTCACAGCAGAACTTCACGTTATCACTTATGTGTGGGATGCCAGCTGCAGGCTGGTGGGAGAGAAAAAGAAGTGTCTGGCTTAGGGAGCCCCTCTGTGTCCCCTGAGGCAGAAGAATTGTGCTCCCACATGTTTGTGGCTCTGCACTCCTGGAGCCCAGTGGGAGCCTGTGCTCCCTGTTCCCGCTGTCCCTGGGAGGAAAGCCAGCACGGGGCCCTCCTGCCGTGGCTCACGTAGCCCCTCTCTGCCACAGCCCACTGTGCAGCTGGAACCCCACAGCCAGAGGCACTTCTGCTGGTTTTGGCAGGGCTGAGGGAGCCTGCATGGCCCCAGCCTCCCCAGTGGCCAAGTGGGAGTAACCAAAAGGGAGCTGCTTTGTACCTGGCAGCAATTCCCTAAAAACCCTGCACAGGTGAGTGGGGATGCAGCAGGCTGGGGCAGGAGGCAGCTGTGATGCCATCCTGCTGCAGAGAATTAAAATGCAGAGCAGACCCTGCCCTGGATGCACCCCTGGCCCCTGCAGACCCCCACCAGCCTGTCAGCCAGCTGAGCATGCTGGGCTGATTGTAAATCCACGCTGCATTTTGGGACAGGAATCCAGGCTGGGCTGGGAGAAACCCAGAACTCAGCCCTGTGCACCTCACTCACTGCTCACTCTGGCACTGTGGATGTGGAAAGCAAAAGGGCAAAGTGACAAGGACTGGGACCCCCAATGTGCAGCAGCAAGGAGTGCTCTGGCTCAGCAAAGCCACAAGCTGCCTTTTTCCAGCAGCAGTGCAAGGATGGATGTCTGGTATTACAAGTCCATCCCAGACAAACCATTATGGTTTTACTATGCTGCATTTTATAGGATAGTTTAAGATAAAAATGGTGATTTGTCTAATACTATACTACTTACATTATAGCATTAAAAATACAATTTTACTATAATAATTTCTTCTCCCCCAGGCTTTTATATCTATAAAAGAAAGTGCATATGGCTCTATAAATCATATCAGACCCAATAAACCCTTCCTCTGCCAAGCACTGCCTTTGACTTTTTCCTCAAATTCAAGTGGCAACATTTTCCCTGCTGTCATCAGATATGCTCTGCTTTTGAGCCTAAAAATGATTGGATTGGTCCAATGACCACTTGGACAGTGTGTGTCTCATCAACAGCGAGGCAGATGCAATTTCTGCCTTCAAGTTCTCACACAAATCTCCCCAAAATGTACCAGTAATTTAGCTGTGTGCTATTTTCAAGCGTGTGGGTAACCTCATGTGCAGAAGTCCTCATGCCTCAGGCAGGTTTAGATCCCTTTTGATCTTAGTTAAAACGTGAAATTCTGCACATTCACGTTGTTGCACCTGGTACAGAATTATACAGCATGTTTGTATGTTTGTAGTTAACATACTCTGTTGGGAGCACACAAAGCTAAACCCCCTTTTGCCTTTAGTCAGTTTGCTCATAATAAAATTCTTCCAGTAAATCTAAACGGGCTGATTTCTTCCTTCCCTCTTCCCTCCCCCCATCACTGCCTTGAGTTTTTTTCAGAGCCCCTCTCCAGACAGAAATTTGTGCCTTTTACTCCTGCTTTCAAGTTATAGTTTAGGGCTGAAGTCTGATCATGTTTGCATTGCTTTAAAAGAAAAGAGACAAAGCATGAGCTTACAGGCATTAATTAAAACACTAAGTGCTGAAATGGCAACTGGGTGCTAAGTTGCTCTTTGCATTGTTGCTCATGAAAATACTTGGAAATTCTAACAGGCAACTTTGAAATTACTATACAGAACGCTTTAAAAATTACTCTGCTGAGTTTCTGACCTTATCTCCTCTTTAAAGAACTTCTTGCATATGGATGTCCCAATGCAGGCGTTGCATTTATCAAGTCCCAGGAAAGTCCGGCCAAAACTGTAGCTGGGTTTGACGTGGGGCACAGACGGAGAAGCTGCTGCTGCTGCTGCTGCTGTGGAAGGGTTACAGCCCAGAGCCAAAACCAGGAGCAGCATCAATGGATCTGCAACTCTGGAGCAAAGGCAGCATATCCAGCGCCCCATCTACAGTAGTGGAGAGCTCTCTGCTTTTTGCAAGTTGTCCCTCTCTAGGATTTCAGTCTCTTTTTGGTGACTTCAGCCTGCAGTGGTGAGCCCCGAAACACAGCCAGACACTCTGGGTGCAGGAGACACTGCTGCAGCCCCCATCCTGCCAGCTGGTCACTGGCTCTATTGGCTTGAGGTTTGGGTGGGAAAGATATGCTGTAGGGTGGGGAGAAGGAAATACATGGAGGATGCAGATAACTTGGGTTGCCATGGTTGTCTTTCCTCTCCTTGTTGCAGCTGCTTTGGCCCCTGCTGACCCTCCCATCAGCAGACTTGGGAAACAACACCAAGGAGTGCTCATCTGCTCTTGGTGCAGACAAATGAAGGATATCCTGTCGCTGGAGAAAAGGGCACATGTGGGACACTTAGTAAAAAAACTGATTTGGGAGGAGTAGTAGCGTGGCAGAAATGCACATTTTGCCAGAAGCCAGACCTTTGGTGTTGCTTTATTCCAGGAGATTTGTGGTGGTGCATGACATGACTTCTTGGATGCTTCCTTGGCCCTTCTCTTGAAAGGCTGTCAGGTGGAATCATCATTGTTCTGTTTCTTGAGAACAACATTGTTCAGCAGTGGTTGCTAAAAAAAAAGAAAGCAGGATAGCCTGCAGCTTTCCCAAAACTCCCAGCTGATAGAGCAGCCTGACCTCTACGCCCCTCTTGGAAAATGAGGTTTTCGGCAAGACACGTGTGCTTTGGAATGTCTTTTCTTGATGGTCCTGGCACTGGAAAGAAGCTAGAGAAAGGGATGGGGGCGAACTCAGGAGAATGTCAGAAGTTTCAAATAGACTTAGAGATTACTGTGATCACACCAAAAGGTGTTCTTGTTAGGACAAAGACTTGGAAGTTATGGAAACTGGTGGCTACCCATCCTGGCCTGGGTGCTGGGGACTATGCCAGGAGATCTGGCAGGATGCTCAGGGCCAGGGAAGCCCACCTTGAAGGAGCAAGTGGCACTCTGGCTGCAGGCAGCACATGTTGCTGTGGTGGCACTGGGCCTGGGTCCTCTCCATCCCAGCTGTTGTGTTTTCAGTGACACAGGAGACTCTCCTGGGCCATATCTCACCATGGGAGCAGGGAGGAGCAGACTGAGGCTTTGGAGACTGCTCATCCCCCAGCTGGGCTACTCACACCAAGTGGCCAAGCCATTTCCCAGCACATTTTTAATGGAAGAAGGGGTGCACTGTAGCCATCCTTTATTATCTCCTCTGGCATTTAACCTGATGGTACTAAGGGATGTGAGAGCCACAGGGAGGTGCCTTGGGCTCTGTGATTACCCCTCACTCTCTGAAGGGGCTGCTGGGTGATCCCAGCAGTGCAAGGCAGCTATTTAAAGCACAGAAACTCCTTAGTTGTGGCACTTGGGACATCCAGGGTCTCTCCTTGGCTCCATGCCCTTGTGGGGGGTTGCCTCACCTCCTGGTGCACAAAATGGAGATGGTGAGGTTTGGGGATTGCCTCTGAGGGTACAGCACTGACAGAGGAGGATGAGGAGCCCTGCTGAGAAGAAAGGAGGATATCATGAACCCTGCAGAAGCTGCAAAGCCAAAGGGGCTGGGCAGTGCTAATACACCAGCAAGTGCACTCAGCACAACTGCATTGAGCCATCACTGCTTTTGGCCTAACACTCCAATGTAAAGCTCTTTGAAACGTGTTGGTGGAAAGAGACAGAAACAGAGCTAAACAAATATTAGCTGTGTCCCACTTCCAGAAGTTTATCCCTGGTCTTTTCTATTGCTGGTACATTGTTCCTCTCCCCTCTGCAGGAACCAGCCCTGCCCACAGTTTCCTGCCAGTAGCTCTGCAAATTTGGCCATGCCCACATTGCTCCCTGCCCAGCTCTTCCCTGGATGGTACCAAAATTACACACCAGCAATCTGTCTTTATCTTCATTATGTAATGCATAAACCACATATCCTTCAGTTTCTTTACTAATTCAGTTGCCTTCCTTCTGTCTTCTACCCTCTCCTGTGATTTTAAAGCAGGCACACCTAGGCTTCCATCTCCTGGTGCCCCAGCCTCTGCTGCCCCAGGGAAAGGGGAGGGCTTCAACCTCTGGGGGTGGTAATTGAGCCTTTCTCAATGCAAACCCCAGGGTCTGGCACAAAACCCAATGCATGGGCAGTGGGCTTTCTGTGCTATTAATGATGCCTCAGTGTCCGTGTTGTTCTTGCACTTTTATGTAGTTCAGGCACATGTAAAGCAATGTTTATGCCTCCCTAGGAACAGCATGTGTAAGTGTGCTTTTGTACAGTGTATCACACCTGCATTACCTTGAAGTGTTATAAAAGCAACTTTTTATTTGAAGAATGGGAGCAGGTCCATCATGACCATCTCAAGCTTGCTGCTGGCATTTGCATTTACCCCCAGGATCTGAGCTCCCTCCTTCCCTCAAACATTTCTGCTCAGGCTGGGCAGTCCCTGAGCACAGATGATGTGTGTAGGAAACACTCATTCATGCTCACAGCACTGAAAAAACCAAAGCTTAAAAATGAATAGATGTATATCTGAACTAGCCAGAGAGGCAGGTGAGAAACCACAGCTGGGTGAGTGTTGTGAGAGGGGCTGCACTCCTGAAAGTGCCCTCTCTTTTACTGAGGTCATTCAGCAGGTAATGTCAAACCTGTATTTGCTTTCTTTTGTATTTGTTTTCCTTTCCCTCTGGTGACACAGTACAGAGCTGTTGTGGTCAGGTGGAGAGCAGCCAGGTCTGCAGGAGCCTTGTAGATCTTCTCCTTGTGCCAGGATGTGGGATTTTCAGGGCATGGATCACCATGGTGTTTGCTGGAACCAAGGACTGGCCCTAACAACCCCATGGGACCTTCACAAAACTTGTACAAGAGAGACTCCTATGCAACACCATTAACCATGTGAGAACATGGCCCTGACAGAAAAGCCTCGTTAGTGTTCTAAAAGTTGTAATTTCTAACAATTTCTAAAAAGGATCAGTATGAATGTACTGCCCTATCGAGGTCAGAACAGTTGCAGAAAAGCTTTTGGGGTGGTTTCTACCAACAGAGGTAAGAGTTTTTTATCTAGCTCTGGTCCCTCCTTTCTCCACGTGCCATGAGGGATGTGGGAACACACCTGGAAGTGCAGCCCCACTTCTGATCACAGCCATGTGGGCACTGGAGCTCCTGGGTCCCAAAAGCACCCAGTCCCTGCAGGTTTGGGTGGGTATGGCTGTGATCTCCAGCTGCCCATCGAGGTGGGAGAGGGCCTGCCCTCCCTTGCTGCTGGTTCTGGAGGAGATCAGGAGAACACAAGCTGATTCTTCCCAAGTATTCATGGGGTGAAATATACCTTAACCCACCTCCTGGTTTCCATCCAGTCCATTAATGCAATCCAGCTGTTCCTCACTGCCTCTTTCCACCCCAGTCTATTGCCCACATTCCCTGGTCAATGCCAGCTGCCCCCAGGGGTGGGTTTCATGTCAGCAGAGCCTTGCAGCCTCCCTCTCCCCATCCCATGGGTGCACTGTTAATTCCAGTGGGACACTGGAAATTACTTTGCAGAGCAGGAGACCTTTTAAATTAGTTAAAATTAATTAAATAGTTTGGGATAATCACCAATAAGTGTTTCAAAACAAGAGGAGAAGAAGGTGCAGTGCTGCTGCTCCTCAGCTGACATTGCCACCAGGGTCTTTGCTGTTATTGACCTGCACCTGTCATGGGGATTTTGCTGCTTGGCCAACCTAAACCAGCAGATTTTGGGTGTCACATCATCTCATCTTCGTCTTCAGCCCAGGTTATTTTTCAAAAGAGCCTGCTCAGCAAGGATGGATTGCTGCGTGGGTTGCAGGAGGGCTGCATCACACAGAAAGGAAACAACAGACAGGAAAAATCAAAGTTCTGCTGGAAGAGGAGAGGCTCCTGCTCTTCCTGAGGCCCTCAGTAATCCCTGCCTGGGTCATGCTGCCTGCAGGGCCCGGATAAGACCTTGGCTGTCACACAGAGCGGCTTTGCAGGACAGGGTGGAAAGCAGCTCAGAGGGGTGTGGTGCAACCATGATTATTATTAATAACATTTTTCAATAATCATAGCCAAGATAATCATTAAACTATTGCCAAATAATCAGTACAGACTGGGTATCAAACTGCTTATCACTTCAATCCCAGTTCAGGCTGGATGTGTGGATTAATAGCTAGAGCATCTTGACACATTTTCAATTCTTTCAAAACGAAAAATGTGATTCTGAATGCTACAAAACTCCCAGCACTTGGGAGGATGCGATCACTTCCTTCTTCTCTGTTTTCCTCCCAATTGCATGATTATGAAAGAAACATCTGTTTTGAAGCGATCTGCAACAGAAAATTTTTGTTCCAGTTGGATTTTTAATGGACAGCTTCTGTTACAGTCTTGTTCTCCTCAACCCTGTTTCTTTCCCTTTTTCTTTTGCTGAAAGATGAAAGAGAAAGGAAGAGGAGGAGGAAAAACTCAAGCAAACAAACACCACTGCCCAGACTACAAATACAGACTGAAAAAGGGGCCACTGAGGTGTGGATGGTGTGAAACTCCACAGCTGAGCTGGCAGAGAATGTTTGCAATTCAGTTCTCTTTGAGAACATTTGATGTTGTGTGTGTATGGATTTTTCTACATTTTGAATGTATGAATGAATGTATTTTTCTACATTTTGAATACTAAAAGAGTGATGCAAATTTGACCTTTTTTTTTAAATTTCCTCACCAGGGAATAATTCCTATTGTGTGATAATCTTGGATGCAATTAATCTGAAGCAACAATAATATATATATATATATATATATATATATATATATATATATATATATATATATAAATTAATTATATTAAATAATACAATTAATTATATATTAACTAAATATATAATTATTTAATTATATATTAAATAATATATAATTTATTTTATATATATATATTTATTTTTTTTTATATATATATATATTATACCTGCAGTATTTTTGGATTCTCCTTCACTCAGTTCTTCTACTGCAGAAGGGGAAACCTGTTGTTCTTTGGGAAGTCTTTACATTCTGGTAGGCTGGAAGAAAAAGCCAGTGAGAAGAAAAGCCTCAGGCACTGCAGCCAGCACATCAGACCAGTTCTAGTTTGTGAGAGGCTGAAATGTCAGTACAGAAGGCCACTGGATGCTATCGGCTGCTCTGGTGTTTGCAGCATTTATGGGAGACCATGCCAAGCAGCAAAAACTGTGGAAGAGAATCCTGGATTTTGGTGCATCACTATCCACAGACTGAAAATGAGATGCAGGAATCTCGAGCCTAAGGGAAATTGACAGTGAAAAGAAAATTGGCTGCACAGCAGGACGGGGTGTGCTGGTCACTCCCTGCACAAAGCAGGAGGAAAAGAGGCCAGGATGAGCTGCTTGGGAAGGGAGCAAAGCTCCTCCTCAAGGAGCAGCTGGCCTTGGGGGTGACTTGCATGGGCTCCTTGACCACTGGTACCACCAAGCAGCTCCTTAGGTCCAGTCCAGTCCACGTGGCTGCAGCTGCAACACCAGCACCTGCCTCCTGATTGTTTTTGGTGATGCTGCAACAAAGAAAGAAAGCATCACTTTGAGAGGAATGGCAGATTTGTCTTTACAAACGAGCTGTGGGTCTGCTGGTAGATAAAACCAGCACTGGGAGATAAAAGAAACAATGGGAAGGATTCCACTGATTGATGAATGGAAAAAGATATTTGCCTTTACAAATAAACTTTAGCTTTGCTGATAAATGAAATTAGACATTAAGAGATGAAAGAAACAATGGGGAAGAAAAACCCCTAAACTCCATAAGAATTAAAAATTAAAAGGGAGGGTTATAAATTAGAGGGAAATCTCTGGTGTCAGGCATTCTGGGCAGTCTGTACCTCTCAAGTACCTCAGCCAATGGGCAAAGGGAGAAGGGAAATGCAGCTGGGAAATTGGGATAAAAAGGAGTCTGCTTCCTCCAAAAATTTGAGAGACCCCAGGGGAATGCTCCATGGCCTCTCCCTTTATTCCAATAAAGTCAAAGGACTCCTCTGTCTCCTTTTTGGACATAAACCTCTGGTGTTTGTGGATTAATTTTCCTAACAACTTCCTAGGCTAAATAAATAAATACATTTTTAGAAATCTCTTTCCTATAGAAAACCAGAAATATTTTCACATTGTACACTTTTTCAGAAGGGAAGGACCTACCCACAGTATTTTTCTTGGATATGTGCTATTTGTTCAGCATCCAAGCAGTTAAAAGGGTTAAAAATAATTCAGACTTTCTGGTGTCATTCAGATTTTTGGTCATCTTCCTCTGTGAGGCAGAAGCAGGACGACACATGATCTTCCAAAATAAAAATGGCAAGGCCATTTTGGAAATGGTTGGCCAATGAACCAGAGCCATTAAAAAACCCAGCCATCTTTCCAAGACCAAAGTGAAACACTTTTAAAATATGGGTATGAAAAGATTCCTTCTGAATTAGTTACTTGGTACATGAAAAAAATCTTAAAAAAAATATGCCCTGAAGGAATAAAACATGACAGATATTTGCCACAGATCCAGTGGCAGACTGCTAAGCCATAAATTTAAAAAACCACAACTTTCTTTCTAGATACCCATTGTTTATTTGGCCCAATTTGTTTTCTGTCCATCAGACTGGAATCTCTCTTTTAATCAGCTGTATCATTCCAGCTGTCTGGGTGGAAGAAGAAGTATTTTGGGGGAAGTGGAGCATGCTTTGAGTAACCTTGGGAGTGGTTTTGACCAAACCCAGTGCTAGGACTGGGGAATTTCAGTATGAATTTTAACAGTACAAGTGCGCTTTAGGCAGTGACCTTTGTTTTTCCCACATACCAAAGGGAATATGTGCCCTACAGTCTTGAATGTTCTTGTAAGAATGCAGCTGACATTTGCAGGTGACAATTTTCCATATCCATAAACAATTTTTGATATCCAGGCATTGATTCCTGTTCAGGGATCAGAGCTGGTACAGACCAGGTTCTGCTGTGTCCAGTGCAAATATGAAGAGGTTCTTTAAAACTGGCAAGTGTATTAATTGGAAGAAAAAATGAATCAAGACATGAAAAGTATTGATTTTCTTTGTATTTTTTTTCATCTCTCTTAAAACCTTGGCTTCTGTTCTCTTCTGTCTATAAATATGGTGTTTTAATATTTTGGTAACTAGATGTGTGACCTAGGCCACCTCCATTCTCTTTAGCCATTTTCTCCCACCAGCCTCCTCCTTGCATTTTAGAAGAAATAACAATTACAATTGCAGGAGGCTCCTCAAAAGCCCCCCAGGTCTAAGCAGAGTCACTATCTGTAAAAGTTTTTCTACATGCAAGCATTGGTTCAGCAGTGTGAAACAGCAGAGCATGGCCATAAATTATATTTTTTTGGCTTTTGGAGGATTCAGGTAGATGATTCAATGCTTTATTACATTGGGCTTTGCATGTGTGGATCCAGATTTTTTAGGACAGGCACCAAAATCCCTGCAAACGAAGCAGGGTAAGTAAATCAATTCCTTAAACATGAGTTATCTCAGATGAGGTTCAGCCATGAACTCAAAGAAAACCTGCATATCTCATGCTCCATGGTCAACCCCAGCCTGCCCAAACTCTGTAACACAGACTGAAATGCTCTGGCTCCACATTAAATTTCATGTGTTACCCAGCACCTCTGAAGGCTTGTGGCATGTGCTCTAGGTGCTCTAGCACACTGCCAGATCAGGAGGGGGAAAAGAATAAAGAAAAAAGAAAAAAGAATGCCCAAATCTGAGTTCCAATGGGTTTTCAGCCATAAAGAAGACCATACATGTCTTCAGAGGAGAAATAGTCTGGAAAACTCTAGGAAATGTAGAAAGCTGTAGGCAAGAAGTGCCTTTTCTTTTCATCAAACTGCTTCCCTCCACTGCCACTTTATTTCTTCTGCCTTTAACCTCCCTGGGGGACAATCATGCACGTCACCCTCCCTCACATCACTCACTTCTTTTTCTTTAGCATCCTCAAAGCAAATTGGAGTTTACTTTGAAGATTCGAGTCAGGAAATGAAGTGCACACACATGCTACCATGCAAACACCTGCACAGGCTCCTGAAGGCATCTGTGCTGCTCCTCCTTGCGTTTCCACTGACTTTGTGTCTGCATTTCTGGCAACAAATTAATCTAGGAGTGGAAAATCAAGAAAGGGTTAATTAAAAAAAAAGCAAACTTTGCCTTGTTTGCAGTGATTTTGCATCAGTTTCCATGGAAATGGAAGTAGAACAAGCCAAGAGCAGTGGTGTAGCCAACTTCAGCTGCTGGCTTCTAGTTCTTGCTCCTGTTTCCATGGAAATAGATGCCAAATCAGCAAAAAATAAGGTAACTTGTTTTAAGATAGTACAGTTTTAAAGGCTTGTCCTTATTTAACCCCAGTCAGGAAGATAGCTGGTGAGGGGAGGCAGCCAGCAGCTCAATGAAAACTTTCAGAGGCTCTTTCAGCAGCTGACTGCTTGTTGAACTCTGCAGAGAGTGAATTCATGGGGTGGCCACCAATTTTCAGAAACATTCTGCAACTTTCCTGCACTTTGTAAATAGAATGCATTTTCCTCTTGGCACGGAGAGTCACAGCAGCCTGTGGGAGCCCAGGCTAACACCTCTTTGCAAGGCACCCTGCAAGTGCCTCCCTGGGCTGCCTCTGCCTCCCAGAGCTCAGAAACTGATGTGCTTTTCCCAGCTGCAATATGCAAACGATTCCCATTCCAAAAGCAGAACGTTCTGTTTCTGCCTATGGAGAGAGAAGCAAAGGATCATTAGCTGGGGGAATTCCTGGCAGTGTTTTACAACAAACACCCCACTTTCTTTTTTTTTCCTGATCCATGAGGGCAAAATTTCACTGAGATAAAAAAAGTTGGCCATAACCTTGCTTATAGCAAAATGTGGATGGGAAAGCAGAACTGAATCCAACCGAATCCAAGCTCATTTCATTAAAACAAACTTTAATAGAAAGCTTGGCTTTTGATCCTTAGCTCTTGCTGTGATGGAGCTGTCTGTGGGGAAGAGAATTTCTTCATGGGAAGTTGTGTGAAGACAGAGGTGAGAATCCCATCCTAGTCCCCATTGTTCTTTGCATTGCTCTTGAATTGTGATTGTTGCCAGCCATCCTCCACCTCTCTTTCCCCACAACCCCTTAGCTTATGTGCTCCTTAGGCATCTCTTTATGAGCTGCAAAGACACCCTAAGACAAGGGATCACATCACAGGCCACTTGTGGCGCCTTTTTTGGTAGCAGAATATATCTGGAAGCCATAAGTGTGGGTATATGTTTTAAAAAAAAATTCTTGGCTGGCATTTGTGGTGAAGTAAATGCAATTCTAATGAGGCATTCCTTCATTTGCAGCATTACATTTTTGCTTTTAGGGGCATAAAATCTGCTCTTGCAAGGGCACGTGCTTTGCTTCACACACGAAGAATATTCCCTTGGGCTGCTGGGTGAGTAAATAAATGAAAAGTGCAGGCCAAACTAATTTTAAAGAAGTGAATCAGGTCTAGACTGAGGCCTTGCTGTTGTTAATTTTAGGTATTACAAGGAATGTGCTCATTTTCTGACTGGTTTCTGTGGATCTTCTTTGAAGAAAACCCAAGAAACATCCAGCCCTTCAAGAAATTGCCAAAAAAGATAGACTTTATTTTTTGCATAACGAACACTTAAACACATGGGAGGTTTTTTTCTTTTCCTTTTTGACAGCACACATTGTCTTAAAAGTCATGGAACTTTCTCCAATTGCTCTATCAGACATTCATTGCTGCTGTTGCTGCTATGATGTGATTTCTTTGTAGCTATTTTTGTTGAGATCCTGTTTGAGGAGGGCAACCCAGGGCTGTGTTACTTATGATCCTCCGGGACACTTCACTAACATTTACCCTGGAAAAGCTTTGGCTTTTTCTGTAATTGCAAAAAAAAAAAAAAATAAAAAAAAATCAGGGGAGCAATGGAAAGTAAACTCACACATTTCAAGGGTGGATGTGGGAGGTGGAGCTGAGAGCACCACTGCTCCCCAGGTGTTTGTAATTCAGCTCTCAGTGTGCTTTTTGGACTCTCCATTACACAACAGCTCATCATCCTCTTCCAGGAGGCTTCCAGGCCTCCAGGTCAGTAACCTGCACAAACGTCATCCCCTCCAGCTCTCCGTGGTTAAATCATCACTCCAGGAGGAAAAACAGGAGCTATCTGCCAACTCTTCTGCAAGCAGCTCAAAGCACCATGGCACAGCTCAAAGGATCATGAGAACAAACTAGAGAACAGCAGGCTGTGGAGCCAAAGTGAGATCAAGCAAAAAAAAAAAAAAAGAGAGAGCAAGGTCTGACATGAGGTGTGTGCAGCAAAAAAATGACACACGTGCACTTTTCTGTGAGTTTCATAATGCTGGCAGATCTCTGGAGTGTGCTGACAGCTCTGTCCTGGAAATCCAGCTCTTCCAGCCCTCCCAGCCCTGCCCTGGTGTCCCCAGGAGGCTGTGGCAGGTGGGCACAGAACAAGGTGTGGCAGCAGGGGTGGAGGGTTCCAAGCAAGCACAGGCTGTCCTCTGCTCTTTCTGTGAAGTGACTGCTCCCAGAGCACAGGCTGCTCCCAGCAGGAGGGAAAATCTCATGGGGGAGTGGAGCAGCAGCCACCAGGGGCAGGGAGATGTCACCCTGGGGAAGTCCCTTCCCTGGGCTCTGGTCAAAAGTCACTGTACATGGTGCCTTGGTTTGGAAAGACAGGAGTCTGCCAAGGAAGGCAGGAGACTCCTTTGAAATGGAGAATGTAAACCCTCCTCACCCCTCAGAATTGCTATAAATTTTAAATTAAGGGGCTCTCAGGCAACAAATATGGGAGCAGGAAATAACAGTTCTTTAATAGGGAAGGAAATAAAAGGATAAAATAAACAATGCAGTGCACTAGAACCACACTGACAGAATCAGAACACAGACTGACACCCTGTGGGGTGTTGGCAGCAGAACCATTGGAATTGTGGCTCAGCCCTCCTGCAGTGTCAGGGGTGGTTCTGCTGCAGCAGGGATCCTGTAGAGAAGGATGTGTTCTTCCTCTGAAGATCCAGGGGAAGAGGCAGCTGCTGCTCCTCTGGGAATCCAGTGGAGAAGCCGTGCTGGTGTTCCAGAATCTCCAGATTATATCCAGGTAGGAATGCTTGGCTCCTCCCTCTGGGCTCACATCTCACAATGGGATGTTATAGTTCTTATCAGCCATGCAGTGACATTCAATGGCTGTTATCAGCAGATGTCCCCTCTGAGGGAGGAGTGGGTGTGGTTACTCAGAGAGAGAGATAAGGAAAGCTGCCCACTTGGCAAAAGACACCTGCCATACAGATGGTAACAGAATACATCTTGCCTGGAAATCTGGAACACGTAGAAACCTCCTCCCAGAGACACCTGGCAAAGCTGGGGATTGAATAACTTGTAAAACCACAATCACTCCATCCCTGCTGGTTCCTTGTGCTGGGCAGGGGGAGATGGACAGACAGATTGCTGCTACCTCCTGGGGCTGACACCCCAGGGCGCTCCTGTCCTGATCCCTGAGCTTGGCAAGACTTCCTTTCTTCCTGGCTCTGGTCTCAGGCTACCATCCATCTCAATTCCAGCTCCATCTCCAGGATCCTCCTTGCTCTCCCAGCTTTTTGGGGAGGCCAGGGTGGACAGGCATGACACCTTGACCTGTGAGAGCCCCTTCTGCAGCTGAGATACGGGGTCAGCAAAGAGCAAATGTGAGCAGTGAAGCAGCACAACTGCTCTGCTCCAGAGCTCAGTGTTGGCTGGGATGTGACCTTTGCCCAGCCATCTCAGGGACTCTTAATGCTTGGGAGTTTTCTCAGTGTCTGCAAAATTTCTTAGGTTAGTTTAAAGTCTAATTTGTCCTTCAATCACAGAGTCATGTCTTTTTTTTTTTCTCCTCCTTCATCCACAACTAGATAAGGCTGCCTAGTGTATGGCTTGCATTATGTACCTGTACAGATTTCTTTATTTTATTTTATTGTTTGTACTAATGATTTTAATCATGGAGGTTTTTGCTTTGGAAATGGAAGGCCTGTAGCTTTCACAGCACAGATGGGAGATAAAAGCACTATAATCACAGAGTGCGATCAATGAGACTTTTTCCAGGAAGATGCTAAAGGCATTATTTGGCATTAACAAAGAAAGGGATAATTAGAAAATAGGCAGAGAAGCCTTTATTCCTGTAATTAATTTCAAAGTTGGAAGTTCCCTAGTGCTTTTCTGTTCAAAAGTGACAGCATATGAGCCATTGCAAAGGAGATGTGTATTAATCATAAATCAGAAACAGGGAGGAAATTGAAACCTGTGTTTCCACTGACTTTAAAAAGAAAAAGCTTCTGCCTGGAGTTAATGTGTATTCTGACTGTATGTGAAGGAAAAAACAATTATAAATAGTTATTGACACATTACATGAAAGGCAAGAGGAGGATGTAGCCAAACTTGGTTTCCTGGGAGACTGGGCAGTCCTCTCCAGAGTAAAAATAATGCTCAGGAGTCACTTTGATAGCTTCAGGCTGTGCCTATGTTTGCAGCTGCTTTTTTTCTGCACTAATTTTCTACAATTGCTATCAGCCCCACTGAGGGCCACAGTGATGGAAGAAGTGTTCAGCAAACTTCCTCTGCCTCCCTTCGTTTTGCCACTGTCAAAACTGTTTCTGACTGAGAAATAAGAAATAAGTGGCTCTGCTTTAGGAATGCCAGCAGTCACAGCCGTCTTGCTTACAGCCTTCTCCCATCTGGATCTTCAGATTTAACAGGCAAACTGAACATCTTCCCCCGGGGTAAGATCAAAAATTAGCAAAGGAAAAAGGCATGCACAGCTTTCTGTGTGGTTTTTTTCCCCTTCTGTCCCCTAGTCCATGGCTGTTGTCCCCATCATCACATCCACAGGCGTGACATGAATTGGTGTGAAGTGTCCAGCTGGTGAAGGCACCAGCCTTGCTACAAGGGGCGAGGCTGGAGACCTCTAGCACTGGTGGTTTTTACTCAGAAACACTGGATTCCCTCAAGACAGCTAATTTTGCAAACAGAGCCACATATTTATTTTTATTTTATCTTTTTTTAATATGGACAGCTTTGCAATTAGTTTTTTTATTTCAGTCTGGATTGAACTGATATTATTGGCTTTTTATCATGGCTGGCTTGGCAATGACTGGTGTAGGTGAGCATAACCCTCCTGGTGCCTCCTCACACCACAAGGAATTCACAGCCTACACACACTTGCAAGTTCCTATTTGTGTAATTTTGGAGTTGACTGCAGAACAATTGTTCAGTCAGCTGTAATGTAGCATATATGTATTTATATATAACTTCATCCACATGGTAAAATTTTTCATGTGCACACACACACACACACACACTGTGTCTTTAATGATTTTCTCACTTATTTGCTCACAAGGTTGGTTAGATCACTTATATTCCTCTCCAGCTTTCTCTAGCTCTAGACCTGCAGGCAGGTGAACTTGGCATTTTACTTTACAACAAACTGGATCAAAAAAAATGCATAAAGGTAAGAGGATTACGTACAGGTTCTGTATGGTTTTATTTTTTCAGAGTTCATTCAAGGACAATCCTTCTTTTAGGTCCCATTCCTAAAGTTTCTTTGCTTAAAGGAGAGAAATATGTACATAAGCTTATCACAGAGCTGTACCCAGCATTTCACAATGTGCTGTTGGCATTTGCTGGTGGCAGCACTGGTGGAGCTCTCTGTGTTTCCCAATGCATGGAGAGAGTGTTTGGAACAACAGTTTTCTTTTCTATTACTTGTTAATTTCCATTTTCTCTTCTCATTGCATGAGCTCCAAGCTCTCAAGCAAGTGATGCTATTTAAGTTCTCCTGGAAATACTTCTTACACATGCAGGAATAGAAAAAAATGATCTGCATGTCCCTGGCAGAAATATCTTCTGAAACCGCTAATGGTTTTCTTACCTCACGGCTATATCCAGGGAATGTTCCTGCATTTACCACTCCAAATCACTGCAGAGATGGCTTAACTCAAGGCAGACAAGATGTTCTTCTCCTTCCAACGAAATGATTTTCTCCTGATATGTGTCCTTCAGTCTCATTTTTGAACATAACCTGGGAAAATCACCCCAATCACTGTCAATAGTTAGTCTTTGGCCAGTGGCTGTAAAGCAAATCTTCTTTTTCTTTTATCCATTTATCTCTTCAGAGAAATAAGTTTATTAACTTTGATAGGAAAAACTTTAAAGTTTTAATTGTATGAATAATTTTAGAAGGTAGCGCAAATTACTTTCAATTTATAATTAAAAATCAAGTTTGTAGAAAGGCATACATATGAAAGTCAAATATCTAAAATATCTTAAGAAGGTATGGAGTAAGACAAAGGAAAAAGGCTCCTAAATTACAATTTTCCAGAACACTTAGATTTCATACAAACACAGGCAAAAATACTTGCTTAGAATATAACTTAAAGATGTGACAGGACACAATGTCATCCTTTTACAGCCCATGTAAGATATGTTATGATGCACTGCAATGACTGCAAAACAAAAAAAACTTTGAAGACAACTTAGTAATACCTTGATTAATGCAAATTTTATGAAACATTCAAAAGGATATTAACATGTACTCAAATTTCATCCCTCATTGGCAAATGTAAATGTAACATTTGGCTAAATAATTGTCAAAATTTCCACATTCAAAACCTTTCAGTAGCTGATTAGACTGCGGAATTAACTTTTGTGTAAATCTTCCTGAACCTTTTGATTAGCTTCCCAATTGTCACTGGGAATTTATAATAAAAATTACAGCAGCAGGCTTAAAATTGTTTGAACATGCCTAGAGCTAAGAGCCAACTAAATTGAAATCTTTTTAGTTATTGGAGTATTCCTGCTCTTCGCTCCTCTAGAAGACAGAGCAACATTTTAGCTTGTCCTAGAAAGGAGTCCAGCTTGACTGCAGGCAATTCCAGCCTGTGAAGAGACCCAAAATAGACACCTGGCTCATTCCCAAGCCATAGTTTCCAAGTGAACCAGCTCCCAGCTCAGTCTTTCAGAGATCTCTCACTCACACAGAGATAGACTCTGCCACACCATTCATGCTCAGCAGTGTGTTAGTCCTCAATTAATAACTCAGGCTACACCCAGAATCAGGCATTTATTCTCTGTGAATATGTTTAACACAACCTAGATCTCCAAAATGGCCTCTCTTTGTGGAGACAGACCTCATTTGCTCTAACCCCTTGACTGTGGCTCTCCTATTTAGGCTCTGTTGGACTACTAAAAAATCCTCTCTTTCAGCCCAAGTCACCCCAGCTGTGCCCTGGCCAGCAGCCCAAGGAGATCTGTGTGGGATTCACAGCCCATGGGCTGTCCCAAGGTGCTCCCACCCCATCCAGAACATCTGACACATCTTCACCGACTATTGGCAAGGTGTTTTGGACTTCCGAGCAAGAAAAAAAATAATTTAAATTCGTGGTTTTCTTTGCTGTGAAAGGGAAATTAGTTCCTTACCCACTCCTCCTTCCAGACCGGGATATGACTCAGATCCTGATAGTTTAAGGATGATCAGAGCCGATGCTGGATTTCTTTTGTGAGATGTGTCGTAGCTGTACTAAATGCTGAGGATAAAATTACCTTCTGCTGCAGTCTGCTGCTGCTGCTGGAAAATAAGCAGGACTTCTTCCTGTAGCTGGAGGTAGATTGCTTTTCATCTGGACTTCAGTCAAATTCACAGTTTTATGACTTCCCATCGAATGAAATCTAAAATTCATGTAAAAATACCAAAAGGAGCACACTTGTGCAACTTTGACAGCGCTGACAACTGGGGGATTGCCACCATGGTATTTTATGAAAAACCTTTTCACCAGGATTTTTCTCCTGAGAAGCTGAGAAGCCTCAGAAAAGAAATGTAAACAATAATTATCTGATGGCTTGGAGTGTGGTTTGGAGGTTGCTTACCCACAGGTGCATCTTTGATTGGTTCCCTATGAATTGTTTTTAATTAATGACCAATCTCAGTCCAGGTGTGTCGGGACTCTGGTCAGTCACGAGTTTTTATTATTCATTCTTGTCTAGCTTTGTGATGTCTCCTTTCTCTTTCTTTAGTATAGTTTTAGTATATCATCATAATATAATATAATAGAGTAGAATAGAACATAACATAACATAACATAACATAACATAACATAACATAACATAACATAATCAGCCTTCTGAGAACTTGGAGTCAATTCTCATCTCTCACCTCGTCCTGGGGACCCTCAAAACCACAACAATTGGTGACCACAGGGGATACACATCATGGGCAATCCTTTCAGAAAGATTTACATTTCTGCTCGGCTTCCAAATGAAAAATATCACAAGGAAACACAGGGTTATTTATGGTGCTAACAATGCATATTTTTGAGGGTCTCTGGTTTCCTGTGGTGCCTCATCCTTAGGGCACTTCATTGTGAACGTGCTGGCACACATCCTTTTCCCAAGCCCAAAGCCACCTGGCAGCTACAGCAGGAAGAATGAAAAGCAACATCCCACTTTCAGTGGTAAATTCTCAACCTGTGTACGATTTGTTGTAGCAATCTACACATTTGCTCTCCTGCAGGGATAAATTACTGATGTCTGGACTATGCCGTGGAAGGAGAAAGATTTCATAATAACCCCACAGCTTATACTCCAAAGCATGAAGGTTTCTGCTTTATCTTACAGCATGGGAATATCTAAAGCAATATTCTCCCCATGTAGACTTAAAATAGTTTTGAAAGCCATAGTCTTATTTTCCCTCTGAATTTGCCTTTAACTTAAATTAAACATACAAACATGCATCTTATAGGAAAAAAAAATATAATTATTCCTTTTCAGTACCTGGCTTAAAATACTTTGCAAGTTCATTGATTTTTCAGAAGGCTGGAACTGAGCACAGTCTGAACAACAGGTATCTCCTGAGGCATTTCAAATAGAATATCCCAAAGCAGAGCGCTCACTAGGGTTGTTTGCTTTTGAAAATCCTGACTGTGGGTGACATTTCTGTTGGCTGGATCCCTTAACTCCAGGTAATACACAGCAGAAATTAACTGCCCCTCTGTACACATGCTCATGCCTTTTTTAAATGATATTTTAAATGTAAATAACTCCCTGAATACCCGAGGTTCAATCAGCACAAAGTCCTTATACGTAGGAAGCCTCAAGATGGCACTCTTGAACTGCTGAGTTTTTCAGGGAGGCTGATTATGAGTTTCTTGCAAGGGGAAAAAAAAAAAAAAAAAGAGAAAGAAATGCAATGGTGAATGCAACCTGTGCAGGAATAACCGGAGGAAATATCAAGTAGAACAGCAATATCAGACTAAGACATGAAAACCTATCAGAGTTCACATGGCAAAATATATACTTGAAAGCACGGCTTATTATATGGCAAAATATATACTTGAAAGCATGGCTTATTATTATATTAAATTAGGGTTGATAAACCCTCCAAATTTTGTGAATAAATCCACAGTTTTTTGAAGCTTCATCCAGTTTTTTATCTTGCTCACCCTCCCCTATTCACTACTTCCTTTTCTCTCCCTGAAGGTGTTTTGGTGTTGCTTCATGCGTGTCCTGGGGCTGGCTGAGGTGATGCTCGTGTTTGGTAGATGTCAGACAGAGCACACTTGTGCAGGATATTTATGCCAGAGGCATGTGAATAAGGGATGGTGAGCAGGGAAAAAAAAAACTGGTGAAGCTTTGGTTTGCAGACCACAGGCAGAATTCCATGGTCTGTAGAGCTTGTGCCTCTCAGTTCCTCCTTCCATCACCTCCCTCCATGGAGCAGAGGCTGTGCTCGGTTCCAGCCGTCTGAAAAATCAACGAACTTGCAAAGTATTTTAAGCCTACCCTGATGGCTCCTTCCTGGATGCTCCTGCTTCCTCCTGCATCACAGGCACAGAGGGAGGAGGCCCTGATGTCCCCAGCTTTGGAGGGGAGGGAAGGACACCTACCTGCCCTTCATTTGGAACTCACAGACCTCACCTGCCCCTGTGTCATAGCATCATTCCCTGCAGGTGGGTTCCTGGGTGGGATTCCTCCATGGGCTGTGCCAGCACTGCCTGGGGGATGGACAGGGCTGCTGTGCCATGGTTCCCAGGCAGTTCTGGAGCAGCTGGCTCCAGCCAGGCACTGTGGTGGGTGGGAAAGTGCTGGCACCAGCAGGTCATCAGCCCTGTCCCATTGGGGAAGGGGGACCCAGACACGTGAAAGAGGAGCTGGGAAGGAGAGCATCAGCTCCCAGGTCTCCGGGAGCCTTTCTCTCCCTCTTCCTCTTCATCCTCCTCTTCCTCCATGAGCGGAATTTTTGTGGGAATCAGGGCAGTGCAATAGGGAGCAGCCATAGGAGGGAGGATGAAGACCATGGTGGACCTACCCTGGTTTAGAAAGACTTTTTGGTGGCTTTCTCCCATGGCATTTGCCTTCCCTGCCCCAGCAGTTTTCCTCAGGTGTTGCTTTTCTCCCTGTTGGCCTTGGTGACTGTCCTGGCAGGTCAGGGTCACAGCTGGCACCATCCCAGCCCAGCAGCCAGCCTGCCTTGCTGGAGCCACCACGCTGGAGCCAGCTGTGGATCTCTCTTACAAAATCCTCTGCTGACTCACCCTTCCCTTGCTTGCCTAAGTGAAATCATGCCTGCCTTTAAACATCTCATTGCAGCATTACATGACACATTTATCCACCTCTTTCACTGTCATGAACTGCTTCAGATAAGCAGCTGTGAGGTTTTTGGAAAGATAATGTGGGGTTTTTTCTTTGCTCCAGGGCCTCTGAAGTAGGCATTACTTCTTCTCTGCTTGCTGATATAAATACAAATCTGTTGAATCACTGAGGTTGTTCCTGGAGGTGCTGGGAACTTGCTTTCTCCATCACAACGTGGACTCAGACATATCTCTCTGGGCCAGGTTTGGTTTAAGGAGCAGCACTGTGAGGATTTTCAGTTGCTGTGTCAAGATTGGAGGCATTTTTTACACGCACCCTATTTTGCAGAGCCAGTCATGCACTGAATCTGTGTCCATGTCCATTAGCTACCCAAGGCAAGAGCCTGATGAGTGATGGATTTTAGAGATGGACAGACAGGTAAAAAATGAGTGGAATTTTGCTTAGGTTGAGCCAAAACACAAAAGTTTTTCTTGGTTTTTTTGTGGGGTTTCTTCCCCTCTTTTTACTACGTTTTGATCCATATGAGTTTTGGATTTGCTTCTGATTTCCTTATCTTTTCAGTCAATGTTGGCTTCGATTCTGATTCACCTGGCATTTAAAAAAAAATTCTGCTTTATAAAATAGTGCATTCATTTTTAACTGAGAAAAACCTGTTGAAGTTTTTTATGGCCATACCAGCCATATCTGTTGAAAATAAATTGAAGGTCCTGATGTTCCCCAAATTTAACAAAGAGAAAGTTGCTTTTTCTGAAGTAAAATATTTCAATCCATCTTTAAGGAAAATACTACCTATTTTTTTTCTTTAGGAAGACCTCCTTGCCAATCATGATAAATCTTCTTTATTTCATCTTGTGATGATTATTAGAACAGTATTGAAACCATGCTTTGGTAAGTGATAAACTGCTGTACCTTGGTTTTTCAAACACAGCCATGCCATGGCTGTGCAAGAAGACAGTTTAGGACTTGGTGTTGTATTTCCTTGTGAGGTGCTGCATCTCTCATTTCCTATTGCTTTCTTCTGTCATTTGAATTGCTTGGTCCTGTGACATTTCTATAATGTTTTCTACAGCTTAACAGATCCTCAAAAGCACTAAAAGCTGTGCAGAGCTCATACAAATGCACAATTCATCAGTTCAGAAAGGTACAAATAAAGACATTTTACAGGCTAGCATGTGAAAAGCATCATTTTTCTATCAGTCCTGTAACACTGGTCACTTTCAGACCTCAAGTATTCAAATACCTCCCATTTCTTTCTGATGCAAATAAATTCAGAATTTTTTTTTTCACATATAACACCCCCCAAAAATGAAAACGATCTTTGAGCTTTGTACTAGAATTTTTTACTTTCTTATCTGCATGATGAAAACTAATGCTCCCCTCTGTCTTAGGCTGGAATACTGATTTGCAGAACTTCTCACTGGAGGACAGGGTAGATATTTTAAAATCATACTTGCTCTTTAATGTGGAGAGCCATCTCTGGGAAAAGTTTGCAAGATCAGGCCCACGGTCATCATTTAGTCAAAGTGCATAATTCTTAGGTCTTTTAATCTTTTCTCATAAATCAATCCTCCAATCCCCTTAGTCGTATTTGTTGCTCGTCTCTGAATTCCTTCCAATTTTGCAATTTACATTATAATTAGAGCTTAGTGAAACTGATGAGAAAGTGATTTTTGGGGCCAATTTTTATGCTGCTTGTAAATATTCAAAATCTGGCTTTCCACAGGCTCATGAGAGCCCCCCAAACTGTGTGACAATGGCAGGGACCTGAGGAACTCCCACTCCTGGGGCAAGGACAGATGTTTTGCCAGATTCTCCTACTCTGGCTTGCCACTAATTGGTATTCATTATCCCATTGATTCCTGTGTGTCTGTAAATGCCTACAGCACAGCTGACAGTGAATAAGGACGGGAGGATCTGCCCCAGCCTGGTTTGATTCAAGGTGAGCCCTGGGCACAAGCAGGGCAGGGGTTGGGTCTGGGCTCTTTGGGGACAGAGGTGTTTCCTGAAGGAATTCCTGTGCTGGTGGGGGACAGTGCTGGGCAAAGCACATCCCTGGGTGGTTTTGGCTGCCATGCCACGCTCTGCAGGCAGCTGGGACAAATGGGGAAGTTAGAGCTTGCACCCTGTGGCTGCTGTCCCTCCCGGCCCTTGGATCTGCCATGGCTCTGCTCACCTCTGCTCCATGCAGCCACACTCTGGAAGAGTGCATGGGCAAATCCAGAGGCCCTGAAGGTGGTTTGCAGATCAGAGACCTGAAGAAGCTCTACAGCTGGCAGAGGAGCAGCCACTGCCACCACAGCCACCTTCCCTGCTGTGCTGCCTGGCTGAGGGACATCTGCCCACAGCCAGAGCTTGCCCCAGAACTGAGCAGATCCTTCCTGCTGGGGACAGAACGTGGTCACCACAAAGACCTGATGGATTTAACCTTTCTCATGCAGTGCAGCCCACTGGGGTGTGTGCTTGTCCATGGCTGGAGGGTAGGACCATCTGTGATTCTTTGTAGAAGGAGCCTGTGCTGAGAGTCCTTGCTGTCCCTCTCAGATCAGCTGCCATTTATGCCTCTCAAGGGCACAGAATTGCTTTCTCATACTCTTTTTCAACCTCTATAGTTCTTGGGTTTTTTTATGTGACAGCTACAGTGGATTGGAAATCTGCTGCACTGGCAACAGGATGAAGACTCCTGTGAGTCTTAGCTCAAATGAAAGCTAGAGAAAAAACATTAGAAAATGAATAGCTGAACCCCTGCCTGCCTGTTTTCTGCCCTTGGCCATGCCATCCATGCTGTCCTCTTGGTTCTACCTCCTCTGAGTGCACAAATGGGAAGCCACCAGTGCATATTTTGAGTCTCAGTCACAGAGGTCAACCAGAACCTTTAAATGGAGGATATTCACAGCAGACCAGAACAAATTTCTCCTGTATGCACCTTTGTAACCTCTTCCACCAAAATAATTTCTTATTCTCAACACAAGGTGCAGAAGCTTCCAGAGATCCTCCCTCAACAGGGTAGGCATATGGAAAACAGCAGCCAAAATAATGACTGCAAAGTCAAAATTTCAGGGTTTTAAGTCCTTTAGCAATTTTGTTTGACTTTCAGTAGAAAGGCTTAAATTCACAAAGCTGCTTGGTGGTGCTCTGATGAATTTAAACAGGTGGTTTAGGATGAAGAAAGCATGAGATGGCAAATCACTCACCTCTTTTGTAATTTTTTCCCAAGGACTAGAATTAGTACTGGTGCTTTCTGGACTGAACCAAGGTGCCATGTAAACAGCTGCAAAATTACTGGAAGCAACTTTAGAAACAGCCCATATGTGCCAATTTGCTGTAGCTGTGCCTTTCTCCTGAGGAACTATCTTAATCTCTGGAAACTGTGTACTTTCATACAACAACACAGACAGGGTTGCAGGTGATGTGATGGGGAAGGAGACTCTCAAAAATAAGGAATTAAGGTAATTAAGGCAGATATGAGTCTGCAGAAAACCTAGGACCATAGCTCCATGACATGTGAAGTGTTCCTGAGGCTGATACTGAAAACTCAGTGTAAATCATTGGGGTGGTCCTGTGTCCTGTTACAGAGGAAGAGGATGTGCTAGATATCCCCATTTCAATACCAGGCACTTAATTCTTGGTGCCATGAATTAGTAACATTTAGAAAGAGCCATGATTTTTTATTCTGTCACTTTCAGGGTCAGGGAGAAACTGAGATTTATCTTGACATTCAGGAGGAGCAGGTCTGTTGGTCAGAGCTGGATCTTTCACAGGATATTATGGCTGAATTTATCTGAGTCTCATAACCCCTCTGGTTCCACCTCTCCAGGCAGAGCTGTCTCACTCAAATCAGCCAATCCAAAGATCACCTTAACTATAATATCAAACCCACACTGGGAGATCGGAGCAGCTCAAACCATGACTGGACAATTTTCTATCAGATGATAGAGAATTTGTCTACTGCAAATGAAGTGCCACATCAGCACCCCCAGCTGGAAGCCATGTTGGTGATGTGCAATATCTGAACACACCAAACACTGAAGCCTTTGGAATTATGAAATGCTCTTGAGAAGCTCCTGGCAGCAGCTCAAACCACAGAATCACAGAATGGTTGAGGTTGGAGGGCACATGGATGTCATTTGGTCCAACCCCTCTGCTCAAGCAGGATCACTTAGAGCCAGGTGTTCAGGACCATGTCCAGGCAACTCCTGAATATCTCCAGGGATGGAGACTCCACAACATCCCTGGGCAAGCTGTGCCAGTGCTCTGTCACCCCCACAGTGAAAAAGCATTTCCTGCTACTGAGGCAGAACCTCCTGTGTTTGTTTGTGCCACTGCCTCTGGTCCTGTCACTGGACATCACTGAGAGCAGCCTGGCCCTGTCCTCTTTTCACCCTCCCTTTGGGTATTTATATACATTGATGAGATCCCCTCTGAGCCTTCTTATCTCCAGGCTGAACAGTCCCATCTCTCTGTCTTTCCCCACAGAAGAAATGCTCCAGTCCCTTAAACATCCTTGCCATGGCCTTTTGCTGAAGTCTCTCCAGCTTGCCTGGTTCTGAGGAGAGTGGAAGGAAGGATCACCTCCCTCCACCTGCTGGCAATGCTTTTTCCAGCCCAGGATACCTTTAGCTGCTTCTGCTGAAGGGCATGTTGCTGCCTTATCTTCAACTCAGCACCCACTGAGACCCCTGGGCCTTCTCTGGCCACCCTCACTTCATGTCACTGACCACCATCCTTCAGGCCAGACTGTTCAGCAGGATTTTGGTGCACCCCACTGCTCATCCAGTCCACACTTTACCAACTTGATGATAAGGAGAGTGTCAAAAGCCTTACTTTAGTCTAGGCAATGTCCACTGCTCTCCCCTCACCTACCAGGCCAGTCATTTCATCACAGAAGTTCAACCATGCCTTCCCCTTGGTGAAGCCACTCCCAGTGACTTTCTTGTCCTTCTTATGCCTGGAGATGGTGAATGGTATTACCTGCCTTACCAAGGCTGGAGGTGAGGTTGACTGACTGGAGTTCCCTGGCTCCTCCTTCTTGTACAGAAAAATAGTTGCTCAGATTTGTAAATGATCACCTTTTCTAGGCCTAAAAATACCAGTGTTTCTAAGTGTGTTCACGGAGAACAGGAATTAGACTAAGCTGTGTCAACCAAATTAGTCCTGTGGGGTGTTTTTAGAATCTCCCCAGAATATAAGGCTCCTAAACAGGCAAATTCAACATCTACCTGGTGTAGCTTGCAGTCCAGACACAGAGCTTGGGGAGTGGGGTGCAGGCAGAGAGCAGTGAATTGAAGGGGAAATGTTAGAGGGGTGGTGGAAAAATTGCAGTAGAAACTTAGAGCTGAAAATGTCGAAAACAACAGCATTGGCACTGAGCAAAGATGATCACTGTATCAAAGACAATCTCTGTATTTTTTTCTCCCTGTGTGGTACAAAGACACCAATGCTGAAAGAATTGTCTCAAAACCAGCTTTTCAAATGACTCCCAGCTTCACTAGAGAGGTGGTCCCAAGAGATTAAAAACTGCTTGCAAACTTCTGCATTCAAGTATAAAAATCCAGAACTACCCTTGCTCTCTCAACTCTCTTACACTAAACTGAATTATTCCCAGGTATTTCACCACTTCTCACTTTTTTTTCTTTCTCATGGCAGATTGGTCTCTTCTGCCCTTCCGACAGCATTTATCACAGATGTGCTTACCATGTCTCATGGAGTCTTTCCACTGAGATGTGCTTGTCAGAAACATCATCACAAGTTAGGAAAAAAATAATCTGGAAGGAATTTTTAAAAGCTTTTGTACACCACTCTTCAGAGGTAGGTTCTTTTCTCCACATGCTGCTTAACTCTTTCAAGGTCAGATCACCCATGTGTCCAGATGTGCTGGTTCTGGTACTGACCAGTCCCTTCCCTGTCAGAGGATGGTGGGAGCTGCTTCCCCCTGCCCCAGGTCATAGTGAACTTGGTTAATTGTGGAGTTCAGAGCAGGTCAGGGGATCAGCATCTACTGCTGCTGTTGGAGAAGCCAGTGTTGTTGAAATAGAGATGAAAAACAAGGTGGACTTTTTCTCTCTCTCACATTGTCTTGTGTTCTTTGAGTAGAAGTTCTGCTATGTGGCTAATCAAGGGAGGGATTAGCAGAGAGATCATCTGAACAACCAGAACCCAGTAGTTGATTTGGATGGTGACAGTGAAAATGCCTTATCTTGCTTTGGTGGCTGAGTGACCAACCCCTGCTGCCCAGCCTTCTGTGCACCACAGACGAGCCCCCACCGTGCTGCTGCGCTCAAAGCCATGGCAGAGGTCTCAGCCTCACAGCTGCCTCTAGGAGAGCTCCAGTGGGGAGAGGATGAGCGTCTGTGTGTGTGTTTGCCTGCAGGCAACGGGGGAACGAGCCTGGAAGGAGCTCCTGCAGTGAACGGGGGAGTTTCTCTTTCTGGCAAAAAGTTTGGATTCTTTGCCAAAGCTTGTCACCACCTCCCAAAGCACCGGCCTGCTCTCTCTCCCATGCTGGTATTTGGCTCCTGCCTTCTTTCCTCAGCTGCTGAGAAGTTCTCCCTGGTTTTGGCAAAGGGGAGGAAGCCCTGGCCTGGGGCTTGGCACCCTCCTCAGCTGGAAGGGAAGTGTCTCAGGTGTCCAGGGTGCTTTGGATCTCCCAGCCCTGCTGTCACACACTGTGGCACACAGCTCCTTGGTTCCCATGGGAATGTGGACACCTCCTTGGTGTTTAAATCCATTTCCTTCTGGCCAGGGCTGGTGTCTGCTCAGCTGCTCTCAGCAGCCCTTGGCCAAGAGGTGCAGGAGTGTAGCCACATTTCTCTTCACAGAGAAAAGCAAGGCACATCTTCCCAAGAATATTTCTGGGATTCACATTCTCTGAACATCAGAGAAAGGAAAAAAAAATTCTTATAATTTGCTGTGCCTATGTTTGTGCAAAAGCAGAATGCAATATGGAGATTGTTTACCCAGAGTGATGGTGTTTTGTTCCCTTGGCCTATCAGGACCAAGTGTGTGTGTGAAAGTTGGGACTGTCAGGTGACAGCCATGAGATTCTGGGCAGTGGAGTGCTTGGCAGATTGAGTTTAGATGTAATGTAACATAATGTAATATAGTATAGGATAATATAGTATATTAAAGTAATTAATTAGCCTTCTGATAAGATGGAGTCCTCCTCATCATTTCTCCCTGCCATGGGGGCTGTCCTGTTTTGATACAGGAGCTGCTCAGGTGCAGAATGAGGGCGATGGATGAGTTCAGTGCAGGCTGGAAGTGCTGTTCAGCCCTTGGAGGCAGGGTCTGAAGGGATGAGGGAGCCAGTCTGAACTCTGCAAACAGGAGGGAACATCTTTCAATGTTTAAAATATACTTAACCTTAGAAGTGTGTATTCTGAATTGTCCTGAGAATTGGGTGGAGTGCTGGGTGAGGTTTTATATTCTTTAAAGCAGGAGCTACCATGAGGTAGGGTAAGTTGTAAGGGTGTACACTCTCTTTCCTTAGAAAGGACCATACATGGCCTCAGAGAATGAATATAATTTTATTAGTAAATTAAGTATTCTTCCCTTTGAAATATGTTTTTCCTAACCTCTCTCCCCCTGTCACATTAAGGCATTGATTTTAGCTATTTCAAAACTTATGTATGCATAGATATGGACATTTTCTCTCTCCTTTTCTCCTTTTGTCATTTGGTAATACTGGAGTTACTCTGAGTGAAGCTCCTCTGGGAGATATTCCAGGAGAAATGAAAGCATTTCAATCAAACCAAAAAGTGAATGCAAATCACATTTTGAACAGAGTACAGCTGTCCAGTAGAAACAATGATTTCCCTCCCTGCGTGTATCTTGGAAAAACTGATCTGTGCTCTTCACACAGGGATGTGATATCAGAAATTTGGAGTTACATATTGTTAGGTTGGGGTTTTTTCCCCTTTGTTTTGTGGAGAAGAGATATTCCTCATGGCAAATTTTCAGAGGTGCGATCAATACCCAGAATGAATTGTCTGTGATAGTTCTAAACTGCAAACCTGGAGACAGTCCATTTCTGTACTCCAGGGTGCTCTAACAAGCATCGTGGCTGAATCATAATAAACATTTGATTTTCCTATCAAAAACACATTTTTTGTGTTGTGTGGGTACCCACACAAACAAACATATTTCACTTCACCTCCAGTGTCTTCTATGGCATAAAATTTAAATACCTGGGGCAATTTATAAAGCAGATATAATGCAAAATCCATAGCCAGATCACTAGAATTCAAATATCTAAGCCTTTAAGAAACAGAAAAAAAAGCCAAGCAACATGCAGTTGCATAAATGCTCCATTCCCTGCTTTCCTTATATTCAGAAAGAACTCATAAAAAATCCTCTGCCATCTGCTATATCCCCACCTATAAGACATGCTTGCAAATTCTTTTGATGTGCAGATCATTACTCGGGATTAAATTTTCATATATGCACGCCAATCTCCTCTTCCCATTCTGCTTCCATGCCCCTGCCTAGGTACCAGGTGTGCCCAGTTGGTGGAGGCTGCTTTTGTGGTGCTCAGTCTTGTGGGGACAGCTGTGGAAGGGCTGGAAGAGCACTGTGCCCATTCACAGTGCTCAAGGCTGGTGGAGATTATCACTTCCCCCAAAAAGCTTGGCTGCAGCTGATCTGCCTGCCCAGAGCGAGAGGGAGGTGGGAACCCTGGAAGGTTCCTGCTGCTCCCTTAGAAAAGGCTTGTTTAGCTTGCTGTCCTATCCCCTTTCACTGTAAGAAATAGACATATAAAAAAATGTAATAACTAGCTGTTGGTTGGTGTTGAATCATGCTGAATCATTTACCCAAGAAGTACAAGAAAAATTACTTTTATTATGATGAAAACCTCCATTATTTAGACCAGCCTCAATTAAACCATCCTGCTGTCCAGGACTGTGTATTTCTCTGCTGTAAACACCACTCATATTTGCAGTTTTGCCTTGGGAAACTCTCAATTTTGATCTTGTTACAAAAGTTTTTGCTCCCCAGATTGCAGGTACAGAAAAGGGAGGACTGCAATCCAAAAGGGTAGAAACACTTGCTGCTTGTTTCTAAATCTTACTTAGGAGGAAGCTTTTTGCTTAAATGCGTCTGAAATCTGACATTTCAAAGCAGAGTCTTTTGTAAACTGGAGGGAACTGAAGCTGTTAGACTGGCAATCTGGGAGCTGCTAAATCTACACTGGATGTACTTCTCTGGTTTGCATTTCCAGATTTACAGCCAGTCCTCAGAAAGAGAACTGGTTGAACCACTGAGGGTGATGGTAGCAGCACCCAGAGATCCTCAGTACCAGCACAAGGTAATTGGAAGTCCTTAGAGTTGCAGTTTAAGCTGATGAAGAGAGGAGAAAGGCTGACATAGAAAAATGAAGTTTTTTTTCCTCAAGATGACACCAAACCTTAGTGGCAGAGCCAGGTTTTAATCCCAGGTTTTATGATTTCTAGCCCATATCCAGTGATGTGTCCTGCTGCCCCCCAACACTTGTGGAATACATTTCTTTCTATATTTGCATCTCTTGCTCTGCCTATATAGACATATCTATATTGAACATACAGACTTCTCTGTATAGATGGATAATTCTCTATTCATTTACTAATTTATCATACATACCACATTCCAAACAATGTAAATATTTAAAATACTTCATTTGAAATGCTATCTGTTTATTTTGCTCTTTTAGAAATATCCAGAATGTCACACACTTTCCCTTTCTGTTTTGGAAAGGAATCCTTTCTTGCCTGCAGAGAAAGAGGCAGCGATATTGAAATTTCCACAAAGAGAGTTTGTCCCCTGAGTGTTCTTGCAGGCATTTGTGTTGAAGAGTTGTTAACATAAGCAGCATTTTACATGAAATATATTCCCATTGCTGCTTGATGCTGCAGCTCCCCATGTTTGCCAGCCCTCCAAGGAACCCAACAGCACCAATAAGAAAGGCAGGACTTAATATTTAGATTTTTTTCTTTTTCCAAGCAAAAGAAATAAGACTTCAAGCTTTTTCTTTTATGAAAAAAAGATTTTCTTTGGGATCACTTTAAACAAGTTTTTTTGTCCTGTGTGGCCAGAGCAGTTTTTGTTTGTGATGAGGACCCAGGCAGGTGGATGCTGATCCCCACCCCTGTGCTATCCCAAGTACAAACCCACTCAAATACCTCACTGTGGGGTGAGCCATCATCCCAAAAGGAACAGGAGGCTTTTGCATTGTGCCTGGCACTCAGAAGTTCCCCTTGCAGGGACAGGGGCATCTGAGGCTGGGACATAATCCTTCACTAACTGCAGAGTGCTTCCCAGGTGACCCCAGGTGTTATGCAAATGCTGATTTTTATTGCTGTGGGCACGGGAAGAGATTAACCACACCAGCTGGCAAGGGATTCGAAGTGAAGCCTCCTTCTCCCCCTCTGATCTGAGATCAAAAGCTCCAGCCCTGCCTGCCACACCCTGCTCCTGCAGGAGGGTGATGCCAGGGGCACCCAGATGGCAGGGCCAGCACAGGGGCACGGCTGGCACTGCCAGCTCCTGCTGCCACCTGCTGTGGTCCAGGAGGAGGAGGGAGGAAGAATAAGAGAAGGAGGAGGAGTAGGAGGAGATGGGAAAGGCAAGGAGGAAGGACAGAAAACACCATACCAGGACATGCTTTGCACAGATGTTAAAACCCAGGAGCATCTTTACTAATTGCGGCAAACTTGGCAGAAATTAAGGCTAATAGGCCTCCTTCGTGTGATTGTGTGACTAAACACCAGATGCCCTAAAGGCACAAACTGACAAAGCTGTGGAAATCTTCAATAAAGTGTCTCTGATCCTTCAGAGAGGGAAAGGATGTCACAGGGCAGCCTCCCCAGAAGACATCCCCCTGGGGATCAGAAGGATGGGCTGGGGATGGAAATGTTGGGGCTGTGCGCTATAAAACCCAGCACCAAAATCAAATTTTATGACAAAGATGCTCTTGAGAGTGCATTTTCACAAAGTCATAATTTTTCTGGAAAAGTGGCAAAGCTCCAAATCCTTCCTTCCTATTTTGCTCTCCCAGCACAGCACTTCTGCCCGCTGTCATGAGAAGAACCGGATACTTTGCAAACGGCCTTGGTGCGTCATGGGATTTATCCAAGAGTGTTGTAAACCACATGGCCCCTCTCTCTCCAGCCTTATCTTTGAAATGTCTCAAGAGACATCTTATTTTTATGACTGCTCAAGGACTGTAAGCCTGAGGAGCTGCTTTTGGGAGTGCATATGATCCCTGTCACATCAAATGACTGCATCGTAATGTCAGCGCTGTCTGTGCAACATAAAGGAGCTGCTGAGTCCCAGCTTTCCATCTGCAGCTCCCCAAAATCCAGGATTTTGGGTCTGAAATTCCTATTCCAGTATTTTCAATAATTTGAGACTGTTTATTAAAAGGTCTAATGTGTGATATTTTACTTCCATGTGTTCTGTGGTCAGGAAAACATGGAAGAGGTTGCTCTTGAGAAATTTTTATCTGCATTTGTGGTTAATGTGCATGATTGCCTGAGGGAACAGCGTGGTACTGTGCCAATGATTCTTCTTGTTCCAAAGCACAGTAAAACTTTACAATTTTAAATCATTGGCACAATACCTTTTTAGGTTATTTCAGAAATACCAGCTATCAGTTTCAATAAAGTTGCAGCATTTTGTTTTGATCTTTAAATTTATTGCTAGCATGAGAATAGTAATCTGCAATATACCTGCAGGTCAAAATGATGAAATTAACCTTGCTGGAATGAAACTTTAAAGGTTTTATGCTCTGTTTTAACATGCTACAAAATAGGGATTTGAGATTTTTTTTAAGGTGCCATTTTCTGATGGACAAATTCCATGGGAAGGCGTGTGACTAACATTAATCATCAGGACAAATCTGGGAATTTGAGGATGTTCATAATAAGAAAATAAGGAAAAGTTGCTGCACATATGAGTGTAAGTTTGAGTGCTTGTGACAGCAGTTCTGTGTTTCAGAAGATAAAATCAGAGGGTGTTTCTCCAGGCTGGTTTTGTGAAGCTGACATCTGATTCAGCCTCCTTGACCCCTCAATGGACTTGGATCTGGTGGAGGACATCACTAAGCATCAGAGGAGGAAATAAATACTATTAGTAAAGACATATTCCTCTTTGGTGATGTTCACTGTCAGGCTTTTGAATTTGTCCTGGCTCACCTTGACAAAGAATTAGCTGACAAAATGATACTGCAGTGTCAAGAGATAACTGGTTGATCTCATCCTCCAAACTGCCTCACCTATTTCTCACTGTGAGCTTGGTTACTCATTTCAGACATCCATTTATTTCTGTTTCACAGACCTATATTTTGCTGCCATATGTCCCTGGAAACCTTGACGTCAGAGATGACTACTCTTGTACCTGAGTCCAAATGTTAGAGGTTCATCAAATGTGTCTTTAATGGTTGCTTTTTTTCATGCTGCTACCCAGGGTTTTGGTCCCAAGCTGAAAGAAATATAATCTAGGAAAAGAGAGCAGCCTGGGAGGATGACTGGGTGACTTCACAGGAATACTTATTTTCTGGAATATGAAAACACATTGGTGGTGTAGGAGAAGCAGTAGGCTGGATGACTGGGGTTTTTAATATTAATGACTAAGTGTGTGTCACACCAAAGGTCATTTATTTCATGCACCCCACAACTATGCAAGCCTGGTGGTGACTAGTGGTGACACTTCTTGTTTGCCTCCATCATCTGAGCTTGTGACTGTGGTGGGAAGGCCTGGGCTCCATGATTTTATTGCTGCTGATGTAATTATTGCACAGCTAATAGTCATGGCTCCCCAGGGCCTGAGGAAATTGCAGGAGGTGGGAGAAGAGGCTTCTAGAACAGTCAGCTCTGTGACCTCTGCAGCAGGCAGCAGGGTTTGGGTGAGCACATTCCTGGTGAAGGAGAAGGAGAATGTTGTGTCTGGGTTCATTAAGAGCCTCATAGATTTAAGGTAAGACAGCAAAAGGTGAGTTCATTTGTCACCTAAAAAAAAATAAAAAAAGGTCCAAACTCTTGCAACGGTGTTAAAATAGTAAAATAAAAAGCAGGGCTTTATTGGAAGCTTCCAGATACCCTCATGGTATCAAACCTGACATCAGGTTTCTCTAATTTTTTATAAGTTCAACAAATGAGCATATCTAACAAATATTGTTCAATTAGAAGAAGAGTTGGTTAGGTAATTTTCCTCCGGGTTCTGCCCTACTGGTGTTGGTCCAGGGGCTTCTTTGCCCCATTTCTCATTGTGTCCTCTCAGATTCTGGTTGGAAAACAAAATGTCCTTTGGGAGGTTGTCCTCTTGGCAATAAGACCAAACAGTATTTCAGGAATATGTTAGAAGGTTAGCTTATAATTCCAAAATCTAAGAGAAAGAGTAGGAAAGATACCAAGAGCTACATAACAATGTATTAACAGTCTACAAAGCTACAAATGCATGAAAAATGTATAAAAAGCTAAAATCTTTAGGTATCACACTCACTTTCAAAAAGGAATCCCATAGACACTGAGTCCAGACAGACAAACCATGGCCAGGCAAAGATTTCCAAAACCCCAATGTCTATATCTAAGAAATCTGAGTGGAGAACTTATAAACAAGCAAGTTTATCAACAAGTTGGGTTTCCTTCTGTCTGCCAAACCAGCCTGTTTGAATCTATCTGCAGCGTAAAGAAATAACAGCATAAAAGTGACTATTTCCTCTTGTCATGAAGAGCCCTCTGGCAGGAGGTCCCCATCCACCCAGAGATGATGTGAGAGCAGCTCCTCAAGCCCTGGGGGATTGCAGAGAAGGCAGCGGGGTCACTGCCTTGGGTCACCTGCAGGCAGGGCCACAGCAGGCTCAGAGCTGCAGGTCCCTGTGCCACCCCACACCCTGTCAGGTCACAACCCAGCCTCTGAGGCTGCAATGGAACCAGCCATGACTGAAGGAGCTTGGGTGGGAGAGTCCTGTTACAGAATTGTGCCTGCCACGGTCAGAAGGAAGGAAGGCTTATATCACCCAAATCTAAAGAATCCTCTCCTTCCTGCCTTGGAAGCAGTTTCTTTGCTGTGAATGCTGACTCAGCTGAGCACCAAATAGCTGTGCTTTGCTTTCCAGTGAAAGAGACTCTGAACAGCACAAACTTCCCCAGAAAATGTAATGTCTTCCCGAGAAAATCTGGTTTTTTCTTAACTAAAGTGTCACCTTCTTACACTGGTATTTCAGAACTTTTCTGACACATAAGAAATTAAATTTCTTACAGTCATAGATGAGTTAGGCTGAGCATGGCCTGAGTTAGACTCTGAGCACCTTCTCTGAGCAGTTATTTCCATATTTTATTGTGGAGATATCACCATACAAGCTTAAAGATGCACCTTATTTCCTTAAGCCTGGGAACAGGAGTTATCCTGGAGTTAGGCACTTCCACTGAAATAACTGTATGGACAAATGGGACCTGAGTGAGCAATCCAGGATTTAAAAACAAATAATATACCATACTAAAATACACATATTGCATCAATAGTTGAATTAAAACAGACTGTAAGAAAAGTGTAAATTCTTTTCCTCACTTGTTAAGAAAACGTTTGCTTTCCATTTGACTCCTATGCTGTGATATATTTCATTGCTTTTTTTATTAAAAATGCATTTATTGAAAGGATTTCTATAAGTCTCAGGAGACTTGGCAATCATTTTTATTGGATTGATCAGTTCCACTTGCATACAAATTGCTCTCTTTGAATTGACTGTTGCAATGCATCTTTTTTATATAAACTGTTTTATTGATTCCGACATAAATAATGGACAGAGTACTTTAAATCATAAAAAACATCAGTTTGGGGTATTCTTACCAGAATCTACTACATAACAGACAACAGGAAACACAAACCCACAGTGCAACAGAAAGGATCTGTGAAACCTTTAGCTTTTAGAAACTTTTCCCTCCTGGTTTTGGCAGCTGCCATTTGTCTGTCAATTATATCCTTAATTTGCACATGTTGCACATGTTTTTGCATTCGTGAAACATGAATAGGAAAAAAAATTCCCTTCAGCAGATCTAATGTGTCTAATGAGAGAAAAAGAAAGAGGAAAATGGAGGGGAAATTACATTCAGCTGTTCTATTTTTGTTTTGAACTATTATATTAGGAGGGAGTTTTCTTACCTTATAGGTGTGGCTGCCTTTCTGCTCAAGTTAAGGCACAGCTTCATGTTCCCAAGAAACATCTTTTCTACCACAAACACACCTGCTGCTCTTGGGATAGTTTGGCCAAACTGCAGCTTATTTGGAAATCGTGTCTCTCAGTTGTGGGGTGGTTTCCTTCTCAGTCTCCACTTCCTGCCTCTTCATTTCTGAGTCATCACCAGCAATGGATTTCAGGTTGGTCTCTATTTCTCTTTCCACTTCCATGTATGACCAGCCTCCTCACTTTTCCATTCTAATTACTGTCTGGGGTTTAGGGTTACTTTTGGTTCTCCAAACCCCCACAGTTCCAAACACACTCCTATTTCCTTAGCTGCCAGTTAGGGCTCACTAACAGGAGCTCAGGAGCAAGGCTGAGCTGGGATTTGAAGGAACAAGAGAGAATTGATGCAATGGGATCCAGTTTCTAACAGAGATTATTGAAATGGAGGTGTCAGGATGAAAGTGTTTTCCAAGAAAGGATGCATCTATGCTGTAGGAGATACAGCTGCCATGTGTCTGGGTTTTCTTGATCTTGTCTCATTTTCTGACTGGAAATATCACTCCTTCTGGACTGCTGAACATGGGGAAATTCAGGCCAAATGGGCATGCATTTTTCAGATTTTGTCCAGGCAGAGTTTCTGGGCAGAGAAAGAAGGCACAGCTGGTAAATCTGAATCCTAGGCAGATGTTCTGCCCAAGAGCAGTGAATCCAAGACACTGAAGATGGATAAAGGCCCATGAACATGCAGTATCCTGCATGGACACACTCATTTCTGCTCAGGACACCTCTGGCAGACATGTGGAAATCCTAGGAAGAGATGTTGAGACTGTGGGCACCCAAAAATGGAGAAATGAAGATTGGAGAGCATTCACTGTGCTGCGCTCCAGCTAAATTACGTCTTTAGTCATGTGTTGGCCTTGATTTCCTGCCTTGATTTTACACTGAAACCTGGGGCACACTGCTCAGGTGTCCTCGTCCTGCCACAGTGGTGGCCTCCTGTTTGCTGTTGATCAGCAGCAGCTGTGGAGCACAACTTGGATATGTCAGCAGCTGCTACATGAGTGCATTTCCTGCACAAAATGGAAGAAAGTATAATGGCCCAGGACATGGTAAGGTCCTGACTTCATTTAAAAAAAAAAAGTTATATAAATCAACAGGGGGTGCCCATATTTCCTTAAGACTGCAGAGGAATGGCTGGCTTTTTTTTTTTTTCCAAGGCACTAAGGCACTGTTGTTTTTTTTTTTTTAAGAAATTAAGAAAAAAGGAAATAAAAAATAAAACAAATGTTCTCACCCATCTGTCAGCAGTCCATTAGCACACAACTCCTTGGCAGTAGGGAGAAGAGGAGCTTTTACCAGGCTCTGAGGTGGATGGTGGGGCAGAAGCAATGCTGGCTTGAGGCAGTGGCAGTATGTCATGTCATGCTGGAGCTACTCCTTCAGCAGCAGCCACTTTGATGCCTCTTGCTCCTCCCTGCCTTCTACTGACTGAAATTTCTCTTTGCATACAATGCAGCGCTGTGGAGCAGGTGAGGTTCCACATTTCCTGACAATATCCTTTGGTTATTTCTCAAAGAGAAAGCTGCTTTCCGAGAAAACCTCGCCATGTGATCTTGAAATGCTTTTGCAGAACTTGCCTCACTGATACTTTGCTTGTCTCACCAGAAATCTGTGATTATATCCTTGTTTCCTCTCACTCTGAGCAGACTCAGGAGCAGCCAGAAAGCAGAGAGGAGCTGCCCTCTCCAAGCAGCCCTGGCCAGCTTGCCTCCCCAACATGTTTTAATAACACTTTAGATGCCCCTGTCCACACTGTGGAAAAATTCTGTGAAAAATGGAAAAGTATGATCAGCTTAAATTATGGTCTGCAGTGACAGGATGGGGAAAGTGAAGCTGGTTTGTTTTTTTTTTTTTTCTATTTACATTGTGCTCCGTGGAGACAGCAAAGCTTTACCCGGGCTTGCTTGAATAATGAGCCACTAAGCAGAGAGCTGCATATCACTTAACAAACAGCTCCTCACAGAATTCCTGTTAATTATGCCATTCCTTCTGATTAGATTCAGCTCATTTCTCACTCACAGGGCTCGGTGCAAGGCTCTGTGGTGCCTGGTGGGAACAGCAATGACACATCCATGTGGAGCAGTCATTAGATAGCCTGAGAACTCTGCCTGCCCAGCATGGTCATTTGCCTGCAAACTGACACCCCTGCCATTCAGGGAAGGGCTCTGGGTGCTCCTGGAAAAGCTGAGACCCATCTGCAGGGATGGGCAGATTGTCACATGGAATGGGCAGAGGGGAGATCTGCTTCCCAAAGATGTGCACAACCCCCCAGAGCTGGGGTATGGTGGTGAAACTTTATTCTCATTACAGATTTGGTGATGTGAACATTGGCAATTAGAGCTTTCTTGGCTTTTTATTTTTCATTTTTTGGCTGCAGCTGGGCAGGTGGCAGATTCCATGAGGCTGAATGGCCATGATCCTGCAGGAGGAAGTAAGGAGGGAAGGGGAACACATTGTCCTGGGAACTCAGCATGGTGACAAGGGAGCCCGTGCTGAGTCAGGCAACAGAATATAAAGAGATTTTTAATCACAAGAAAATGAAATTAAATGTTCAAATGCAGAGCATTGGATTGGTACCTCCTTCATCTTATTGCCCAGTAGTTCTGTATTTTGTGTGGCTTATGTTCATTATTGCCCCCTTAAGTGGGGAAGGGAAGGGAAGGGAAGGGAAGGGAAGGGAAGGGAAGGGAAGGGAAGGGAAGGGAAGGGAAGGGAAGGGAAGGGAAGGATACCCCTGCTTGGAGCTCCCTTTGGAGGTGCTGGCAGTCCTGCTGACTCGGAGTGGGAAGCAGCACAGCTCATCATTGCTGTCCTGTTGGTGAAAATCTGATAGCTGGAGTGTGGTGGCTTGCCCAAGTGGGTTAAGCTGTCAAAGCTGCTTGACTTGCACCACTGCGAGCTCAGGGCCCTCTGAATCACACTGAGTAGCAAAGTAAAGACAATTCCATGGCTTTTGTTTCCTCTAACAATGAAGGTTTCATTGGTTATCACTTCTGGGCCTTTCCTGGTGGGCTCCCACCTTGCTGCAGCAGAGGAGCAGGAGAGCAGAGCTCAGCTGTGAGCTCCAGGAGGAGGACTCTGTTCTGCCAGAGTTCTTAAACTCCCCTGCTCTCCCAGGGAGTGCTGGTGCTTCTTTCAGAGATCTTCTAGCCCTGTGGCTGGGCACCATGCTGTATTTTCTGTATTTCTGCTTTCAAATAACTTAGTTTGACATAGCTGAGAAAAGAAAATAGTGGTAGCATTTCACTTTGGTAGCTTTTAATAGCAGTTCTTTTATGCAGGTGAGAAAATTCTGATTTCATCCTCTGCCTGTGTACCAACATTTGTCTCTGAAACACTTCAGCTGCAGCACCAGAAATGGTGTTTCTGCATTAACCAAGGCCCACAAGTGCAGTTGTGAGACTTTGCTTCACAACACTGCTAAAAATACAAACGTTTGTGGCGCACACATACTTTGTTTATAATCTCATCACTTCGTATATGGCTTCCATTGCAAGCTGTGGGATATATCACTTTGTCCCTTACAGTGTAGAAGTAGTGTATAAAAATCAGATTGAGCCCTTTATTTATAGTTGTCAAGAACCAGATGACAGAAAACATCTTCTGCCTGGAGAATGATTGCTGCTGGTGTTTCCTGGGTACCCTCTTCATCAAACAGTGGGAATGTTTCTTGTCTTCAGCGTCACATCTGCAATGCTAGAGCCAGGAAAATGTCAATAACTCTGTTATTATGAATCCCTGCTTTCAAGGATTAATAATTTCACACTTACTCACACACAGGCAAAAGCATCGGAAACTGAAATTTGGCACAAACATTTGTAATCCAAGAGCAAAGCTTAATTCTGCAAAATGATCTCTGCAGTTTTGAGTCTGAGAGAATTCTCAAGGTGCCTGCATTTTATTTTTTTTCTTTGAGTCAGTTGTTTGGAAATGATACAATCTCACTTGCTATCTGGCAAGAACTCTTTTGTATGCCTGAAGCTCTCAGTAGGGAAAAAATTGTGGTTTACTTTGTCATGCTTTCTTGCTTTCCTAATGGAGTTTTCTCTAGATGCCAAGGAAGGAGAGATGGTGAAGTCCAGTTGGTACAATGGAATGCCTCCCTCCCTTCTAAATTTGTCCATTAAATATTCCAGCCTCCCTTCATTATTTAAAACACCTTTATATGTAGCTGAGTAATGTGTGTAAAGAATATTGTGCAGGAAAATATAATTGCATAAAGAAACCAAAGCTCCAAGTATCTCCCCAAGCATTGGAATAAAGGAAGTGGGTTTTGTTTGAGTTTGATCAACTTCAGTTTTGCTAGGATATGAACTGTAACTCAAGTTTTCCCTTACAGATAGCCATTTATAGGCTCTCCATTTATAGTCTCTCTTACTCTTTCTCTCCTTCTTGACCTTTCCTTTCTCCCATGTAGACTTTAATTAGCTTTTTCTCTCTCTGTTTCAATGAATTTGGCTGAAATTTGTATCCCTGTCAACTTTTCCCCTCTTCCTGTTAGATTTTTTCCCTTTAAAATCAATGAACAGGTTCAAAAAGTATTGCCAGGTCTCATAGTTGCACGTAATTAAAATACACGTACACTGGAAACAGACAAACCTCATTAGCTTAGAAAAGCAGGTTTAAAAAAACCCTCTGGCTCTCTCAGCTTTTGTGTGACATTATCTCAGTTGTCCAAGAGTGACTAATAATCTAAGAACCTTCAGTAATAGTCTGAATTTCTCATCAGTCATTGCCCAATGATCTTTGGGCACCTTTGCAAAATGTAAATAAACTGAAGTGCCAAACATAAGGCAACATGCCCAGTTTGATTTTATTATGCAACTGGCAAGTTGCTAAATTACAAAAGTGTTGGTGAAGAAAATTTGAACAGATGTTTTTTTCTGGTGATGCACAATTTCATGTCAAACCCCAGAAGTTGGTAGCATTCAGAACACCCACACTGCTGTTGTTGATGACAAGGGAATACAGTCCAGTTCAGCTGCTTCCAGAGACCTGACATCCCTCCTTTGCATTTCTGGACTGCTGGCTTAAATAATTCACTCATTCTGAAACCATGCACTTGCTTCCTCCCTCAGTTACCGATCCAAAGCATGAACAAACTTCCTGAAGTTATCACTTCATATTTCAGCTTGTAAAACATGGCATTTCAGGCCTTTTGCACAAGCTGCCTTGGCTGCTACTCCTGCTGTGGGGCCAGGGCATGAGTGGTGTCCAGAATGCAAAATTCAAGTGGAGGAAGTGTCAGGCATTTGATCCTCCTGTCCTTGCACGTAGAGCTGCGATCATCGTCAGCACAGCGGAATATTAAACATCGCAGGCGAGACAGCTTGAGTGGGAAGCCTGTGGTTTCATCAGGAGTGCTCTTGATTCCCTTGTTAAAGTGATGCAACTGGGTCAGAAACAACCCAAGTCAATTCATGATCAATGTGTTAAAGGCTGCCCACTCTAACTCTGACAGAGAAGTTACCTTTCTCCACTTGAGGGAAAGGGCTGACTAGGCCCTTGAGTAATGTGTGCATGGAACCTCTTCTCTTCTCTTCTCTTCTCTTCTCTTCTCTTCTCTTCTCTTCTCTTCTCTTCTCTTCTCTTCTCTTCTCTTCTCTTCTCTTCTCTTCTCTTCTCTTCTCTTCTCTTCTCTTCTCTTCTCTTCTCTTCTCTTCTCTTCTCTTCTCTTCTCTTCTCTTCTCTTCTCTTCTCTTCTCTTCTCTTCTCTTCTCTTCTCTTCTCTTCTCTTCTCTTCTCTTCTCTTCTCTTCTCTTCTCTTCTCTTCTCTTCTCTTCTCTTCTCTTCTCTTCTCTTCTCTTCTCTTCTCTTCTCTTCTCTTCTCTTCTCTTCTCTTCTCTTCTCTTCTCTTCTCTTCTCTTCTCTTCTCTTCTCTTCTCTTCTCTTCTCTTCTCTTCTCTTCTCTTCTCTTCTCTTCTCTTCTCTTCTCTCCTCTCCTCTCCTCTCCTCTCCTCTCCTCTCCTCTCCTCTCCTCTCCTCTCCTCTCCTCTCCTCTCCTCTCCTCTCCTCTCCTCTCCTCTCCTCTCCTCTCCTCTCCTCTCCTCTCCTCTCCTCTCCTCTCCTCTCCTCTCCTCTCCTCATTTCTGGGGCCATCAATTGGATTTGGGTTGTCCTTTGGTCTTCACCACCTGCTGCAAGAGCACCTCACACAAGAAATCTGGGCCAGCCAAGCCCAAAGATCCCCCTTGTCCCACACCACACAACGAATCCATAAGCCTGCAATGAGAAGCTGAATATATGGAGAAGAAAATCAGCCTCCATAGTGTTTGCCTGGTGCCATACCAGGTGGGTTCTGTAACAATACAGAGAAACCAGAATGTCACATCAAATGTGATCCTCAGATAACCTCTGGGGAAAGCCTGAAACAAAAAACACTGATTGACCAAAGTTCCTGATCACTTTGGCTTCAGTCAGAGCATCCACATACTTAAACAAGTTGGAGTCTCCTGCCAAGTGGTGACCTTAAAAAGGAAAGACAAAATATGACATTTGAGTGCTGGGTAGGGCTCAAAAACTACAGTAGATGCCCTATAGGGCCTTTTACCTTCCCAGAGAGTGCTTGAAGTGCTATTCTGGTGTTAACTGAAACCCCTCATATGCCTCATGCTTTTATTCTGTTGTTAACAGGAACTCCCCATATGCCTAATATTTTGGGTAATGACAAATCCCCCATTATTATCAGGTCAGGGGAATTTGCCCTGTAAAAATAGCTTTTGCTGCAAGGCTGACAAGACATGTTCAGTGTAATCAAGACAGGTAACTCTAGGTCTGGACAAGTAGAAAGAGAAAGTGTAAAAAGAAAATGTAAAAAGTCAAGGCAGTTGTTTAATGGCTGATAAGTAATTTCTGCGTACATCAAAGACAGATAACAGTGCTCATTTTCTCCAGGACTTTTGCAGCACACTGCATCCTCTGTTCTTTCTGCAGAAATCACCCCAAAACCTGTGTGAGACATTCTGCTTATACATTTTCTCCCTGCATGAATTATAATGGTATAAAACTAATGGAATAGAGAGGGGCATTGGGATGTCTGTCATCAATGTCCACACCAATATGACAAGGACTAAAAAGCTCCAGTTCCTCAGTAGTGCAGAGAATGAGGGCTGGGTGGATTGTATTTCTGGAACTATTATTACAGAGAGCCTTGTAAGAAGGATACACGCTGTGAATGAAATGGGCTTGGAATCACAGAGGCTAATGATAGAAAAAGGCCATTTATGTCAACTGCTGTATTTCCCTGCTGCTGTTCCCAATGAGATATGGTGTATTTTTAGTGCTTTGTCCAGTCTGGTTTCATATGTAAATATAAAGATTGTCATCCATAAAAGATCCTGAAATAGTTTTGTTCTAGTTCTGTCTTTCCTCTTCCTTCCCTTTTCCCCTCCTTAATTTCTTATTCAGGTTAAATGAGAACAGGAAAGACAGCTGTAGATTTTTTCCCCTTTTCTGTTCTCTCTTCTTTCTACTGTTTGACCCTCTTCATAGGATATATCTGACCTGATTTTTAAAAAATTGAATTTGGACATTTGAGTTTTATATGCTCTTCTATCACAGGGCTCAGCTTGACAGGAAAAAACCTACTTGCAAAAACCCCTGGAAAACAAATATTAAACAAGCAGTGGTTTCTGCTCAGATAGGAACTGATCTGAAGCTTTTGCATTTGCCTTCTTGTGTTCTGTGTCTCACATCATCTTATGAGTTGTTCAGGGTTTACTCATTGCCCACCTGTCCATTATGCACAGCATTCCAGCACAGTGAGCCAGGGTGTGGTTTAGACTGAAATCAAGTACAGACCATGCCACAAAAAGAACAAGTAATGTGACCATGAAATAAAATAATATTTTTTGCTATAGAAAGACATCTACCCTTTCGTATTTGGGGGTACTATTTCCCTTCTTTGACTTTGCAGCCTTAGACAGTTCAAGTAGACACAAATAGAATTTGCAGGCTGTCCCCTACGAGGGGAGAGAATGATGAGGAGGACTGCATCTTATCAGAAGACTAATTAATTATTTTATTTTTATACTATATTATTCTATACTATATTACACTATATTACATTACATCTAAACTGAATCTGCCAAGCACTCAACACCTCACACTGCACAGAATCTCGTGGCTGTCACCCGACAGTCCCGACTCACACAGACACACCTGGCCAACACCATCACTCTGGGTAAACAATCTCCATATTACATTCTATTTTTGCACAAACACAGGCACAGAAAATGATAAGAATTGTGTTTTCTTTCTCTGAGGTTCAGAGAATGCGAAACCCAGAAATATTCTTGGGAAGAATTGTGCCTTGCTTTTCTCTGTGAAGAGAAATGTAGCGACAGACATAAACTGGTATGGCAGAGCTTTCAGCAAATGAAGTTTTTGGCTGCAAATGATCTGTGTCAGGAGAGAAACTTGTCCTCAGTGGTTTGTCACTGCACGTGCCAGCAAGTCAAGTGGAGAGGCTGAGGGAGCTGCAGCTGAGGTGCTGCTGTCTTGAGTGGATGGCCCTCAGCAAATCTTGTCTTTGATCCATATGCAGTCACATCTCTGCTCTGAATCTGGTGAGCATTAATACCTCTGAATCAGTGAAACAGTGGAGAAATTAATGGCCTCTTTGTTCCTCATGGGAGAAACCCATCTAAATGGTAGCCTGAATGGGAACACAGAGAACAAAAAGACGTAAGGACTGAATTAATACCAGCTGAGTGTGCATGCCCTGTCTGCAGGAAAAGAAATAGAGAGAGATGGAAAATGAGGACACACCAGAAAATTACTTGTCATCTGCTGTTCAGATAAAGCTGTGGAGAGAGAGAGAGACCAGGGGAAAAAAGAAGTTCTGTTATGGATTGTGTTGGCTGAAAAGAGTCTTGAAATAGAAACTGCGTCCTATTGTCCGTCCATGCTGAGTTCAGGGAAATAGGGCTCCTGACATCCTTTTTCAATAATAAGCCTTGCACAAAGCACCCAGCTCCAGCACTGGCTTCTTTTCCCAATAGAAACAACCCTCGAGGTATTCAATATTGGCTAACTGCTGTGGTTGCTTTGAGGGAAAGAAAAAACAGAAAGGTGCTTTTTCTCAGAAGAAAAAGAGAGGTGAAGGTAAATGTACTTACCTAATCCATGTTATCCCTCAGTGCTCAGTGACAGGCTGCCAGTCCCATGACTTTGGGAAGTCCTGCCAGAAGCTGCTGAGAGCTAAAGAAACCTTAGCCCTTACTTACTCCAACTTATTCCTGATTTACTCCAGGGAGAGAAGAAACAATATCCAAGAGGTTCTGAATTTACAGCTGTCCCACTTTGTATGTAGTTCCTCATGTTTGAGACATTTATTTTTGTATCCACAGTCACTTTACACATTTATTTCTAATAGAAAACTCACTGGTAGTCATGTTCAGGCAATCTGAAAAATCACATCTGTGTCTTAGCAACAGTAGCATTGCTAAATTGAAAAATGGCCAGCAACAACCTCACACTGCTGTCCCTCCACTGTCACAAGAGAAGTGAATAATAAAATCAGTTCAGATTTGGGAAATGGCATGCATTTTTTCATGTCATACTTACTGGCCCAACTTTTAGGATAGCTTGATTTTTATTTTTCATCATCTTGTACCTTGCCTTACAACTTTCCCCCTCAACTTGCTGTTGCATGTTGGGCTTTCTGAGCATGGTTTTTGGGTTTTACCAGTGCCCTTCCCAAGAAATGTGGTTTTTGCTGCTTTCCTCCCATTGCAATTACAGGATGCATCTTAGAGACTGAGTCCTTCAGTCTTTAAAAAAGTTCTGTCTGTAACAAGTTGCTTTGCTTTTTCTTTTAAAATTAATTTTTAACAATTCACTTCACAGCCCTTGTGTCCCATTTTGTCTTCTATCACACGACAACCAACATTGTGATTTCTTCAGTGTACTTGTGTTTCCATGGTGAATGGAATATGATCATCCTTTCTTGTGACTTTACAGATTTGAATGGCATAAACTATGGATAGGCTTTTTAATCTTCTAAAATGTTTTGGGTTTTTTGCCTTGAATCCTTTGAGTTCAAGTCAAATACCATTTATAATCAGGTGATTATTAGATATCAGCACTTCAAGGCCGAGAAAGCAAGTGGTATGACTTCCAGAAAATTTCACTCAAGTACCTTTACCTGGGCTCAACATCTTGTATTTGCCTAAAGCATCTCCTCCAGAAAGGCACCTGGGCTTGAGATAAAGGATTCACCTCTTCATGTGGTAGTTTGGAAAAATAATTAATCATTATCTTAGAACACTCTGCCTTATTTCTCATTTGAATTTTCCCAGATTTAACCCCCAGATATTGATTCATGTTTGGCTTCTGCTTGATTAAAGTACATAAGGTGCTTATAATAAAGGAGTATTTGATCTTTCCTTTGACAGGCTAAACATATGGAGCTCTTCAAGTCTCCTGCTTGGTGCTCTTGCTGAACCAAATCAGGGGAATGAATTATGCTGCACTCAGTGTCCTACAGGGGAAACAATGGGAGCGTGTTTGGCACAGAAACATTGTGCTTCACTGGGGCTGGGAGGAGGAGGAAAAAGAGGAGGGAGAGGAGGTTAGGCAGGGTGGGAGACAGACATTCCCAGCAAAGCTGCACAGAAACCATCAGGGGATGGCCCCAGGTGCCTGAGGGTGCCACAGCTCTGCAGATTCTCACCTGCTGTTCTGGAAAAGTGGTGAGGAGCAGTGCCTGGCCTTTAGCTGTCTGCATCTGCCTGGCTTGGACCCTTACAAACCCTGAAACTCACCTGGCAGGGACAGCATCCAGACTTCTCTGCAACATGAGCAAGTGATCAGACAAAAGCATTTAGTCTTCATCATAATCTGCTTTAGATAGAATAAAGAGACCATGCTAGGGAGAAAAATGAAATAGTTTCTATTTCATTCTTTTGAAAGGGATATTTTGGGGTATCTGTTTCACAGAAGGGTTGGGATTGGAGACCATAAAAATCACCCAGTTCCAACCCCCTGCCAAGGGCAGGGGCACCTTTCACTAGACTAGGTTGCTCAAAGCCCTGTCCAGCCTGGCCTGGAAAGCTCCAAGGACAGGGCACCCACTACTCCTCTGGGATACAACCTGTAACATAAAACATATTTGGAAGAGTATCAAACCTCTATCTGTGTCCTCATACCGAAACAGCTTAGTTAAAAAAATATTACGTTGAAAACACTGTATCATTTCTACATTTTCTATATCTGCTTGGGTACTTTTAAGTAGGTGCATTTTTTTAATACATATTTGAGTTTTACATGCTTAAACAGGTAAAATTAATATTTATTTTTAGCTTTTAAAAATTGTACAGAAAACACGAAATTAAGGACAAGAGTCATGCACAGCACATGTAGAGTTCTTGAAGTTCATAATAAAAAGCTGCTCCAAGGAAAGTATATTAGGGTGATTTGGCCCAAGTTACAGGTTTAAGATTACAACATTAACTTTTAAATACCACACTGCCAGGTCTGAAATAGCTGGTGTGGGGTTAATCCTGCGTCCTTGTAGAATTTTAATGCAAAACAAAAAATGAGCTTGGTGAGCCTAGGCAAATACCTTGAAGCATATGAGATTTTTCCAAGCTGGGCCAACTTGATTTTTCTGGGTTGTATTTTACGTCAGCTGCACCACATGAAATGTATAAATGCATGGAAAACTATAAAAATTGCCAAGACTGATGTGATAATCTATTCTTCTTAACTGTTGTGAACTCTTCCTATGCCTTGCATTTTGTTAAAGTGGATATATTTATTGTGAGCCCAGTGATTTGGCACTTCAGAGGTAAAAAAGCTCTTTACTCCCATCCATAGGTAAAAAAGGAAAGGACAAGCACAGCACTGCTTTTTAACTAACTGTCAGCACAAAAATGCTTCAGACAGGAGAGGTCTCCTGCTATCAAGGAGTGGTAACCAGGGTGGGACATGCAGCTCCCATTTCCATAGAGCTGCTCTCCAGGGCTTCTTGCTCCTGCTGCACAGCACAGAGGTGATCAATTTGTGCTCACCCACAGCAGGTGGACCATTATTATGGTTTTGCACCTCCAAGAACACCATCTTGCACCTTTCCTCCTCCTCTTCCCATGCCATACCCTGCCCCATTCCTGCCTGCATGGTCCTGACCCTTCGTTTCTTCTCTTCATTTAACTCAGCTCCTTTGGTCAGGAAACAGCTACGCTTTTCTTTCTTTTTAACAATTGATTTTTCTGCCTGGCCAGGGAACTGCACAAGGAGTCCAACAAGCCCTGGAGCTGATGCATTGATGCCTTTTTGTGAGTCTGGTCTCCTGGCTCCCCTTTCCTAGGGAGCAGCCATCTCTCACTGCCCCTCAACACTGCAAAAATCCAAAAATCCACAGAGTAACAGGGCAATGCCTGCTGAGCCTGCAGCCTGATGTGGGGTGTGGCAACAGTTGCTTGAGGAATTTAGAAAAGCACTGGAAGTTTCTCCTGAGGATGCTACCCCACCAAAGTCTCTCCAAACTGGGTATCAGGAAATGCATCTCAGCAGGCTTGGCCTTGGGGGCTCCTATGACAGCACAGTACCTGAGGTGCCAAAGGACCTGGCTGCCAAATGAGGAGAAAATCCCAGACAGATCCCAGACTGTAAATCTTGCAGCCAGGAGCTCCAAGGAGAACAGTGTCCTTTGCTCCCCTTGCTGGTGAATGAAGGAAAAGCCCAAATGCAGAGACCTCACACAGGCAAAATGTGGCAGGCTGGGAGCACTGGGGAAACATCAGAGCTCCCAAAGGATGGCAGTGGGGTACAGAAACCTCCTGGGATGGAAAAGCTCCTTCCCAAGCAGTGGTAAGCCCATGCAAGCTTCCTGCACACACTAAACACTGGAAGAGCTGGCCTCTGGGAAGGGGAACGTGAGTGGCAAAGGATCTGCTGTGCTTTGGTGTGTGGGAGATGGGGACATGCACATGGGTGAGGTGTAGAAGTTGCATTCACCTGCTGGGCATCCACATGGGAAGAGTGAAATTAAGTTAACTCAGACTCTTGCTAAAGCTGTTCTGTGGGAACCCAGACCATCCCTCTGGCTGTCCAGGACAGCAGGACCCCTGCCAGGGGGCTCAGAAGCCCCAGCATGGAGCCCAAAACACCTGTGGGTTTGATTATGACCCATGGAGCAAATTAACAACCTTATATGAAGATCAGCAAGCCACAACAGTTTAGGTAGAATAATAGTGAATTTATAATGGGGTGAAAAAGTAGATTTTGGGGTTTTTAGAATGGGGATTCAGGGGCGCAAGATGGAGGGAACTGGGCATGTCCAGCCTTTCTCCTTCTTCTTCTTGGCCTCCATCTTCTGCTGTGATGTTGGCACTTTTAGATTGGTTTAGAGTAGAAGCTCACTGTCTAACATAGGTGATAGGCATTGGGAAGTAATTGTAAACATTGCACACGTAGTTTTTAGTATAAAGACATAACACCTCCCTGGGGGCAGGCAGAGTGCCTGGACAGCCTTGCTGAGCTGATCTCAGCAGGACAGGAGAAAGAATTTTATAGATAAGAAACAATAAACAACCTTGAGACCGAGAAATTAAGAGCTCTGACTCCTTCAAGTGCCGGGCCGGGAAAAGAGACTTTCCAACTTTTCTTGGGGTCACTCTGATAAGCTGGAGGTCCCAACAGTGTTCCTGGTATTCATTGGGACAGAGTGGCTGTGCTTTCCCAAGCTGATGCTTCTTCCTCTTTTCTCCCTTCTTAAAAGCTGTTTTCCTTGCTTGTGAGAGGGAAAGAGCTGCTCATTCAGGACACAGTCGAAGGAGCAGCTGCCTGCAAGGCTCAGCTTGTGGAGATTGGATGGATTCTTCTCAGAAGAACCCTCATGTTTGACATGGGCAGGTGCTGCCTCCCACAACTTGCTGCACAATTGTGTCCTCCTATGCATGAAGTTGCTCTTCACCTTTATGAATTTAATTTGAAATACCATGTGCCAAGTTCAACAAGAGCTCAATAGATTCTTTATTGCTGGGGATTTTTGATACCAGATCAGTCAGATGTCTCTTGGGTGTGGAGAGTCAAGCCCTCGGGAAAATAATAGACCAATGATTCCTGAGGAATAATCCAGCTTTCGTTTCTGCTTTTCTTTGTTGACTTCTGAAGAGAGTAAAATCTGGAGGATAATTATGGTAATATATAAACTCTGCCCAATAAATGTTTGATATGGTGTTTGGCAAACCCTGCACAGCTTTTCAAGACTGCTAGATACTCTACTACTGCTATCTGAGAAAATATAGCTTTTCTTCATGATTTCAGTATTACCTCATTACTTCATTATTACTTCATATTACTTCATGTATTACATTGGAATAAACCTGAATGCATGTACACCAAAGATCAGAAATCAGACTGTTGGCACTGACTCAGACAGTTTTCAGTACCAATTTACTCTTAGAATGAAAGTTTATGGTTTCATGCTTTGGTCTTTTCATTGCCCCAGATGGAATTGTGATCAATCACCCTCCTAGTTCATTAAGAAACACACAAAATCCCTTCTACTGAATATTCTTTTTTTTTTCCCTCTTACTAATGTGACCCTTTAAAATCCAGACCTGCTGCAATCTAGAAAGCAGAAAAACCATAATTTTAAGCCATTCATACCAACCCTGTTAGAAATGTTTTGTGTATCCAAAGGCATGTAGAAGTTGCAGTCTTTGGACTGGTGTTCATTAGTGGTTTCAAAGGCCCCACTTTCCTTGGCCTGGACTTTAAAAGATACAATCTGGACTCAATAATCACATTGTTGAGACTAAACAGGACACCTTGAGTCTCTTGTAACTCTTCCTGTTGAAGTCAGTGGATGGCACAGGGGCTTTGCTCCCCTTTGCAAGCAGGATGAAAGATGAATATCTTCCACATGAAGCAACCCAAGAAGTCCTCCTCAAAACACCCATTATTGGGCATGAAAAGACCAGGTATTAAATTCATCCCCACCAACATGACTCTTGAAGGGAAATGTGCAATGCTGCTTTGGATGAGACATCCATGAATTCACTAAATTCAAGAGCTCAAACACCTTCTCCCAGTGCTCGCTTCCAGTTGGCTCCTCCAGCACGGCTTTGCAGCAAGCCAGATATTTCATTTACAACACAGAGGTGTATGCCTGAACATATTTGCAGGCCAGGAGGGGATTTTGACTGGAGAGATTTTTTTTTTTTTTTTTGGAACAAGGAGTTAGAAAATTCCTGCCTGCAGTTGGCAGGGGTGGCTTGGTATGGGTTAAGGTGCCAATTCAGCCGTGCTCAGCCTCTGACGGGTGCAGGCAAGTGCTTTGCTGAGAGGGTTTCTGGGTCACCTCTGAGGTGTGCCCTGCTTGCACAGAGACTGTGTATCTCCCAGGAAGGAGTGGGGATGCATACAAGCTGCTAAATGTATGAAACAAAGCATCTGATTGAAGTGGAAGTGCCAGAATGAGAAAGGACTGTGTTTTTCAGAAATAATTTTTTTATCTGTCCTGGATATTTCTGGGTTGGCTTTTGTTTTCTTTCTTTTTTCTTTTTTTTTTTTTTTTCTTTTTCTCTTTTTCTCTTTTCCTTAACTGTATAGGAAATGAGAGAAGAGTGTGATGTGTTTTTTACTGATGTTAAGTTCGGCTTGTGGATGAAAAGCTGGCCCAGGTTCCAGCTTTCACAGCAGGTTTGAGAAGTCTGTATCTCATGCTATTAAAAGTGACTGAATCTTGGAGGTTTATCTCAATTTCACATAAATTTGAATAATCCAGAAATTTAAATCAAGTCGCAATAAAAATTTAAAGCGGTTTTTGATTCATGGGAAGTTCTGTTTATAGAGTCACTTCCAAGCAGATTCCAGCTCAAGTTGTTCAACTCTCATTTTGCAAGTATTTTTTAAGAGATTCTCCCAGCTTGTTTCCAGGTAAATAATTGCCTTTCCAGTGGACAGAAGACCTGGCTCAGGATACTGTGGACACACTAGTAGAGCCATAGTATTTGAGGGCATTCAGACCTAGAGTTCTGTCCTAGTTCATGTGCAGAACAGAGATCTGGACTCAAATTTCAAGAAATCCAGAAGTCCTGAGGTGCCCATATTTATGGTTTGGATTTATGCTGAAGTTCAGTTTTACAGGAACAATAAATGAACTAAAGCATGGAAGGGAAGTGTTACCAAAATCAACTTTCAGGAAGCCAGTATTAGCTTCTTCTGTGAACAGAGCCAAAAAAAAGACATGTATTTTAAACTACCATCACTTTCCCCCTCCTCCTATCCATCACATGCCTATATTATTTTCTTATAATCTCTTTAAACTTATATATGACTCAAAAATAATATTTGGTAAGCACAGTCATATTCTTTTCATCAATATTTTATTTTGAAACATGTTAAAGAGTTGTGTTGCACAATAAAAAATGTCTCTCTCTAAACATCATTTTCTAATGGGCTTTTTTATGTCCCATAAAATCTGCTAATTTTTACTTGTCCTCTCTTGTCAATGAAACAAACTATTATTTCTTTCTGCAGAACCAAACTGCAAACAAGAATGTCTGGAATATCAAGAGTAATGATGTACAAAGTCCCTTCTGGCCCCAGCTTCTATTGAGAAATAATTGGATGAATTGGTGATGCTTACATTTCATCTGGCCTGCCACTGTGAGTAATTCCATGGTGCCTTCTTGGCCAAAGTTCAGCCATTTAAGCACTTGGTGAAAATCTGTTTGGATGGGCTGGGGGTAGGAACGTGACAGATAACAGCAGAGGAAGAGTGAAAGCTCTTTGGAATTGTGCTGCATATGTTGTCACAGCATCTAACCCCGTGCAAGAGGCATCCTGGTTGTGACTTCAAGTTTCTGCCACAGTGTGAATAACAAACGATGGGGATGCTAACCATAAAAGTCAAGCTGGCCTGGATACAAGCAGCAATGTGATGGGCAAGGGAATTCACATGGTGGAATAGGCCCTTGTGGGGTATAAATTATTGTGGTACCATGGGATGCCAGTGGAGTTATGATTTACCCAAAGAACTGCCTCTTTGCCTTGCCAAGAAATCATTATATGGGCTGTCACCTCTCAGAATGGATTAATGAACCAGAACTAAATGGATGCCAGCTTGCCAATGCTCTTATTGGGGTCATAATTTGCTACAAAATTTTAATAGGAAACAATTCATAGAAAAATGATTTTGTTTTCTTCCAAATCTCTCAGACAGCAATTCTAAAACATGTGTGTGTTTCCTTTTGTCTTTAGTTCATTTGTTTTCAGTGACTTTCTTCTGTTCTTTTTGATGCCTTAAGTTTTAACTTTCATATTTTTCAGAATCTGTACTTCATTAGTATAGAACTCTGAACTTCATATAAAGTGTCAGCAGGTTCTCCTCACAGTTTAATTAGATAAAACAATCCCTTTCCTTCCCCAGAACCAAGGACACCGTTGCAGCTTCAGGCCCAAAAAGTGCAAACAACAGGGAACTGAAGAGAGCAATCTGGGAGGATGGGACTGCATAACCTGGAGCTGTAATTGGTCAATTAACCCCAACATGGAAATGGACCAAAACTTATAAAAGTGTAAAAGGTGTGACCCATTGTCCATCTTGGGTATAGCCTTGGCCAGGCTCTTGCACTGCCCAAGGAGTATCCTAGGAGGCCTTTTTAATAAATCCCTGCTTTATTCCTTTAACACTGTCCAGCCTCTGTTCCAGGCAGCCTCTCAAGGCATCACTTCCTGCCTTATTGTTGATGGGTTTTGCAAGGTTTTGTCAGATTTTCCCAGATTTGTAGATCATCAGAGAGGAAGGAGATTTGGGAGAGGACAGATGCTCCACAGAGGTGGTCACAGGGAGGTGAGAGCAGGGTTGATTGGTGCTGTGAGGTGGTGACTGCTGGGATCCCTGGTGGGGTCATTATTCCAAACCCCTCTGCACAGCCAGCTCTTGGGCTGATTTCTCCTGGCTCTGGGCAGTCCAGCCTGGGAGGGAGAGAGGGAGTCACAAACAGCAGAGTTCTCCAGGCCTCCCCACTGCAGGATGAAGTGAGAGGGTGAACTTTAGAAGGAGGAGGTGACTTCTTCCTCCTGCTCTTATAGAAGAAGATAAAGGTGAAGAACCATGTGTGAGGTGGAAGCAGATCCTCGTTTGTCTTGAGCAGGCACTTATTTCCATGTGAATAGTTGCATTTGAACAATAGTTTTGGGGTTTTTTTTTTTTGGTATCTCGGAGTTTGTTTGTTTTTTAACAAACCCTCCCATAATGAACTCTCCCATGGTGACAGCACATCAGGCAGCAAGTGCACCCCTCAGGGGGTGTGAGGCACCAAGCTTTGCCTGTTCATGCCTAAGGTGTGCATGCAAGGCTGACAGACACAGCCTGGTATGTGCTTTCTCAGGGCAGGCTGAAAAGGTGGGGGCTTGACTTCACCCTGGCAGTGTGGCAGCTACAAAAAGGGAAGTGGGAGGGCTGGAAAGGATAAGTCTTGTTTGGAGTGGAGTCTTCTCAGACAGCCCCATGACTTCATGTGAAGTTGTCACACGCCGAGTCATTATTTTGGACAGAAACACAGCCCAGGCAAAGCTGTGGTCTGAGCTCTAGACACTACAGCAACACACACAAATGGGTTTTCTCTCTACCCAAATAAATGAATACATAAACCCAACACACACACACAAACTGTTAGCCCCAATGATTCAGACTGGGTAATTCAAGGATTAACTAGAAGGATCTCTGGTCATTTTATGGTGCTCCTCATCATGCACAGAAGTTCAAATTATTTTCCTGTTCTGGTAACTTCTAATACAGAACCCACACTCCATGTGACTTCAAATGCAATTAGAATCATAAAAGAGCAGGTTGGAAAGGACCTCAAGGACCTCTGGTCTAACCTCTCTGGGTAAAAGCACAGTCTAGACAAGATAGCCCAGCAGCCTCCCCAGCTGCTTCTTGAAAGTGTCCAATTCACCACTTCCCTGGGCACATCATTCCAATGTCTGATTGCTCACATTGTAAAAATTTTTCTCTTGTTTGTAATCAAAATGTCTCCAGGAGTAACTTGTACCCATTACCCCTTGTCTCTTCCACGTAGAAAATGGATTTCTCATCCTCTTTGTAATCTCCCTTTAAATACTGGAACAAAATACTCAATGGCTGCTGCCTTTCAGTAATGTACTGCATTCTGACTAATTGAGATTCTTCTGTCCTTTCTTCATAAGGCATCTCTTGTTTCCTTCACTTAGTTGCAAAAATGTTTCCTGTTAAAGGCTCTTTCCCTGCAAGTCCTCTATGGACACTTTCCAGATAATAATCTGTGAAGCATTTTGGGATTTCCTCACATCTCACTATTAGATGGATTTCTGCAATGGTCTGGGGGATTAGGGATGATCTTTTCCTCAGGAAGAGACAAAACTTTTATCAAAACAGGGTAACAGCAGGGTAACTGACCAATTTGGTGCTGAGGAGCTCCCAGAGGAGACAGTCCCACTGTCAGAGGACAGGGTGCAGAAGGATGTGTAAAGGTAGCAGCCAGGTGGTTTATGTTCTTGTTTATTCTATATGGAAGCTGTAAAGAAATGGGATAGTGTGTCTTGGCATGGAATGAATAAGGAAGCTGAAAATGTGATTTTGGGGTGGGGAAAGAGCTCGCAACAATGAGGTTGTAAAAACAACTCCCATAAAAATATATCTTGGTCAAGTTCAGTTCTGCTTTTTGTGAAATTAGAGAGAGCTGATCTTACAAAAACAAGTGCTGGTTGAGGTTGCTGTTGTATGGAATTGGCGTGTGCTGTTTTTCTAGCAGACTCTCTTCACTGTCATCAGAGTGCAATTTCTCTAGAGTCGCTGTGGGATGCAACAGATTTCTTGGAAAAGAAGGTTGTGTTGACACCCACAGGCTAGTAATGTTTTCACAAGAAAGAACATGACTTTACATTCGACTCTCTTGAAAAGAGATTAGCAACACTGTGATTTATAAGAATTGCCAGGATTTGAGGTTGCTTTTTCTCCCCTCTCTCTGAATCTAAGCTCCAGCAGGTAGGTGTTAAGTGAGTGAAGCATTTCTGGCAAGATTTATGTGCCCATACAGTAGAATGGGAGTGAAATCTGACAGTCGAAAGGAGGGGGAGCAACTGACAAATAGAGGGGGTGGAAAAGGCAGATTGGCTTGGATTTTTTCTTTCCTTTTCCTTTGCAGTCAAAACCCTTTGAGACTCTTCACTCTTAGGTTGAAAATTTCCTTTGCACAGACATTTCCCTCCCTTGTCCTTTTGTTCTAGCAGTAAATATGGGTCCACAGCATGTACATGGAAAGCAGGCACAGCCAAGGCTAAGGCTCCCTGAAATAATGTCTTTCCTAGAAACAGATGACAAACATTTTCCCCAGAAATGAGATATCTCCAGTGATGAAGTTCTCTTAGCAGAAAGAAGCCCTTTCTCACCATGAAGCCTTGCAGTTAAGTAAACAGTACTAAAAGACAGTGTGTCCTCATACAGGAGGGTGTTCCAGCCTAAATAGCAACAAAAGCCTTTGCTTTTCAGAAAGATCTACCACCACCCTGTTTGGTTGTGTGGATCAAATGGGTGCTGAACAGCCCATGATTGCTTTGGCAGGACCATGGTGGTCAGCAGCTCCAGGACTTCTTGGCTGTTAGATGGGGAGCAATCTAGAGGTGTAAGATAGTTGATATAGTTTGTGAAATCCCCGGAAGCTCAACACTTGATGAATAACAGATTACAAAAACCAAAATGAGCGGGAATGGTTCCATTAGCCCCACGATTCCTACTGAGCAGTACTATAGGAATACCAAGCAGGGAAATAGCTCAGATGATAATGGCATCCTTCTGGCTGCAAAAATGAGCAATTTCAAAGACTAAAGTACTGAATATATATTTAAATATCAGAACTTATTCTTAAGTTTATTTCTGAAACTACATCTGAAAGACATATCCTGAGCCATGGGTGAAAATAGAGGAAGAAAAAAGCCACACTTGCTAATTGAGTCTTGCTTTTACAGCCCATGGAAAAATATAGACACATGGATAATGGACAATCTGCTATCTGAACAAAATCCAAATGTACAGTTATGCCTAGGTTCCAACAAATTTGGAGTGTCCATTGGCCACAGAAACCCATCACCTCACTCAACAGAATAATATAAAGGACTTCAGAGGAAACCCTTTGACTCATGGGGTGTCTTTAATGTCTTTTGTGATGGTTCATCACAAAAAAAATTTGCCACCAGTCCTAAAAAAACCCACTGCTACAGCCTGTGTGTTTGTGAGGTGATTGGAGTGACCTCCTGCTTGGGACTACTTCTGAGAAAAACAGTGAGTACAATTCATCTGGAATCTTCTCTATTTCTCCTCTTCTGTGACAGCCTTTAAGGATCTGAAAACATCCTCGGTGAGAACAACTTGAGATTTTTTGAAGTTTCACTGGAAAATGAGAAAGACTGAAAAAATATTGTGGCTTTCCTGAACTGCCAGTCACCTAAGGATTAAGCACTGATATAAAATGGAGAAGATATCAGGACCAAGTTCTGATAACACTGACTGGTGACTCAATAAAACATCATCAGTGGGACACCATGAACTTGCTCCATCCTAAGAGATGATTGCTGTTATGGCACTGTGGAGGATAGTGTGGCCAGGTTCAGATCCCTGTGTAGCCAAAAAGCTCAGTTTTGCCATGTCAGTGACCTAACCACTGGTGTCTTGGCCAAGCTGAGCTGTTCTCCTTCTTTGGATGCAAACACTTTTTCTGATGAAAGCCTAAGCAAAACTGGTTTGTTTCTAAAAAAGATTTATGTTCTGACAAATCAACATCTTCCAATTAAAAAAAAATATGTGTATCACTGGAAAATTCCCATTTAGCACCACTGATGAGTAAAAAGTTTTGCTTTACAGATGGAGTTAATAATAGTTTATAAGCTAAAGTGAAAAGGATTTTGGGTGAGCTTCCTAGAGAGGAAGTGAGTCACTGTCTCGGCAGGAAAAGTGTTCCAGATAGGCAGGGCTGGACAAGCTACAAAACACCCCCCAACTGTGTGGAGTCACAGGGAGTGGACGAGGGATTATTGCATCCCAGATTGCAGAAAACCAGGAATTAGTGGGGGGCCTTGAGTTCCCACCAGCCCGTGTGTCTCTAGGTACGGTCTTCTCCCATCTCCCAGGCTCAGAGCAGCTCAGTTGAGTCATGCCAGGGAAGGCGTGATGATGGCTGAGGAAGAAGCAGGTGTTGCACATGGGTGGGTGATTCAGTGGATGGTGTTATTCCCACTGAGTCAATGCTGAAGCAGTTTGTAAGCAGGAAGTTGGGGACACTGTGTGGCTACAGGATCTGCTTTCTAAATCCAGTGACATTCAAGGAGAATGCGGTTCCCTCGGTATGCTTTCCACAGGGTGAGTTGCTTTTAGTTGTTCTTGGGCACAGCATTTTCAAAAAGGAAAAACTAGAGAGGCATTTTTAAGGTGTCTGTCAGTGGAATTTACAATCTTGATAGTCCAGGTCAGTTTTCATGATGGTATTTCTACTTTAGGAAGGCATTTTTGGAAAACAGAGACCTATATTCTTGTGACTGACTTTGCAACCCTCCCACTGGTTCCTGGAGTGTCTGAGTTGAACCTTTACATGGAATTCATTTTAATAAGAAAGCAAGTTCTTCTTGCTTTCATGGAAAGCAAGTTCTCCATGGCCACCATGTCCTTTCAAGTGCCAATATTGTCTTGCAGAAGAAAGGTGGAGCTGCTGCATCTCCTCTGACTTACTTAACTCATGGAAAATGTTAGAGAACAGGTCCTGTAATGCTCTAAATTTCTCGAGTAATTTAACTTTTCAGAGAAGAGATGATATTTCACTTTCTCCATGTGTGTACACAAGTCAAAACTGCACACTTTGTACAGCACAGAGGAGAAGATTTAGATCTTCAAAGTCCCTGCTCTTTCCTCTGTCCTTTTTGCATTTGTGTGTCTCTCTTCTCTTGCTGGGAGCATTACAGGTTTGGAAGGTGGGTTATTTTTCCTTCCATTCTTCAATCATTCAGCACTTAGTCCTTCCATTTTCTTTTATTCCATGGAATTTCCACTTGTTTTTTTTTTTTTAAATTTGATAGCATGTTTCCCTTCAGTAAAGAGGGAAAATGAAAATATAATTACTGACTCTCATAAGAACATCCCCAGGCTCTGGTCCCTATGGAGCCTGTGAGGATGGCAGATACTTCTGTGCATCTCTGCAATGGGATTAAATGGTCCAAAGGTCTGGGTTGGCAGAGGTGGCCTTCCAACTTCTTGTGCAGAGAGCAACTTCTGGGGAAACCACACTTTCTGGGGACACAAACTCACTTAGCCAACCATTCCCTCTGAGGCTGAGGAAAACGAAATGGGCAGCTTTTCTTAACTCATGTTTGACATTTGTACTTACTGTTTTCCACCTATTTTATCCAGCACTTCTCTTATGTTTTATTGTCTGAACTTTTCATCCATTTCTCCTCTGCCATCTCTTCTTCCTTCACAGAGGTCTGGGTGCCCACAGGAGCTCAGTGGAGTAAGATTTAGAGAGCAGATTTCAGATGGGCTTCATTTCTGGAGTGCAGTAATGACATACACTTATTGTTGCTTGCTTATTATTGTTTTTTCTAAATAGCTATTTTTGCTCTTAAAGGATTTAATTCTGTTTTTACTAAGAACGAAATCATCCAAATTGTTATGTAGGGAAAACTCACTTCACAAGATAACAGGGTAAATCTTGATATTATGTTTCTTTAAAAATTATATAGTTTTTAAAAACCATACTGTTTCTGAAGCTGAAATGCTATAAACTCCAGTGTTTAAGCATTGGCTGAATGTATTTGCCTCACTACCTTTATGCTTTTTCTTTGCATAGGTAATTTGCTCAACATTATGGAGAAAGTCTGTGTCAAAGCCTGAAAAAAAATCAGTTCCTCCAGAATGCTTCAGCATCATCCATCTGCTGCACAAACAGCAGCCACATCCCAGTCCAGCCCAGTGCCCATAACAATGACAGTGATGAGAGCAGCTAAAGCAGAGGGACTGCCAGGATCCAGAACCTTCCCTCTACCTTTTGCTTCATCATTTTCATCACAGCCTTTCTTTCCTAAATAAAGATATACTACATTTTTATTTCTAGAGAAGAATTTAGGCAAAATCCACAACGTTAAATAGGAATTAAGTTCAGTTACATCTTCCCCATCTCTTTGTGAGATGCAAGTCAAACCTTAGATGGGATGCAATCTCCTGTACTTCTTGCCCTCTTCCTAAACAAATCTAGAGTTGAATGACTTGGCTTGAATTTATATCAGTTATTACTCAGAGAACAAAATGAAGAGTAACAGCATGTATCAATTAAATTTTCCTCATCCAATCCCAGCACTGTTTTCCAAGTGAAAGGAATGAGTACAATCTCTGTTTTCATAAAGCTTCTCTCTGGTAAAAGTGTTCCACAATTGCTTCCTATTGAGTTTAGCCCCAGTTTCTTTACTGAACAGGTTTACTAGCCAGGTACAACAAGCAGAACTATGACTGAGAATTAGACAGTAAAGTAAATTCTAATGAAGTGAAAATCATTATTTTTAATGCCTGTAGAAATCTCATGATCCTCTCTGTTTCCCTTAAAATGTCAATAATTTTATAAAAAATTTTCTTACAGGTCAGGAATTAAAAGATTTAAAAAAGAAAAAAGACTACTACTATTTTTGTACTACATATTATTCTGCTGGACTTGACAATGTGTTTTCTGATGTCCTGGCTTTCAAGCCCTTTGAACCACTGTAAACACTGCTGGAGAGTTGGAAGAATGAAAATAAGGCACTGATTGAAAAAATACAGAAGAACCAGGCTGATCATTACTACATTTTTACTTTAAAACATAGTGAGACAAACAGGAAACAAAAGCCCTGTGAGCACTCTGAGTCTGCAGAGAAAAAAAAAAAAAAGAAAAAAAGGAAAAAATATAGATATTGTTGTTCCCAGAGAAAGGAGCAGCTTTAGGTCTCAGATCAGAAATGTCCAGCACAATGGGGCTCTGACCCTGACTCTGCATCTGTTTAATGTTGTGACAATGTTGATATAAAAACCTGTCTCCTAAACAGGTAACTGCATCAGGGCTGGTGAGAAATAAATGTCCTCAAAAGCAGGCTCTCTCCCTTGTTCCCATCCCCAGAGAGAATCATTGACCCACAACTTTTACCTGGATTCCTCTTGGAGGTGCAAAGAAATTTTCCCATTTCCCGGGCCCTAGAAAGCGGCTCCTTGTGGGCAGCAGAGGGAAGTTGTGCTACAGATTTCCAGAGAAGAGGTGTGGCCCATGGGAGAGCCTCAGGAGCAGACTCCCCTATTTTGGATATCTGGACTGAGCCAGACTCCAAGACCTCTTCTGCAGTGCTGTGTCTGCTTTGGCACCCTCTTCACAATGAATGTGACCAAGCAGAGGGAGTTCAAAAAGCCTTGGATATGTGGAAAAATTTGCTTCACAGAGGCAGAGTTGAAGCTCTGTGTGTTTAACTTACTGATGAAGTCAGCAGATGGCTTGCTCATAGTTTATTAGCTCTTATGTTAAGAGAAGGTATTTGATAGTGAAAGGTGATGTAAGCAAGGCTGGAGTTTTTTATTCTTTTTTCTTGAGGAACAGATTTTACTTTAAACAGAAGTTACTTGGCTCAGGAGAGTTCATTCACTTAAGAGGGAACAGCAATTCCCTTAGGGGTATTAAGGGATTGAGCGGGTGAAAAACTGCAGATGATGGTGATGGGAACTCCTGGCCTTGAAGCTTGACTGTTCCATAAAACTTCTGGGTGGAGGGATCATAACAGGAATGCACCATGGGCTTTCAGAGATGTGCATAAAATCCTACCTCAGCATTCTCTCTGTGTGCCTGGAACAAGCACTGTGCTGTCCCACGCATTCAGATCTGGCTCAAGAACGTTAAACTGGTCATAAAGCTAAATGACAAAGTAACAGAGCACAGGAGGGGTGGCTGGTGATGTGTAAAGGGTACTTGAGATCCTTACAAGTGATTGTGAGCAGGAGATAAGCAACTCACTTCTTAATCACAGTGTGCCACGCTCAGAGGAAAGGCAAATGTCACTGCAGAATAACAAGTCCTCTGAAGGCACAAAATAACCTGCTTGTAGGGCTTTCAAAGGTTACTTCAAAGCTTGCAGTCAGAATGTTATCAGGATCTCACGTTTCAACATTTGTGTTAAGCCATGATGTTAAAAAAACCCTCAAAACATTTTTAAGGTGGAGCTGGAGCAGGTTTCTGAAGATAATTCTGGATGTAGTCACATGTGGAGTCACCTGAGGAGGGGGAATGGTGGTTCAAGAGGCCTTTTCCCATTCCATACATTTAAAATGTAATAATTAAATAAAGACGATTGTTATGCAAGGGGGCAGCAAGCTGATGGAAAGACATGCCAAAACCCAAGCTTTTACAAGGATTGGAGCTAATCTGTGTTACTATGTCTTCTCCATGTCTGTGCAAACTGGAATTACAACTTGTACACTGAGCAGCATTGATTTCACAGTGCTCCCCAGCTGGAAGGAGCTCAGAATGTTGGACCCACAGATCGGAGAGTGTCACCACCCTGTTGTGCCTGCTGGCTGCCCCAAAGCACTGAGGACTTTGAGTCCTGTGTCCAGCTCTGGATTCCTCATCTCAAGAAGGACATTTTGGTGCTGGAACAAGTCCAGAAAGGGGCAGTGAAGCTGGAAAGGGTCTGGAGGACAAGTCCTGGCAGAGCTGGGGGTGTTTGGCCTGGAGAAAAGGAGGCTCAGGAGAGACCTTGTCACTCTCCACAGCTCCCTGAAAGGAGGCAGGTGGGAGTTTGTCTCTTATCCCAAGTAACAAGTGTCAGGACAAGAGGACATGGTCTTAAGCTGTGACAGGGGAAGTTTAGGTCAAACATTACAAGGAATTTTTTCACAGGAAGGGTGACTTAGACATTGTAATGGGCTGCCCAGGGAGGTGGTGGAGTCACTGTCACTGGAGGTGTTTAAGGAAAACTGGATGTGGCACTCACTGCCCTGGGCTGGGTGACATGGTGGTGTTTGGTCACAGGTTGGACTCAATGATCTCAGAGGTCTTTTCCAAACTAATTGATTCTGTGATCACTTTGATCCTTATCACTGCCCAGAGATCATTGTCACCTGCTGCCACTGAAATATCACAGAACAGTTTGGGCTGTAAGGGACAGATTCCAAAGAATTGTTGGTGGCCCATGGTCATGCCTAGTACTCCTGCTGCCAGGCCTTTGACCAATCCACAGATGAAACCCCATGCATTAAGATAAAACATCTTAAATGAAGTCTCAGAATACTGCACTAAGTATTTTCCACAGCTGCCAGATTATTATTAAATTTCTGCCTTGTAGGAATTCTGAAAGTCTTTTTGGTTTAAATGTGAACAGTTTCAAGTGGCAAAATTCCCTTTGGTTTTCAGCCAGTTCAATAAGGCAACAGCACTGGCTCATGGAAAGGGGAAGACAGGTCATCTTGAGAAATGAGACTGACTTTATGCTATATCTCTCACTTACTGGTACTTTCTTCCTCAGACCTGAGGATTTTTACAGATGGAGGGGAGAGAAGTCTTCCCTGCAATGTCCTAGTTCCACAGTTCTGTATCCATAAGTCCATGAGTCCCCAGCAGCTTTTCCCTCATCCCAGTAAAAGAGACAACATGTAGGATCATGCCAGTTTGTTTCCAGGAGGATGCTGTTTTGACACTGATACTTAGAGACAAATATTTATTTGGAGCAACCCTGTTTATTTATCCTGCTTTGTTTTTCTTCCTGGACCAGTGGGAACAATCAACAAGTCCATTTCCTTGTTGGGAAATCATGGCTGGATTTGTCAGTAAGCTCTCTAACCAAAAGAAGTTTTGGGTTCTGGTTTCTACCCAGGACCACACTTTTTTTTTTTTTCTTTTTTGGTGTATGATTGCTTTCTCCTTATTTTCACTCTCTGGCTGATTTTTTAATAGACCTGCAGTCAAGCAGCACTCCAATGTCTTAATCTGCAACTTATTTCCGAGGAAATCCTCCCACAAGGATGGGAAACATCTCATGACATGTGGTCAATGGCTTGGGGATGGTCACCCATCATCAAAGAAAGAAAATTGTTTCATTATTGAATGCAGGATACTTCATCCAGCATCAGTCTTTACAAAGTCTGTGAATTATAGCAGTTGGTACAGTGTAACAGCCTTTCTTGGCAGGTAATGTTTACATATTGCCCAACCTTGCCTAATTTCTATGTACATTTCAAAGATTATTGGTTAAAATGGTCAAAGGTACCATTACCATAAAACGTTACATGCTTTATGCTAGAAAGTTGTGATTTTTTTTCAGTTTAGACAGAGATTCACATGTCTGCACAGGCAAAGGAAAGGGATAACTTTTATTTTAATGTAAAGCTTGTGTAATTCAAGAACTGAAGAGAAAGAAGTCCAGCAAAATAAAGGTTATTATGTAAATAAAGCTGAGAGGGGAAAAAACCATGTTGAAAGAAATGTGATGTTTACATGACACATTTAGGAAAAGTTCTTTCTCATTTCCAGGTCATTTTAATTGTAAGAGGGCACATGTGTGTTAAACTGTATGGCTTGAAGATTCCTGGGAGGTATAAAGATCACAGATTATGGCTTTGGCTACTGTTCACCATATGAAATCAAGGAGAGGAGGAATTTAACAAGTGTGAGTGTTGTAAAAGCTGCCACCAAGCAGTGGCTGTGCTGGGAGAAGCAGTAGGCCCTGGTGCAGCTTTGGCACTGGGTTTGCTGGTGTGCGGTCCCTGCAGCGCCCCTTGGTACAATCAGAGGTGACAGTGCTTGGTGTCCTCGAGCCCATCAGCACAGAGACAGTGGGAACAGCACCTGGAACAAGTGGTGTGAGTGCCTGTGGGTGAGCAGGGTGTTCAAAACACCCAAAGGGTCTTTGGTTTAAGGGCTGCAGTGCCTCCGTGCTTTAGGGAGTGGATCTGGCTGTAGACAGAGAGGAAAAGTAGCAAAAGAAGAGACGAGAAAGTGCAAACCAGGATTTTTTGGAAAACACTTCTTTTACCCCGCCTTTGTTAAAAATTAAAACAAATAACCCACCAGCTGAAAAATTATATTGAATAATTGCACTTCAGATACTATGCCAACAAAACACACATGGGCCGTGGTGATAAAACATTTTCTCCCAGTGGAACAAATCACTTATCAGGCTATGATACAAAGTAAGGAAACATTTCAGTACAAGTGAACTTTAGCTTCACAATAGCTGCAATAAGGGAATGCTGACTTTCAGCCTCCTTATTTGGAGGAGAATTATCCAGACCTACCCACAGCCTTTACTTATCTGCTATTGTGTAATTTTTAATGTCATATTTGCTTATACGTGCCCCATAATTATTTTCCACTAGAGACATGTACAGCTACTATTTTGCTGCCTCACATGTTTCCTTTACATTTTCATCTCTCTCTTTTCTCAGCCACTTTGTCTCTCACTTTCTTTCCATACTATGACCATTTCCTTTCTTTCATTCAGTTTTGTATTATTTCTTCCTTTTCTGTTTTCCCTTTCCCATCTTTCATATTCTGTGTGACACAGAGACCGTAGACTGTCATTTTTGCTTTTCCCTATTTCATCCTCCATGATGTTTTCATAAAACTTGAGAAGAGAGAGAAAAATTTTGAGAAGCTTTTTCATTTATCCTGATCTCTCTAGTCTTCTCTATGCCCTTTCTCCATGTGAGGAAACTAGCAGCTCATCCAGGAGAGGTTATTAGAGCCATGTCTGTACTGTGCTTTGGGGTGCCAGGAACTGGAACAAAACACTGGGTTGTGATGTGGAGGAGTGGTCAGAAACAGCACCTAAATTTTTCATTACCCTGATACAAAGAGGAAGCTGAGATTCCCCTAAGAATCGCAATTAGGCTGATGTGAAAAGCCCTGTGAAAAAGGAGATTGCAAAGGTGGTGTGACAGAAAGGTTTCTCTGTGAGGTTGAGGCGTTTGTTTACAGTGCGTTACTCCAAGGGCTGCTTCTGCCTATTGCTGATGAGACTTCATTTTTTCCTCATCACAGATAGCCTGAAAATATGGGTATTTAAGCCTCATGAAAGTGAAAAAAAAGAAAGAAAATGAAAGCAAAACAGCCCTCCAAGCTCAGCAGGTGATACCACACTGGTATTATTTGGAGTTTTTCCTTACTTTTAATCTGCGAGTTTTTGTGTGTTTGTTTTTATAAATACCAGAGAAATGAAGGGAACATGCAAATTTCACCTGAGGACAGATACTTTTTCTGTTCAATACATAATTTCCATATTAATCTTCATATTTGGAAGACACCCATGACTTCACAGGAGGTAAAGCAATTCCAAAAGCACCACTCTGCATTTGTATTAAGGAGACTGAGGGACAGTATATGTGTTTTAGCAGTTGGATGTGTACAAAACAACTAATTTTGCAGGCAAAGGGTGTATCAGCTCTGCTTAAAAATACTGCCTATTTTCTTTGAGCATTTCATGACTAGAGAGAACTTGTAGATGCAGAAAGTCTGTTGACACTACTTAGCCTAAGCCAAGACTGTTGCATTTTTCTTCTTTTCTCTCCTCAGCAAAGCAAAGGGGTTGTAATGTACCAGGCTGCTCCTCGTTGGAAGCAGCAAGTAGTGCCACGTATGACCTTTTGTTGCTTTGACATGCTACCTTATAAGCTGGTAGCTTTAAGAAATGCAAGGCAGAAAAAATTTAATCTCCTGGAACATGACGTAAAGCCATTTAATTATTTTCAAGACATTCTTTGGGAATGACTGGGTTTGCTGCTCGAGGTGGGGTGTGTGCGTGTGACTGAAGGTTTGCACTTCACCAAAAAAGGCCTCCCGGGTGTCCCAGGGTTGTTCAGTCAGGCTGTTTCCTGGGCTGGCCTGGGCACTTGGAGATCATGGATGTTTTCCAACCAGGCTGCCAACTCTCTGGCCAGCCTGGGGAATTCTCAGGCTCACCCACTCCTGCCCACGAGCTGCAGTTTCAATGCCTCTGACAGCAAAGTGCTTTTCTTTGGCTGTGCTCCCACCAAGCACCCACAGCATGACTCCAGCCCTGCCGTTGCAAAAGATGCAGACTCCTGAGTATTAAGGATGGGTGAGAGATGGATTTTTTTTTTTTTTTTAGTCCACAGGGAATGCATTCTTCTTTCTCAGAACGGGAAAAAAGCACTGATTTTTTTTTTTTTTCAAATTTCCTATGAGGCCAAACCAAATCCCTCCCCCAAACACCCTTAAAACCCCCTTTTTGAACTGCTCTCTAAGTTTCATTTTGATAAAAAACTCATCTCATTCTTACTCCACCTTGAAAAATATTTTTTTTCATGTACTATAAAGTGAAAGTCAAACCCTGGTAACCCATCTTTTTAAGCTGAAAATCTAAAACATTTGCTTTTAAGAAGTTCAGGCTAGACCTTTGAAGACTTTCTCTAAGATGTTTTGTTTTCCACATAAAGGTTTTTTTTCATTTTTCTTTTAATTTAACAGAAAACCCTTTATTTTTAACAAATTAGCACTGTTAGCTTTTTTTTTGTTGGTTGGTTTGGTGTTGGTTTTTGGTTTTTTTCTGGTGGGAAAGGTGTTGCCATGGAAGATTTCCATGCAGCTCTGTAGTGAGCTGGCCCATAGAGATACTGGGAATGATTTTACCAATCAGTGCTAGAGAAGAGAAACATTTGGAACAAAACTTGACCCAGGGTCTCCTCAACTTCTCCTCTCCAGTGATGTACCTGCTTCTCTTCCCTGTATTCTTGTACAAACCAACCACTCCCCTAACCTACAATATAGGCACAACTGAAGATTAGAGAAAAAGGGCTTCAGACACTGAAAGAAGCAGGAAAGATACTCTAATCAAGTACATAGATCTTCACAGAAATGTGGAATGATCTAATTCTGCTCTACAGTGGCTGAGATCCAGTGCTCTTCTCCTTTGATATTCCATTTTTTTCTGAGGAATGTTGTCTCCAAAGACTGCATCCAAAGATCGTTGAAGACAGCTGAGAAAATCCCTTATAATGAATTTTCCACAATTTTGAAAATCTTGACATTTATGTTTTCTTTTTTTTTTTTGTTAATTTTGAAGGTGGAAGACCTGCTAGCGTATTTATGCTCTCTTCTTTGCCAGCTGTGGTAGTATTAGGTCTTGAACTGAGCCCTAAACCTTAATTACTGTAGCAGCACTGCAAAAAAGCCATTCTAATTCTGGGAATACAAACATTCCGTTGCCTCTCAAAAGTCTCAGCTAGAATAAAATGTCTTCTTTTAAAAGGTACTTATCTTTTAAAGCCAACTGCTCTGCTCTCATCACCACCTTCAGCCTCTGGGTCTAGAGGTAAGCTTCATCACTTTCCTTACACAAAACCTGACCTAAAAGAAGCAAAGCAGGGTTGTGGGTACAGAGATGATTCTCCTCCCGAGGTGGAAGAATACATAGCACTACTTTGTTAGAGAAAGGTTTTCCATCCATTCTCAGCCAAGGGAGACACATTTCGAGTTCACATTTCAGCTGACCAGACAGGGCTATATGGCTCTCAAGGAGTTTCTGTGGCAATGGATGAAAATATTTGTATCTGGATTTGTCTTCTGCTGTTTTTGTCAATACCAGAAAAGGTCAATGTTTTTCCTTGGTCAGGGAAAGATGATGTCTAGATTTACAGCAGCATGAAAGCTAAAAGAAGAAAAGCAAGAAGTAGTTTTGGCAAGTGGTGGATCCTTCAGTATCCAGGAACCATTAACCTATTTAAATGAAACTGTTTCTTTTTCTGTCCCCAGGACACTTCAGTCATTCCCATAAGCTCAGATCCTTCCAAGCAACTCAGAGGAAGCAAAGCTCCCCAGAAGGTCCCTGCTCATCTCTTCAAGCAGACACTGCAGAGAGAAAGCAACAGCTCATCAAGTCATAATGTCAAGAAAAGAAATGAACTAAACTAATTCTCTTTTCCTCTTGCTAGCCCCAGCATTTAATTTTTGACTTTTAGAGTCTAAACATAGCAACATGGCACTGAACAGAAGGCTTCCTAAATCTTAGGGAATCTCTTTAAAACCTTGTATTTAAAGCCTAAAGGAAATGTAATGCCTATTCTGACTATCTTCAAAGTAAATCAACAACTAAGCACGATTCCTATCCCAGTGTTGTTGGAATGAGAAGCTGGATTCACAAAATGTTACACTATGGAAATCTAGAGTAAGAGTGCATTAAATCTGAGTCTTGCCCAGCACACCATCACTTTTCTGTCAGATTCCCATCCCAATCTCTTTTTAATGCTGTTTATTTCAAATGTAGCTCCCCTACATCTTTTGGCTAGGAAATGAATACATGCGAGACCCCAGACCTCATGATTCCAGCAGCATGAGGGAGCAGACATTTAAAAACACATTTATCATTTCAAGGAAGCCATTCCAGGCTGCTTTTTCTGAGTGATTGAAAGCAGTTTAGGAAATGCAGGACACTAAAATAAGAGGAAGATGGAGACACAACTACTGGTATGCTCTCAAATTTGTTCAAGATCAGGATACTTGAGTATATAAGAGTAATTTCCACAAACTCTAGTTTCAAATCAAAATTCTTGGTTTTCCTCAACTAATGCAGCAAAAAGTTGTCAAGTGGCACATTTCAGGGTTAACACAGCACTGGCTGTTGCTCATGCCCACTGTTGGATATAAGTGAATACAAAAATAACTCATCAATGGTTTGAATTGGCATTGGATTTTTAAATCTGGTGGTTCTGATTTTAATTTAACATATCCTGTGGTGCAGTGTGTGAAATATGTACTTAACCCAGATTGTTGTGAGATGAAAGCACACTCGTGTTTATTTTACATTATTTGCTGTAGTTTGTTGAAAGCCAACATTCCTGGGCAGTGAATGCAGCAGGGATGAATCATTTGAACTAGGTGAGGGGTTAGCAGCTGGAAGAAAATGAAAGTTAAATAACTACATTAAATTTCAGCAAAATGGGTTAAAAAATGTAACGCTAGAGAAACTTGTATCTCCATTCTGAGACAAGGAATTATGGTACTTATTTCAATGGGCTTTCTACCAGAACTTCTAATGTCAGCTGTGATTAGAGGTAATTAATATCACACATTTCCTACCTTCAGAACTGAGGTGCTGAAGGAAAGTTAAGTACAAATTGCTACCAAGAGCTGTAGCAAATGCACCAAATGACAGTATAGCATCAGGGAATCAATCCTAATGATTCATATCACCATAGGAATCTTAATCAAGGACCAGGACATCACCAGATTGAGTATTGAATGGTTAAGGAAAAAAGATGGGCCCTGTGCTGGAGAGCTTAGCACTGAAGCAGAGGCCAAGGGGAATGACAAAGGAGGCAAAGAGAAGGGAAAGCAGAACAAAATGATGGAGCAGCAGCACCAGAAATGAGCCCAGCACAGGGGCAGTCCACAGTAAAGATTTTCTGAGAGCTTGTAACAGTGGTTTTGACAGAAGACAAGAGAGTGGCTGCGTGGGTGTTGGTGGTGGGCCCGTCTCACACCTGAGTGCTGGGAGTGATGGGCAAAGGTGCCTGCCTGAAAAACTATCAAGTGGGCTTGATCTATCTATCAAAAAGCTTATATTAAGGGCCAGATGAGAGCAGAAATTTTATCTGGTTGGTGAATGATGCACTTGAGCCTTGAAAGCAGAAGGAAGGGGCTTCTCCTGAGCACAGCAGGGCAGAGGAAGGGGGCCAGAGGCAGCAGCAGCAGAGCAAAAGCCACCCCTGAGGAAAGGATGCTCACAGCAGTGTTTGAGCTGGGTACAAGTTGGATCAGACAGTGCTTTTCAAGGCCAGAAAGAAAAAGAGGTGGGAGTAGCTGAGATTCAAAATGCCAGAAGCCTGCACAGGAATTTTAGCTCAAAGGAGACGAAAGGCCACAGAATAAAGATGGTATTGAGGAAAAAATAAAATTAAAAATCACTGAGGATGTGAGAAGTCTGAGCCAAAGATATCTCCTAGGATGGCTGTGGGACAGGCAGCATGCTCCTGAGGCCATGGGTACCTCCCAGAGCTGTCAGCTGAGCAGCTCTGCTCCCACCACGGTGGGCTGCAGCTGGGGAAGAGTTGTCTTTTGGATGGTGTTAGAGGGAGAGGCCTCAGCTGGGAGAGATGGAGCAGGGGAGCAGGTCTGTAAATCACAAGGGACTGGGAAAGGGAATTCGAGTTTGGGGCTGTAGGTGAGGTTGCACAGAGACAACATGGACACACAGAGAGGAGTAGAAGAGAGAAGCAGATGCAGAAGTCCCTGGAGAGTGGGGCAGTGAAGAGAAGCATCTGCAGAAGGAGACTTGAGCAAGGAAGAGAAGCCAGTGGGTCACCAAGAGAGGGTGGTGGCTCCATGGGTGCCTGACTCAGGTGGTGTCCTCAGGGCTGTGCACTGCTCCTTGTGGCCTCACAGGCTGCTCTGCAGAGGTCTCTTGCTGGTCTCTGACTTTCTTCCTCTGCCTTCAGCTGTTCTGCCCTCCTTTCTCAGGTGTGAACAAACACCAAGGAGACAGAGGACAGGCTGGGACATCCTGCATTCTCTTGCAGCACTTGAAAGATCAGCATTACTGAAACCCAGAAGAAGAAGAGGTGTTGAAGGCTGTCAGAGTCAGGCAATCAGTCAGGCAGGTGCACTGAGGAGTACAGAGAGCTGGGAAAGAAGGGGCAGAACAGCAAGAGGCTTTCCTTGGGCTAGCAAACACTTGGGTTGCACAGCTACAGGCTTCATCATCACCCTACTCCCCCGATTTCAGTTTTCAGAGACAGCATGGTTTTAGTCCTTCATCATCCTGTCAGTCTGGTCCAGATGGCAGAGACTCAGAGCAAAGCAGTTATTCACCAAGAGAGGGATTGGAAAAGGACAGGCTCTCTCTCTAAAAGCAGTAAAGTTGCATTCAGTGAAGACTGCACTATGTCTAAGAGCAGTAAGGGGCTGGACTGATGTAAAATGGAGGTGGTCCTGTCACTTTGGTCATTCTTATGTCTGCATTTTATGTATAGCTTCTATAATTCTGAATAACACAAATCTTATCCTTCAAAAATTGTGGAAATACTTTGTCTGGCCAAATAAGTGTTTCCTGGTTGCTCTTTCCATTAATCCTCTCAGTCTTTACGGAGGGGCAGAAAGATAGGGATGCTTAAATTTTAAGATTGGAAAAGACCAAATCCAAAATCTGCTTTTTTCCCAATCACCAAGATTGGAAAACACCTGTAAGCTCATTGAGTCCAACCCAGCACCTCCATGTCCAACACTAAACCTGCCATATCTTGACGACTTCTGAACATTTGCAGGCATGGTGATTCCACCACTTCCCTGGGCAGCCTGCTCCAGTGCCTGATCACCCTTTCAGTGAAGAATTGTTCTTTGATATCCATCTAATCTAACCATCCCCTGGTGCAATTCCTAAGACTTCCATTGGAGATGCTCGCTGAAATTCAGCGCACAGGCACCTGCTGGAGTTTTGGGCTGATCGCTTTGAGGTGCAGAGGTTGTCAGTGCAGGGGCTGCTGCCGCAAGCCCTTGCTGCCTCACTTCTTTGCCAGAATTCCGCAGCTCCTGCCCTGAACCGCTCCAGGGTGTGCTGGCGGATGGATGCGGCTGTGGCAGGCAGCCCCGCTCCCGGCGGGCGCGCTGCGGGCGGGCCGGGGGCTCATCCCGGAGGGCGGGGAGGCATCGCAGAGTCCCCACTGCTCGCTGCCGGCTCCGGGGAGCGCTCCGGGAGGGGATGCGGCGGCTGCAGCGCGGGGCCGCGGCCGCCCGGGGGAGCGCAGGCACCGCCGCCCGCGCCGCGCTCCGCCCGCGGGGCTCCGCGGGCCGCACCGAGCGGAGCGGCCCCATCCGGGATAAAACACTGCCCCCCTTCCGCGCCTTACATAAATTTAAACTTTTCCCCCTTATATTTTTTTTTTTCTCTCTCTCTCTTTTTTTTTTTTTTCCCATTATCGAAGATCTCAAATATTCCGAGAGAGGTTACAAAATGTGTTTACTTACAAATTTGGAAGTAGCGACAAGACGCAATGCAGTGAATTTGTCATCTGCTCATGACTAGCAGATGGTCCTCCTTCTTTTGCAAGCAAACTGCGTGAGTCACATCTTGCCTGGTTTGTAGGATCGAGCCGAGGCGCTCCCTGGCACCGGGGTGGACAGAGTGCCCATCCTGCTCCTGCCGCCTGCCCACACAGCCTGTGGGCTCCCTGGCACTGCCTGGATCCCACCGTGCCCTTTGGAAGGGTTCCTCATCCCTCCTGCTCCCACGGCAGATTGATCCGGGTGCTCTCCTGTCGATGGAGGCTGCTTCACGTGGCTCTCGCAGTGCAAAGGGATCTTTAAATGGGAGCACATTGCTTTAACATTTTACAGACGAGCTGAAAGAGATAACTCTGAGTTATGCTTAAACAGACTCATTTTTTAGCTGTGGATGAAGCTGAAGTGGGAAATGCAAGAAAGCCTTGTGAGACCCTTTTGGCTGGAATCAGTGCTGCTGCAGGCCAGTGTTCCTGTGAAAACCCTGCATCAAGGCATGACATGTTGAAGGTGGTTCTGAGCTGTGCTCTTAGTCAGTAATAAAACAAAACAAAATTAAATTAAAATAGTGCACCTCTACATAGGTTTAGAGGTCTGTGCAGAGCTTACAGAATTGGAGTTGGTAGTCCTGTTAAACAGATAAGGCTAGATTTTATTACAGGTATGTTAGAAGACTGTTTTACAAGATCTAACATTCTTTCCTGCCTTCCCTCTCTGGTTTGAGTTGATTTCTCTTGATAGCTTTTCCTCAGTTATGACACATTCTTGGTTTTGTCTTATCGTGTAAATCTGCATGATTGGTTTTCCTCAAGATTTGTGTCTGTGTGTGTGTATTCTTCACAGCAGAGCAAGTTTAAATGATACAGAAATGACATACCAAGAGTGATGGGGAAAATTCAGGGAAGCTATCAACCTGAAAATGTTTTGAAATGGTTTTTTTGCAAAGTGGACAGGTTTCAGGTTGACAGTTTCTTTTAAAATGAATTCATTTCCAAAGCTGTCACTTATTTATATGACATAATACCTGTGGCTCTTTGCTGAATGCAAGAGTTCCACTCTCTCACACCAGCCATGGGTACACTGAGCACTCCTGCCAGGTGCTCACGTTTGCACAATGTGAGACACACAAATTGTGCTTGACATTCCGTAGGTAGCAGAGTCCATGTGAATAATATAAAGAAAGTGTTGGGTTTCCTTGCTTTTCAGTTTCTTCTGGAATGTTTTTTGCCTGGTTTTCATAGAAGAGCACTCTGGATTAAGGCACTCTTCATAGGTAAGAACAGAGAGACAGTCACCTTGTTTCTGAAAGAAATGCTAAAATCTATGGAGGACAGTGAGGAAACTCATGTTAACCTGGTAATAAATCCAAACCTGGCACCAGGAGCTCTGATTTGGAGATCCTGGAGCTGTAACCAACCTGTGAGCACCATGGCACAGCCACAGTCCATCACTGACATTTCCTCCAAAGTCCTCTGTTTCAGAGGTCAGATGCTGCCCTGGGAATTGCCTCCCTGCAAGGAGACAGAGCTTGAGCTGTCTCCTCTGTCTGAGCTCCTCATCAGTAGCTGCGAAGGTGCTGGTGCTGAATTGTCATCCAGAATGTGGGAATGAGAGAGGAAGGGGAATTGAGGGCTGGTTGTAAAGGAAACATGAGGGGGTTGCTTGCAGAGGTGGATCGTCTTCAGGTTTGGGAAGGGTGACACTCATGAGGGCCCCTGGGGACTCCAGTGCATCTAACAAGCATCAGGAAAGCCCTCCAAGGTGCCAAGAATAGGTTTGTCCTCTTGGTCCCTGAAATGAGCCTCCTCTCTCCTCTCATTGCTGCCAATAAATCCAGGATTAGGAAGCTGACAGCCGCCTACATGCTCTGGAAGAACACAGTGACCACATACAAAATTTATAGCCTACAATATTGCTGTAGGTGGGGATAGAAAATACTTTTGTGGGGTTTTTAGGCTTGGGATTCCCCGTGGGTGCTGGCAGTGACATATCCTGATACATTATCCCCCTCCCTGCAGTGAGGCATGCAGGAGGAGAGGGATGGTGTGCTCCACGTCAGTGCAGAGTTCCAGGGATTGATGCTGTCCCAGGTGCTCTGGCAAGGTGCAGGTTACTGTGTTTGATGCACCTTGAGATTGGCTGTTGCTCCACAGTCCAATGCATGTGCTTCAGGTTCTCTTTTTACTGTCAAAACCCTACAGCCCTGGTTGGGTGCCCTCTTGGGCAGCCTCTTTCACCACCTAAAACCCTCCCTTGGGGCCTCAGCAGATAACTACATAGATGGGGAGCAGGCCATGGCCTTTCTAAAACATGGGCACCACAGCTGGTCAGCATTAGCCTGGTGGCTTTTCCTTGCTAGCAACATGCACTGCTCACCCCTGATTACTGTTGCTTCACCAGTCTTGGTGACCCCCTGCTCACAGAGGGGAAGGAGACAAAAAGGAATGCTTGAAAAGGTCCATGGGAGGCCCAAGTGTGAAGTCTGCAGGAGGAAAATTAATTCAACAGAAGTTGTGAATAGAAAAGAGTGGCATAGTGAGCTCACACAGGCCTGACATTCCTTGGTTTCTACAGTGTCTGGGATCTGGACCTGAAAATCCTGGGTAAAACCATAACTAAGGAAGATGAAGTGGTAAAAGCTCTCACCTCTGTCTTCTTTGTTGCTGTTGGAAATGGAGAATCACAGCTGTGAAATTTAGATCCTAGCCAGACAGCTTCTGTGAGATTTCACCTCTGAGCTGAGGCTGGCTTGTTGTGGGCAAGTTTCTCATTACTTTTGGGTAATTCACTGGGATGAATACAAAATATAATTCATTCCAGCAAAAGAAGAGCTGCATCTCCATTGGAGGTGCTTTGGGTAAATGGGAAGCTCTGAGATATGTGTTTTGCAACTCACAGTGAGACTTTAAATAAGATACCTGGGAAACTGAAAAATGAGCTGCCACTGGAAAACCCATCATCTCAATGTTGGATTTTCATAAGGCAGGGGGCTTGGAAGTAGGTGATATTTAAGGTCCCTTCCAACCCAGGCCATTCTGTGATTTTGTGATATTTGGGAAAGGGCAGAAACCCAGATGCAAACCCAACAGAGCTCTCTTGCTTCTAAGTTATTTAGTTTAAAGCTAACTCAAGGAGAGCCACAGAAACTCCTCATGGAAACCAGATAAGCCTATGGATAAAATTCTAAAGAATAACTTCAAAACTTGCTGCTAAATAACTATAATGAAACAGACAGATGTCCTGATTGTACTAATATGTGACAATATCCAGTGCCTACACCTTATCCATGCCCCAGATTCCAGCATAAAATCATGAGCATATTCAGCTATTTCAAACAGACCTTGCCAAGACCAACTGCTTCATGTTTAATGCATTCTTTGTGTATCTTGGGTAAAGAAAACATAATAGAATGGCAAATCTTACCCAGAAACAGCATTGCATTTCTGGATTTCCAGACCTGTCTTAGCCTCAAGCAAGGGAGAAGTTTGTACAGCAGTTAACATGATTAAGCATGACTGACGCCACATGTGTCCTAGGCTGGAAGAACTGCTAAATCTCTACATTTTGCCCAGTCATGTCACTGAAAGGGATTCCATACACCTGAAGAAGATTGCTACACCCAAATGTTTATTTTTCTGGTGATACTGGTTGACCTACTTTTGCCTACCAGGGGTAGTACAAGGTGTTCCTACCCAAATGTCCTGAGACCATCCTAGATGAGCTTTCAGACATGTTTGAAGTTATATTCTGGGTCCAGCCTGACAGAGAACTGAGCTCAACACCTTGCACTCCCTTTTCCAGCAGGAAATAAAACTTTGCATGCCTGGCTGCGGCTCTGAATTAAAACCAAATCTCCCAAAAAGTAACCCAAGGATTTGACTTTGTCGGGAAAGAAGATGAGATAGGAATGTGGTTGTCTTTGAGGGCAGATAAGGAAGAGCTTCTGGTCCTGCTGCATGGCAGATCTCCTGCTGGGAAGTTCTGTGGGAGGAAGGGGTGTAATTCTGTGGGACCAGCATTATGGATGAACTCAGCATCCTCTACTGGATGTGAAATAGCCCCTTGAAACTGAAACCAGCTCTTCTCAATCTCCAAAAGAGAGAACTGTAGTTTTGCTAAGGAAAACTAAGCCTGTGGTCTCAAGGGATATGAGATACATTTTATTGTTAATTTGTATATTTGCCTTGTTGCATATGTCATCTAAAGCTGTGTAGGAAGAATGTATCTGGAGGTTTTTTTTCCAAATTTGTTTTATTTGGTGTAGACACACTCTGAAATAAGACTGAAGCCTGGGAGGGGTAGGAGGGGAGGAGGCTGGGCTTGAACCTTAACCCCACGAGTGTTCTTCTCAGCCCCGTGGGCTCTGGCTGCACAGTCTACACAGGGCTCCTCCAATTATCTCAAAGACAAAGTGATGGGGATCAATGTGGCTTGTAACTTCTTCCTTAACTCCCTTACTATTGATGTTTTCTAACAAGAGATCCAAACTGTGACAAGGGAAATGAGTGAAGAAAGACCTTTCGAAAGAGGAGCAAAATGGGAGCTGATCCAAGCGTCTGTAATTAGCTAATGGCTGTGAATATTTATGAAATCTCCCAGCAGTGGCAGTGAAGTGCTGATCCCAGAGAAGTGGACGCCCTCTTCCTTGATGTCTTTAATCCTTGCAGTCCCAGCTGCCATGGCTCAAGTTTTGGAAAACCCCACCCTCTTTCTGGCCTCTGATCAAAATCAATATTTCAGAGGGAAATGCAGAAGAGCAAAGGAGTTAAACAAAAGTTCAGATAAGCATAACAAATACTGGAAAGATGAGATCCTCCAAGCAGAGTGCTCTAGAAAGCACTCCTGTTAATCTGGGCAAGGCTCTCATCAATTGCTCTGTGCAGGAAGAGCTATTATTGGACTCATAAGGAGGTAAGAGATTTATTTCCTCAGCTGCATGGAGTCATGCTATGAGATATCATTAAGTAAGAATAATTAGGATTTGAACTTTTAACATACAAGATTTGTAGGTTCTCCTGTGTTTCCAGTCCTTTCCAGATGTACCTTTCCTAAGTGGTAGTCAGGATTTCTGTACCATTGAACTATATAATCCTTACAAGTAATTTTTTTATGTCTAAGTGGCTTCGTTAATCTCCATTTGAGCATCTGTAGAAGAACTTGGTAATCAATACTTGGGTGTGATAACAAAATAAAATATTGAAGTGTACTTTAATTTGAGCAGTTCAGTGGCAATCCAGCAACACGGATTTCATTTTCCTGACAATACCTTGATGCAGTTAAGACATATCCCAGAAAAAAAAGATGGTAAAATCCAGAATGGTCACATCAGGTTAATTGGTTTCACAGTTGCAATGGCAATATGAGGAGCTTGCACTAACACACAGAGCTGAATTTTCAGGGTGTGGGAAGCAATTGTGCAAAGGGTCTGATGATTAACTTGCTGGCACCAGTTGCTTTTCTGTCACACTGCAATCATTACTCCAGGCAAAAACAAATCATTCTGTTGCTTCATCGGCAGAAAAAAGCCCAGTCCAGCTCCATCTTCTGCCAAGCCTGAGCCTTCTCTTTCTTTCTGGGCGCATGGAGGTTCTGTGGCAGCCCTGTGGAAGAGACCAGAATGAAGGTGCCAGGAGAGCAGAGGTCCCAGTGCCCAGTGAGGTTTTTGTGATGGGGTGGAGCCCAGGGACAGTCCCTTCCACTGTGACATTTGAGATCTACTGATCTCAAGTGTTTCATTTTGCAGAGCAACAAATAGATTTTTTCCATTTTCGGAGCCCCAGTCTTGATTTCTTGTAAAGCTTGAGTGTTATTCATGTCTGTACCACAGCTGATCATTGCTAATTTTGATGCAGAGTTTGACTTTCCCTCCAGAGCAAAGGGTTTGATGCTTTTCTTCAAAGGCAGTGCAGATGGTTTATTGAGTGTCAGAGATCCAAAGAAGCTTAAATGGATAATTTTTTAATGCAGTTCAGGACTTAAAGAGATTGGCTGATTTTTAATAGGTAAAGCCAATTTAGAACATGGCCACTGCCACAGTGACTGTGGGATCAAACTGGATTGGGATCCTACAATCCTTCTGCCTTTTCCCACCCACCTTCTTACTGGATAGTGGCTGGGCTGACACTTATTTAGGCTTCCATTGATGCTGCCATACAACAGAAAAATAGTCATATACTTAATTTTAAGGTTCCTGAATCAGGAAGATATAATCATTGATGGGAATGATTTATACAAAGCTGTTAATTGAAGAGCCAGGAGAGAACAGAATTTCTTTCCTGAAGAGCAACATTGAACAGGTCATGTCAGAAAGGAGATACAAAGTCACTGCTGTGAGATAAGTCCTTTTAAATGTGGTTGGTTTACCAATAATAGAGTCATGGGAAGGTTTGGGTTGCAAGGGACCCTAAAGATCACCCTGTTCCAGCTCTCTGAAGGCATGGACACCTTCCACTAGAGCAGGTAAAAGAGGGGGTAGAGAAAAGGACCCCTGTGGGAAGGCAGGTGTGGTACAGTGTGAGAGGCAAGGTGGTGCTGAGCAACCCTGGAAGCACAGGAAGTCTCAGAAATGGGAAGATCCAAGGGTAAAAGGGTGGCACAAGTACTCACTTTAAGCAGATGAAGGTGTTGCAGCAGATTTCCCTTCACCTGAGTAATTCCATGCCAAGGTACCTCCCCAGCTGTGCATCCTTGAGTGTGCTACATAAATATAACTACACATTCTTCCCCAAAATGTTCCCAATAATTGCAATGGTCCAGAATAATAAATTGCAGCTATTGTAAAACTAATATTAATCTGTATCACACCTGCATCTCTTAAACACATACCATTTCAAATTCTTGCTGGTTTTGTCAGTCATGTGCCCAGAAACACTTTCAATGCACTAAGAAGAATCATAAAAACTCCAAATCAGGTGTTTAGATCTCCACAACCACTCTAGCTTGAAAGAAATTCAACCTCCCAGGCAGAGAGCCAGGCTCTGCTATTGCGAAAAATGGTTCTCCTGCATGTGCTAAGGGATTAAATGTTCCTGATGTTCTAGGCAAGGGCACTGTAGGTTTTCCAGTGGTGATAAAATGCAAATTTCACCTATAAGTCTTTCTGTTGACAGGGAGGATAACAATCTACCTCTATGTGTGTGTGTATGTGTACGTGTGTATGTACATGCTTAAAAATTTTAAAAATTAAAATCTACTGGAAAAGGGAGTGTAAAAGGGTATGATTTCTCCAGATAGTTTTTTTTTTGAGACAAATATATTGAATTGCAATAAAAATGTACCTAATCTTTAAGTCACTTAAACTGTAGTGTTTAGTATGAATATGGATATAGAGCTTGTGGCTCATCAAAGTATAGGGGCTGTATTGACACATGAAGTATTGGATCAAGAAATAAATTTTGCAGGATCAGAGACAGAGTCACAACACAAACAAAATAAAGAAAGTCCAATAACAGGAAAGGCAGAGCATCTCTATTAGCTATGACTGATTTTCCATTGCCCTACATCCTTGGTAGCAATTAGGTGTGGCTAAAAATGCTGTTAAAGGACTAAATGCAATAGCTGGTCTGCATTGACTTGGCTGAACGTTTTAGCTGCTCAGGGTGGATTAAACTCTGCAGTCACAGAGGGATAAATTTGCAATTTGCAGCTGAGAGCATTCAGATTTAGTGAATCAACACAAGCAAATTGACTTTTATTACCAATATTCCAAATGTATCCTAGCCCCAGGACACATGATGTCCAGAAGTGCCCTTACTCACAGTCTGCACCTGAGTGTCTTTCACAGGACAAGAGGCTGGCTTGGCAGCAGAGCTTTCACCACTGCTGACAAGTGCTTTTTGAAAAGCTGGGCACAATTGTCTGAAAGGTGATGCACAAACCAAATTAATCCCCTTCAGCAGAATTGGTTCTCTGCCCTCACCTGTGGTTTTATCAAAAACTAACCAGGGGGTTCAAAATGTATTTTGAACTTGTGTCAGAGAAATGAGATGAGTTCAAGAGCTCTTGGAGCACTCTGCCCATCTGCTTGCAATGGGAGTGAAGTCCCACATGGCAAACCCCACCTGCACATGGATGTTGAGCCTCTATTTCCCTTTGTAGGGTGGTGTCCACTTGCTTCAGGTGGAGATTTAGACAACTTTCAGTGAGAGGGACCCTGCCATGGTGCTGGCTGCAGGGAAATCCAAAGCAGAAGTGTTTCTCATGGATAGATTCTGCACTTTACACAAAATGTGTTGTGACACATTATCTCCTCACCATGTAGCAAAGTGTACTTTGCAGCAATTGAGGAGATTCAGTTAAATCCAGCCTGTACTTGTGTTCGGGCTCGTTATTTATAGCAAGTGTGGGAGTGTGTTGGCCCCTTCTGACAGCATATCATGGCCATCTTAAATCCTGAAAGCACTTTTTTGTTGTTGTTGTTGCCACAGTAAATGTTTAAGAAGTTTAATCTTAAATTTGTGAGTGATTCGGAGACCAGTCTGTTCATGACACATTAACAAAATTAGAGCAGGGAATGTTTTGCTGAAGGAGCTCTCGTGCTTTTATAAGGAGTGAGGTTGTTGGGAGTGTGCTCCCTGCTGTGTGTGCTGCCAAGGCATGGCCTCCATGGCCCACAGTGATGCCTGTGGATGTGTTTGCCCATGGTATTTAAAAAAAAATATTTACTGAGCCAGCCTAAGAGATTTAGAAAATCAAATCTCAAGGTGTTAGAGAGGGCGCTTAGCATGGTGTGTGAATTGGAGTTTCAACAGTGAGCACAGCCAGAAGAAAAAGGGTTAATTTTGCTTCAAGAAGACATGGAAATAATTTTTTTTCTTGCTAATTAAATATGAAACTGACTAACTGTATGCAAGTGTAATTTTCTTATCTTATTAGCCATGTTCATTTCTGAAGTGAATAACTACCAGCACTGGTACAGTATATGGGCAGAATAATAGTCAAACTGATTTTTACTTTAATCTCTGAATACAATTAGCATAATTTAAACTGTTATAAGCTACAGCAGATAGAAATCACATTATAGAGACTGTAGGTGGAGAGGTGGGTGGTCACATGCAGAGGGAAAACTGGAAGAGCACTTAAAATACAGCCAAATAATAAGCATTCAGGAGAATGTAAAGCTACATCGAGTTGAAAGGCACATTATTTCAAGAGATGGGGGAAGAAAAGTGGATAATCATGAGCAAGGTTCAAGGACTTCTACTACTGTAGGGCCTGATCCCAAGCAATGCTGTAAGAGATGTAGTTTATACAACTGTTTTATGGGGCATGAATCCCAAATTCCATTTTCTGTCAGAGGAGAGAACAGCCCAGTGGAGACGGACAGATCACATCTTGCCTGACCAGATGAAAAGAGAAGAAATCAGGATATGATGGGGGAAGGAAAGAGGCAGGTGAGATGGGGAGCCAGAGAGATGGACCATGGGTGTAAAGTGTGTGTTTGAGTGAATTGTGCATGAGAGCAGGGATAGAAGAAGGAAAAAGAAGAGAGAAAGGATGGGCTGAATGAGGAGACCGGGTCTGGAAATCCTGAATTGTAGGCTAGGACTGACTGAACAGTCAGCACCAATGAGTGTGGGAGGAGAGTGACATGAGCAAGGAGAGGAGACAGGGACAAGTTGGTGAAGATAAACCCAGGCTTGAGGAGAGTGGAAAGAAGGTGCTGCCTGACAGAGCCGGGGATGCTCGCATCATCCTACTCCTCTGCTGTCAGCAAACATCCACACAGCCTCTGAGAAGCCATTCTGGATCACCTGCCACTGCAGCCATGGAAAAGAAAGGATTGCAGCTGAAAACTCAGGAAACATTCTGAACTCTTTTTCCTTTCAAATGCCTCCTAGCCCTCTCCATTTACATCCTGTACTAGTTTCTGCAGTGTTTTTTGAGCAAGCAACAAAATTAAGTCCAGGAATCTAGCCTGTTTAACCAGTAATAATCTGATGTTGGCCATAATTAAATTTCTGTGGCCCCTTTTTAATTGTTGCAAGGAAATCTAAAGGACTTGTTATTTAGTACAGAGTGCTCTGAAATGTTGCCAGGCTGTACAGCATGTATTAATCTTTGGGTAAATTTTATCTATATCCTGACAATTTACCCAAATCATGTTGTTTGAAAAGATCTAGAAATGTTCCTCATCATAGCATGACTGAGGGTATTCTGCAGCCAGGCCTTACTGCTGGAGTACAGAACATGGCTTTGATGTATTTTTCACATCAAATTGATAGATTTCCTATCATAAAGAGATTTCTGAAGTATAGAACATGGACCTCACTCCTGAGTGGCTGTTCCTTTGTTGCAGTGCTCTCTCTGCTCTTTGAAACTTCTTCCTACCAAAGGAAAAAAAAAAAAAGCAAAAAAAAGCAATTTCCAGACTTTATTCACTGCTACATAATAGAAAGTGTTGTCAGCAAATGGCACTTACAAAAGCAACCTTCCAGATGGGGAAATGTCAAACTGGAAGTCCAGTGACTTGGATGATGAACTCTGGTTGCCCAGAGACCTTTCAGATAGAGGTGAAAATATTCTGCTTTTTTGAATCAGCCCTACTTGCATTTTTACAATGAATTGGGCAAAGCTACACTGAGGTATGGACTGTACTCTGTGTGTGTGTGTGTGTGGATAGAGATTGGCCAGAAAATCTTAGAACCATTAATTAAATCAATGTATATCACCTCCAGAAATATGTGCACTGGGCAGTGTTTGTAGATGAACAGTACATGTAAAGTAAAGATCCATACATGCTGTGCAGCTGTACTTTTGGCAAAGATGACAGATACTTCCTGAGAAGACTTTCAAGGTCTGATTTTTGTTTACTCAGTTAATATTTGCTGTATTTAATGCACCAAGAAAAAGCATTGCAATTGCTCTGAAGCACTCTGATGCAGAAAAATCAGCAAAGCCAGTTCAGTAATTAAGTGGTGGGATTTTTTCCCAGTTTTTCTTGTAATTTTTGTGTTTCATAGACTTCTAAATGAGATGAACCTTTAATGGACATGCCTAGAACACAGCGAGTGACATCTGTCTGAGAAAGATTTACAAATACACAAGTGTTTGTATTTCTAAGTATGACAATGAAGGCAGCAAGTAAATCATGTTAGTGTATATTTAACACTCTCTAGTTCAGCCATTTGATTTAGAAAAAAAAAAGTTATGAAAGACTACGAAGTGCTAACGAGGACAGCCCTCACCAAGCCCAAACTCTTAAGAAATAGCAGCAGTCCTGCAGCATTGCATTTGTCTCTCAGTGCCAGGGCTCTATATTTAACAAGCTTTCCCCAGCTCCCACACCCAGATGAATTCATTGGAATGCAGTAGGAAAGCAAAAGCTCATCTGACTCATTAGGAGGCTCATATGCAATTACCATCAATTAAAAATTCCTTCTAGAGCCACTGTGTGAATTTGGGTGTGCTGAAAGAAATGAAATCATCTCAGGATCTCTGTAAGCAGGACTTACCTTTGCATGGAGCTCAGGACAAAGTGAGATTTGATTAATCTGCAAAAACAATTAGCTGATGTGCTGAGAACGTGTGGGATCCCCAGAAAACTGTGTCTGGTGCAGTTTTACATCTTCCAGTTCACCTTCTGTGTCTTGCAATCACAGAGCCAAAGAAAAGTTTCTCTATATTGGGAATGTATTGAAAAAAACCTGAAACTGTTGTAACAACATGTTTTGTTGATATGAAATTATTTTCTCTTTCTTTTCAGCAGCCGCTACTGAGGAAAAAAAGTTTAGAGGTGGAAGTGTAATGACAAATGATTTACAGATGGATTCCTTTTTCACTGTATTCCCATTAAGATGGGTTGTAAACACTTCACTTTCTTAGCCCAAGATCTTTCTCAGAATCTGTTCTGTTTAGGTTTAACTTGTTGGATTTGGAATAAGCTCTTCAAAAGACTGAGCAGCTCTTGAGCCAACCCAACAGAATTGAGGTGCCTCTGTCATAAATTTTCATTGAAAAATTTTACCTTAACATGAACTTTACCTTGCAACTGATATTTTAACACTATTGAATGTTTATGTCCTGTTGATTAAGCCTTTTATTAAAACTTTAGAAAAAATACAACAGAGCAATTAGAAGTATGTGTATATATAATTTCACAAGCATTTTAGTAGTCTATACAATAAAACAAGCATGTGCTTATGCTATCCTTATTTGTATTCACTATTCATAAGAAAAAGTAAATTCCACTTTTATCTGTAAAACAGGGTAATGCCTAGATATCCAAGATTGTTGTATTGTTCTTTTTGAAAAATAAAAATGGTAAAAACACCCAAGTTTTAACTGTGAGTACTTTAGAGCAGGAGCTGCCATTTCTGTCACTCTTTATGTTCTGGTGGTGCCAAGAGGATTCTTACGTTTAGGTCTTTAAAAGCCTATAATGAGACAGAATTTCCACATGTGGAAAGCACCCAGACCTCCAACAAAACCTATAGGAGCTGCACAAATAATAAATAGCCCTGGAATGCAGACACTGATCTCAGAATAAAAGTTGATAGATCCTTTTACTTCCTGCACATTGTGTCTTAGGATAAATAAGAGAGCCCAAACAAATCCTTTTGGTTTTGTGTGTTTTGGTTTTTTTAATAAATGCAAGGTCATTCAAAACCTTTGGTCTGAGTTTGAATGTTGGGTCTACTTCTTCTTGGAACATTGTGTAGAAATTTTGATGGAGAGAAAAAATAATCCAAATCTCTATGCATTTTTACAAAGATCATACTGTAATTTATTTCATGCCTGCAGTAGTAGTTATTCTGTGGGGACAAGCAGGACTGGGATTCTCAAAATTTCCTAAAGCTGATATTTAGACATACTTATGTACTGAGACCTAACAATTAACTAAACATGGTCTCAAGGAAAATATTTTAATCTAGCATAATATAGAACATGTATATTCTTATACAAGGGAAGAGCAAGGAAGAGGAACTTTCAGGTGGAGAACAAATCTGGTCTCATATAACTCAATTTTACCTGTACATTTTAACATTTTTCAATGTATAGGTTTTTGTCCGATGAGTTATCTACAAACAAACATATTCTGATTTTGCTTTTACATTAAAATCCCTCCAGGTAAGAGGAGCAATCCAACTGAAAACCAGAAGTCAAGAATCTTGTTTCACTTACATAAACTAAACATAGACTGATATTTTTCTTACAATTTCCATTTTTTATTGTTTCTCAATAAAAAGGGTGCCAAGCTAGGAAATGTGTCAGCAAAGCAGAGAGGTGGTTTTATCAACAGTATACATGCTGCTTTTTTGGAAACATATTTAGAAGACTTACTTCCTGGTAAATCTTCTGCTCTGAACTTGTGTGATTTGCAGAAGAAAGTGGAGCTGAGGGGTGGGAGAGAATTTATTTATCAGGAACATTTAGGAATGGTTACCACAGTGAAAGAAACGGAAGACAAAAGATCCATTAATTTAATAATCTTTGATCATTTGCAGGCTTTGTTTGCATGTGTTTGTATCTTGGAAAAATTAAGAGTGTGCAGATGATGGCAATCAGAAAGGCACTCTCCTCCAAGATCAATTTGATTGAATTCACATGAGGGGAAAAATAAATGTTTGAAGCCAAAATCAGTGTTACACCACTGATGTTCCAGGGGGAGATGAAGTCTCCTCTATATCCATACACTGAACATGTCTTGGGTCACAAGGCCAACAAATCAGGTATTTGCAGCCAGTTTAGAAAAGACCTTTGGAGCACTTTAAGAAAGGGTGATTTCCACCAAGGCATCCAGTACCATATGGAAGAACCAAAGAGGGAAAAATATCATCACAACAGGGGGTTTCAGAAGGGAGAAATATCTAGAAACCTGGTTATTTCCTAGCAAGTTCTGCAGGCTTCTGACTGGCTTTTGGACAAAGCTCTTGGTTTAAATTATGTTAATCTTCTTCACAGGGCAGGGATAAGCAACTTTCTGATTACAAGAACAAAATAAGAAAATAGTGGGACAAAGTCTCTGTGGACATAAATCATAGTGATACCCTTGAAAGCCAACACACAACAGACAATTTCATCTGCTATCCAGCTTGTTCTAAAACAGGCAAAGAATGTTAAAATTCTTCTTTTTGTGTTGAGATTAAATCCTGCAAATTTGCCATGGAAACCATTTTTTTTTCCCTTCCCCTCCTTTTCACAGTTCAGTAATAGCAATTCTTCCAGAGAAGGGAGGTTTGAGCATTGTGGTTTGCGGTGGGGGTTTTTTGGGAGGTGGGCTGAAGGAAGAAATGGGGAGGGGAAGAGGCCAGAATATGTTAACTCTCAGAAATGAGTTCACATCCCCAAGGTCTGGGTGTTGAGTGCCAGCAAAGGACAGATGCTCCTAACAGTTGGAGCACTGCAGCACGGAGGAGGGAGCCATCCTCCAGAAGCCAAGAAGCCACCCTGGGAAGCAGGCAGGCCTGGGATGACCCACTTCAGGCAGTGCCCACGTGGGGCTGGCAGGAGATGGAGCTCCCCTGGCTCCCAGGGCTGACTCACTGGCCCTGTTTGATCCCACAGCAGCAGGAAGGGAGCACCAGGACAGCAGCCCTGAGTGGGGATAAGGCCAGGGCAGTGTGGCAGGGAGGGAGGGCTGCAGCCAGGGTCACCCCAGATCTGCCACCAGCCAGGGGGCTCTGAGCTCCTCACAGGGTCTACCTAGGCTTTTTTCTTTTTTTTTGGAGGAAAAACCCAATTTTCACAGCATGTCTACACTGCTGTTTCCAAAGCATGGGTTGCTTTTAACCCCACGTTCAAATTCACCTGTTACACAGTATCTCAATGAGTAATCCAAAGGTTTTAATGCATAAAGGCAAAGAGAAGGACATGGGGAGGAGGTAAAAGAAAAGGCAGCCAGGGTGGACTTGGTGCCCCATTTTCATTGTCCTATATGCAATTTTGCTTATAGAATCATCAAGAATCTTGGAGATCATCAAGTCCAACCATTAGTCCAGCACTGCCAAGTTCACCACCAAACTGGGACCCCAAGCACCACATCTGCACATCTTTTAAATGCCTTCAGGGATGGCAATTTCCCCACTTCCCTGGGCAGACTGCTCTAATGCTTGACAAACCTTCCAGTGACTAATTTTTTCCTAATATCCAATGTAAACACCCCTGGTACACCTTGAGACAGTTTCCTCTTGTATTATCACTTGTTAGTCAGGAGAAGAGGCTCATACCCACTTCTCTATAAGCTCTTTTCAGAAGCAAATTGGAGATCCATTTTTTATGGGATGCAAAACTGGAATCAATTCTATCCAGTTTTAATTCAGTGAGGACCTAATCTGGGTGACAGAACTGCCAGAGTAAATTGCCAGAGTCAGGCTGCCCTTACCAGCCCTCTAACAGAACATTCAGGTCCATCTGCCTCTGCTCCCCCATTTCTTGGTGCTTCCATTTCTTTCATTTGTTTCTTTCAGGTGGACTTTCTGTGTCCTTTTCTCCTGATGGAGCATTTCCTTATCCTTCTGTTGGCATAATGTCATGTCTGTTTGTTTATCCCAAACATGAGGGGTTTTTATGGTGCCTCATCAGCCACATTGAGTTTTCAGAATGATGTGTTCTTTCCTTCTTTTACTCGCTCATACAGTAGACTTGTTCCTGATAGAAATGAGACATTTCAAGGATGATTACATGCTGTAGCAGCCTAGCACAAAATTACATCTTTCTGACCTGCTGTGTCTTAATGTGGTACCTTACTGACCTCCACAGTTCTCAGCTGTTCACCCTTTTCCCCTGAGGATGTTCACAAAATAGAAAGTTAGAGTGAATTCACTCCCAGACAACCTCAGCAAAACTTCAGAGACAGGATGTTCTAATCAAGGTCTACAAGGTTTACAAAATTTAGGTTTTGAATGTTGTTAAGTCTACATTTACTTTTCACCTTATTGGTTTGTAAACCCTCGGTGTCCTGGAGCTCAAATCTCAGGTCTGGATCTCACTGACAGCAGCTTCTATACACAGCCTCATTTATACTCAGAGATCATCTCATTTCAAGCATCCAATTTCTGTGTGGGAATGGGCTTCTCCCATCAATGAGGAATATAAGTCTTTCTAGAACACAAGCTGGGCACTGCACAGTGCTTTGGCTCAAAATATGAGATGTTTAGAGTTTGCCAGTTTTCTTCCCATATTTATTGTCTCAAGGCACTTACACTCTTATGGGGAGCTGCATTTACTGCTTTTTGTTTACTGCTTTATATTCCTTATTCTTGCACAAGTCACTCTAAAATACATAAACCAACACGATATTTTTCTGCAGCAAAGTCCAAAACAAACAAAAGCCTCCACACAAACCCCCTCCAAAAAAATCTCTGAAGTTTCAAGCAGTTTTCTCACTTTCAAATGGACTATAAGTATTCTTCCAAATAAACGTTCAGGTTCATCAAACTGTTTGTTCCAGCCCTCCACTGCACTGATTGCTTCTCATTTGCTTTGCACTGGTGTTAAATTTTGTATGTCCACTTCTGTGAGTTCTGCACAGCATTGCAATGTCTGCTGATTCAGAAGGTAACAGGGATTTTTTTTTTCCAGGTCAGTAAGTTTAAGCTTAGGATTCAGCGTACAGGCTGGTGATGTTGAAAGACCAGCTTTACAGTTTCTGACCTAAACAGGAAAGTCAGTCTATTATCTGAAAGGGATAGAAAACACAGGATTGGGAGGTAAAGCAGTGGTCAGGCATTCCTTCAGTAAACTTTTGGAAGACTCACTTGCATTTGGAGTTTGGGAGACACAAGGTTTCAGCTTTGCCAAGCTTTTTGCTATGTTGAATCAAAATTATATTTATTTCCCATAAGCAGAGATGTGTTTGAATTGTTTCCTCCTTCTGAAGCTTTAAAAAAAATGTTCTTGCACCCAGGCAGCTGCTGACTGTCAAGTCTTATAGGATGATGATTTAAATATATTTTCATAACTTAGATCATAAAGGTGTAGGCATATATATAGGAACATATATAGGTATATTTGTATAAATGTAAATATGTATGACAGGAATGCAGCTTTTCAATTCATGTCTACCAATGATTTGGACTCTGGCTTTGTGGCCACAGAAGGGGAGTTTGGAATATTTATTATATTCATGCAGTCTTTGAGTTGGAGACCAAGGATTGTGGGATCCCTGCTGTCCTCCACAGGAAAGGAATAGTGTGGGGATGTAAAGCATGGTACCCACACTACAGAACTATTCAAAGGGCACATTTTTCTCCAAAATCTGTTTTCCAGGTCATTTAAAGCTCATCCAGCCACAATGCTCATGTACAACACTAGGAAACCACTGTTAGCCGAACCCAGCAAGAAATTGGGAAGTTTCCCAGGAATCCCTGTCACAAGCTGGCAGTTCTGTCTCTGCACAGCACTCAGGGTGACAGCAGAGCATCTCCCAGGTATTTCATACTCCCAGAACCAGGGTGAAGTATGAAAATGCTCTGTACATGCAGGGATAGGGCAGGGTGATACCACAATCCCCCAGCCACATGAGGAGCCCAGAGCACAACTCTGAAAGCCTGGACTGCAGCCCTAACTGCAGGAGCATCCTTCTTCTGCATAAATAAGGGATCTTGTTTGAATAAAGCTTCATGAGAAATGTAAATTTGGGAGAAACTGCCTGATTTCTATGCTGCTGAGACTTTCTGTGCAGTAGCACCATATGCCAAAAAAAAAAAACAAAGCAAGAGGAAAGTGCAAACCCAAACCTGCTTCTCAACAGCAAGGAAACAGAACATTCCTGTCACCAGTCTCATTCTCAGGGGCAGTTTTGATCCCAGGGACAGTAGCAAAGAAAAGGCAGCACCACTGTGTGTGAGACACACATATCTTATGCCACCCACTAAATCTTCACAGAAACTGAGAGACACCACTCAAAATTAATTTTAAAAAGCCCCAAACCAACCAACCAACCAACCAACCAACCAACCAACCTCAACAACAACAACAAGCAAACAAAAATCCCCACAAAAACAAAAGAAACCCCCACAAACAAACAAAGGGTCCCTAAGAACTTTGGTTAATCTGGAAAGTAAAAGTGGCTATGACTCCTTCCTCACTTCCCCTTTTGCGACAAAGAATGTCGGGAAAAAGGCAAACTGAAGTCAGGAAGCTGGAGATCTCCAGGCTGATATATTTTTCAGGCAGCTCTTGCTATGCTGCTCTTGTGAGTGGCCATTTCTGAGCATTCAGCCCCCTAATCTGGCCCTTCTTCTTGGTGGCAGTCTGTCTGCCAGCACAGCATGGTGTAATCCATAAGGAGAAATACCTGGAGGCAGAAATATGTGGATGGATGGGACCCAGCAGAGTCTGAAGAGAGGAAGCCACATGAACAGCCCTGCCCCAGGTGAAGAGCATCCTTCAGAAACAGCTGAAGGTTTCACAGGCTTTGGCAGCCTTGCCTTCCCAGCTTGCAAGGATCAGCAGAGGGGATTGCACAAGTGCTGGGATCAGGCTCAGGAGTGGAGGGGAGGGAGGAAGTGACCCTCTCTGGGTAACACAGCCAGAGCTGGGCAGCAAGGCCTTGCTGAAGGAATTGGAGGAAGCTGGATGTGGAGGGAGAAGGGGAGCCAAGAACATGGAGAGGTGAAGGGAATCAATATCATTATCTCACCAGCTACCCTCTGAACCAGAGGAAGCGTGGCTTGCGAGCACTGATGCTGGAGAGGAGTAGTGCAGATCTGAGGGGACCAGAAAAATCTATAATATTCTGGGCAGTGCTAATGGAGAATGACATTTGCTTCTTGGAAATTTTTCTATAGCAAAAAAAAAATAATTTTGATTTCTTTATAGAGACGAAAGGACATTTTTTTACCTTTCTCCGTCCTTATTTTGGTTGATAATTGGCTGAAACTTAAAATTAAGAAGACAGAAATGCTTATGTTAAAATAATTTGCTTAAAATATTTTAAGAGCATGTGGAAATTGGGGAGCTTCCTTTTCTGTATTTTAAGTGGACATTCTAACAGAGTCTATGTGATAAGTGTGGGTCCATTATATACTATTTCCCAAGTAGGATTGATGGGATTTTAAGCCAATACCTTCAGGGCTAAGGGATGAGTACCTTTCACTTGAAATAAAGGAATAGCTGCTGGTATTATCTGTTGTAGTAAATTGTTCATGTTGGCCACTTCCTTGAGCTTGATGAAGATTGATACACTGACAAGTAGGCAACACTAGGGGAAGCAGATATTTCCCACTGCCTGGCACAAGGCTGTCATCCATGCAAAATAAAACACTTAATATAATCATTAATGAATGATTAGTCATTTTTTATTATAGTCATTCCATAATAATCATTAGTATGAATTAATACTGCCTCAGGGACCACATGAGCTATGAGGAGCTTCTCAGCTCTCCTCAGCTGATAGGAACAGACTTTCCTGCAACACATGGAGGTGTTTGGTTACCTGAGCTGCAGCATTTGCCCTTTGCTATGGCACAGACGTGGCACCCAAAATTAATGTGAGGACTGATATGAAGATATGGAACCGGTTAATTCCCTATGCCCTGTGTAATTTTTCTTTAATTCTACTCCAAAATCAGATTACCTGCTGAATACTTTTTTTTCTTTTTTGTGCCTGATATGTGCATAGGAAATCCTTCCCATTAATCTCTCCTTCCTGTGTGTGAGCACAAAGCCAACAGAGCACCCTGTCCCCAGCTCTCACACCCCAGCACGTAGGCAGGTGAGGCTTTGCTCAGCCTGGGGTACTGCTAGAGTGGGATTTCCTGTAGTTTCTAAAACACCCCTAAGTCCCCATCAAGCTGTACCTCCTGCAATATTTGTTTAGCTCAGGGAATGCAGAATTGCCCTGACTTGCATGAGAGGCTGGGAGCTGCTCCCACATAGCTGAGGCGGGGGGAGGACCTTGTCAAGGTGCAAGCAGCTTTGCACAGGTGACCTGTTTGGATTCCAACCAATTTCAGATCTCATCTGGACTTTTTTTTTTTACTATATAAAGTACAAAGGAAGGAGCAGATCAAAGAACGTGAGGCACAGGTCTGAAAATGGACATCCATTCACTCCAGGGAAAAAAAAATGTACATTTCCCTTACATCCCTTTACAGCCTACATGGAACACTTCCCAAATCCATCATTTATGGGTTTTAAGAGTGTTCACAATTCAGGATTTTTAACAGTGAAAACCACCTAAGATTGTTGGCAATGGGCCTGTGTTTATGTTAGTGTTTTTTCATCTGATGATCTGTGATTCTATGAATTAAAAAGGGATGTTATTGAGCATGGAGAGAAGGAACAAAAAAACCCCAAAAAACCTAACAACAACAGCAACCAAAACAAAAAACCAACCAACCAACCAACCAACCAACCAAAAACACAGAAAACCAACCAAACACAAAAACCAAACCACCAAACAAATATAGTGTTAATTTTGAAAGGAAAAAGTATGAAAAAAAAATCCATGTTTATTGTTACAGAATTTTTTCCCCCCATTTATTGTTACAGAATTTGGTTGGGTTTTTTCCCTACAAAACCAGAATTTTAAATTTCACTTTGTTCAGTTGTTTTGAATTTGAATATAAAATATATTTTGAGAAAATTATGATGAAATGTTTCCATGATGAAATGTTATGCTGTATAATGTATATGATGAAGTCCATTATTATAAATTAAAAAGCATTTACTGAGCATCTGACATTTTACTTCTTTTTGAAATGATTGTGTTTATACTTTCTCAGTTGTGCAAGATTAAGACATACTCATTAAACACTTATTTTTCAAAGAATGTTACAAATGTTTTTTACGTCTCACACTCAATGGTCTCCATGATAGAACTGCAGTGATTTATATCAAAAGGAAAACTGACCATTAATGATATCTTGGCATCTCACGTAATCTGTTATCAAAAATTGTTTAGACTGAAATAAAACCTCTTAAAATACCACATATATCTTGGAAGAGATAATTATTTAACTAAATCATAGAACTACATAAATTATCTTTCCATCTTATCACGTTTTTATGTTAAGAGCAAAGTTTTCCAATGTAGGAAACACTTTTTTCATCCTATCAGTCTCTACTGCCCTGATGGAGATAGAAATAAAGCTGTAATTCTGAAAAGTTATTAATCCATTTGCAGTGCTTTAAAAATGGAAAAATAATTATAGATTTTTATTGGGAGGTTAAAGAGTATTTTATGTTTTGCAGTTTCCTCAGTCACTTTTTCAGTTTGCATGGGTTCAATTTGAGTTTTACAAGCTAGTAATGAATCAAGGAATATAGCTGATGTTATAACTTCTTGAAGTTTCATTCTAAAATATTTAAAATCATGAACTTCTCTTTTATCAAGGTCCTGACAAAATATCAAAGTGTCAGGGTTTTGAGGTAAAATTCTAAAAAATACTTTCAAGCTTTCAGGATTTTCTCTTGTTGGCCAGAAGAAAGTGTAACATGCTTGAAAATTATTCTGCAATTGTAGTTCAAACAACTTCTCCTAACAGATTAACAATTAATCCTTTTCCAGAAGTATATTATGATCCATTTCTGCAAGCACTTAAACCAATACCACAAAACCTGGGGCTTGAAATACTTCTGGAAAAGATTTAATGGTTGTGTCTGACCTGCAAGCATAAATTGAAGTTGCCTAATCCAGGATCAAATATTTCTGTGATTGCAAATTGAATTCAGGTTCCATCAAGTTCATTAAAAGTATGTGTTACTTGTTTATAAAGCAGTGTTATTTGGTTCAGTTAGTGTTATATAAAAAAAAAAAAGAAGCAGTTTTAGGAAAAAGGTGGAGGGTTTGTCAGTTCTTTATTTTCATTTTTTAGGAAGCCTATACATAAGAAAAAATACTGCAAAGTAGTAACAAAATCACTTCTTACAAAACAATCTTCTTATAGAAATTCCTCCTGAAATTCTATTTAGGCATCTGTTCTCCACAGGGTTTGTTGTATGGTCTTTCTCTGTGGTTTTGATATTTGAAATACGATTTGTTATGCCTCTTTTGAGCAAGGATATTCTTTTATTTTGCAGAACTCCTTCAGATTTTTGGGTTGGGAACTTTGGGACGCAATTGTTGATTTTTTTACCAAAAAAATCCTACCAGTTCTGAGGCTTTGAGTCTTGTGAACATTTTTCACAGACAGGGAAGGCGTAGGAGCAGATCTGGAGCATCTCCCAACTTGTTCTTGAGCCCTCAGCAGAGCTCTACTGCTTTCAACAGCAGCACCACCAAAATCCCCCTGCTCTTTCAGTGCTTCCAGCCCAGGTCCCAGCCTGGGCTCAGGGCTGGGGATGGGAGCAGTGGGAGCCAGCCAGGGTGTCCCTGCTCTCTGCAGGTTTGCTCCTCAGGATGTTTGGATTCACTGCCTGCAAGTTCACTCTAAGTCTGACTTCTGCTTCACCTCAGAATATGTCTAGAGTGATTTCCCTTTCTTTTACTTTTTTTTTTTTTCCTTTTTAATTGGAAAATGGCTAAAAGTTCTCCCTGACCTTTTTATCCTGCTGGCAGTGCCCCTGCCTTTCTATTAATAACAGGCTTTGGGGAGTGTTTCGTCTGCCCTGGCAGCAGAACTGCTATTTCTTACTCAGTTTGGTATCTGCAATTACAGTACTTTTCTGAAGTGCAAAAGACATCTATAAAAATCAAACCCATCTCCCTGCTTAGCATCAGGCACAGTGCAGCAGCTCACTGCTGCTTCCAGTAGGTTTTCCATCTTTTCTTCAGAATCCTGCAGTGATCATCAGCAAAGGCTATGCTGTCAGGTGAAGGACCCTCAGTGAAGCGGCAGGAATAAAGCACATCACCAGAGAGAGCACTGAGCTTGGCTTGGATGTTTGCTGGTGTCTTGGTTAAGTGTCCTGCGTTTCCAAGACACCTTTATAGAGGGAGATCATCCTTGAAGACAGTGCTAGTGGGAAGCTGGAGAAGGAATTCTCCTCTTTTCCTAGGCCCTGATTTCTTCCTTTTGGATGGACAGTACTGGTGAGGCTGATTTCCTGTACCTGCTCTCCATGGGGTCTGCAAGGCTTTCAAGAGGTCACTTGATAACCCGGAGTGTCCCAAAGGCAAATGAGTGTTAACGGGGTGGTTTAAATGCAAGAAGCTGTTGTTGGTGCATCAGGGAGCATCTGCAGTTTCAGAGTACTCCCTGAGAGGTCAGCGATATTCTCTCTGTGCTCTCTTGACTCAGGTTTAGAAATTCTGCTGCTGGTCACAACTGGCTGCATGTGTTGCCAGGCCCAGCAGTGAGTGACCTTGCATGCAATGAATTTATTGCTGTCAATAAATTAAAAGCCCATTTCACTTTTTCCTCCAGTCTCTCTCTCTTCCCAGAGGGTCTTTCTTTCCAATTCACCCATGGGAGAATCTATCCATTCATTCATGAGCAAAACTTACACCATGTCATGCCATTACAGGGTTATTTTCATCATGTAGCTCCACAGTGTTTTTTATGGGAACAGAGAGTTTCTGAACAGCTTTCTTGGGGGGAGCCCAATGTGCTTTGTTCTCACCCCACACCCAGGCAGTCCCCTGGGGGGGAAGCAAAGGTGCATTAGCGCCTTCCAAGCCTTTTATTCCAGGGGTTCTGTCCATCCTTGGGTTGCCCACCAGCCTCAGAGCAACCCTTCCCCAAACCATGCAGCCAGTGGACCTCTACTCCCACCCCAGAGCTGGTCCCATCTCCAGCAGCACTGCACCATCCCTATCCCTTAATCCCAGGTGGCAGAGGCTGGTGCCCACTGCCTTCCCACCTGCCTGCTGCTGGCAAACAAAGCTAATCCCAGGAGAGCAGAGTTATGGATGCAGTGGCTGCAATGAGCAGTGAATTGACTGCGAACCTGCTCTGACTGAGCCACTGCCTGCTGATAATCTGCACAGAGAATTTGTTTTCTTTGGGTTTGTGTTTTCCACCAGCCTCTTGTTTTCTTCCATGAATTCCACATTGCCTCTTGTGTTTTACCTTTCCTGGCAAAACTGTTTCTCCTCATGACACACAGCTCTCCCCTAGGGCTGGTTATGTAAGGTATTGCTGCTTGGTGTTTGTACAACCCTACATCTTGATCCCCTGTAGAGAGCACATTGTGTATCCTACTGGCAGCAAACAAAAGCAGTTTCCTATATAAAATACACAAGTCTTGCCTCTGTGCTTGCATGTTTAGGCAAACACCCTCCTCCTTTTCGGGACACAAAGGAAGAACACGATCAGTACCTGCCATCCTGGTGATGTGTGGATCCAAATGGCAAAAAAAAAAAAAAAGGAAGAAAAATAAAAGGGAAAAAGATTCTCCTTATAAGGAGGAAAGGCTGCTCTTCTCTAGTCTGTGTTGTATATATAACTTTCACACTTCACACTCTCATACCGTTTTAAATGCAAACAGCTCTTCCAGCCAGCAGCGTCACAGTTGTTTCAAGGACAAACACATTTGTTTTGTCTTTAAATGAATGTATTCATCCTGAGTGGCAGTGCAGGGGCTACCTCTTTCTCAGGAGGCTCCTTGAGGTTCAGCTAGTGAGATGGAGTAACACTTCTGTTAAAAAGGAAAGAGACAGGCAAAAATTCCACCTCCCAACCCCCCAGCTCCAACTGATCTGAGTGTTTGACACACTCCCATTGTGGGTAAGGTGTAGGTGTCCTTGCAGGGGAAAAAAAAAATTATAAATACCTGCTTTCCTCATTATCTCTTCCTCTCTGTGCCTGGGTGATTTGTGCCTTCCCCTCTCCTGCCTCCAGCCTTTCCCTAGACACAAGCTTTATTTTATGTAGTTGCATTGCACTTTGGTCATGCAGGTAATGGACTGAACCACATCAACAAAGCCAGAACTGCAGCTGTTCAAACTCTGCCTGTTGGGGTGGGCTGGGTTGGGTTTTTGGGGGCAAGGGGGTATTCATCCTGCAATATGCAGTGTGGTCCATGCTGGTGAATACATGCATGACAGCCAGGGTGGCCACAGTGCCTTGGAGCAGCTTGGTTGCATCCCCTTGGGATGAACATCCCTGTGAGCCCTTGGGATGCCCAAGCACAGAGTGCATCAGCTTCTGCCTAGACCAGAGTGATTTGATAAAGGCCACTTGTAGGATTTCCTGCTGCTTTCTTCACTTTTTAAAGTCCAGAACAAGAATAAGGGGGTTTCTGAGCCCCTTTATGGAACAGATGGCAGGGATGAGAGGCTGTCTGGGTGATGCTCAGTATCAAAGTCAAGGGAAGGCCTGGTTTTGAGGCTGGAGTCATGGTTTGCCCTGGGGGAGGAAAAGAAGGAATGGTCCAGGCCAGCTGCATAGATTTGTTGTCTCTCAAAGAGGGGATTTCTAAGTGAACAGAAGCTGGGTGGTGCAGAGGTGAAGGAGCTTGGTAAAGCTCTGAACATGTGGGGAAGGCCAAGACTGGCAAGGATGAGTGCAAAGGAAATAATTAATCCTTAATGAACATGTGAGTGGGAGGCTTAAGGGGATGGCTGAGGAGGGATGGAGCAATACCGGAGAGGGAGAGGTTGGGAATTCAATGAAATAGCAAAAGAGTTACACAGAGTAAAACACAAAACAAACAAAACAAAACTTTGCCTTGCCATTACTGCAGATTGCTCCATTATTTTCCTACCCTATCAAACACTCCCTGTAACAGCCTCCAGCTCCTGGCCTACCTTCCAGTTTCTATCCTACAGCAATGTTTCCCAAATTGCAAGGTGCAGCCCCTCCAGGGGAGGAAGGGGGACCAGAGCCCAGAGGGAGAATGAGAGATGCAAGAAGCCTGTGAATTCTTCACTCATTCACTTTGCAACCTCATTCAGGCTCCCCGCCTCTGAAATCAAGGCCTTCTCAGGAAAAATTCCAAACCATTCATTTTCATCCTCTATCTAAAACCAAACACATAGCGACAACAATAACTATATCTATATATATATATATGTAAATATTTATTTTGATACAGGCAGTGAGAGGCCCTTCTGACCAGCCCAGTTCCTACACCTGCTGAAAGGTGTCACAGCACCTGTGCTGTGCTGGGGATCACCTGAGTGTCTAAGCCACACAGCCATGCTGGTGGTGTGGCTCCTTGAGCAGACACCTGGCAGCAAAGCACTGTCCTCTCCCATCTGCACTTCCTCTCCTGAAGGTGATTGTGGCTCTCCTGCCATCCCTAAAGTTGGCATTTTTTCTTCATTTTTAAATCACAATCCCCTCTCCATCCCATGTGACAAGATTAATCATTAGATCAGTGACTTTTACTCTTTCATTTTTCTACCTTCATGCTATAAATCTGTTAGAAATGTCTTACATGTTTCATTGTGTTGGGAGTATGGGATTGTTAAATTTCTACTGTCCTGTTCTGCTTGAGAAACTGGAAGCTTGAATACATCAAAGGTATCAGACCCAGTTAGTGTCAGGAGCAAGATCTGCGTCCTTTTTCACCAGCACTCATTGCTTACAGACATGGAGTGAAGTGTGGCTTACATTTCTCCCACTTGTCTCCCAGATTTTTGGAGTGTCAGATCTGATAGACCCTTCAGGCATTCTGCTTTTCCACTTATTTTCCTCTCCTTTAAATTCAGTGCAATCCTGGCATTGAGACATTCAGTGGGTTTGGTGGGAACACATCAGAGACGTTCTCTCCGTTCAGTGCCCGCTTCCATCTGCCTCTGCTCGAAAGCAAATGTTCCTCCACATGTTCTCCACCTCCAGCACCACGAGAAGGGGTGGCACATCTCACTCTGAGTGCTGCTCACTCCTGCCCTGGCTGTGGCAATGCTCAGGGGCAGCAGCACCTGCAGAGGAGCAGCTCCTGGCAGGCAGCTGCTGCTGCTCTGCAGCGCACTCCAGGGTGAGCTGTGCTGCTTCACACAACCAAAATCTGCCTGAAGGAGGAAAAAACCCACAACTTTGCATGAGTGCTACTGGGAACAAACACAGAATGGGAAACCAACCAGCTCTGTTCTGTTGCCATTGTATTGCAAAGGTTTCATACCTTCTCGGTGAGTTCTCATGGGCAGCTCCTTGCAGCACTGACTCCTCTTTCTTCACAGCACAGCCAACAAACTCCAACTCTCCTCTGGACCCACTAACCCACTCTTCTATAGCACTCTCCCTTGCTAGTCACAGCTCTGACCTATCAAGGGCAGGCCTGCTCCTAATTTTTGGTTGTTAGTACAGCTGCAACTCCTCAGGGGCAAGATTACCTTCTGCACCCTCTTTATTTTCTTACATTCTGTCCCCCCACACTGTTCCATCACTGATTTTTTTTTTTTTTAATACATAAATTTTCTGCAGAACTGTGTGTGATCTCCCACCTGCTAATCACAGATTTCTTACATGGGTGGAAGGCAGATTTCAGTTCTATCAGCATTAATCTGGAGCAACTGTATTGATGATCTTACAGGGAAGATTGATTTGGGTTTGTTTTCTTTCTTGCTGTGAATCTCAAATGTCATCTTAAATGGAAATTTCTTTCTATATTTAGGATATTTTTTTCAATACTTCCAAGAGAATTCTGGGTTTTTTTAATCTCCTATTCCACTCAGATTCTATTGGCTTTACTAGTAATCATCTGTCTGTAAATTAATTCTCTAAAAGGTGATTTTGTCTTTTCTTCTTCTTTTTTTTTTTTCCAAGATGTGAGATGAAGTTTTGGTCTAGAACAGCACTTGTATCTGATCCAGTGGCAACCCACATTCAAACACAAGGATTGAATGGGAGATGAGACTCCTCCATGGTCAAGGAAAGCTTGGATATGGATCAGGCTTCTAGATCCACCTATAATGAGCTTTTTTTTTTGTTACATTGGCCCAAAATACTGCCCCTGACAAGTGACACTGAAGCAGAACTTCACAGCACAGGCTCCCTCACCTGCTGCTAGCACCAGGCACTGCCAGCTGGGCACCTCCCAGCTACACTCAGGTGTCTGAGACATCCTCCTCCCACCCACCCTGCTTTTGTCCCGCTTCTCTGTGTCTCTGAGGATGGGCAAAAGCAGCTCCAGAGTGACCGTGGGGATTTTGTGGAAGTTGGATGTCAGTTTTCCTTTCCCAGCCAGTGGCAACTTGGCCAGAGATCACAGTGGATTAAAAGCACAGAACTTTTTTCTCCTGTCCCCATCCTTAACAGGCAGCAAGGGACACACATGCTGCTTTCTCACCTCTGGTATTGCACAGTTCCTTAGAGTTTCCAGTAATTACTGATTTTCTCTGCCAGCAGTGGCAGATGGGAGGCTGCAGACCCAGTGATGGACTGTGGGAGTGCTTCATTGATATCGTGGGAGAATAATTGCTTTCCCTAAGTTATGGAGTTATGGTTGTTTTTGTACATTTTTTTTTCTATTTTTTCTTTCAGATATGCACCAAAGAACAACCAATGGGAGGAAAAGACAGAACTGAAGGCATATGGTATTTTCCTGCTGTTTGAAGTGTATCTTAGACAATCTATGTGGCTGTAGGAAGCCCCATGGGCCACAGGTTGCCTGCTTTTAAAATGGGCATCACAATACTTAACAAGGCCAAAACACCCTGAGCAGCTTGGGTGGAAAGCACTTTAGGGCTGTGCAATGGGCAGCTGCAACATTTGCCTCAGAAAGAGGCCATATGCTGTCCTCTCTGCTCTGCACTCTGCAGCTCTGGTCATGGAAAACAATTACAAGTGAAGATCTTTTTTTTTTTTTTTTTGCCTGATTTTGATTGCCTCAGGATCAGTCCTTGTGTCTTGAATGGCCTCATGAGGAGTCCCAGCCTGTGTGACTCTACGAGCAAGGGATGCTCTGAAGGACCAGCATCAGCAACACAACAATAAAGCAAAAATAAATGTAGGATAAAATGCCAGGGGAAATCCTCTCCTCTCACCTGCCTGCAGAGGTGTTGCTGTTGCTGCCACTGGAGCAGAAGGGAGGGCTGAGGACTCAGCACTGAGCTCTGGTGTGGCTGGGATGCAAGAGCAGAAGTGCTGGGGCTGCCTGGGCAAGGGCAGTGAGCAGACACTGCTCTGGGGAACTTGTGCAGCCAGAAAGGCTGAACTCCCACCCCCAAACATGGATATTTGTGCTGGCTAAACAATATGGCTCCCTCATGGCCACCCCAGTAAAACATACAAAAATCCATTTCACTTATTAGCAGCATAAATAGAAATTCAAATTTCTAAATTGGGGCAGCACTGCTGACCTCAGGCATTCCACTATTCAGAGTAAACTTAAAATCACAAACCCCCCTAAATCAATCCTCTTGATTTTCAATTTTTAAAGTATAACTAGGCATATTTTCTTGGTTTTCTTTGTGTGAAAGCTAAATACTCCAAAGTTCCAGAAGGGAGGTCTGCAGGAAGATATTCTTCAGTGTCTGGGGCTGGGGCTGTGAGACCTCCCCAGAAGTTGTAAGGCTTGTGTTAAACCTGAGAGGTGACAGGATCTCTCTGATGTGACATCCAGATGGAGGGGAGAGTGGTTGCCAGGGTGACACTGAAAATAGAGCTGGGCCTGATCCCTTCCCTCTGCAGGAGCAGCTCCCTGGGATGGGTTCAGTGGGAGAGGAACTGAGCATGAGGGGGGGATTCATGCACTGCTGGGCGCTCTTGTGCACTGGAGGCATCGTCTGGGAGAGCCCAAACATGCAGGAGAATGGCTTTTGGGGTTTCAATCCTAAATGCAGAAGCCTGAGTTTTGGATTTGGAAAGTAAATAAAAGGAAAGCGTTTCTCCTTCCCTCATCCAGCACCTACTTGGATCTCATGCACCTACATGGTCTCTGAGCAACTGAAATATTTGGGTTCAAATGTAGAAATGTGTTTCAGACCCCAGATCTCCAGAAATATTTGATTAATCATGTGCAATCATATGAAATTTATTTACCTTAAAAAAAATCCCATAAAGGTTTTCTTTGGAATCATTCTCTTGGGCAACCATATTACCATTATTATTAATATTTGGAATTCATTTTAAATGAAAGCTTTTGTCTTGGGTTGTTTGTGGTTTGTTTGTTTGTTTGGGTTTTTTAGTGAAAAATCTTGAGTTATATTCTCCTTTTTAAAGTTATTTCTCTGCTCCTTGGCTAGTAACTCAGCATTTGCTGAAATTCCTTAGGAAAGGGGCTGCCCTGCCTCCAAGGTGATTTACACTGACAAGAATGTTAAAAGATTACAGATGACTGTAACATACCTGCCTAACATTAAAATCAGGTTAATTGCTTACATTTCACTGGAAGTTATGGATGGCTGCAGATCTGGGTGCTTCAGCAGATACTGGGACAGCAGGGGGTGGATATTGATAGTTAAATTGCAGTAGAAGTTGTCTGTGTTCAGATGGGACCTCTTTGAGGGAGGACAGAACATTTCTCAAAGCTTCATATTTTCCCAGAGGGACTTTTCTAGCAGAACATGCCTGCTGTTCAAAGGAAATATTCCCCGTACGAGCAAATGAATGAAGAAGTTAGCTTTACAATAGACACCCTATTAGGGGGGCTGAAGTGAAGGACCCCAGCTACATGTGTTTTTGGAAAGCTAATAAAAGCCAGAAAATTATCTGTGGTGTTCTGTAAGGCTGCCTGTGCACAGGAGGCTGCTGCAAATCCTGCAGAAGGCAAGAGGACAGAGGCATTGAAAAAGTATAACTGGGGAGTGATGCAGCAAAAATCGAAGGTAGTGAATCTTTGCAGATTTAATTGACAAATTTAAATGCCAGCTTATTTTACTGCGTGTGTCTCTCTCTCTCCCACTCATCCCTTCAAGTTTCAAGTGAGATTTCAAGTGGCAAGTAGGGATTCTGCCCCCTCCCATGAGCAAAGCAGGGGATGTGAGTGAAATGGAAGGGACATTGCTGCCATGGACAGCTCTTTGTGCCAGCACTGCAGCACAGGGAGAGCTCGGTTCTCACCCCCCTGCCCTGTTCAGTCTCTGTCCTGGGGGAGGCAGGCGGAGGGTTGAGAAGATAATTTGGTTTTTTTGGGTCCCCTTTCAATTTGTCCCACAAAATCAGCCATCTCCAGGCTCGTGGTAGGCACTGAGTGAAGAAAAGCAGCATGATTTCAGGAGGTGCTCATGTGGAGCATCCTCCCGGCCTTCCTGTCTGCCCATGTGTGCATGGAGAAGGGTGGTTTTCCTGGCCTGATCTGTCAGCACGGGTGATATTCCCATAATAAACACTCATGCTAGTTACACAAGACATGTTGACTGGTTTATTGTACAGTAATTGCTGCTCTTGCAGGACATCCACCCACTCGGATTGTGAGCAGAGGCTCCAGGCTTTTCTCAAAAACATTTTATAGAAAGTCCTAGAATCTGATTTTTACAGTATTTTCTTATGCAGTCTAAAAGAGAGCAATGCAGATTATCCTTTCCTGCCCCACATTCAGACAGACTTTTTAGGAAATGCAGAAAACGGTAAAGGAGCCCATGAATACAAAATTGAACGTTGCAATCAGAGGAGCCAGCTCTCCTAATGAGGGATTATTTAACCAATGACAATGTGCTGAGAAAACCAGAGGAAATGGGTCAGTTAAAAAATCTGGTACTACAAATGCCTGGTGCCTGCCTACAAATTTCCCCTCACTAAAATGGATGTCCTTCTGAAAGGGTTGGATAAGGCATCATCTCCTGAAGTCCTGCAGCTCATTTGCAAGGCATGGATGAAAAGACTGGAGGATGGGACTGGAAGCTGGTAATGTGACACATCCAGAGTAAGATGGAATCACACAACAGAGCTTAATGAGGAAACACTTGGCCTGGCTCAGCAATTAGTGGGGTCATTTCAGCACTTAAAAACCAGTTAACCCATCCTTAATGGCACAATTTCACAATTCCCTTAAACCAGGAATTAGCCAGGGCTCCTGTCAGGAGAAGTGATGCTCTCCAGTCCCAGCTGTGAGTTTTTGCCTAATGCCATCTCCTTTCCCAAGCACATGTTGTACCCTGAACTGGAGCAGGGCACTGGACAGGTTTAAAAGGAAGCATCCGTATGAGTTAGTTTTGACTTTTTCCACTTCTCCAAACCACTTTGGTGCAAAGGTTTGTGCCAGCTCAAGTAGAAGGAGGGTGTGGGTGAAGGAAAAGGTGCTGAGGGCTTATGGTACTGCTTCATTAGTGGTGGTACTTGTCTGTGTAGTCTGAAAGGATCTGTGAATTTGTGACCTCTTGGTTGGATGGGCTCTGAGCAACCTGATCTTGTTGAAGCTGTCCCTGCTCATTGCAGGTGCTTGGTCTAGAGGACCTTTGAATGTCCTTTCCAGTCCAAACCATTCTATGATTCTGTCATTAAGGACTGTGATGTTCAGACACTGCTGTTCACCTTCCAAGACCTGATCCTGGCATCTTCATGCAGAGGTGTACTAAATCTCCCTCAGAGAAAAACCTGTGAACAAGGTTACTTCAAGCCTATTAATGCCTCAAGATTCTTAGTGGCTCTTACCTGGTCCCAGGCACAGCTGAGTTGAAAGCTTACACCCCTGATTCTCTTGCTCCCAATGCATAAAATCGTGTTGCCAATGCACAAGTTCTTATACAACGTGAGGATTGCATTAGGGGAAGATTTTGCTCTGAGTTCAGATGCTGCCTTCCAAGTATGGGGAGCATCTGCATCATCAAAAAGTAAAGCCAAGGATGAGATAGCACAGGAATTATTTAATATTTGAGCCAATAAAAACTGCATCAGACCATCCCAAAGAAATATTTGTGCTGTTAAAAGGGAGAGAACAACCAATGGTCTGGTAAAAGGAAGATGTAAACCTCCCTGATTAAAGATAAAGGAAATCTCCTGGAGAAAAGAAAAAGCTGAGTAAATCTTCAAAGAGGGATCCTGCCAAAGAGGGATCTCAACTGCACAGGGAAAGCCAAATTCCCAAGACTTAACGCTTCCTGTAGTGCAGAGAGGATGGAAGCCTGACAATCCCATAAGAGATCTTCAGCTAGAAAGACCAGGGAAGAAAACCTCTAAAAGTGATCCAAGACACAAAATTCTGACAACAAATACTGTGTCCAGTTTTGGACCCCTCAAGACAAGAAGGATGTTGGGGTGCTGGAGCATGTTCAGAGAAGACAGCAGAGCTGGGGAAGGGTCTGGAGCACAGATCTGATGAGGAGCAGCTGAGGGAGCTGGGGGTGTTTAGCCTGGAGGAAAGGAGGCTCAGGGGTGACCTTTTGAACCTCTACAGCTCCTTGACAGGAGGCTGTAGCCAGGTGGGGTTGGTCTCTTCTCCCAGGTAACAAGAAATAAGACAAGAGGAAATCCCATCAAGTTACACGGGGGAGGTGTAGATTGGATATTGGGAAAAATTCCTTCACTGAAAGGTTTGTCAAGCACTAAAAGAGACTGCCCAGGTTAGTGGTAGTTACTATTCCTGGGGGTATCTAAAAGACTTGGAGACATGGCTCTCTTAGGGACATGGATTAGTGGTGGACTTGGCAGTGCTGGGTTAGTGGCTGGACTGGATGACTCTAAAGGCATTTCCCAACCTCACTGATAGATTTGGTTTTATGATTTCAAGAGGGAAGGATCTTTGGATCCACAGGTCCTAAAGAAGGCAGTGAGACTGCAGAGAGGAGCCTGACTTGGTGCAGAGCTGAGGACCTGGGTGCCCTGTCCTGACCAGCCGTGTCCTGGGGCTGTGGGAGAGGCTCCAGCTGAGACACTGAGACCTTTCCTGTAAGGTGCTACCAGAACAAGGAGCTGAGCAACTGGAGAGCTGTGGAAAGACAGATTAACAAACAACTGTGGCATTCACATTCTCTGAAAAAATCCCTTCACCCAGGATTTTTCTCCTGGGAAGCTGAGAAGCCTCAGAGAAAAGGAAAACAATTCTTATCTCATTGGCTTCTCCTGTGTTGTGCTCACATGTGGAATGTGTTTGGGGATTGTTTACCCACAGGTGATTGTTTCATTGGATTCTGGTGTGAGTTGTTTTCACTCTCTGGCCAATCAGAGCCAAGCTGTGCCAGGGCTCTGGAGAAAGTCATGAGTTTTCGTTATTATCTTTTTAGCATTCTGTAAGTATCCTGTCTGTAGTCTTTAGTATAGTATAGTATTCTTTAATATAATATAGTATCATAAAGTAATAAATTAGCCTTCTGAGAACATGGAGTCAGATGCATCATTCCTGCCTTTGTCAAGGCATTTTTCAGCAAATACAATGAACAACTTGTTTTACAGGTGAGCCTGGCCCAAGTCACTCCACACTCTGGGTGTCCAGGCTCAAGGACCTTCTCTTCATTTATTTAATTTAATTCTCTCAGTGTTCCATGGATTCAGGCATGCAGCAGCAGCAACAGATGCTTAGAGACAGTGGTGATGGGTGCTGTACAAAACCTTGCATAGCTATGGAAACCACAGTTGCATTTATCCATCAGAAATGAGTATCTGGCAGCCCATGTCTATCCTTCATGTTCTGGAAGATCACGAAAAAAATACTTGTACGTGGCATTATATTTCACAGCTTTCTTTTCTACTTGGCAACGCACACTTATCTCTATTTGATAATAATAATGGTGCATGTATTTTTAGACTAACGTTATGTGATATTAATTCCAAACGTTATCCAATGTAATGCAAACTGAGAAGAAAAGCCTTTAGAGAGAAGAATTGGGGAAATGAAATAAGATTTAACCTGGTAACAAATAGACAATTTATTTCAAAGTTTAAATAAACACTTTTTAAATTCAAAAAATAAAGAAAACAGCAGATAGTACATTTCTGGATAATTCAGTCTTCAGTTTTCATGTTCAAGGAGTCTTCCTAATTGTCTGATTTTGCTAAGCAGAGTGTAAGAACAGAACATGTACTGTATCTGTCACATCTTTATAACCCAGAGGAATGAGAACAAGACTAGGAGGAGGCATTTCAGAGCCTCCCTCATGGGTCTGACAATGCCTGTATCATCAGGGACAAGTGTCATTCCTTCTCTTTTCTCCTTTCTCATTTCCAAAATTAAGGCAATAATACAAAGCTGTAGATATCTGCATTAGAAGGAAGAAAAAATTCAAATGGAGGTGATAGAGCTGCTTTTCTCCAGCAGTAATTGGCTGCATTCAAAGCCATGGGTAAAAGTGAAATAACTGTGACAGCACTGTGGTACCTTGTGCTTTTACCTGCCCTATTTTTCCCCAGCAGGGAGCTCATCCTGCATTCCCAGGCAGCCACCATGGCTGAGCTGGCAGCTGCATGTTGCTGACTTGGTCATTCATGCTCAGTAAACGTGCTCCAAAAACACTCAAATCCACAGGACAGGCAAGAGCTTGGCAGACCCTGAGTAAAATCCTGGCCCTGAGTGAAATCTGTGGCAGACTTTCTGTAGGTGAAGGAATGTTCCTTACTGCCCTGGTTAGCATAGAAACACCTCCTCTCCTCTCCTCTCCTCCCTGCACTATCAGCTCTCAAGCTGTCCTGGGAAGCAAAGCCATGGAAAATGGAAACCTTGGACACTGCAGGGAGGTGTTGGCTCTTCGTATGGGTGCTCCAGACACACAGGGAGAAGGAATTCTGTGTGTAATACCTTAGTTAGCTAATTATCTGGAAATGATCTGGAAATGAACTGTGATTCTAAGTTCATTAAAATACTTATCTGGGAAAAAAAAATCTGGAACAGATAACAGGAATTTCAGAGGTTCATAAAGACATGAGTGATAAAGAAATTAAAGTAAATTACACTCCATTGTCTTCCAAGGAGCTCAAAGTCACAGGGCCTTCTTGCTAAATCATGCTAACCTGCATTTACACCATGTTCCTTTGGTGCCTCCTACAGCTGTTTTTTCAAATCCAAATCTTCTCACCCCCTCCCCAAAGGTTGCTGATCTCTAACTTTATTTAAGAGGCAGTTTCAACACTCCTGCCCACAAATTATTGACAGCCCTCTTCTCCCCTCATATGGCAATGCCTCTTCAGTTAACCAGGTACCCCCTGATGGACTGGGCTGGGCAATTAAAAAACCACTGATGTGGCAAGGAATAAAACTTCTCTTTTCCTCACCTCACCTACTTCTGATGAATCAGTGAATATCAGCATGAAGCTGTTCAGTATTTAAACTTCATCCCCTATCAGTGTGAAAACGGACAGCAGCTCCTGCTACAGGCATACAAGAGAGATTTATAGATACAGCTTGTTACTGGCCCCTGACTGAGACCAAATACAGCAATAAGGGTCTGAGGCCACTGGATCTCAACCCCTGCTTTCATGGGGTGCTGTGAACAATGTGAATGGCAGAAAAGGTGAAAAAATTTGAATTAATTGTATTTTCTCATAGGGCAGATCAGTTCCTGAGGGTAAGGAGTCATATATTCCTTTTGATAAACCCCATCTGAGGTTACTGTTTCCAAATGCAGGCCCTAACAATGATTTAACTCAGATGTAGGAAAAAAAAAAGAGAAAAATTGTACAGCTACCTATCCATCTCTGTTGGGGAAAATCCTCAGTTAAAGTCTCAAGCAGTGGAGATCATGTGTCTTTCACAGCTTGAAATCCTGGCAAAAAGGAACTTGAGGAATTTCAGCTATTCCACATGACACTGGGCTTGCCTTGCTACTTCCTTCTGAGCAATCTGCCCCTCCAAAGGAAAATCTGAAGCAGTGTAGTAATGGTGATTTTGGTGGTGCAGAGGTGAATTTGCACCAAAGAGCTGCTCCTTATTTAGGGAGCAATGCCAGCTGTCCTGGCCATTGTTCCCATGGAGCAGGACAATGTGCAGCCTGCAGCTGGCAGAGTGTTGCCTCACATTATTGTTTTCCCTGAGAGAACACCACGACCAGGATATGTGCTACTCTTTCCTGCTCTCCACAGATATATCTGCCTGCAAAAAAAAAATTAAAAAGTGGCCATTCTGGTTCAAATCCAAGAGGTTTGGCCTGCAACATAAACAGAAAATGTCTCACAGCTTGAAGCACTTCACTTGGCTGCTCCCCCCAACCCCCTCCCACCCTCACCAGAGACCTGACAGGCTCTGAGTGCAGCCAGAGGTGAGGGAGGTCCCTGGTACAGTGCCAGTGGCCATTTTCTGAAAAATTCCGAAATTCACCTGCCTTGATTTGCTGCTACAGAGTAGCAGGAGAGGAAGGAATTGGCAGGGGGAGGGAAGGAAAAGCAAACCCGACCTGGGACTGATGACCAGGTGACAGGGCAGGGAGGAGCCAGGGCAGGGAGGGAGGGAAGCATCTGCCCAAAACTGTGGATGAACCATACACAGCATGATCCTCTGCCTAAGTGACAGGCACCTCCCCCAACAGGGCTGCAGACAACCCTCACTGCAGTTATTTCCCCCAGAAAATATTCCTTTAAGCCATTTAAACCAGAGCTGTTTCCATCCACATTCCCCTTATGCCAAAAACATCCCTTCAGGAAGATGCCCACTGCCTGGACCCTCTGCCTGGGAGAGCTCAGAACTTGCTGTGGGCCAAGCCAACTTTTTGTGAAGGCTGGTGTCAGTGTGGGCATGTGCTGCCAGGTGCTGTCTCAGAGCCTGTGAACCCAGACAAATCTGCACAATCACTCCTTGACATTTCCTCTGCAGGGCCGGTGGAGCAGCGGCCAAAGGGATCGGCTGTGGCAGCCCCGTGTGGAGCCTGTTCCAGGGCTGGGTCACCCAACCACTGCTGCTCCTCTTGCTCCTGCCGCTGGCAAACTGCTCCCAGAGACAAAGAAATAGCCCAGGTGTTTGGCAAACTTGGGCTGAATCAAAAAAAAAAAAAAAAGATAAACAAAAACCAAACATTTCTAGACACACGCATGTAATGTGAGGGCCTCAGGTGTAGCTGACCCCTCGGAGCTGTCCTCTTTGGAGGCCAGCTTTTCTTGTTTGGAGGCCAGCTTTTCCTTGTTTGGAGGCTCTCTGAGGGAAAATAGCTTGGGAAATCCTGCACCTGCTGGCTGGCACCTGGCAAACAGGGCCATTTCTGCTGCCATGGGATGAGTTGAGCTCTGAAGAGCCTCACCTTTCCCATCAGTCTCTGAGCGCCCATGCTGTCCATCCTTTTATCAGTTTACAAAATTGAGAAGTGGAATACTTTAGTTGAAAAACAGCTTTTCCCCCTTTTCCTGAAGGCTTTCTTCCTCTTTATGGAAAGATTTTTCTACTGTTAGTCCGACTTCCAGGGTGAATGGATATGTATATTTTGCCAAGGTGCAAACTAGAGCACCCAGAGCTGTTGGGGTTTTGTGGAGTTCTTTACCCAGTACTGAACAATTTGTCTTACATGTGTCTGTTGCCAAGCCTGAGCAGCTCCCTGTGTGTAGGAAGGGGCCTGGGTAAATAAAAAGCAACATAAAAATGAGGTCTTGAGAAAGAATGAGACACTTGACCCTGCTGGAGAACTGCTTCAAGGATCCTGATGCTGGAAAAGCTGCATCCTCTGTCCCTTCACTCCCCTTCTCCCCTCCCAAGACTCAGAAACATTTTTCAGCCTTCTGTTTTTCAATGGAAGACAGATGTCCAAAAACATGTGTTCAGGTGTAACGTGACTGAAGCTTCATATGGAGAAGCTTTCACTGGACATTTAAGGACTTTTGGTGTCCCCCTGCAGCCAGAGGAGGAAGATGAAGGAAACATGACCCATCCTGGGTGCTCTGGGGCTCAGAGCTCACCCAGCATTAAGGATGCTTTTCCCAGATCACTGAGGCCATGATGTGGAGCTATTCAGTGATTCCCATCAGCACAGGGCAGAAAGAGGATTTTATGCCCTTTTTCCCACTAGTTTCTCTGTTACAGCTGAGCTAAATGAATTCCTGTTTGATCCAATATTCTCAATTGATTTTGAAACCACCATTCTTACTACTTTTAATGATGCTCCTTCAGTCACAGGAGGTTCTTTGTGTTTCAAGAAATGTCATCTGCCTTTATCCTGCTACATTCGCCTGTTGTTATGTAGAATACTGAATTTAGGAATTTACTTCCTTTTATTCAGTAATAGGAACAAAGAGCTCCTAATTAGGACTAGATTTGAGCAGTAACTAGGCCTGACTTTGCTCTGGGTTCCAGAGCCTCTGTGTTGCCCTTTTCCAAGAATGGTATCAACCCATAGGAGCAATCTCAAGGAAAATTGCTTAATTCATCAAGACACGCGGTTACATACTGATCTCTTCTGCAGATTCAGCTCAAGTTGAGCTATTTCTTTGTCTCTAGGACCAGTTTGCCAGTGATAGGATCAAGAGGTGCATGCAGTCCTGCTGAGGTCAGCAGTGTTCCTCACGTCCATGAAATGAAGAGCTGACTTCAGTCCTTCACCACCACCGGGGCAGAGCTGCCATGACTGTCCTATCCATCAGAGGGAACATTCCCTGATCCTCTCAAGCAATGATCATCCAAAACAGGCTTTCAGGCTGCTGCAAGAAAGAGGAAAATTTAGCAGCAAAAATATTCCCTCTTTTAGAAAGGTCAAACGCACAAAAAAGACATTTTTGAAGGAATGTCGGATGACCCCCAGAGCCTCTGACAGGCAATTTTCCTGTCCCTGCACTGCTTGGAGTTTTAATTGCCTCTTTGGGGAGGTGCTAGAAGCCGTCTGAGAGTGCAGTCACAATCCAGCAATTTGGCACACGTGACTTCTTCAAATATGGGAGCAATTAGCAAAAAGTGATATGGTGAATGGTAGCGTAAGCACTGGATTCTGGACAGCATTCAGACAAGAAATCTAAACCAGAGCAGACTGGGGCAGACAGAAATCCAAACAAGCTTTCACAGAAATAAAAAGCGTCGGCTACACTTAGATAATGAGAGCCCAACATCAGGAGATTGAATTCAAAGTCACCATTGCACTCCTAAAACTCGCTGACTGAACGGGTTGCAGCAGAAAGTGCAAGTTCACTAAAGCAGTTTGTGAGAAAAAAAAAAATCCAAAATGTTTAGTAGAAATAGCTTTAAAGACTTCTGGGAGAATTAAGTGAACCCAGATTGGACAATGAGCACACCAATTCATAGAGGAGAGGAGAAACAAATCTGTATTCTAGGCATCAGCTAAGATTTGTGTGTTCCCACAGGAGCTAATTTCCTAGATAATTTTTTCTTATATTGTTCATACAGCATTCTTTTTAGTAACCTGCAGGATGCCATGAAGCATTAACAGTAGGTTTAAGACATCAGCTAGCGAGCAGTTCCTGTCTTAGGAACAGAAAATCCCCAAGTCACCAAACCCTTCCCATTTCAAACAAATGCAAGCAGCATTTGTCCTAAATAATGCCTCCCCAGTCCAGCTAGGTTTGCTTTAACAACTGGAAATGAACCATTTGCAGCCAGGATGATGTTTTGTCATGGGATCATCACACTTCAAACAGGTTTTGCTCTGTCAGTGAAGTTCCCACCCTGTCCAACACCTGAATGTGGTGCCCAGCTGGGTCCCCTCTGTCTGGGGGCAGTGGCTGTGCCCCAGTGGGGACTGGGCGGCTCCACTGCTGAGACAGAAGAGTGAGCAACAGCTGAGAAAGGACAGAAAGAGGAATGGAAATTGGGCAGGAACAAAAAAAGGGAGGAGGGCTGATATAATAAAGAAGGAAAACATGGTAGCTGGAAAAGCAAGAAATGTACAAGCAGCCGATCGATGAAATAGCAAGAAATAATTAATTAGTGAGCAAAACCAGAGGGCAATGAAATTAAATGGTTAATTATGTAATGGAGCAAACAGCAAATTAATTAAATGTGTGTGGATCTACCAGGTGCTCTGATTATTTAAGGCAAAACATGGTTAGTGAAACTGTTCATTCTCTGGTATTTCAGTTATTCATGGTATCTCTGGCCATGGGGATTAGAGGCTGTTTAAATGCAAGGTCCAGCCATGTATATCTAACAATCATTTATCTTGATAGTGCAAGTGAGATGAACAGGACAGTGATGGAAAGTAGTAGGGACACAGCTGTTCTGAATAAAATGCCTTTAAAGAAGATACTATAACAAGAAAATATATAATGTGTTGCTTTATTTTTATTTTCTTTTAATTTTTTTTTGACTAATCAGTTTGAATTGTTACAGCTGAGAATAGAAGCTGGAAATGTTTGGCTCTTGCTGCTCTGACAATGGAAACTCTACTATGTCTGAAGCAAGGTAATTCAAATAGATACAATTGCTTATTCTTTGGTTAACTTTAAACTGCTGGAGGAAGCCAGGATTTTTGAAAATGAATGATTAACAAACTATTACAATAATGTCTAATGATTGAAAAAAAAATCATCTCCTGCTTACCTGGTGATTAAAGTCTTGATAAACCCACTGTAGTGTCTAAAATAATTCTGGGTTACTTTGTAACTCCACTTAGGTATGGCAATGTTCTCCTACAGTCTGATCTGCTAGTATTGCCTGGTATTTTTTTTTTTAATTTTTTCCGCCAGTGGGAGTTTCCTATTTATTTTTGGAATTTTTGTTCTGTAAATATTTTCTAATTTCCTCTCTGTTAAGTAGATTTTGATCTCAGGTGTGATTGCATGAAATTGAAGTCATTCCTTTTCTCTTATTAAGTGTTCCCGATGAACACAATCGGCCCATGTGATCGTTCTTGGGAATATTTATAAGTGGTATGAAAAATTTTCTTGCATGAATAGCCAGAACACACACTGAATACTTTGAGGACTCCACCAAGAGCTCCTCGCAGCATTTAAAAGTGGTTTTCTGACCTAGGAGGTCATGGGTAGCAGTTGTGTGTATTTGGAAAGTAATAGAAAATGTAGCATTGCCTGTATCATTCATTTATCCCCATCACCTGCACATAAATGTTTCCCTCACCTAATACTTCACAGCTCTACAGGATACATTTATTGTCTCAAATGTGTGGAGCTACAGCAGAATAAGGACTTAAATAAACCACAGGTGTGAAAAATTCCAACTGGCAACTTCAAGCTAAACACCACGAAGCACAAAAAGGCACTTGTCAGAGGTGGAAGGAGCAGTTTGATTAAATCATTGCTTCAGCCCAGACATGTTGGGCCTAATTCTCCCCTCCCACAGCTGACTCACATGGAGCGTGGGCAGTGGCACTGCTGTAAGACTGGAGTGGTGGCACTTGGACTCTGGAGCTCTCATTATGCCTGTCTGACACCACGGAGCTGAAATGTGCAGCTGAACAGATTTATGCTGCTGCTCTCATCAGAGGTGAAGGACTGCTCCTACTCATGGTATGGGATCACTAAACTGAGGTGGGGAGAATTTTAATAGCCAACTTTGCCCCAGTGTTGAAAGCAACAGAACCTGGCTGAGCTGCTGGTGAGGCAGGCAAGAGATGGATCTTCCTTTTACTGTGTTTTTCTTGCTGCCAGTTGCCAGGGAGGAGCCAGCATGGCATCATTTTGAAGTACTGCAGTTGAAAGCTCCACTGCCATCAAATTTTATGGCCCCATCCTCTGCTCCCTGTCACTTTGGCCTGTGTCCTCACCTGGAATCCCCTCCTGGCAAGAGCCTCAGATCGTTTGGAGCAGGGCAGGACCAGGCAATTGCAGAGCAAGCACCTCCCGCCTGCATCTCCCTCTCCTGATTTGACTTCTAGGGAAGAGAAGGCATGGCAGCTGCATTAGGCATGCCAAGCACAGTGTCTCCAGTGAGTAGGCTGGAGAGCTGAATCCTCCTTAGAAGTGCTTTTAAAGATCATGGCAAATGGGGCTGACCAGAGCCCTTTCCAGCCTCAGCACAGCAGTGGCCAGCTGGAGAATACGGGCGCTGCATTGCTGCCCACATGAGCAGGGAAAAGAGGGATTTGTTTCTTAAAGTGTGAAATGCACCAGTGCATGAGTGTTAGCTTATTTGAAAACCATCAGCATGAATAGTTAGGATTACATTGCTTTGAGTACTAATGAGGAAAGTGTTTGCCATTTTTCTGTGTTAGTGAAAGCCACACGATCCACTTTATTCTTATGTTCGTATTATTGCAGTTACAAGAGACAATTTGCAAATGCCTGGCTGCTTCATAAAAGCTAAAGTACTTGGATTCACAGCAGGTACTAATTTTGTGTGCATCTGCTGAGCTGTGCATGGCATCAACCTGTTTTTAATTACACCTGCATGTCAGGCTCAAAATGCATCTGTGAACAGGAAAGATGAAAGGTAGACAGAACAGGATGTCATGTATTTCCCATCACCTTTCACTGGCTGGCTGCCCACAGAAGTAAGAGGAAATTCCCTTCTTTCATAGTGAAAATGTAAAGATTTACTAAGCTTTGCACTGCCAACAGCAAGGTGTAATCACTCCTTTAAGGAAGCATGCATGTGTTAACAGGGGTGAGCAGGGGGAGCTCCAAATAGCTTTCCACACCTTCCCTACCACTGATCTGTAAAGGGCAACAAGTAGCTCTTGCTTTGTTATATTTTATTTGCATTGAAATGTGTAAGTTGGTTGACTTAACATCCCAACTTCATTGTGAAATAAAATATGTGAAGGCAGGAGTGAGCAGGGCTTTTCAATGGCTTGAGTAACAAAGACAAAAGTTAAACAACACTTTTCTCTTCTGTTACTTCACCCAAGTATAGGAAAAATTGTTTTTATGCATTTTTACAAATAAAATAATTCAGACTACAGTTAGGAATGCCATGACTCTTGAAACACTGGACAAGGTGATTCAAAAACTGCTAGACAGTCAGAAGAAATGTTTTTCATGAAGAAATACCCCCTGAATAAAAAGTACTAAGCCATTTGTGATTGCACCTTCAAGCCATTCCTTTAATTTATTCCTGTCATTTGGAATTGTTTCTTTTTCTAATTGCATTAAAAATTGTGCACTTTAAAGGCTGTGGTGTGTGCCAAGAATGTGTATTTGTAGCCAGTGCATAAAATGGGGGAACAGGGAAAGAACAATTGCATTTTTTATTCTGGAATCCAGTCAGACTTTCAAAGCTACCGCAACTACTTTGCTTCAAAAAACAGCAATGAAAATCAATAATGGTAACACAAGTTTAAAAGATAAAGAAGTTATTCACAGTCCCCTTCTATTTTAACATAAGTGCAAGTTGTTGAAACTTTTTGATCCTGTTGCTTATTCCTACACTATTTCTTGGCAATTTGGGGTGTCTCAGTAGCACCTACATGTATTTACCAGTGATAAAAATCATCCATCTGGCAGGCTGAGGCTTGGTTTTGTGTGCAGGTAGCCTTGAGCCCCTGGCTTTGGTAACCAGGTGTGGGCTCTGCAAAGCCCAGGTTGATGCAGGAGGGCATCCCTGCCTCGTGCCCAGGGTGGTCACCCCTCTGACAGCCCCAGGGGCAGGGGCTGGGGGGAACTCCCTGGTGTCTGCCAGAGTTAGGGGAGGAGAAGGGAACAGGGCCAATGCATCTCACTGCTTAATTTTTGTGTCCAAGTTTTAATGAGTTTAGTCAGAGGCCTTGGAGACTGTAGACCTGAATTCCTGCTTTCCTCAGTCAGGCACTGATCCAGTAGAAGCTGTGGTTGTAACTGCCCTGGCACCATCTTTGCTCTCCTGGAGTGTGATATGAAAAACAAAACAAAACAACTCTTTTTCAGTAGAGGGAAGGGCCTTTCAGTATATTTCAAACTTGAGGTGAGAGAAAGCAAAATAAACCAGAAATGAGGTTGACATCCAAAGACTCTGGAAGGTCTCTGCCCCCAAGGTTTCCCTCCTTTGTAGCCCCATGATCCAAATAGTCCCTGGATTTTTTGCATGCCTTTTCCATTTATGCCACCAGCTGTAATTCCAGTTTCATGGTAACCTGGAAAAATCCCACCATTTTCAGCAGAGCCCTGCCAGGTTCTACTCTTTATGAGCCCTAAAGTTCACAGAGGTGGTGCCTTTACCTCCTTCCATTGCTACTGAGCAGATGCATTTGTTTCTGAAGGGTAAAAGCTCACTGCTGGTTTTAAAGTTGTATCCCATTAACTTATTTCATCTGTCAGGGGCTGTAAGTCTTACATAACACAACACCTTTTTTCTTCCTTTAGTGAAACCACAGTTTTAATACAACACTTTCTTTGTTACCTGAATACACTTTTCTTTTTGTGCACTTTTGTGCAGGCTGCAGGAATCCAGACAAACAAGTGTTAATTCCCCATGATGTTTTCCAGCTGACAGGCCTAATTGATTTGATTTCCACTGTTTTCACAAGTGACCCCCCTCAACCCGTCATCACCACTTCTTTTGATACCTGAGCTTTACTTTCTACTCTCACATTCCACTTCAACAACTAATAAAGAGCTCATTAGGAAGGAAGAAACTCATTACTTGTTTTCCAAACTCTGCCTCATGCAGCACATTCAGTGGGTTATAGCCCTGTATTATTAATCAATACAGAACATTTGCTTCCATTAGGTTACCAGCATCTTTTATCATCAGGCTGAGGGTAGGAACCTGTTTCTTTGTATTCTGCTAACCCACGCTCCAGCTAGACTAGACAGAGATAAAAGACAGCTGAGTAATATTTTCCTGAGATCCCTGATGATGCACACAGATGGCCTGTAACAAATTAAATATGCAAGGTGACGGCTGGAGTTCTCCTCACTCCAAGTTCAACTTTTACGGCTTAGAGAGTATTTCACTCCCTACAACACAGCTTCATGGTAGAGAGAGATTTATTTTCCTATCTGTAACAGGGTTTGTGAGTCTTTGCCTACCATGGCCATTAATGGTTGCAGTAGGAAGTAGCCAAGTGCTCTTACTGTACTTCTTGCCTTATTAAAAAACAGCTGGGGAAAAAATGTATTGAAAAAAGCAGTGCAGCCATGTGGAGCTTGAGAAATCTAAAGGGAAACATTGGAGAACTTTGTTATCTACATGGAATGAAATACAAGGCTGAAGAATCCCATTAAGGGATGTAGCATATGTAAAAGCAAGCAAACAAACAATATCAAACACATATTAAGTCAAATGAAAGATTACATGTTGGTAGCACAGGAAAAAAAAAGCCCTTTGCAATAAAGTAAACACAGATCTGTTTACAGTGCCTGAAAGAAACAATTTTTTTTTCTGGCCTGTTACTGTGTCTTCTCTGTGACTGCCTTATCAGATCACAGTCCAGCTGGTGGCTGTGTCCATCAAATTCACTTTTGCTAATGTATTAAATAATCTGACCATAATGCCTGACTGTGGATCATAGTCTGGTGAGCAGGAATTCATCCAATTTGAACTGAACACAGTTTTAAACACGTAGCTCCTAACCTTCCTGACTCCTGGAGTCTCAGCTTCGTGGAAGATCATCTTAAAACAATCCAAATACCTTCTGCAAGATTTTAGAGTCAAAAAATGACTTAGCTCTGTTGAACTGCAGAGCAGCATTGATAAAGCAGGGATTCCTTGACTTCTTAAGCAGTCTGGACTCCAGAAACCTGGGAGCAGCTCATCGCCTTCCCAATGTTCATGTCCTCAGGGGCAGAAGCACAAAGATGTGGAAAGAAACCCCAAACTCCAAACTGAGCAGGAAAGGTTTTCTTGTGTGCTGTTCCCTTGGGGAAGGGGTGGCTACAGACAATACGTGTCTGTGCAGAAAAGTGCTCTGCCATGGACACACCCTGCTCCTGGGGAATGTAGAGCACCTTCTTCCAATCCAGAGACAGAAGAGGACAGTGGACAGCTCCAGCCAGAAGAGGTGGCAGGCAGCCAGGGAATATGGGACTGGAGAACTCCGCAGCCCTGAGGCAGAATGGGAGCCAGCCCCACTGGTTGTGGTGCCTGTAAGAACAAAAACTGCAGCCCCACTGGGAGCTGTGGCATGAAAGGGTGGTGAGAAGATACAACTGTGAGAAGACATTGCAACAATGTAAAATAGGACTGTACCTTGGGATACACAGATGCTGAACAGAGCAGATTTGGTGGCTCTGAGCGACTGCTGAACGGCACATGACCCTCACACCATGTGTGTCATGCCCTCAGAGTCTGATGGCAAGGAATCCCACTTAAAGTTTCCAGATTTGTCTTTTCTGGGCTGCACTGAAGTATTTACATAGGTGTTTATCCATTTTGCAGCTTCAACCAATTACAGTGACAGTTTTTAAATAAATCAATACATTATGTATGCATATAAAATAGACTGTATTTCTATATATAAACCATTTCCTGTCTATATGGAAAGTATGGGTATTGTCTGCTGTGTGAAAAAAGAAAAAAAAAAAAGGATATTCTCCACTTTTTCCATTTATCGTCCAGAACATACCCTCATATCAAATGGTTTCTGATTGAAAACAGCCTCTTAATGCATTACAAGTAAAAATAACCCATTATTGTGTAATATATGATATACCCTTTCCTCTTTTAGGCAAAGCAGTCCCTGCAAATATGTCTAGACAGAGTGATGGAAAAGCACAAATTGGCCTCTAACTGTTGCCCACCCACTTATCAGACAAACCTGCAAAAAAAAAAAAAAAAAAAGATATTACAGTCTCACTCGTTGCACGACACCCATAAGGCAGAAAGTCTCTCTGAGGCTTCATGGCTTACTGGAAAGTAGAAGTGTCAGAAACTTTGTGAACAGGAGCATGACTAACTTGCCTTCATGGCCTGATGAGAATTGCCAAGTGACTGAAGTAGGCCAGGGTGTCCTGTGAGGAGTGGAATATCCCTTGTCTGGACAGTGTTAAAAGTCTTCTTCCCATGCTGCAGATGAATCAGTCACCTGCTGACACTGCAGACACGATCAGAATTCAGAATCTATTTGCCACATTTTGGAAGAAAGCTTTTAAGTCCTGACCTAATCCTTCTACCCTGCACCTGATCATTTTTAAAAAGCAGCTTTTTAACTCTCTTGAGTTCATGCCTGGTAATAAAGTTGTCTTGGACAAGGTTCTCTTTGTAAAAAGATCATTTTCCTCCTCTGGCACACCGCCCTGCTACCTTGTTGTGGCAGGAAATCAACATCGTTTGTACTTGTGGTGAGGACTCTCAGGATGCAGTGTGCATCGTGGATAACTGCCTTTGGGTTTAGCTGCTCTTCTGTTCTCCTCCTCACCTTTAAAAGGAATGGCAGGGTAACAATGTTAATGGAAAGAAAGAATTGCAGAAGGACAAGAGAAATCAATTGTTCAAGAGTTTTCATCCAATGCCACTTGTTTCCCACTTGCAAAATGCTTTGTGTCTTGTTATTCAGAAAGTGTTAGTCTTCCCTGTGGTGAAAAGAGAAATGGTGAATCAACAAAGTAGGTGATTTTTGTATAAAGGGTGTGCTGGATGGTGTTTATACTGTTTGCAAGCACCTGCATGTTTTCATCTGTGTATGTATAAAGTGTTGGTGTGTAGGAAAATGATTGACTCTAGTCCCAGAGAAGTTACAGAAGCCTTGTCACATTTTCATGTTTGAAAACACCATGATGGTGAAAGCCAGGCATGGGTTGGGCTGTACAAGCCCTGTGTAGGAGTGGGGCACTGGAATAACACACTGCCACACTGCTTTAGGCCCTTTTCTTTAGTGGTTTGGTTTCTTTATCTCCACAGCTGTGGAATTCCAGAAGGTAAGGGGCTCATGTGGATGTCTCAAACACCAAGGGAGAATCCAAGCTTGGGAGGTGGTTTTTCTGGGGTGGACAAAACACCAAATAACTTTGCAGTCACCTGTAATCTCTGGATCAGCTCTGAAGGAAAGATGTACCATATACATTGTAGACATATACTCAGCTGAAATGTAGCCTAAACAGCACCTTTTTTCCCTTTTATTTTGGAAAGCCAATATAAGGTTTCTCCTAATGGCATAAACAAGGAAAACAGCACGCACAGAACTACCCAGACAAGCAAAATGCTGATGGACTTTGCAAACATCACAACAGTTTTGACACAGATGCCCCCATAAATTGAGCCAAGCTGTTCACTGTGCACCAGAAATGGTCTTGTGTTTGAGGTTCAAATTCACCTCTTTGTGTAAGTGAGGTTACAGCTGCAGAGACAGGCAGAAACTCAACCCAGGCAGTAATCTGCAAGACAAACATCAGGAGGAAGCACTTTCCAGTTGAGCTTTGAAGTTACAGTCTTTCTACCAATGTGCTTTGGATTTGCTCTGCTATTTTAAAAGCAGAAGAGATGTCCAAGCTTCTGGCCAGCCCTTCCCTTATGTTTGGTGCACTTATCGAGGTTGGCATCCTGTCTGAGGCAGCAGATCAGTCAGGAAGTTAACCAGGAGTCCAGATGCTGGTCTTGGAAAGGCTCCTGCCAGAGCCAGGCTTCCACGGGTTTCAGCTGCCAAATTCCCTCCACACAAATGTCCACAGTTCCTGGCTCTCACACTGGGGTAGTTAGAGGAAAAGCCTGAAGAAGAATGTTTTCTACTCTACAATTAATGGGGAGGAGCAGTGCCAGGGGAGCAATACTGCTGACATAGGTTGGCATGCCTTGCATCGCAAGTTACTGTTTTCCAGGCAGAGAAAGTTCTTGTTTGTCCATGAAGATTTGCACACGTGATGGGACAGGCAGCACACTCCAGGCTCTGCCCTGAGGAAGGGAATTAGGCTGGGCTGCTTTCCCTTACAGGTTGCACTGAGATATAAATGCCTACATGCATTTTATTTATATGTTAGATAAATATTGCAGTCCCTATTTCCCCACACCATCCTAGGAAAGCCACCAATTTTTCAATAGCTGCTTAAACTGTAGACCATGGCTTCTACAAAGCTATGACTTCATTTTCCTGCTGGCTCCTGAAATCCCAATCCCATGGAAAGCTAGGATATACCTCAGTCTCTGTATAATAGAAAACTTCACATGCTAGTAATGCTTTTTTTTTCCTAAATGGGGCTTTGGTTAAGCAGATCTGTCTGTGATGCTCTCACTGACATCTCTGTGGTGGGGAGCACACCTGCCTTTGCTGAAGGTTTGGCTCTGCAGGTACTGAAAGGATTTTTCTTCAGGCACCCTGCTTGAAGGCTGGGGCTGCTTTTGGTGAGCACACAGTCCACTGCCTGCTCATAAAAAACAACAGTGGAAAGCCAAACCTGCAAACAGGTGTACATGGTGATTTCAAGTCATGATTAATCATCATGCTTCAACTAATTTGTCCTCTAATTTTATACCACTGACATGAGGGTTTCTGAGGCTGCAGGATCTATGAGCACCATCAGAATGGGGCATCATTTCCTTGGATCAAACCTAAGGGTCAGTAGAGAGCACACACATATGTGTCCCTCCTGGGACAACAGAATGTGAGATTTCAAATCTACAGTCACATTAGCACTTTCCAGGATGTTAATGCTTTTAACATGCTGAACCTGGGAGTTTTTTCCTTCCAGTTTTAGATTAATCATTGAATTCTCTATTGCAACTGTGGACCATGAGTCCATAAAAGGTGATGTGGATAGTGAACCCTTATAGATTCAGTTGAGGCCTGAGGCATGATTTTGTTTCACAGGTCTCTCTCACATACCTCTGGGGTGTGTAGTTTGTTAGTTTTGAGCTAGGTTAGGGCTGAGTTTCAAATTACAGCTTAGGGATATCCAAACAAGTAGGAAAAACAAAAAAAAAGATTATTCAATCTAACATGGATTCTTTTACCAGGAAGTGATAAAAGCAAATGTGACAATTGTAATCACAAAAGGAATTGCTTCCAAAAGTTTTGAGCAGCTAAAAATGTAGCAGAGAGGAGAAGGAGGAAGGATTTAGGACAAAAGCTGGAATTCAACCTTAAGTATAGCAATGAGTATCTACATTTATTGTCATAAAGATCTCAACAAAAGCATGTGCTGAAAGTCCCTGTGCGCACGGCAAACTGCACTATTTTAACTGGTCTATTTTGGGCCCACTTCATAAGGACCCATTGGTCACAGTGGCAGGACTCACTTTTTGCTCATATCTCTATATGAAGGGACAGCACTTCTCACAAATGACAGTAAAGGCCAGGGTATTTCATCCAAGATTTTATCCTTTGTTTAGTGGCATTTTGGCTTCAGTTTCACTATGCTGTTGACAGAGACATTTGAACATTTTTATTGATTCAAAAATCTGGGCATTATAGTCATCTTTATAGTTCACTTAAAAGTAAATGTTTCAAAATGTAAAACTCCTCATGCAGCTTTTAAACTTTATTGGCTGAAGACTGAGTGCTGTAAAATGATTTTTTCTTCAGTAATGGAAGTTCTATTTTACAGAAACCAGTAACCATTAACTCTGCTTGCTGAGAGCAAATGAACAAAATCAGACCTGCTCTATGAAAAAGGAGGATCTGGTCACCATAATAAAAGTATAAATTTTTCATATCCTCTGTTTTTTCATGACCTGCTCATTCCTAACTCATGGGGTTTTACTACACAGTCATTTGTTAACAGAGGAATCATTTTGCTCATTTTAAAAGCAGCTGGAATGAAAAGTGGTACAGGCGGAAACAGGAATGAATGAAGGACAACTTGGAAAATAGTTCCTTCCTCTTCTTCAGCTTGTGTACTACATGGAAGGAACTCAGGAGGTTATCCATGGTAGCATCAGCCACATCCTTGCTCTTCCTGGCTGATGTTTTTCTACTCTTAAAAGCATCCAGTCTGGAGACCCAGAATTTCTCCAGTCAATCCATTACAGGGCTTCATAATCTTACTATCACAAAGATTGGGGTTTTTTCTCTTGGTGTCTAACAAGAATCTTCCCTATTCCAGCTTAAGCCTCTCCTTACCTCTCTATCTCACCACAGGATCTGTGTTCTGCTATTTGTAGTAACTCTTCAGATATTTAAAAACATTCTCAGCATTCACTCCTATATCTTTTTTTTTTACAGTAAGCAGATGCATTTTGTCCAGTCCTTCCCCCACAGGTAATTTTTGTTGTATCTGTGGGGATTGCAACAATGCTCTGGATCTTCATCAGATTATCAGCATCTTTCTTATGTGCTGTGACCAAACTGAACTAAATGGGGCTGGATTCATAGATGAACAAAATACCTACAGCTCCTGTGGCTCCTGAGTGTCTTTTGTAGCACTGGTACTGGGCACACCGCAGTGCCCAGACTCTCTGACCTGCATATGGCATCTGCATGATCCCAGACATGCTCCAACAGCTCCTAGCACATACCTGGCATCCCTTCAAAGAGAACTAAAGGTCTCTTGCCTCCACTTTTTATAATGATGGTGTTTTCAGTGAGGAGCAGGCCCTGAATTAATCTTTGTTCCCCTTTTCAGTCCCAGACCTCACAGGGATGCACCTTGTCACTTCTTGAGCTCTCCTTGTCTGCAGAACACAAAATTCTTCACACAAGGGAACAGTATGTGGGAAGGTTTGAGAATTCAGCAAGCTCTCCTCACATAAATCATCTAACATCTCTCACAGTGTCCTTCAGCTGCTCAAGAAGTTATTATCCCCATTCTGCTTTACATCATGCTATTCCTGCAGCTTTCTTGAGAAATTTCCTATACTGAACACCTATGAAATTGTTACTTGGTCATCTGTGGCATCTTCACCTCTGTCTCTAGACTTGATGGAATTGTTGAGAAAATGGTTTTTGGCAGTGGCTTTTTTTAACAGACTTGAGCCTCATCATAAAAGAGAACAGCATGGGCACTATCAGACACGTGCAACCACTGGAAGAAGGGAAAATAGTTGTGCACTGTCCCCCTATGACTGCTTTTCACATGTGTCTGTTCTTTCTCCCTGGTGGAAAGTTTGGCTGCAGGAATTGTTTGAAGGGCTGGGAGAGAGCTGGTTGTGGCTGATGGAAGCCTTTGTGGGGATAACAAAGTTGTGCTGTTCTGGGTGGATGCAGCTATAAAAGCTCAGGGTTCAGCACTTCAGTTAGGGTGAGCTAGACACACATACAACTTCTCAGAGGGCAAGGTATAGGAAAAGGTAAATAAATGCCTTGGACTATTTAGTAATAGTTGAACTTGTGTGAACAAGGAACAAAGGCAGGGCAGACAGGGTCTGAATCTGCTCAGACATGGGATGCTCCAGAATGCCTCTAAATCCACACAGGGTTGGCATTTTTGTGGCTGTACCCAGCACTGACTGTCAAATGGCCTGAACTCAGCCCCTCTCTGACATTCAGGCTGTTCCTCAGCATGGACATGGCCTAAAAGCATCTCTCATTGCTTCAGACTTCCCTTAATTTTGTTCAGTCCTGGAAGTTAAATAACCAGGATGGTCAGAGCTCAGCTCACGGTGTGCTGAACACACAAGCAGATGTGTGCAAGTAGACCAGAGAGGCACAAGAGCACAGAGCTGGGACAGGATGGGTTGTCAAAATACTTATCCAACATGCTGGCAGGAGTTTTCAGCTGTCACTGGTGTCCACACAGATGAATTTAATGCTAGCTTAGAAATTCCTTCCAGAGCAGTACTCACACCCATGAAGTAGAGACGTATTTTGGGAGGGAATAAGACACTGGAGTGGTACCTCCCTCTTTTTCCTCTGGGATATGCTGCTTCCAGCTCACCCTGGCCCTCCCTCAGATGGCAGTCCTTGTTCCTGCTGTGCAGTCCTACCCAGCATGTCCCTTCAAAGCCCCAACACTGCCACAGGAAGAGATGTCAAAGACAATATTCTCCTCCCAGGATAATAGGAAAAAGAACAGCCCTTCACCTTGCATTTAAACTCCCTTAAATAAGTGCTAAATAAGCTTGAAGCTGCCTGGTGCAGCATGGAGTCCGTCTGGGAGCAGGGAGCTGTCGAGGGAGGTCTGGCTGACACAGGGGAGCACCTCCCTTCCTGGGCTGACCTGGCCAGTCCTCCCAGGGATGTCCCAGCACCCCCTCCCTGGTGGGATGGCATTCCCTCATGAAGGAGTGATCACATTACCCAGGCCCCTTGTGTAATTCTGGTTCCCAGCAATTGTTTTCTGGTGACCTTTTATTGTTAACAATTAGCGCTGGAGCTGGAGCACAACTGGTGTAAGCATATTTTACATCCTCCTCAAGCAAACAAAAAAGCTGGGTGGGCACGGTCTTGTTTCCTGGTTCACACCCATGACTCCTTTGTGTCTCAGATCTCCTCCCACCATGTGTCATAGTCAGCAAACCCACTCCCTTACCTTTTGGCTCCCAGATTGAGTGACGTCTTCCAGGGATGCGTAGGCATGCTCAGTGTATCCCATTATTTCCTTTCACATCCTATAAGAACACTGCCTCTCCCTAATACTCAGTCTTTCCTTATCCATGAGGCCAGAAATGTAAATCCCTATGCAACAGAGTGCAAAGAGTGAGTTGAAGGATGGTTTCTATTTATTTAAATGTACAGGCTATAAACACCGCCCTCCTACACTGTGTTTTGGGTTCTTGCATGTATTTCCATACAGTAAATATCTTGACAGTTCCCTCTGCTCGACCTCAGTGATATACACACATCCCTGGAGGCACAAGCACGTCAACAGTCTGCTAATCTTCACAAGTAATAACATAGATTTTTCTTCTCTCCCTTTACTTTATTAAACTACATTTGGGGAGAAAAGGCGTAGTTGGCCACCTGCTCCAAACCAGTCGTGGTAGCCCAGGAATATGTCCAGTTCCTGAGCTGAGGACCCTTCCCAGATGAGTACTTTGCCAGTAAGTCTTTGGGGAAAAAGGGAAGATGGGGAGGCAGAAGATCAGGGAAAGACACTCCAAACTAATCTTGTTTCCTGCATTACGGTGTGTGTGTGTGGAGGGGTGTGCGGTGGGCGGAGGGGGGACACTACATTAATCAAATCATGATTCTTTTAGGGTACAATAGGCAATTAAAAACAACAACTAGAATTTCTCCTGCAGCCTGCTGGCAGCTAACACGCGACTCATTCTTTCTGCGGATAGCTTCACTTAGCAGGTCCGTGCCATGACTAATGAAGCCATCTCTCTGCTAGCGCGCTAATTCCAGACCTTTTGGGAAGGAGCCCGGCTGCAGCTCCCTGCATGGCCCTCCCCTCCTCTCAGACTCCTTATGGCCACCCTGCAGGTCCCTCCCACTGCCTGTGCTGTGCTCGGGAAAAGTGTGAGAAAATATTTCTCCCTCAAATCTGCTTTCAGGAGAGCGCTGCCTCGCGATGACATTTAAGGACAGATTTTTCTGGGGCGCTTCTCGTTTTATCCGAAACATTTGAAAGCTGCTTCCTTGGCAATCTTCTTGCCTGCTCCTCGGTGGCATGTTATCTGATCTCTCCTTACCCACTGGCTGTGGGGAGAGGCACGCGTTTCACCGGTAAAGTCATGGTTAAACTAAACATTAAACTGTCCAAGAACTGACTTCCTCGACAGCTCTGATTCAGGCTCCCAAAAATGCTCTGCACAGTGAATCATGCTTCCTTCTGGAAATGACAGAACTTCCTCATCATGGTGTTCTAACTTGCCCTCTCCTTGTCTCCGGTGCTATCAGGAAAGGATTGAATTGCATGCCACATTTTTTCCGTGGTCGGCAGGGAGATGCATCCTTTTTGAAGAGGAAGAATTCCTATGAGTCAAAGGATGACAAACTGAAAATTAGTACCAGCCGCAGAAATAAATGACAAACAACAACAAAAAGCCCCGTAGAGGTGGCCAGTGGGTGTTTATTGGCTATTTGCCTTTCTAGCAACTTGAGCAGCCTAACTGTTGAGAGGCAAACTTGCCTTTCACCACTGAAAGTAGGAGCAAAGTTGAAACCACCAGGATTAGCTCTCTGATTGTCTTTCCTGTGCTTGGTTTGACAGGTCTTGTCTGCTCCAAAGTCAGGTGAGGTGGGGCAGTGCATGAAAGGTCCCAGAGTCCATCCCAGCTCTGAAGGACACACAGCAAGAGTGTGGGGAGGATAAAGGACAGTGTTTCTGGGGGCTTGTTCCAGTCAGACTCACACAGCAGACTGGTTCACAGGCATCATGGTGACAGCAATTTAGAGACAGTTTGATGCACAGGACTTTGAAATCAAAACAACAACCCCCTGCTTCAGCCCCACCCCACGCAAACCTCTATGATTGCTGAGCAACAGAGTTGGGGTAAATACCTGACCATATGGTAAATGATGACTTGCACTGGAAATCAAAATTTTAACAGCTCTTTTTGCTTTGTATACAAAATTTTAACTCCCCCAGAACCAGTGCAGGTGAAAGCCCAAGATGCACAGTCATTATTAGTTGCCAGGCTCTGGGCATTCCTGGGATGAAATCCTGTTCCAAACCAAATCACTAGCAAATTCCCAAAGGAGTAGATTTTCAGCCTCATTTAGACATAATATAATAGGACAGCCTGGACACTAAAAACTGGAGAGTGGTTGAATGGAAATATAGGGGCAATTACTGTGCTTCCCTTAGAACAAACTTATTTTCATTCCCTAGACATATTCCATAATCAGAAAAGCACTACATACTTAATAGGGAAGAAGAGTAAATAATACCAAAATATGTAAATTTTCATGCATTTTAGGCAGATGAAATGCATTTTTTCAAGACTAATTTAGGAGCATTTATTGCCTTTGAGACTTAAGTTTATATTCCTGCCCTTTACATTGTCCCTGAGAAATGGTATTGTTTGTGTATTGACATTTCATTATTTCAATGTGATTCACACTTGCTGTTTATAGCAGATGAAATACATCAAAAAGAGGCATGAAAAAAGAAACAAAATTAATGCTTAATGCATCTGAGCCTGTTTGGGGCTCCCTGTTGCACCAAGTAAGCTTAAAGCACACCTAAGGTGGAGGTCAGGGAATATAGAAGTGGAAGAAAGCTTCTGAACCTCCATATTCACTCACAGGCAGGACAGACATAGAGTACTTTTCATAAATGGGTCAAGTTCTACCCTGAAAAGAAGACAAATTGTTGCATCTAGAAAGGCTACCCCACGTCCTACTCCTCCAAATTATCTTTTTTCTAATTTCCTCCACATGCTTCTTTGTGGCCAGAACAATCTTGGTGGCATCTGTTTAAACTCATAACCCACTAGTAACAACAATCCATTACTTAAATATAATGCTTCCAGGCAGCAGCTGATTCAATCACAGGAGTAAAATACATTCTTAATAACAACTAACAGTCAGGTCCTTCAAATGCATGTATTAGAGACTAGGATAGAACACAGAATAAAGTACCCACTCATTCTTGACCCTGAAACCATGATCCCTTAGCAGACTGATCTGGAGCTGCAAGGCAGGGGATAGGTATTGAATCCCAAGGACTGATCATGCTCAGCAGTTTTGCAATCAGAAAGGACCTTGCCAATTTGCTGACTCATTTCCTTTGGTCCCTTGGATGTAAAAATGAGAGGTCTCATCCCACTGCCACTGTATGCCTCATTGATGGAGTCCAAACCAAAGTAATCTGAATCTAATGGGAAAATTCACACATCAAAAGTATGTAGACTCATGGAAATGTAATTGAAACAACACTCAGAAAGAACATTTCAGGGGTTTTAAAATTTCGTTAGTTTAAAAACTGTAGTCTTAATGCAGAAAGGCTTATTTTAAACCACAAAGAGAGCTGTGGGAATTAGAAATTATCTATTTTCAGCAGCAATGTCTGTTGCATTTTTTATTCATCTGTCTTTCAGATGAGAGTTTGAGCCTAATTTTTGTACAGCTGTTGGCAAACCTCCCCTTGACTGCCGTGGAAGAGGCCAATTGTTCATGTTTGGAAGATGCTTCAGATGTCTTCTGTCACACAACAAACACATGCAAGAAGAACTTGTTCAATTTGGATGGGCTGCAACACGAGACCAAGTCCCCAGGAAAAGGGAAGACTTGGTTTACAGGAGAGTGCAAGGTCTCCATGGACAGGAGAAGAACACCACAGTTAAAGGGACATTTTGAACAGGGGAAAAAGCAACATATCAGTACCAGGTCTTGTCTCTATGGCTGCAAACCAGACAACCTGAAGGCAATAGTGGTGGCCAGAAGTTTTGGAGTTGGAGAAGTCAGGCTGGAGTGGAGTGGAGGACATACTCCTGGCATCAAAATGTCCCCTTATAGCTTTGATGGGTCATATGAAAATGCTCTGTGTTTGGGTAACACTTGTTGGTTGTACAGCACACTGTACTTATCAATGGTGACATTCATTAATGCAATTGCTCAGAGTGATTATGGATTTAGGGGCCTGTTCGCTCTGCTCCCACCTCCTTTCATATCTGTGAATACCACAGTGAGTAGAAAAATGCCATAAAAATTACAGAAAGGCTTTTCTCAAAGCACTAGCCTGGAAAAGGAAAATGCAGCTCCTCTGTGAATGGCAGAAGAAGCCATGAGCTATCTTCAGAGAAACCGTCAAAATCAAAACTGCAAAACTTTCCCATCGCTTCCAGTCCACAAGCTGGTCTGTTTTTTCTCCCCATTTGTACAAACACATAACCATGGTTATGAGCTCTCTTTACAAACAACTCCTCCCCCTACTCACCCCCTTTTCTTATGCCCTGTCCACATGCACACATTCTGGCTTTTTGCTCTTCTGCTCACAGACAGACTGATGGCCCTTGCACACTCACAGGTAGAAAGCTAATTGAAAACCCAGGGCCAGCAGGGCTTCTCCACGCCCAGCTTGCTGCTGCCACCCAAGGAGACTCAGGGAAGAGGCTCCTGCCAACCCACAGCTCCTCCTGGCTATCAGGGTGCTGCTACTCATTCACTGCAGTCCTGTCATTCCCCACCAGCTCTGCAGGGCTGGAGCAGGTCACCACGTGCCTTCAGAGGGCTGTGGCTGTGACTGTGTGCTCCTGGTGACTCACTAGGAGGTCACCATATGAACCAGATCATGAGCACTGAGAAACTTTGCCAGCCCTGTGTGAATGGGAGAAAAAGGAGGAAGGAAGTTCTGTTGTTGCATTTTTTCGTGGTGATCAGTGCTGAGTCAAAAAAAGGGCTCCAGGAGAGCCCTTTAGAGGAGGGGGGGAAGCTAAAATTAGAGGGAGGAAATTAGAGGGGGGGAAAAGCTAAAATCATTAGAGAAATAGAATTTAAAAAATATAAGCCAGCTGGAGAGGAGTGGGAGCCCAAAAGACACCATATTCTTCTCACTGTAGATGATGGTTGTGAGAAAAATCAGAGAAGGGAGTGACAAGTGGGTGGTGATAGTCTTCACTGCTAGAGTATGACCTGCTTTTTTCTCATCCTGGCCTCTCACTAATCCAACCAGTTATTCCCTGTGGGAAGACAGAGGGAGAAAGCAATATTGGGCAGGTCCAGTTGAGTCTGCTCTCCCTAAGGATGCCTCTGGAGCAATGAGGCTGATTTCTACTCAGCCTTCCACGAGCTGTTCTCAGTCACATGTGCTGACATGGAGCTGGTGGGCACCACAAAGGCCCAAGGTGCTGACCAGGGTGTTCCCCACATTAAGCAGAGCTAAAGCTCAGACAGACTGCAAGCTTGGGTGAACTCTTAGTCCTTTGCCAAGGTAAAGTTGCCAGGTTTTACACATTAAAACTAAGGAAAAATAACTCTAGTACAGCATGATTGCCCTTCTAATAGTGTGGGCTAACTGCTTTGCTGGAGAAGTGAGCAGCTGTTCCAAAAGTACCAGAAAATTACTGCTTACATGGTTTTTCATATAGGATGCAGGACATGCTCATATTATATAGGATGTTCACCAATTCCAGTAATACACCAAATATATGCCCAGAAGTTTCTGACATATTTACATTTTAGGCAAGAATCCTTTCAAAATATTTCCTCAGGCAACCAGTACTGTAGGGCTGAAGAGTTTATCTTGGTTAATTCTAAATGATTTAAAAAAGAAAAAGACTGTGGGGATCAGCTCATTAGCAGCTGTAAACCGGCACTGGTCCAGCAACCTAAGTAAACTTCTGAGTTCATAAACTGGCTGGAGAGAGTCTGGCCCTATTCTGCAACTATTTAATCCCTTAGTATGGCAAGGCTTTTACCCCACTGTACTGGCAAGAACCAGCTTGGTTTGAATGAAGAAATACTTCATGTTTTTCAGCTCTCTATTATTGTCAAGCTGTTGAAGTCCAAACACTGCTTGTGATCCCTGTACAGTCAGAGCTTGACATCTACTAGAATGGATTTCTCAAGCTGATAGATGAGACTGATGTAGAAATGTTAATTTTTGTGTCTACACCTATTAAATAAATGTCCTGCTTCTGGGCAAATCTTGGCCCTATGTACATTTTCTATGGATATTATTTTCTGCACATTTTCCAAATCTATTAATATGGTGAAAATTATGTAAGATCTTTAATGCCACATGTTTTGCTTAGGCTGTGTTTCCTCCAGTTGACCAGGAAAGAAAAAGTGGGATAAACAGCTGCTAGTAAAACAATTTCCAGGATTGCCTGTTTTCCTTGCTTGTAAAAAGGTTCACTTCAATTTAATGTTAGTTACTAATGAATGCTCAGCATAGAAGACTAGTGCCTTGATTTATGCTCCCTTGAGATATACTTTTGGCAATTGTCCAAAATGCTTTTTTTCCATAGGGTTTCATTGATTAGCAAGGAAGCAAATTGGTAAAATAAGTAAATTGATATTGAGAAGTCAGAAATGCTGCATTTGGCGTCTTCGGTTTGTACATGCAAATTTGTATTCCTGAAATGCATCATCCTTTTGAAAGCCAGCCTTGCTAAGTCTGTATTTATTAATGTTAATTATAGAGGCAAAGCTCATGACTTCAAAGCCTGATGTGATTTTGGTGCTTTAAAAAGGAATTAAAACATTTAATTATTTTTGAAGAATGTAAAACAACCCTCCATAATCTGCAGCACTTGTTATATACAGAATAAATCTTCTGAAAATTGGTACAGCAAAGTTTGAATTAGTGTGATTAAAATAAAATTAATAAAGACACACTTTAAGAACTTTTTTCCATCTCTATCAACCTGTGAGAACCCTACTCATATAATTCACTCAGAACTACCATATGGCTGTAACTCTTTCAAAAGTCATTCCTTCTTCTATTGGAAGGTGTCTCCTCCAAAAGAGTTGAATAATACTCTATGCCAGAGATTGCCACAAATATCCTTCCTCTTTGCAAATAGCTGTTGCTACTATTATTGCCAATGCCAGCACAGCAGAGGAAAATACCCTCTGTCACAATGATCCCTATTCAGAGTTCAGTGGAAACCTAAACTGCCCCAGGAGGATTCTGCCATTAGGGACCACATTCTCAAGAAGACAAAAATGGTGTGTTCTTTGGGATCTATGCAAAATGAAAAAGTTGTGGATATTTTATATACAGCCCCATATGTGCAGTGGAGGGGCTGGCTGGCTGGGAAGCTGCCTGAGTAGATTGGAAAGGAATTCTGAAATTAACATTAAAAGAAAAGACAGCACAACCTGGACAATACAAAAGTTACAGGGCACTACTGCATGATGAGGCAACGAGGATGGCCACAGAGGAGTCTGTGTTTGTGGATGCAGAAGGAGGGTATGGACTCCTAAATGCCTGGACTCTCCATGGCTTTGTTTTTATTTTCAGTTTTCATGCTAACTGTGGCACATATAGAATTATTTTAACATACAACATAAGAATTTTTATTTGTCTGAATTATAAAGCACCATATGTGAATGCATCTGTTCTTCACTGTGTTACATTTATTATTTGTACTATGGTGGGGCCTCAAGTTTCCACCTCAGATCAGAGTTCCAACTTGCTAGGCAATGCACAAACACATAATGGGAAACACTCCCTGCCTTGAGAAAAACATATTCTAAATTGACAAAAACAGCTCAGGGTGGGAAAGGAAAACAGCCAGAGCACCGTTCCAATGGCAGCTTAACCTCATCTAAACCGAAGCTGCCACACTCCTGCACCTCCAACCCAGAATTCTAATTGCCCATTCAGTGGCTTAAACTGGCTCACAATTTGAGTAACTCCACTCCAGTAAGGAGAAGAGCAACACTGATCTGAAACTAGTCCCCTGTTCCCTTTGGTGAGGTTGGTGTAGCAGAGTTACCTCCCTGAAGATTTTCCCAGTGCTGGCACGAGGGAAGGGCCATGGCAGGACAGTGGAAAAGCAAAAGCTGTGCCCTAGGCTGGCATAAGGTGCTGTGGAAGCTCACAAAAAGAAGTGGGACGCCCAGAATTGGAGAGGTCAGGCACAGAGTAAAAGCTCTGGCAATTGCTAGCAAGTGGAGTTGGCTCAACTTTTCCCACTTTGTCCAATTTTTCCCACTTTTTCTCTCCTATGTGGGCATTTTTGCACACACACACACACAGGCCCACACAATGGTCCAGAGGGTGAGGAGCAGCATAGCATGGTCAGCACTTCTGGATCTTCAGAGCAGAAGGCTCCTGGGTTCTGCTGAGTTCACCAGGCCATGGTCAGGAGATCCCATGTATGAACCCTTTGATGTCAAGTGATATGTCACTAACAAGGGGGTGTGCATTACATATGCTCATGTCACAAAAAACCAATAGGAATGGTTTTCATCCTCAGATCCGTGCGTGCTTTCTGCTCCTTTCATTTTCAATTTGCACTCTTGTTTTTAAAAGTCCACTGGGGCTTGCTCCATCTCAGCATTTGGTTTCTTTCTTTGTCCTCCTACTGCAATCTGTTACCTCTTGTTATCTACCATTATGCCTTTCTTTACTCCTTTATGTGGTTTTGCATGGTTACTGCTGCCTCTAGGAACAAGCTGCCTGTCTCTGAGGGCAAATCTTATTTATTTTTTTTTTTAATCCTCATTTGAAAACACATGTTTTTCCTGTATTTATGATGCAAAATTGTTCTGTCCTTCTCTGCTATGGGCCATGAAGAATGCCTGCTTTAATTTACCCTACATGCTGTGCTGTTCATTCTTCTTGTCTGTAATTTATGCCACATACTGTGCACTCCCTTGTATTATACAACATAAAGTTGCCAGATGGGTGAGTGCAACGCATGCTTTACAATGAAGGCTTTTAGGCAACTGCTTAATCCAAAGCTGCAGAAGAAGCCAACTTGAAAAAAGAAAGAGCATTTGAAAATATACCCAAACAGGTCAGTAGTTATTATGTGGGGCTAACACTCCGAGAACACTTGCTAATTAGCATATCATGTTTTTAACTTCTCCTTGACATTTATATTTTCCTGATTGGTTTTCATGGTGTGTGATGGCAGAAGATGGAGCCAACAGCAGAGCATTAATAGGAAAGAAGGATATTTGGTCCTAAAACAGGAGCAGGCACTTTTCAGAATGAATTGGTGCCCAGCACCTGGAGACTTGTCTGGCTGTGGCCAGTGGGTCAGTGTGGCAGCACACTTTGCCAGGCTATAGAGGATTCTGTAGAAGATGCTCAGCATATGGAGGGGTTGTTGCTCTTCTTGGAAAAGGCCATGTTATATCTCCTTAGGGTTTATTTTATGCACTGTGGGCTGAATAAAAGGGGCTCCAGCTGCCAGGCACCACTGCTGTACACCCTGCATGGTTCCTGGGGCATGGGCTGCTATGGCCACATCTTCCTTAGCCCTCATCTTCCTCCATCTGCTTAGCCCTCATCTTCCTTCCTCCTGTCCCATCACCAGGAGGGCTACATCCAGCTGCTGATCTGCAAAATTTGCTCTGCTGTTGCTGCCCTGGACCACTGTACTGAGTTTGTGTGGCCAGGTTTTGGTAGTGGACGGGGGCTACAGGGGTGATTTCTGTGAGAAGATGCTGCAAACTTCTCCCAAGCCCAGCAGAGCCAATTCCTGACAGCTCCAGGATGGACCCACTGCTGGCCAGGGCTGGGCCAGTTAGAAAAGGTGGTAACACCTCTGGGATAACAAATTTAGGAAGGAAAAAAAGTTATAGTGCAGATGTGATTGCAGCCAGAGAAGAGCAGGGTGAGGATGTGTGAGAGGAAGAGCCCTGCAGACACCAAGGTCAGGACACAGGGAGGGGCAGGAGCTGCTCCAGGGGCTGGAGCTGGGATTCCCTGCAGCCCTGGTGAGACCCTGGTGGGGCAGCTGTGCCCCTGCAGCCCAGGAGGGCACAGGGATGCAGAGATCACCTCAGCCCAGGAGGGCACAGGGATGCAGAGATCACCTCAGCCCAGGAGGGCACAGGGATGCAGAGATCACCTCAGCCCAGGAGGGCACAGGGATGCAGAGATCACCTCAGCCCAGGAGGGCACAGGGATGCAGAGATCACCTCAGCCCAGGGAGGAGACCCAAAATGGGGCACAGGGATGCTGAGAGGAGGCTGTGAACCCATGGGAGGCCCATGAAGAGAGGAGCCCACCCTGGAGCAGGATTCCTGGCAGGGCTTGTGACCCTGCAGGGGACCCACATTGGAGCAGGCTGTGCCTGAGGGACTGACCCTGTGGAAGAGTGACCAACATTGCAGCAATTTGTGGAGAACTGTTTCCCATGGGATCAACACTCCTTGGAGAAGTTCATGGACAACAGTCTCCCCTGGGAAGGATCCCATGCCGGAGCAGTGGCAGAAAAAATGTGTGATAAACTGACTGTAAACCCCCTTCCACATGTCCCTGTCCTACTGGAGGGGAGAAGGTAGAGTTGGGAAGGAGGGAGGGGTGGGGCCAGGCATTTTCCAAGTCTTATTTTACTTCTCATTATCCTGCTCTGATTTTGTCAGTAATAAATTCAACTGATTTCTCTAATTTGAGTCTGTTTTGCCCACGATGGTATTTGTGAGTGATCTCTCCCTGTCCTTATCTCAACATATCAACCTTCATTATATTTTCTCTCCCCTGTCCAGCTGCAGAGGGGGGTGACAGAGTGGCTTTGGTGGGTGTCTGGTATCCAGCCAGGGTCAACTTTCCACAGCCAGGCTTGGGTGCATCCCTGCAGTGCTTGAGGACTGGTTTGTGCCTGGAGAAAGCTGGTGTGGCCTTGGAGGGCCAGTCCTACCACCCACCAAGGGATTACATGAGCACTTATGCAACCCTTGGTGGGGGAAGCAGGGATATCCTGGGTGACGTCTGGGCTCTGTGGCAGCTGACAGAAACTCTGCAAGTGCTGGCTGTGAAACAAGGCTTTCTCCCCACACCCTGATGTGCTCAGAGAGGCTGTGGTTGCTGACACCAGCAAGAAGCAAGGTGGCTTGCTCAGCCAGCACTCCAGCAAAAGGAAAGGCTGGAAGTAACCATGCATTTCAGGTGGGCTATTGGAAACCAGGCTGGGATTGCTAAACAGATGGTGTAACACTGAGCTTCAGCACCACCACTCCCTGCAATGAGTGTTTCCAAAGAAAAACGTGAGGATGGGGAGAAAAATATGTTAGGGTGTGACAGAATCCTACTGTGTTATGGAAGGGCCAGTGGGAGGAAGGGAGATGTGGAATGAATCTATCTACATTTAAAGTGAAGGCACAGCATGTCTGTGCCAGCCAGCACTGAAGGCAGCAATGAAGATGTACCAGCATGGGCTTTTAACACACTGTTCACCATCAGAATGCAAGTTCTCATCATTCTGCTCTGGTGGCAGCTTGTGCTGTAGCCTGTGTGCCTCATCCTGGTGTCCTTGCAGCTCTGGGTAGGGAGCTTGAGCTACGTGGCCAAGCTAATGCACACCCCAGTATCACCTCAGCAGGAAAGGTGCTGCATGGAGCAAGGGCAAAAAGCTGCCAAGAGGAGCTGGGCTCTCCAAGTCTAGGGTAAAAATTGTTCTGTGACCTCACAGCTAACAAGTGAAAGTGCCAAGACCTTCAGGATTTGGCTTCTGCTTTATTTGTCCACTTACCAAGGCTGAAGCTGATAAATGCACCTATTGCATACCCAGAGCTAGACTTTATTTTTCAAATGGTTCCTCTAGTGCAGCCTTAATTGCTTTAACTATGAAATTGGCACCAGAAAGATGTGGGATGGAACAAAAAAATCATATTGTTCACGCTAAGAGAGCAAATGTAGCATTACAGGGCAAGGTCGGTGCTGTGAACAGCTTCTATGCTCTCCTACACAGAGTGACACATCATCAGGCACACATCTCCTAAGGACACATATCTCCTGGGGACAAGACTTGCTTAGAGGTATTCCAAGGCCATTTCATTAGCATTTGCATTCAAATGTTTTAATTGTAAGTCACAGAGCAAAGCTCACTAACATAGGTATTTGGCATTTCAAGTATTCTTCTCAATTTTTTAAAAAATTCTTCACCTCTCTGGAAGATGATGGATCATGGTTTTACTCCAGATTACTAAAAAAACCAAAAACATGAAGAGTTTGTCTCTGATACAATGAATTTCCTATTGACACTAAACTGGCAGTGCAATGTAACTGATAAATGCATTTCACACTTAGTTTAACATGCCTTAAAACAATCAGGTTAAAGGACCGAAAGTAAGCACGGATGTCTAAAATAGCTGCTGATATTTCCCTTTACTTTCTGTAAGGCTTGACTTTCTAATAATCAACCCATTTCTCCCATGCATTTTCATGTGCTTCAGTGAGTTGGACACACTCCAGGCATTGACTGACTGCTTTGCAGCACTTGCTAAGTTTCTATTTCTTCTAGAGGAAAAAGAAACTCAAGAAAGAGAAACTTTGTGCGATAGTGCCTGAAAAAGGTATTACATCACGGGGCCTGAAAATAACCAATATCAGCCTGTTTGTCATGGGTTTGAAAATAACCAATATCAGCCTGTTTGTCATGGGTTTGTTTCCCCTTTCTGTTTGACTGTCATTAATGGGCCATGTCAGTACATCCAGAACAGGAGCTTCCTCTCTGAGGTTATGTATCCATGTGTCTGCACATACATTTAGCTTCTATTTAGGGCTTAGTCTCTATCTGTCCATAACTTTCTGTTGCAACTCAGTTGTGTTATTTGGGAATTGGATGCCACTGGACTGATTTGTTGTTATTGAACCTCTGATTCTCATCTCACAGCACAAGGCTTCAAGAGCAAGAAATCAGATCAGTGTTTGCCAAGTCCCCAAATCATTTTCTGGGCTTCTCTAAACACTTTACTGCCTCTCACAGTCAAAAATTCTGCGCTGTGTCAGATGCTCCTGAATTGGCATTTCCCAGGGTGAAGCATGCTGAAAGACCTCAGACACTCCAAAGCAAAGAGAACAAAACCTTCTCTTTGGAGCTCCTGGCTCCCTTCACCAGGCCTGCTCTGAGATCTGATGCAGTGTTTTGCTTCTCTGTTGTAGTGGTCTGAGGACAGTGTGTGTTTCCTCCAAACTTTTCATTCTTTTGGTTTGGGTGTTTGCACTGTCATCAAGAAGGATTGAGGTTGATGTGTTCATTTTCATATCACTAGGACATATCAAGAGACAGATCTGTCATATGGTGGGAGAGGGAAGGACATACACTGCCTTATTCAAGATGAAAAACTTGTGTGAATGTGACTAAGAATTAGTCACATACCTGGGACAGGGTTCTGTATTAGACTTAAAATTCATGTGAATGGAACATCCATAGTTTTGGCAGGGGTGGATATTCAGTGCATTTTTCAGGGATGAAACTCAGAAGAACAAAGAAGGTCAGTTTAACCTTGTGGTTGTGGTTATGAATGAGCAAGGAAGTTTAAATTACACTGAAGGACAGCTCCTTTAGTCACAGGAGCCCATAGTGCACTCTAGATCCTTCACAAGTAAATATGAGCACTTTGTGTTTTTACAGCAATAAGCAAAATGCTAAGACACAATGATTAGATTGTTCTTATTTAGCTTTGCTGACAGTGAAGTTCCTTATTGGCTGCTGAAGATTACAGCTATGGAGCAGGCTATAAACAGAACAGCCAGGCATTTTTCACAAGTGTAACACAGTGGGCTTTTAGCAGAGCTCTCTCCTGCTTCCTCATCATTTTAAATGACAAGCTTCAAGCACAAGAGAAAAAGCTAATTACATTTGTGTTTAATCCATCCAACCACTCATTTGAAATAGGATGGATTGTTTCACATGTCTGGCTGAATTCAGCAAAGAAGTGGGTTCCTTCTTCAGTCCCTGATACATCATGCACAGGATTGCTTGGACATTGATCTCTGCAATTTTTCCTGTGAACTTTTCTATTTCAGATGTGTGAACACTGATGGCTGAGATTCCTTGCTGCACTGCTCCTGGTTCACCTTGGGATCAGCAACACTTCTGATGATTCCTGCTGCTTCCAAAGCCCATCTCTTGCCCCACAGCTGACACTGCAGCTCTGTCTCATGAAATGTCTGTTCAGAGAAATCCCCAGATGTGGTTTAGAGATGCTCCTGCCCCTCATGTGCCCTGGTGCTTTGCTGGCTGATGCTGGTTGACTGTACGTGCTTGCTCAGCCAGAGTGGGACCATCCAAACCTCCTGGGGTTCCTCCGTCAACTTTTTCTAAATTGTTCCAGGAGCCTTTGACTGACTCACTGAAGGCCTGTTTAGTGAATAATAGGACATTTCCCACTGCTTTACCTGGCATCTGCTTTCATTAAGTAATATTAAATTTTTCCTTAGTAATTGAATCAGAATTTTAAAAAGCCTGAAGTCAGTAATGCTCCTACTAATTTATGCCACCAGTTGTAACAAAGATCTGAATCAGACCTTTAATCTTTATTAGCCAGGTGATTAAATACAAAATTACCTTCTGGGACTAAGAGCAGATGTCCAAGACACATTTACCAAAACTTAGGAAGAAAGCACACTTGTGTTTCAAATGGCACCTCCTATTATAGGTAGAAATTTACCAACTGTAAATTGTACAACATTGAAATGATGAGGCCACCCTTTAATAAATAATGTGCAAAAAAAAAGGCCTTTTGTGAAGAGAAACTGCACTTTGGGCATATTCTTATTATTACTTAAGCCTAAAGTCAACCAAAAGAGAAAACTCTTGCTGCCAACTGTGACAGACTGCAGCACTGCACTAACAGGAAGGCTATTTTAGGTCTGAATTGGGAACTGGATTACTTATTCAAACAGTAGTTTTCAAAACTGCAAGACTGTGTTCTTGTTCCCTTTGCAGCACATTTCCAACTGTATCCTATTCACTTCACAGTTTCAAAGGGCTGTACCTTTGCTATATATATATATATATATATATATATATATATATATATATATATACACACACAGCACCTTGGCTTCTGAAATTGGTTTCCCCCAGGTTCTGGCTGGTTTGAATAACCATGACTTGTTTCCCATGCATCTATTTCAATAACATCCCAGCAGATGACAGCAGGCAGCTTGGACCAGGCTTCAGATCAGCCTTTGGAACAGCTGCCAGGAAAAGGACAATATTTCTGAGTTACAGATGGATGCACTTAGAGTGGATGTCACAGTTAGGTTCATGCTACAGCACCACAGATACCTTTGGAGACTTCCATGAGCTTTGGGTTTCCTTCCTGGGTTTGCTGAAGTCACTGGGAGTTGTGCTACAAACTTCCTAAGGATTGGTGTATCTTGGATTACCAGTATAGACATTCCTTCTTTTGTGGAGAAGGAAAATATTCTGCCACTGAAGAAAATCCTTTCACTAAAGGATCTTTGTTTATTAATTAAAAAAAAAAATTGCAATAGGGCATAAGATTATCAATAGAGAGGTAATTTAGATGCTGCTTTACAAGGCAAATATTAAAGGCTCTTTTGCCATCTGAGCTGCAGTTGGGAGCAGGATGAGGTGTGAGGGTAGTGAGACAGAGTCTTCTTTGAACCTCCTGGATGGCAAGGACAGCCAGCCAGTTCCTCCCAGCTGCTGGAGAGGTATAGGTGGTTCCTCTCCTTAGGGAGGATGTATTCTCCCACATCAGGAGAAATATGGTCATGTCCTTGAAGAGCAACAGAAAAAAATTCCACTCACATAACATAACATACAGTTGTGTTACACATACAGTTGTATTACACAACATACAGTGAAACCTGCTGCCATTTGTATTTCAGTGTCTCTAGAACAGTGGGCACTGAAGCTGGGCAGCCTTGGCATGAAGGAAATTGTCTGTTTGAGAGGCTGTCTGTCTGTTCATGGCTGTCTGTCCATGGCTGCAGATCCAAAGCCCTCCTCAGTCTTCCACTGCCCTGCCTTGCGAGGATAATCCTCAGGGGAAAGTTCTGCTGCACTTAAATGAAACTTGACTTGCACATTACTTGTTCAGACAAACTACAAGTACAAATGACTCATCATTTCCCTACTTTGTTTTGCCTGTTAGGCAGCCATCAGCATTTACATCACAATTGATCATAAAAGAGTAGAAGCGAAGTAGCAGTTCCAACTTCGCCCCTTGTGAGTTACTACAGGAAATTTGCAGTCCTCCCCCAAATTCTCCACCTTAATGTCCTCACTTTGAATATTCAAGGAGAAAATATCTTGAGAGTTCTACATTTTGAGGCACTTCTTGCCTATGACTTTTTCTCTGTTCAGTGGTATTCTTTTGCTTACCAGTCCTTATTCTCACAGATTTGGGAGAATAACAAACATGATGATGTGCTGTGATGGGCAGACTAGCACCAAAAAAAAGTTTATAAAACTTAAACCAATGTAGACAGAAACCTCAATGCACAGACACAAATATTCTTTCATGCTGCTTCAACCTGACCCAAGAGCTCCAAGTACAGCATCATTCTGCAGCCAAGTGGCACCATGATACAAAGATGGCACAGAGGAGTGAGACAACAAATTAGCTTTAATTGCAGCAGTTCACCAGGGTCAGCTGTGCAACCCTGGCAGCATTTCACCTTGTTTTTGTCCTGTCTGTTAGAACCATCCTGTTCAGTGAACTGCAGCCAAAGCACAGCCACAGTAAGGCTGAGACATGAGAGCCCATTCTGGGTTTGGCAGTGCCAGAGCTGGCACTGCAGAACACTCTGAGCACAGACTGCTGTAGCTCTCCCGCTTCTTTTGGGAGAAGAAAATTCACTGGTGAACACAACCTAAACAATTTGGATGCTAGCTCAGATTGGAGTGGCAGGAGGCAGGGGATGAGGGACTGATTTGCAACCTGCAGACACAACGAGCCCTGTATGCATTTATGCATTTCACACTGTGCAGTACAAATGGTCTGACTGCAGCCCTCTTTGTAGAAATCTTGCCTCATTTTTTTGCCTCCCTATGTTTCTCAACATGTTAAGATAAATTGTTATAGTTTGAAGGGGTTTTTTTTTGTTTCATGTCTCAGAAGGACAAAAAAAAAAAAAAAAAAAAAAAAAAAAAGGCTTGCTCCTGCTTTACAATCCCAAAGACTCAAAGCATGATTTTCTTCAAAAGTTTCACTTGAGAGATTTTGCATTAAGAGGGCTACAGGTGCCAGGATTTTTAATGCACGTACTGTACAGCAATTAAGTGCTGGTTATCCTGTGCAGATGCTCCTCAGCTTCCCCCTGTCACACAGCACATGTGCACTGCTGGTACCTGGATGGATAAATATGTGCACACCCACATGACTGGAGCACTGCACTTGATTTGCACCCAATTTGTCAAGAAACCCAGAAAAAGCTGACAGAAAGTGCCAGCATCTTTCCACAAACAGCAGCTGAGGAGGGAAAGAGAAGCTCTGGTCACAAATGAGAAATCCCAGCAGTGGCTTTCTGTTGACAATGAGTTGTGCCTTAAGAATATCTCTGTGCAGGGGAGGCACAGGAGAGAGATTAAAAGGGACAGAAAGCATCAGACCTGAAAGCAGAAAAGCAGATGTCACAGAAACTGGAGATGTCTGGAAATCATATGATTTATTAACGTTAAATAAAGCCAGGTCTGGAGCAGGGCTGAGTGGACTGTGAGTCCCTGCTATGGACTGTGTCATAGTCCATGGCTTTGTTAAATTGTGGCTTAGGACACCTTGCTTGGAGGCCGCTGTCTCAGCAGGCTCCTGCAGCCTCAGGAGTGTCCATCCCCAGCTGCCTCCTCCTTCCATCTCACCTCAAGGCAGCATCCCTCTCTCCCAGGGGCAGGTTGGGAGGGTATCCCCTGGGCTGACTCACTGCCATCTCTCTGCATCGCTCCAGCAAAATGTTTGGGAGCTACTGAACAAAACAGAGGTGCAAGTGAAACACCAGGAGCATGTTCCTGACTTTACTGACTGTGAGCAGTAAAATATGATAATGCTATCAGTGACAATGCATTTCTGTGCATTTGCTACTGTAATTTTTCCTAATTAAACAAAACAAGTTAATTAAATGTGTGAAAAAAAGGCATTTTATTCATTTTCCATCACAAATGATCATTGCCTGTACTGAATGGCCTTGGATAAAAGCCATTAAAGAAAAGAAAAAAAATTGTGTGTGGGCAATGCTGTAATATTCCATCCCTTGGTTTGCTTCCTCTTCTTTTTTGATTTTTTTTTTTCTCTGAACAGCAAAAATTTAGCATTTTCTTTTCTTTAAATAATCCTTCTTGCTGTTGGGACAACTCCCTTTTAAGGCCAGCTTTTTGCTCAGAGGGAATGTTGACTGCACTTATAAACACCCACTTCCTAGGGTTTAGAATAGTAACAGCAACATAACCTGAACTATAGTTTCAGCAGCGTGCAGCAAACACATTCAGGCTAAGGCTGGCCTAGCAGCTTTTCCAGAAATGCTTCAGAAGTGTTGGCAATGCCACTGGGTTTTTATTTGCTATCCTTACAAATTCACATCTTGGAAAACCTCCTATCTTTCTCCTTTCTTCTTTGAAAGTGTAACCTTGTGGTTCTTCCAGCTCCTAAATACACAGTGAGAGTTTTTTGGATGGGGCAGTAAACACTGAGGCAGGAAAATGCTGTCCTCTTTATAACTCAGGAATTTTAGGTGGGTGCAAACTGTGATCATGAGGAAGATTTCCAAGAACTACATTGAGGACCAGATTTCACCATATGTGTATTCTTCCCAAAATAACCACTTTATCTCCAGGGAAGGTTGCAAAAAAGCCTAATGACTTTTCAGCTGCTAGACTGTCATCCCCAGTGTAACTCACTGAAACCTGGTTAATTAGCCTTGTACTTTGGAAAAAGATCTGGTGCGACATCATAAAAATAATTTCCACTTCAACACTGTGCACTGCAGTTAAAAAAAAAAAAAAAGTCCAAGAAGATCAGACACCAGAAGTAAAACCTCCAGAAGTACCAGGGACTTCCAAATATACCCTGGGCTTATATGGCATTAACACTGAGCCAGGGAACAAAATTGGTGTCTGATCTTTACTGGCCCCACAGGTTACTGCAGATACCTCAGCCTTTCCAGTCATGCAGGTTGGGAATTGCTACCTGGTATTTAAGCTGTTGCCTGTGGATTTGTGCCACCTCTCAGTATTTCACACCATGATTCCCCTTTGCCTGGAGCAGGATGTGTAATTCCAGGGCTGCACCAGCTGAGCAGATCCCAAGGGACTGATGCTGAACTTGTTCACGTGGTGATAAATTAGGAGCAACTCCACTGCTGGTGGTGACACTGAAACACACAAGCCTGGACTCGGGTTCTTCATACCTATTGCAGGGTTTGGTTTCTCAGTGGATGGCTGGAAGGCTAAATGTAAAATGATCCACCCCCACCCTCCTGAAAAAAAAAAAAAAAGAACCCACAAAAAATATTTTAAAAACCAAAACAAAACCCCAACACATGGAAACACATCAAAAATGTGTAGGGATAGGGGGGAGGGGGAATCCTTGCTGAACACAAAACTATCTTGTGCCAAATGAGTTGTCATGGCTTTACTATAACATTCCCACAAAGAGGAACAGAATTTTCTTTATTGTGAAATCTTCACTGTGAGTCTTGCTGCTCCTGGGAAAAGTCATATGTCAGAATAGAACAGTGTTTCCAAATATGACTAGTCTGAACAGATAAACAATGAGTGTCAACACAGCACTCAAGGAAGTATCTAACTGTGGTTAAATCCCTTTCTGAGAGCTTATATTCCTGTTCTGAGAGTGTTACACATGATGAACACTCATAGAGGTGCTTGTCTTTGTACACCAGACCCTAATAAACTCCAATTAGAGTTCCTGGAGTCCCAGTTAAGGACAGCCAAAGCACCAGTTGTGTCTGAGAGCACCCTGCAGCATTATCTGCTGAGGTCTGAACTTTATATTCCATTTTCCTGAGACTGTGTGGTGTGTAAGTGTCAGACAAAATTAAAACTGGTGTTCACTTAGGTTTTTTAACTGACTAAAAATCTGATGAATTTTCAGGTTTAGTCTCTTGTACCTCCCACATTTGGAGGGGGGAAACAGTCCTACTCCCACTTTGGTTGTTCTGGGGCAGGGAGTAAGTAGCAAAGTTCAGAGAGCCACGAGAAAGCAGAAGGAAAGATTCCAGTCCTGTGCCCTCTCTCATTACAAACACTGGGACCAAGTTCATCTGGTCCTGTAACAGTGGTGAAAACAAAATGCACTGTTAGGAGGAGGTCCTTGAGAAGCAAAATACCACTGTAACAGTCCTGCTCCTCGGGCTGCTGCAGCCAGGAGCTCTTTAATCAACATTTAAGGAGCAGGTTTCCTACCTCAAGCCACCCTTTATTTCAGTCCTGTCTGCTTTGACCACTAAATCACAACTGTGTTTCTACTCTTTGGGTGTATGGACTTCCACTTCTTTGAAGCAATGTTACTTTATTAGGGGAATGCACCCCCCTGCTGCCCATCAGTCTGAAACTCAGGGGGCAGGACAATGCACAGGTAATAAATTTGGGTCTCCCACTTCCTTGGGTTATATTCATATTGGCTGTGTCAGTAAAGACAAGAAGTCTCTCTTCTGATCAGCATTCAAAGCCTTCCAAAACTCAGATCCTCTCCTCTCCTCTGCCTTCCAACTTCTCTTAAATAAAGACAGCAATGACTTTCAGTTCTCTGCAGGTTTTTCCCTCAGGGCTGAGAAGCTACTCAGGAGTCACAGTATTTCAGGTTTTCACTCAAATCTGATTTTTACATGGAGAATTAAAAAGACTGGCTTTTAATTTCACTGTGCCCAAACTCTGCATCTGAGAAACAGGGATGTTACAGGGCAGATGAAGATCTGACACACTTAAAACATGCATTCTTGGACAGCAACTTTCTTTTGTGGTCCCACAACACAGCAGAAGTTTGAATCCAAGAGAACACATTAAATCACACTGTCCTTGTTGTTAGGGGAGAACTGAAGGGAGTTTGGCCACTGGAATGGTTTTGTTTTTCGTAACACTGCTAAACACAAAGAAACCCAGGATCTTGGCAGCCCATTCCACCATGTAAATCCATGTCTTTCTAAATTACCAGAAAGTTCACTTGAGGTCAAAATCCTCCATGAATATTTGGCTTCTGAAATGCCTCCTAACCAGTCCCTCAAATCCTTCTTTTAGCATTATTCACCCCAGGTGAAGGAAAAAATGGAGTGCACCAGACTTTGAGAAGGGCATAAAAGTTTCATGGGACTGATAATGAGGCCAATGTAGCAATAACTGAGAGCTGTTAAAACATCCATCAGCAGCAATCACACCCGGGGTGGCTGCCACAGCCAGGAGGAATTGGGTGGCAGAGAGGATCAAGAACCTTCTGCAGAGCACTGCAGATTTTGGCCATTCAGCAACAGGTAGGGCTCACTCTCACATCTTTAGCCAGCTAATCTGTCTGTAAGTAAACAGAGGGAGACATTAGGAAAGGTTTTTGCAATTCCTAATCCTACACCTCCTGAGTCAGTTCTGTAGTAACCATGACAAAGGCTGCCACGGTGCTTTGCAGCAGTTGCCTGGGCTCACAGAGGTTACAAAACACAGTGGCAGGTTTGTTTATTTTCACATTCATTCATTTTTGGCTTATTTGTTGCTGCAGCTATAAAGTTCTGGTAGTTTTGGCTGTGCTGCTGTGATTATAATGTCTTTTATGTGGATGTTTTGCATGTAATTGCAGTTATCCAGAGTTCTTCATGGAAGGGTACAAGACACACTGCTGTGTGAAGTCCATGAAACAGAGAAGGCGTGCTCAAGGAAAGAACAGCAGCTCCTGGTCTCAGCATACACAGTGCACTGTTCAGGTGTTGATATTCTTCTCACAACAGGCTCAGTCCAAATTATACAAGCAACCAGGGAACACTCACAGGCAAACAGGAAGAAAAATACTTGAAGTGTCTGGTATAGCACATATGTCCAGTGGAACAGTATCCTGAATTTCTAGAGGTGGGGAAAGAGAAAGTGCAGAGCCAATCCTTCCTTCTACAAGATAAAACAGGTTAAAAGAAAGGGAAAGTTTCCTACACTCTTCATCAACCCTTCCCTCACATCTTCATGATGCCTGCCCCCTCTAAGTCCTCAGCTCCTGCCCAGTCAGTGGTAAGCCAGCCTTGGAGCACAGGAAATTACCTACCTAATGCTTCAGTCCAGGTCCCTTCTGAACTCCACACTCTAAAAAAACCCCTAAGCTTTAAATGATATGTTACCACCATAATGAACAAATTGATATTATAAGTGGGCCCCCTGCAATTCACTTCTCTTTCTGGAATTAGTGTGCAAGTATTTCAGAAGATACTGTTTTCCTGTAGCTAAAAGGAACTGGAGATTCACCATATTAGTGATTCTGCAAGTGCCTTTAGATGGGAGAATTAACACCTACAGCAGGCAACATGATTGACTTGCATCACAGCACCACTACCTTTCAGGAGCTTGACAGACACTAATTTTGGAAAGGTGTTTTGCATGGAAGACTGGCATTCAGAGCACATGGAAAATTAAATACGTGCGGGTGTTACTTAGCAACCCACAGAACAAGACTTTCAGAGTGGATAGAAAAATTACCAACTTGAAAGGATAAAGTTTGTTAATGTGTAGGAGCAGCAACTGCTCTTCAAAGCCTTTGAACTAAAACTCGCTGCTGTACACAGGGACAGCCAGTCAGAGCCACCCCATTGCCTTGGAGCAGCGTCCTAAAACAATTCAGCATTTTCTGTGGGTTACAACTAGGAACTGTAAAGCCACACAGTAGGAGAAAAATGACAGCATAAACTGGATTCTCAAGGCTTTCCAGAGTTTTGGTTAGCTGCTTTTATGAGGAGCTGGCTAGCCAGGGACAGGAGAGATTCAGAAATTGCAGGGCTCTCCAATGCCAAGGACCACTTGAGCTAAACACCTCTTCAGCAAAGGTCTGTTTTGCAAACACCCACAACCAAGGTCTCGTTTTTCAGTTTATTGTATAAAGCAACACATCACAGCACAAACAGCCCCACAGGCAGACAGGCTCTGCAGCATGAACACAAGCAGCTCTGTGCCACAGGATTTGTGCTACAACCCTCCACGAGAGGCCCAGAGACATCTGATAGAGGAGCCAGGGCTGTTCATCTTGCCTGAAACATCACTTCAGGAGAGCACTGGGAGATTTACAGAGTAAAAATGCATGAGCACACCAACATCATTCAAGTCAGACACCAAAGCACATTGTGAAGAGGGCACTTCTGGTGAGCAGTCCCAGGTGTGTTTATGCCTTTGGAAAATGCTAACTCACACTGAGGGAAAGAAAATGCACCCGCTGGAAGGTCTCCAAAAGACTGCTCTAAAACCCTCAACACCTTCCTTCTGCCCTGACCTTCCATAGGTAAGGCCTCAGGGAATTCCTTCATGCTGAGTGGAGCTGGGGAAACAGCCACAGCCACACAGTCCTCAAAAGCAGCTGTGCACAAGGCACAAAATCTGCTCAATTACCCAGGACAGCAGCAGAAGTCCAAATTACAGGTTTCCATAGTTTAATTACAAGCCACATATCCAATGGATGGAGCTCTCCCATTAGGAATGGCCGTTCACACTTTTGGGCAATTAAAGCAACCCATTCATTATTCTGTTCTACAAAAATCATAGTTTTGAGTTTTGGTGTCCCTGTCTCAGGTTTTATGCTGGCTCTTGCCATTTCAGAAACTTAATGACTGCAGGGTTGTTTGGATTCTTTCTTTTTTAAGAAACTTGCAGAATGTATTTCTTGCTACCATGTACTGATATGGAAGGATATGCTGCAAGTATAGCAAGGTTGGGCTAAATGTACCCTCTTGATTTGCATAGAAAGAATAAACACAGCCAAGAAAACAAAGCTTAGAGTTCTGTATTTGTCACAGAATAGAGAAATAGTAGGCAGCGAGGCTTTCCTAGCAGTTATCTGGAGCCAGAAAGTAAAAATATTGTTCTTCCTGCTATTAAGATTTAAATAGATATTCAACTCAATTCTAAAAGCAAGTCAGAGGATGAGAAAAAATATCAGTGTGGGAAGATATTACATAAACTGAGATGCAACTGAAAATAGAAAATTAGGAAAGTACTGTGATCCTCTTCAATCTACAGGTCAAACAGACCCAACTGCCACTATTCTCTTAGTTCCCATTATTTGCTTGGGCAGGAAAGAGGGGGCATTTGGGGGAAATCAAGTCTGAATCCAAACTCCAAGCTCTGCATCTTGAAGGGATAAACCCAAGATTTTTAGCAGTTCTCACCATTTACTGCCTTAAATATCATTCTATTCCCCCCCCGCCATGGGCAGGGACATCTTTCACTATCCCAGGTTGCTCAGAGCTTCTTCCAACCTGGATTTGAACACTTCTAGGGATAGAGCACCCAAAATTTGTCTCACCCACCTGTGCCAGGGCCTCACCCCCTTCAGAGGGACAGCTCTGGCCAGGCAGGAGCCTTGATCTCACTTTCCTGTCAGAGGAACAACCTTCACCTTATGTCTCACACTGGTGAGCATCACAGCAGAGAAACATCATGAAAATATAGCCATGGGTGCTGTTGGGAACAAAAGCACAAAGAAAATGCAAACTCTCAAAGCCTCACTAAGGTTGAACAGGTGGAAATTGTTATGTCACAGGATCCAGTTTCTTTTATTGAAGCTGAAGGACTTGTGGCTGCAGTTAGCAGCAGTTTAACCAGGAGTAGTAAAGGCACCCTCAGCAGGAGAGAGGAAGGAAGAGCCATGCACTTACACCAGTTTCACTGAAATCCATACAGAAGGAACAAAAAACTAAAAAAAGAAAAAAAATAAATATCACAGTAGGAAGAGCACCCACTTTTCCTTCCATTAGCTATGCTAGACACTGAAAACAAAGTAAAAAACTCAGAGTAAGGTAACAGAGTAAAGTGCATGGGGTTTTTTCCTCTTTTTTATTTTTTTTTTTATTTTAAAGGTGTCCATATACAAAACCAAGTAGCATGACAGAAAAATAAGAGGAACCAGAAGTACCTGCCCACAAAGGGGATTTCAACATGGTAAAGTTTAACTGAAACACAGTGGGGAAGTGAAACTGAATAGGAGAGGGGCTTGATGCTAAACATTAGGTTGATTTGCTCTTTAATTCTTTATGGTGTTTGTCATACACACAGTTGGGGCAGTCATACCTTATTCTGACATGAGTCCTTAAGGGTCGAGGTGAACAACCACAAACAGAGGAACAGAGCAATGCTATAAAAGCTGCTGATATCTTAATGCTGCTGAAGCTAAATGAGCCACAAAACCACTGCAGAGAGTAACTTAGTACCACTTTTAGGAATGTTGTGCACATGGTGGTCAGGAGTTGGGTGGTTCTATGGAATGAAACATCACTAACACCTCTGAGAATGTGCCAGTTAATTTAACAAAAAGACTCAACCCACCAATTCTGCAATATCACAGATGCAGATGCCAAAAGGCTGGCACTGAGGAAAACAACATAAAGCAAAGGATAAATAGTTGCTCAGCCATAACTAGCAGTTTTCAAAACTATCTAGACAATCCACAGTTATTTCAATAGGGAGTGATTAGTTGTGCCAAGTACTGGCTGCTGGTAATTGTCTGTACATTTTTACTTAAGGTACAAATGCATAAGTGAATGTGTATTTTATGAGAACAGTCAGGCTGACAAGTATTGAGGGGCTGTCTACATTAGACACTGTAATGAACAGCTTTATTGTCCCTTTATAGGTCCTAACAACCTGGTGAAAACCTAAGTTTGATATAAAAACCAAGAAAAGACACACAGTTCTTTGCATGAGAAGTTTTATTCATTTTAACAAAATACAGTTTTTAACAGGAACACTCACTCAGAAGCCCTTCAGCCTCCTGAGTATTGCCCTTGCAGAGGAAGGTTTTGGATGCCTGCTGATCCAAAACCACATTTTGTAAAGTCCAGACAAGCTTAGCCAAACCATCCATTCCTCCAGCCATCACAAGTGTCCTGATTTCCTTGGGGGAATGGCCCAGAGCTGCCCAGTGAAGGGTTAACAGCACAGACACGTGATGCACAAGCTTCCCCATTTACTGCTGTAGCTGCAGACCAGATCTGGAAGGACAACAGTCCCCTGCTATTCCAGGCCTCATGTTCTCAAACTGAAACTGCCCTTTTCTCACTGCATGGTGGATATGGTGCACAAGTAAAGCAAAGTAGGTTTGGTTCCACTAAATGACAAGAGATCCAGCTGGAATCAGCACTCAAGACATTATCTTATTCCTCCCCAATTATTTCTAGGCACTTTCTGTATGTAAGTCACACTATACACAGCATACTTTCAAAAAAAAAAAAAACCAAAAAAGAGGCCTATAAATAGCTCCCCACTACTCCCTTCTCCAAAAAGAATTCCATAACTGCACAGCACACACATATATAGCTTTCCATCTGAAGATTTTTGAAAGAAAAAAAAGTGAAGCACCATTACCAAGGGAAACTAATGGTTACTCAGAAAGCAGGCATTACCTTCTGCCTGACATCTACTCATGCTCAACCGTCTCCACACTTCAATTCCTTGAGGTTTTATCCTCTTAACTAATTTCAGATCTACCCTCTCTCCAAGCTCTTGTTGGCACCAGCTGGATCCCTTGTGTGAGAAGAGAGGGGGAGGCAGCAACTGGACATGAATTGCACTGTCTTCCTCTGAGACATAAAGGAGGTACCTTGACCAAAAAAAGAAAAAAAATTGTAGACAACCCTCCACTTTGTATTTCCAGGCAGCTGGAAACCCAGCAGACAATGTAGCTGTTGCTTAACAAACACAGAAATCTACATTGTATGCCAGGTTCATGCCCCAAACCTGGAGAGTCTTCACACAGAACTGATAAAAACCAGCTGTGCACACCCAGTTCACAGTACAATTTCCTCCCCTAACACACTGGAGGTTGCAATCAGCAAAGGTGTTTCAATACCTTCCCTTTGCAGGAGAGGTTAAAGATCCTTCACTGAAAAAAGTGAAGTCCATCTATCTTCTTAGCTCAAATTTGCAAATATTCTCATGGGTTTTTGACAACTGTAACCCCCAGGACTAGGTTACAGAAAAAGCTGTTGCTTTCCAAGCCACAACATCCAGGTATTTAATCTGATTCCCACTGTGAAGCAGATCCAACAGATATCCAATCCTTTATTTGGGGCCACACCTCAGGCGTTAACTCATTTGCACTGTGAACTTGTTCTGCACCCAGGAGAGAAGACACAAATCCAACAAAAAGTCTAGACAGGAGGTAGGAGATGTCATCAGAGACCCAGTAGCCAGATGTAGCTGCTGATAGTAAAGACAGAATCTACACTGACTACTGAGCGACTGATGGGCAACTACAAGGTCTGAGTTGATTGATCCACAGCATTAATCCAAAACGACCTGCAGAAACAACCAGGAAAAGAAATTAAAATCAGTATGTGAAAGAGTTCTGTAGATTAGCCTTCATAAATAAAGAGTTTTCCACCATTGGTATCACACAGACTCCTTGTGGACAGCAAACAGAAAACGTGTTGTCAGAACAGTCACCTCAGGTATGCAGTCATTGGCTTTTAGAGTTAAACAGTGCTCACAGTGTTGCTACATCTTTATTCTGAAATAAACTGTTTCATCCTCATGTATTACTAAAGACCTGCCCCCAAAAAAGCAAATAATAAGAACTGCTCACAAACGTGAAGTAGAATAATAGCAGAGCCAAAGTCACATTAAGTTTCTTCTTAATCCTCCAACAATATTGTACAAAATTACAAGAAAAAAAACCCCATGAGTTATGCAAAACCAGGCTGTTCTTAGTGTGTCAGAAAGGGCATTCAGTAAATAAAAGTAAATTTATAGGCATAGAGGCAATCCTGGAATGGGAAAACATATCCCACGTTGCAGTGGGGAAGCAAGTACAACTCCAGTGTCATTTAGCAGAGCTAAGGAAAGACTCTTAGAGTCAGTTTCTATTAGAATCCAGTCCAGCACATCAAGACTTTGCTTAAAAATCTCCCATTCATGGTGGTTGGAAATTCTTCTATCTCTGTTGTTAAATGAAGAAATCCTGGCTCCTCTCTGCCAGCTCAGGAACTGCCCCAGCACTGAGCAGCACAGCTGAGAAAAATCCCAGGGGATTCATGCCCAGCTTGGCCTTTCAGTGGTGGCTGAAATGTACCCCAGGTAACTCCTTGAAGTCTTGTATGTGTTAAGATTTTCATTGCAAGAAATGTCATTGTTGGTAAAAACAAACAAAAAATGCCCATCATATTAGAACTGCTCGTTAAATATTTCAAGTATTTGTTTAAATAAAACATGTATCTGGGAACTGGGAAGACTTTCAGCTTCAATGACAGAGTATTTTAATAGCCATCAGCCTGCCAAGTGTTTTTTTCTTCCTTTTAAACACGAAACCAAAACTGACTGTAAGAATTAAGTATATTTAATAATTTTTTGAGCACTTTTATCACTAATGTTTGATTAGATTATAGCAGTATCAGCAGTGATTCAAGACTGGTCCATTGCAAAGGAAATAAGAGAACAGCTTGCTGTCAGATACTTCTGGAAAAAAGTGGTAGTCACTATGCCCCTGTTGTAATAAAACCATGCAGGCACTGCTGAACTTTTTTCCACAATAGAGTTTGACAAATAACATTTATTAATGATGAACAAACATTATTTAGCCATAGGTACCTATGCCAGCCTCTGGAGCTTGCAGAACAGGGAGGTTTCCCAGGAAAAGGTACCAGAGGCATGAGAGCAGTGGCACTGAAGCTGGGAATTGAACATTTCTCTGCTAGAGCAGAGATTTGCACAACTCATTCACTGCAACCTGTCCACTTCTCCCTCCTTCTGCAGGCAATAATCCCACCCTTCCCTGCCTTCAATCCTCCTCAAGAGGAGCCAACATAACCCACTGCAGTGTTACCACCATGCTGCAGCTTAGAGCTGAAGCCATTTCCAACCTCAGAGCACAGCACCCCCAGCTTCCCTCCCAGCCAGGGCCCAGCAGCATTCAGGAGGCAAAGGATCCTCCCTCCTGAAACAAGGAGACAGAACTTCTCCACCACAGGCACTTTGGGCTTGGGGCCACTCAGAGGAAACCTCTCCCCTCCCATCCTCAGTCAAGCAGGTTCTGGAACAAGGCAGAACAGCACAGTCACTGTCTGAGGCCAAGAGGCTCAGACAGCAGCTTTGCAAGACTTTTGGTGGTACAAGTGTTATTTTTAAATTAGAAATTTTTATTCTAATGAAAACATGTATGATTTTTTACGTTCTCAACTATTCTGGCATTTGAGTGTTTCAGCCAAAGCCCCTGTAACTGTAAGAGGAAAAGTGGGGTGAGGGGATGGGCAGAGCCTTGCAGCCAGATATCACCCTCTGTTCTAGGGCAGGTGACGCTGGGGGGCAGCTGCTGAGTAGTTTTGTAAGGACCCCCAGACTTCTGAAGTTCCCCCAGACCTCTAAGGTGTGCATTGCACTCAACTTTACCCCAGAACTACTCAGGCCAGCAGGAAAAGGGTGACAAAGGGTTGGACCACTGCAAATTCAGAGCTCCTGCAGGAAGGGAAAGGGAGGAGGTTTGTGAACACCTCAGAGATGCAGGAGCTCTCTGCACATATGTAACCTGAAGCCTCGAGCTGTACCATAATCCTGAGCAGTGCCTGGTTTGGAATTTGTGCAGACAGGAGTCTCACTGCTTCATTAAAGCAAAAAATACCAAGTTACTGAAAAAAGCCCACCATCTGTCATCATCTAAATCCAACAGGCAAAGCTTTTGACACTGGTGAACTGCTCTAATATAAAAGTTTATTGCCAAAAAAAGCAAGATACAACTGAGCCCATCACCCTATCATGCTAAAATTAGAAAAAAAACCTGGATGTGTGTTGTGCATTAAATACAAAGACAGGTGATCAGAAAACTTGTGAATCACCTCCTAACAGACTCACACCTTTACTTGCTGAATCCAGGTATGTTTGATATGATTGAATGATCTTCAAGTGCATCAATCAGGGCTGGGAAAGGATGCTTAGGCCACCATTGTTTTTCTGGTTTGGATTAAATGTGTAACTTTTAAAATCCAAGGTCTAGATATGTATGGAATTGATAGGAAAGGGAACAATCAGGGTCTCATCAAACAGCTCTGCTGTGAGAGTCACATCATGGGCCAATACATCCTAAGCACAGGGATGGCACTGACAAGCATTAAAATCTGTAGTGGAGCAGGGGAAAGCTATTCAGTACAAATATTTTGGTGGGTGGGGAAAGGAAGAAGGGAAATACCAATTACTTGTGTTTGGACAATAGCTCTTCCCATGAAGCTACTGAATCTGGTAAAATGTTTTTGTCCTGGACAGCACAGCCTCTGGTGTCAAGTGAACTGAACTCAAAGAAATAGATGCCATTTTACTGGTTTGTTTAGAATCCATACTGTGATATTTACAAGTAGGGAAGCTGCATACTTTTAATAAAAATAATTAAAAAAAAAAATCATTACCTGGATGCCAGTTTCAGTAACTTCCCAAAGAAAAGCAAGGCAGCACCCCTGCAAGTCCAGAGCTGACAGTTTCACTGAGATTTAATAAAGCAATCACCAAGGACAGCCAAAACACATAATTTAGTGCACTGGCACTGTAGTTGAAGAAATATTTCCCCATGCCTAATGCACAACACAATGGAATTTCAGCATTTACCAAGCATGCCAAGAACTTCTAATTACCTAATATGAACTTAGGCAAAGAGCCATTCTGTCTTAAGTTCTGAATTCAGTGAAACAGATCAGTGCATTGTTTCAAGAGAGTAGGCACAGAGTTTATAAAGGAAACGCATAATCGTGGAGCTCAGCTCTGCACTGCAATACACACCACTTAACAAAATGGAAAAGTTCATCAAGGCACCAACTTTTCTTTCTTAAAAGCCCACGGTAATGACACAGAAGGTGAAACATTAAATACAGGTGTCCAATTAAAACTCATTCTCACACACATGAATTCCTCTGCAGTTACATAATTACTCCAGAGCCAGGATATCTCTGCAGCAAAGCATGTTTTCAGTGATCCCAGCTCCTGCATACCTCAGACCCTGTGACTGTAGTGGTCAAACCCATTCAGACCAGCTGATGGTCACTTGACTCTCTGCACTATTTATACATTGCTCTATTAAGTGAAGCTTCTGATTGGGCTGAATAGATTTATGAAAATCCTGCCCAAGACATTTCTTAAATTGCTTTGCCAGAGAGCACTAGTATGAGCAAGCCTAGGGAGGTACAGGGTTGGCACAGCCTTCTGAAACAACTTCCTAAAGGCAAAACCACTCATTCTCAAAGGCCAACTAACTAACTTGGTTTTAAATTTTGATTGCTGATAAATGCAAACACAGTTACCTTTAACCAGGACCTATTTTTGCATTGACTTCACAGACATGGTCTTTGAAGGATATGATACAGAAAAGAAACTGACTTAGCTGCAAAAATCTATAAAGGATGCTGTAAATAATTACTTATTTAAGCATGCAAAAAATGACCAAGGCAAGTTGTAATTCAACATACATTAATTCAACATACATTTTACAGCCATAATAAAATAGGTCTCATAAGGAGTTAAGCAAACTGTTCACAAAATTGATGGAATAATGAAGCCTGCAGCTTTGAAGAGTGGCACAAAACTTCCATGGAAGGGTATAAGCACGAGTTAAGGTCCCTCAGCTAGGGGCTTCTGTATGCTAGGAAGTAATGAGCTAAATTTCTGTAATGCCTGCATTAGGACCACACTGTTCTGCAAGTGAGTACCATTCAGTTGTCAGCTATTGTTAGTGCATGCTCATACCCCAGTGTATTGTAACTGTCCTCTGGATGGTAATAGAATGTGAGAAACTGAATTAACTTATTCATCAAACCACGATTTTATGAGCAGTAAGGTAGAATTTTATATAAAGGCAGCAAACAGTGCCAGTGAAGTTTCTGTTTAGGCACACAGTGTTAAACAAACACCTTGCCAGAGGATTCCAGCTCCTTTTTTTACAAGACATATGGAAGGTAGCACTGTGCACACGAAAGGTATTAGAGAAACACCCACAGCCAGACCTGCTTGCATGGACACAAACCAAACATTTCTAAGCATGAGGCAGGGTTACAGTGCAGGAGGCTGCCAAAGCACAGAAAGGTGAAAAAGAGACTGATAAAACCTGTGTGTCCTCTCAGCAGCCACAGCCCCTGTGCCACTAGGGTTTGCCAGGCTCACTGTCCAGGAGCATTTTGGGCACACATCAGGGTGTAGAACATGTGCAGAACAGACCCACCCAGCCATTCAAGAAGCAAACAGCTGGTGCTCACAGCACATCAATATTGTTGTAGTAGAGATGCTAAGGATTCAACAGCCACCAAAGAATTATTTTATCAGTTTCTTAGCTAGCTTAATTCTCTTTTTCTAAACAGCATGCATGCTCCTTGCAACAGCACACCCCCAGCATGCCAAATATCAACAATTTGACTAGCTGAAACATGAGCAGAAACTAAATGGGTAATCACAAAAGATTGTATTTTAGTGCAGATATAATTCAGCTGAAGTTAAGACTAAATACTAATAAATTCTGATGCTGGGTGAAATGACTCAGGCAAGCCTCTCTCAATACCCCTACAGCACATAATCTTTGATGGCTGGGCTCTGAAAGCCCTGCTAGGTCCCTGCCATGCAATTCAATCCAAGCTATCACACAGTTCCACCCTCTACAGTACCCAGTCTGTGTGGAAAACAGGGGCCCTCATCTTTAGTAACACTGTTATTTATTCATGCTGGATACTTAACGTGCAGAAAATATCAGGGAAAGAAAATACCAGCATGAAATGGCAAGCACCTAGTAAACAAGTGAAAGCATACCAGGGATGAGACCAGTCTGATCCAGAAGTTGGGTAACAAGCCAAGTGCCAACAATTTCCAAGACTGACTCTCAGCACTGACAGTGTAATCCTCCTGTATCCTTCTCAAGGACCTACTTAGAAGATAATTACTCTTCTAAGAGCAGTTAGTACTCATTTCAGAGGAGAACAGCATTTGTGTTACTTGAACTTCACAAAATAAGGTACTTAATTAGTTATGGAGGTGATGTTCCAAAGCCACCTGGCCCTGTATCACACCCTAAATATGCAACAGGAGGGTGGTGAATAAAAATTCATTCACTGTCCTGTTGCCCACCATCTCCTACTTGCCTTCCTGTGAATTCAGCTGGGGGAGGCAAACACACACTCCCCCCCTCCCTTTCAGCCAAGTGTAATATGAAACTTAAAACATAAAATCTATGCTGAGAATTTAAAATGTTTCTGATCCTTAAACCCTTAAAATGTTCCCTGTGCTACAGGGAATGTAACTCTGGCCTCCAAGCAGACCTGGGCAAGTGGGGAAAGAAAATAAAGTAACTCCTAGATAGGTGTTTTAAACTAATTAATCCTGTAGGATTATGAGTCTGGATTATAAAAATGGTTTGGGCATTGTTGTGCCTTATGAATCAGAGATAACTCAATTTATCCCTCCAAGCCATGCAATTTAGATGACAGCCACCTTTCTCCCTGGGTAGGTGCTAGAACTATCCCAAAAAACAGAGCAAGTTCACACAAGGTATCACAGTTTATCTTACACAGCAGCAATCTTTACCCTGGAAACACAAGGGGGCAAGTTACAAGTGTGTCAAAGAAAATGCAGAGTCTACAACTTCAACAAAAACACACATAGTCTTAAGGTGGATGCCAGAAAAGTCACCAGGGGACATCAAAGCCATCAGAAGTCTGGAAATCTGAACATAATACCCAGACTACAGTGCAGATGCAGTTAAAGTCTCCAAAAAAATTGAAATTAAACCAGAAATTATGTTTTAGATAAGTGTTCTACAAATTACTTAAAAGATGAAGCACCTTTCAACAACCAAAAATTAAGTTTGCAATTCCTCAAGTGTTAAGAAAGCTTTGCAAGAGACATCTGAAAGCCAAGGGCACATTTTATCTTGCCTGAAGATTATCACATGACAACAGCAAGCTACTGTGCCACAGATACCAAAATGTGTGTGTTTATCCCACAGCTAACATGACTTTGCTTCCTTCAGACCATAAATGGTGAAGAGAAATATGTTCAGCAGAAAAGCAACAGGTACATGTACTAAGAAGTTTCCTAAAATACGCATCTATTCTGCAGAACCCAGGGTGATATTTACTGGTATTAAATTTGCATAAAGTAATAGTCACCAGCAAGTCACACACAGGTTACAAACACCAATTCATGCAGCTCTAGACAGGTAATATTCTATATTTAACTGAGGAGAAAGCAGGAATGGGGATGTGTAAAGGACAGTGGCATCAATGCTGCTGAAGTTAGTAAGATTCTTATTCCAAATTGGTACTCCCAGCAACACTGGAAGAAGTCACACAGTTCTAGCTTTACAAGTTGACCAGCAGAGGAGTTTTAAAGTATGCAGAGAATTAAGGATCCCTAGGGAAAAAAAGGATGATTGTGTTTTACTGAAACAACCATTTAAATGAAGATCCCCTGCTCCTTCCACACAAATACACTTCACTGGAGTGCTCAGGTAGAGAAGGACACAGCCTTTGCAGGGGAGATGGATGGCTGTCAGTGCTGCTTTACCTTCTTTAAGCATTCCAGCAGAAAGGCCTGTTTGGGTCTGGGGCTGTGTGACATGGGCCACCAGCTGAGCTGTGTCACAAGGCCACTCACTGAGTGACACATGTAAGTCAAAGCCAGGCTGCCCTCTCATGCCTGACATCATACAGATAATTAAGAGGGAGCCAAAACACAGGGCTGCATCCATCAGTGCAAAGGCAGTTTGTACACAGTGAGTGCTAATCACTAAACTTCTAGAAAATGTCACAGCAACCATGCTAAAAAAGCACAAAAGTCTGGGGAAGTCTTAAATGGGATCCTGAAAAAAACCCACAAACCCACGACCTTAGTAGGTCAAAAAATTCATGTGAACACATTATGACATTAAAATTTAACTTTGATTTTATCTCTTTTTTCAAAAGGGGAAATACAGAACTTGGAAGAAAAGCCTGAACTTCTAGAAATATTTTGTGCAAGTGATATAACTCCCACAAAACAGATTAGAGGAGGCACCAGCTGGAGAAGCATCTTCTCTCATGGTAGATACAATCTCTAGGCTGTTTTACCCACTCAGAGTCTTGCTAAGATTATATTTTAGTTTTTCCATAACATGGACTGTTTTTAGACCATCTCCAAGAAAACGGCAAAAATTAGCCCAGGACTGTTGTGTAAGATGTGACTGGAAAGAACAGAAAAGTAACTCACTCAAGTATCCAATTAATTGGGATACCTCAAGAATCTCAGGAATACTCAAAAATTCAAAAATATATTCAGGACAAACAGGAGGAAATATTGTCCTTCACCAAGGTGACCTTAAAATGAAGAAGGCAAATTTTTTCAGGGCAGGCAGTGACTATGGTGACAGGAGTTCACAATGCTGAGAAAAGGAATAAGGACAAGAATACCAGTGGGTTTGAACAAGGCCTCTTGAAGGGAAATCCTGGCTAATATGGAATATCAGTAATATCTAATCTTGTGTGGATGGATTGCTGATAGGTTCAGGCTATGACAAAACAGCAGATGACAGCAATCATAAGGTGGTCTCACTTTTGAGCTGTGCATTAAACAGTATTTGCTACCAAAGCTTTGAGATTAACACCCCACTACAACAGTGTGTAGCAGTGGACAGTGATTAAACTCATTCTGCAATTTGAGAAGGTCTCTTGGAGAGTTATGAACACTGTGTTACAACAGCAGATTTAACTGGAGCTTCTCATGACATTCCTGATGTGGCCTGAACAAGCACTGCTGCAGGAGTGTGTGGCTGCAGGTCCAAGTGGAGAGCTCCACTGAAAAGCCATTATTCCTGGTTCCCAACATGCTCAAAACACCATCTCAAAGCAGAATGAATTTCAGAAACCCAGGCTATACCTGCTCTATTTCACCCAGTCTGACTTACTGCAATGCTTGCTCATTAGTCACTGTTAAATTCAGCTACTTAACAGGACATCTGTTCTAAATGCAAGAATTACCTAGTCTTACTCCTAGAAACAGGAGCAAGTCCTGGTTATTTCTCTGAGAAGTTTTAAGGGTTCTGTGGGATTGTTTGCTTTTTTTTATTCCAAGTAATTTTAAGGTATTCAAGTACTGAATTAGCCACAGTACACTAGAATAAACAAGACAGCATTTTTGAATCAGATCTACTCCAACTCAACAACTTTCTGCCCAAAAGGGTTTTTTCATAATCAGAGATGCAGCATGAACAGATGACAGCAGAATATTCTCTTAAAGGTAGGGTTTTAAAGACCAGGACAGCAAGGATGATCAAACAACCCAAAGATTTAGGGTACATCAGAACACTACAAGCATTTAAAAAGGGCAAAACTCAAAACCAACTTAAGTATGAATCAGCAAGCAGAGGATGCAGACCAACCATTTCAGGTGTGTTTGCATCAGTATTGTAAATGAAGACTGCACTGCAGAAAGGAGATTTGTTTCACAAGTGAAGTGGTCTCCAGCCCTCTACAGCTGCAAGACACACTGACATAGGTCTGTCACTGCATGTTTTGTTGGTCTAAAAAGAGAAATATCAGTAGCAATCTCTGCAATAAACACAGAAGATAAGTGTCAGAGAGTTCTATATTCATGCACAGTAGTTTATCTAAATGCAAGGTAACCTGGACAAGGAAAGTAACATTCACTGCAAAATATTGTACAACAGTCAGGAATGTGTCAGATGCATTGCTGCAATTAAGTTTAATCTTTGAGGCAAAGCCTTTAGAACTAGATTCCTATTACAGGTCAAGATGACACTGAGAAAACTTAAATCTAACAGAACTGAAATGTGACCATATCAAATTCAGATCACACACTGCATACTTTTATTCTTAATATCAGATGAAGGAAATATTGCCTTTGTGGCATAACAGCTGTTAAAAATTCTGGATATTATCAAAGCATATTTTAAAAACACCAGGTAAATTTATACTGATAAATCATTAGGTAAAGTCTAGCTAAGCCTGATAGCTTGTAATGCCTAGCAGTAACACAAGAACAACTATCAAAAAGCCAGTCTCACTCCTTTCTAAAGATGAGTGGGGAAACCCAAACAAAAACACATGCATGAATATTTCTGATAGGCAGCAAGGATGACAGGCACTCTTGACTGTCCATTCTGTGTCTGCTAATGGCATGATCAGCTTCAAAGTTTTTTTATCTCTCTGCCCATAAGAGAGTCACAACTCCTGATATGAACACAAAGTAATGCAACAAAATTCCTTTTTCCTGTCAAATGTAAGGAAGGCTCAATGCTTACTAATAAAGCAGAGTCACTCACAAGCTTTAGAGTTATGGATAGCACAGCTTCTCCACTCTAATTGTTTTGTACCAGTACAGCACAGTCAGCACTGTAAATAATGCACAGATTTCCAGAGGAGAGACCTGAGAATTCTACACTCCAACACAGGTTCAAAGCATTTTCCCATCATCTGGTAGCAGCATTTTCCTCTAAAGGAAGAGTAAGTTCCCATTTGGAGACTTGCTTTGCCATCCCACTGTAGCAGCCTTTCAAAGGCTCCCAGGGGAAGCATCTCCCTACTCTTGGCAGAATGCCTCATACAGCATCACTGGATAGCTGGGAAATCCAGTGCACTGCAAGAACACAAACATCAGCACAAGATGACAATTAGATGGCAGAGCTGCACTTATCAGTAAAGGAAGTACATTAAAACAGTAATTTTGGAGATAATGCCATTCAGACCCTTGATCCTGGTGCACACAAACACAAACATAATATGTAAAAAACAAAACAACAACAATAACAAAAACACAAACAAGCCAAAACCACAAGAAAAAACCAAGAAATCCATGGTATAAGGCAGAAAGACTCTTGTAAAGTTGTTTAAAAATAAGTCATTCTAAATAGACAGAGATTCACAGTACAAGGCAGACATTTTCAGTGAAAGTAATCCCTCTGACATTTCAAAAAAGAGACTCTTAATAATTGATGCCTTCAAGAGAACTTACTTAGCTGAAGCTATATATTAAACCCCAGGAGATGCAGTACAAGTGTTTTTCACCACATTCTGTCTTAAGAACTAAGAAATAACACTACAGGTTCTAATGGCTTTAACTGCTTTCAATGCTAAAATGTGGTGAAGAACTAAATATGACCCAAAGTTTGTCAGAAGCTGTTTCTAACCACGTGTGTAGTGCCACCAGTGATCAGGCAGACATGCTAAAGGAAATCCTCCTGAAGAATAACCAGGCACTTAATCTGAATGGCAAGAAGTGCAAATTGTGAGGGAAGATGTAGATGGAAGCAAACCAGCCTTCCCATCCAGCACTGCCTGAGCTCTGACAGTGGCAGGACAGAGGAGTTAAAAGGTCACTTTCACAGTTGATGTGGGTTTCCTTTAAGATGCCTGGAAAATGACTGTGTTGACCACATCCACATTCTGAAATACTTTTTTGAGAACTCCTAACGAAGCTCCAGCCAAAGGAACAGGAACTGACTCATTTGTACAGTACCCATGCACTGCACAGTCACACTCAGATCTGTGTGCCCGAGGTGCACGTGGGCAGGGATGAAGCAGGCAAAGTTCACATGGAATTTGAGAGACTCCAGTCTGGGATTCTGCCCTGACACACCAGTGCTCAGCATGAAGGTGTGCTCACACACATCTTCATCACTGCAGCCTGCCACTCACTGTCAGCCTCAGCTCTGCTGTTCCTGCTTCTGAACACAAATTTATGCACAGAGCTGAAGGACTGCAAGCTGAGCTCCAGACCGTGAGCTGTCCGCAGTATTTCACTATTTGCAACTCAAACTAGCCATGAACAGGGAGATAAAGATAAATAAGCTGTTATGCTATTACAGCCTGTGTGTAGAGCAGAGAAAAAAAACCTAAACCAAGTGTACCTTTTAAAATGGACTTGGCTGTGTATACTGTGTGTGAATCAACTCAGCCCCAGCTATGTTTTACTGCAAGATAAAACAGTTCTGAAAGCGAAACTTGAAGGATCCAACAAATCATTTCAATATTTCCAATTCACTTGGCAGTTTTCAGTGCATGGGAAAATAGAATGCAGCGAGGGGAGCTCTGTACAGGACATATATACTACTGAGTATCACCTTGCAGCTGTTAGCTATGTATAGACTTGCAGAAAATAGGCATCCCATTTAAAACTCTGCTTTCTACAAAATAGGTGTGCCACTAGGCCATTGTTTAAACCCACTGAAACTGCACTGAATCATTTCCCTGAATAGCATCACAATGAAGTGGGTGTGTTGTTTTTAAATCAAGGTGTCTGCTAAGCAAGTTCTTTTAACAATTTTTGATTATCAGCACATCCCAGAAGCATAAGACCCATCTCTGAAGTTCCATAGAAATTACACTTACAAGCATAAGATGCCAAAGAAGCAGCTCTGCACCAAATAGATCAGGGAAAGTAAAGGGGGGATTCCAGGAAGAAAACACCTTTGGCCTAACTACAGAACTAGTTAGACCAACTAGAACTGTCCTAACTGCTCAGCATATCCACCAGAACCTTCACTGCTCCCATCTCACTGAGCCACTGAATGCAACCCTTTAAAAGCAGATTTACCTGACATCCCAGGAATAGTTTTCCACATGGGTTTGGCTCTCCAGGCTATCACAAACAAGCAATTTTATCTGCAACATACAAACTTTCTGTTTGGAATTTTCCCCCCCTCCCCTAAATGAATATTGACTAAGAGTCCTTGCCCATATCTAGGCACCTTTTAATTGAAGTGTATTTCTGTGGTACTGAATTGCACACTGCTCCCCCACCACAGCATTTCTTTTAATCTCAGCCATGGACTAACAAAGTTACAGTAAGCAAGTTTATCAGGCAGCAAAAGCATGCTGGAAGTGTTCAAAGCAAACAAGTCAATCCCTGAAGTTACAAATTATTGAGGGGCATTCTGGCTATAACATGCAGAAAATCCTGGGGAAAATACAGCACTCATCTTGCTAATACAGCTTTTTTCCTCCCTCTCCCTACCAGATGAGGTAACCAAGAAGATGAATCCTGACAGAAGAGCAAGACATGCCACTTCATACTTAAAAGGCAATTAGAGGCTTCTAATTCAAATAAATTTCCACCTTCTGTACTCATTTTCTAGAGTATGATCCACATATGTTTTCAGGGGAATTTTGGTTATATAATAATGATACTAAAACACATCATTGACAAGAAAGAGACACCTAGATAGGATAACAGTCATAAGAGCTTTCTTTTGTGGTGTAAGAATCGAGTGGTACATTTCAGTTTCTTCTTACATAAAGGTTTCTCCTACCTTGCTGCTATTACTGACACATCTAGTGGAAGACATCACCTTCCACAACCAGGAAAGAGCCATCCCTCCCCATCATTCAGCCTACTGAAAACAGCTGAACAAAACCAACGAGGCAGTTGCAACCTGGAGCATCACCCTGACACCAGCACACCTTCAGTAAGTTTGTATATGGATTTCAGAGCCTCAGAGCTTCATTCTTCCTACAGCCATAAGCCAGTTGGGAAGAAGGCACTTTGATTTTCTGAATGTGACAGAAGAGTTTTGCTTTCTCCAGCTGCTGTACTAAAGAAGGCTTTAGTGAGACCTGCTTGATATTGCTCAGCAATTTCTGAGCAGCTCCAGCCAGGCAGGTGATCTCCCAGGTAAAGTGGTGTCACTAGTGAGAGACAAGCTCACCCTACACCTGCCTGACAAAGGGCAGCATTTTTATGTTCTGTGTGTGAAGATTGGGTATCATCAGTCATTTCAGCTTCTCAGCCATCTGAGCACCACAGAGCAGAGCCACACTCCTGCAGCTGACAACAGTGGAAGAGACTGGACCACTAGAGCACTCAAGTGAGCAACTCCTTTACAAGACACATAAATCACAGACAGCTTCCACCAAAAGATTGCCTGGGCTAAGCAGCAGAGTAGAAACAAAGCAGCCACTCATTTCCAGTTCCTCTCCCCAGCCACAAGGCACATCCTCCTGTCTGCTTGCACCAACAGATGCTCCCAAGACACTGCACTGCAGCTCAGTTCAGCTGGCACCTACTAAAGGAAGGCCAAAAATCTTCTAAGGATGCTCAGAATATCTTAAGCAAGGATCAATTCCCTGATAAAGCAGCTTAATACCTTCACAGTCCACACTGTGGTTGTTCCTGAGAGCAGCGAGTTTCTAACACCTCGCTCTCCTCGTGCCCTGCTCAGGCTTTCCCTATCACAACTGCAAACACTGTTATGCAATGTACGTGAGTGCTACATTTCCTATAGTTTCCGGGAGAAAGAATAAACATTGGATTTCATCCTCATTCCACAGCTGCTTGTGGGGAGGGAGGCCTCCCGTCCACTCCTTCCTCCCCTGAGGAATTTCGGAGGAGGCGCGGAGCTCTCTCGGCCAGGGCTCCAGCTCAGCCCCTGCTTCAGCTGCTGCCCACCAAACCCTGGCACTTCATCCCTGCAAAATCCCTGCCTGCTTAGGGAGCTGGCACCCTGGAGGCTGCTTTTGCTGGTAGAGGTAAACTGGAAGCAGTAATTGTTGATGGTAATCTAATTTTTTTCACTCACTAGGGACTATGTCAAGAGCAGGCTTCCAAAAAGAAGTCTAATTTCCACAGATTCCTCCTGAAACAATCAGAATGGTCAATATTCCCAAAATTTTTACCCTTTTTTTCCTAACTTGCTAGCACACATACTTCCCCTTCATATCTACCCAGGTAGATACTGGCAAATACCTCCAGTTTGTACCAAAACCAAGAATGACATCACATGATCACATTCATGTGACCATCTCCCATTCAAAGCATTCAAATCCCATTCAGTAAAGCACACCTCCAAATGCTGAGCCTTCCTTATCACAACATCATAATTCTTAACTAAGCCTGAAATTTAAAGTACTATTGGATATAAGCACTATAAAAGTCTGATCTTTTAAATGCTTTAGTCAGGGTTTTAAAATCTGTTCCCTCCCCCCCAAATATAGATTAAAAGGACAAAGCAAAATGGGCCTCTCAAATTAACAACTACTCCAAGTATTTGCAATGAAGGTAGAGAATAGAAATCATAGCCAATAGAAATAATTTCAGGTGTATTGCCCAATCCCACACTTGTTAGACAAGGGCACAAAAAGATTAGTAAAATACAAATATTTAATTATTCACAAGCCATCTAGACCTGTGATGATTTCCTTAAGGTGTGAACAGCTGGCTACAAAATTTAGACCAGATGTTGCTCTTAAAATGAGCACTGATTTATAAACACAGAGTTTCACCATGACCAAGACAAAACTGTACTACAGCACTATGCAGCTATTTATAGGAGATATTTCTGATGGTGAAGAAAAGTGAAACATCTGGTTCAAGATGATTATGAAACAGACAAATCTCATCACATAATAACTACAGAGCATAACTTTTCAAGAGCACAAACTGGTGTGCAAAAAGGAACCCAAAATTCTGCAGGAAGGTACTTGCACATGCAGTAGGCAGAATTATTGTAAAGATGGACTGTAGAGTGACCATTAGAAGGCCAACATAATTTTTTTCAGGATGTTGACTTTGATATTTCATTATGCAGGGAATAACTCCAGTCTGCAAATTCACTAGGAGGGTTGCATCACCGCCTAGTCCTGAAAGCAAGCATGTACTGTTGTAACACAAGTAAGAGCTCACATATTCAAAATGAAGGGGGTTTTGTTCTCCCTCATTTACAAAAATCTTTGGGGACAGCCAGACACTTTCAATATAGACACAGCCACAAGTAAGAGCTTGGCCTGGAAAACTTGATGGTTGAGATGTTCTAGCGCTCACTTGTGCTCTCATAGAGAAATAAAGAACATTTTAGAAATAGGGAAGAATCTGAACAGGGCTATACAAAATGTTGGTGAGTATTTCCATTTGAGAAACATGCTGCTTGTGCAGTGTTTCTAGGCAATAATTCTGTCAGATCATTAGTTTCCCTGGCTCAATACCTCATCTCATAATACATAGGATGAGCTGTGCCAATATAGTATATTTTTTTAAAAGAACAGCTACAGCTTCTTCCCTGAACTTGGATGCTTACAACAGCATATCTGACTATTGTGTATTATAGTCAAAGACAGAAGTTTCCACCTTTATAAAGAAATCGGGCTCAAAAAAAGAGAATAATTTCTAGGAGATTACAGAGCGTGCTCCCCTGTGCACCACACCCAGTCCCACCTTTTCAAATCTCTGTTCAGGCAATCACACGATGTGACTTTTGAGATACTGTGGGGATATAATAGTACACAAACTTGAAAAGGAGGTTTAAACTGTTCTTCTTGGACAAATAGTTTCAGTTCAAATTTATCACCAGGAATAGTCAGATTCAGCAGCATCTGTATTGTTAGGCAAGCCTAGACAAGGCAAGCTTTTCTGCTGGGAGTTGCACAACAGGGCTGTGTCAGTTATCTCTGAGAACAAGGCAGAAACACAGCCATCAGGATCTGCTTGAAAACTGTCAGCCTAGCCATTTGGGCAGGATGCTGGTCCAGAGAATCTCCTATGTGCCAGACAGAAGGTGTGAAAGTGAAAGAACAATTTGTGGGTCATCACTCCATCATCAACTTCAAAGTCATCCAGCAACTCTGTAAGATTACTTGAGTCAATTCATTCGTGAACTTTACATCATCCAGCTGAACCATAAAAGCAGATTTTCTGTCCTGAGACTGTTGAACTTTTAAAATACTGATATTTGTACCAGTAAATCACTTATTTCAATCTCTATTGCTCATCAGCCTTTATGAGCAATACTAGATCTTCACAGAAATGAGCTGATGATGATGTCCTGGCATTATGAACTGAAACCAATGATAAATCATATTTATCATATGTAGGAGACAGGAGAATTTAGATATGCACTCCACCTCTGTCTGTCCATGCAGCAGCTTAGGTTTAAGTTATTTTTATTGGTGTTGAGGATTTTCAACAAGACATTTAAAGAAATATTAACAGCCTATCACAAGCCTATAAAATTGCTACATCTCTTATACGTGTCTTTTTAAAGATGTCTCATCTTTCTCACAAATCCCAAGCAAATAAGTAATACCAGCTCAACTTTTCAGCTGTGTCAAGTAATTTGTAAGAACAAATCAAACATGGTAATCCCCAAAGAAAACTACTTCAATCACATTACACTGCATTTCTAACAAGTATAGGGGCAGAAGAACTATCTGCAGTACTAATATTACAGATGGATGAACAAAGTGTTTCTGCATTTGTAGAGAACAGACCCCACATAAATAAAGCAGTTTTCAAACCTCAATACAACTAGAATATAGAGGGGAAAAACTTGCTCAAAGAAACTACAGTGAAGAAAAGCAATCTAAAGGGCAACTCCTTCTTTTGCCATGTAATAAATGTAATGTATCTTCAGGGACTGGAAACAAGCATCCTTGCCTTTTAAATCTTTCCCTAAGTTAAGGCTAACTAGAAGTGCAGCAGCTAACCCAGCCCTCCATTCCTAGGCAGGGGAAAAAGTAACATCTAAGACACAGGGAACCATGGTACTGCCAAAAGCAATCCCCAGTGCCCCACTTGGGAGTGTGCATGTGCACTACTCAGACACTGAAATGTCCCATGGAACCCAACCTGCTCAAGATGCTACAGGGTGAGGGTGGCACACACCACACATTTGAAGTTTCCATGGCTCACTGTAGCTATTATAACAATTTCTGATCTCTCACTCAAAAAACCCATTTAGTCGCAAAAAGGTCTCGATATCCAGGAGGTCAGTGTGTGTTATGTGTGAGAGAGGAGAGGAATGGGGCATGCACCAGCACAGGGTCTAAGAACATCCAAATTAATGAGGCTGGAAGTTGTGCTAGCTGACAGTTCTGGGTGTCACCATGCAGTGCTGCTCCATCACACATGTGGAGGTATCCCCACACTGTCTTGCTGTCTACATAATCAAAATATTTTACAGAATCCACACATTGCTGAAGTGCTACCAAACAACTGAATAAATCAGGGACAGAGGTGAACCAGCCATGTAACTCTTTCAGCATCTAAGCTGACACAGAACTACAACAATCCCTCCCCCTCCCCAGAAAAGCTAATTTTATGCATTCCTCATGTTTCCCGTTCTCTACATCAGTCAGGCAACACCACTAGCAATAATCAGTAAGAACTGTTATTATGACACATAAAATTTCAGATTCCCCCAAAGCATTTTGTAATTCCAGGCATTTTCTTTTTTAAAACAAATATTTTCATTACATATGCTGACAGAAATCAGACAGCAAAAACTTACTAACAGAATGAGAGTAAAATGTGGTTTTGCATGAGATCATATACTACAAAATGTAAGGGTTTTTTTTTAATGAATAAACTGGAACAGTCAACAGTATGACACAAACCAAAGTACAAGTAACAGACATGATCTAAACAGAATTTGACTGGAACATGTTTATTTAATTCTCAAAATTTCAACTTATGCTTAAATCAGTCAGCTCTCACCTCATACAAGTATTTCAAAATAGGTGAGCGAAACCCAGTGGGAGGGGACTGATCATTTTAATAATAGACAACAAATCGATTGCAGTTAAATTTTTTTCGAGCACTGACTACTTAAACAGAGTAGTATGTGCTTTTTATTTTTGGGAGAGTGGGGGGAAGGGAGCAGGGGGACCTCTGGGAAGAATGCTAACCTTATGAATTCTTCCTCTGGAATTTTAATTGGTAAATCTATAAGTAAAAACGTACCCAGCTGCAGGGAGCTGCTCCCCAGCCCCAGCACAATCACAGAAGCTCAGAGCCGTGTGCTCAAGCCTAGAAACAGAACATTTCCCTCGGCTGGTGCCCAGCCACACCTGAGCTAAGGAGGAGATCCCGACAGCACAACTTGGATTACGCTCTTCCCGAATGGCGAAGCCAGAGTGCCTCTGGAAGACACGCTTATCTCACCATCTATTCTTTTTATTGCTGCTCTTATTAGACATTTCCTACTCGTTTTTGCAATAATTTTAGCTACACAACAACCTTGAGCTCTATTTTTATACGCAGCATTGTTCAAAGAGCTTCCGAAAATTGTATTAGGAAAGAGAGAAAGGCCTTTGAACAACCAAGACAAGCTTCATAACAGAAATATAATCTCAACACGAGCTAGTTTCTTTTTTCCCTTTTTGGAAAAATCTTCACATAGGGATCTCAGACAGACGAAAGCAAGAGATATAAAATAAGAAGCAGCGTTTTATGCATCAGAACCAACAGGGAAGACCACACTCTGCATGACACCTTTTAACCTGTAACCAAAGATCTTACCAAGTGCATGTTTAATAAGTTACAGCTCAAAAAGAAAGTAAAAATAAAGCTTACAAAGTTTTCACAGCAAATTTGAAACACAGGTTACAACTTCCACATAACATATCCATTCCTTACTTCTTGACCATACGCAAGGTCTACAACGTATTACAGGCACTACTGCTTCCCATCTGACTTGCAGGCAGTTTTCAATGTAGCAATTAGTGTACAGCATTAAAAAAAAAATTGAAAGAAAAAGGTTTCTATACGCACTCACACAGTAACATGGTTTCTAGGATCACACTATATTCGGAAATCTTGTAAAAACCAACATTCTGAATATCTACATGCATTTATATATCACTATATTTCTGCTTGTGTCTCCGAAGTACATTCCATTTTTTCCCTAAACACTGAGAGGATATTAAGTAACAAGCACGTGGGAAGTTATATCTAGTTTTAACACGCAGAACGCAAAGCGATCACGCTCAGCTCGTGATTTAAAGTCACTTCAGCTTCCACACACGAAAAAACAGTGGAAAAGCAAACTCACAGCTCCCGCAGCCCCGGCCTCCCCCCGCGCCCACCACCACCACCCGCACCTGAACCCCCGGGCAAGGAGAAAGGACTTTCCCCGCCACAAGGAAGTCGCAGGCACACGTGCTAAGGGGTACTTTTATCCAGACGGGGTTCCGAGAAACCTCCGAGCAACTTCCCCCTCAGCCACAGGAGGAGGAGGAGGAGGGGGCAGCCGGCAGCACCCGCGGCGCTCCCCCCACCACAGGTGCGCCCCTTCCTTCCCCAGCGGGCCGGGCGCTCCCGCTCCGCACTCACCGAGCCCAGCGGCGCTCCCCGCTGACAGGCGGCTCCCGGCAGCCCCGGGCCGGGCCGGGGGGCGGTGAGGGAAGGCGGTGAGGGAATGCGGGCGGGCGGCCCCGGCGCGGGGCCCGGCGAGGCCGCGGGAGCGGCGCGGAGCAGCGGCCGGCGCGGCCGCGCCGCGCTCTTATAGCGACCCGCCAATTAAGGGCGGCCAATCGGCGTGCGGCGGCCACGTGACGGGGCAGTTCCAATTACGGCGGAGAATTTTCTGAATTAGCGGGGTTACACAAAGGACACTCATTGAGGGGGGAAGGAAAAAAGGGCAGCGAGCGGGAGCGGGAACGCCCAGCCGGAGCCTGCTCGGTGATTTAAAGCAGGAAACTCCCTCGCCTCACACAGACACGGCCGCATTCAGCACCGGCCAGCATCTCCGCGGGAGGAATGTCTGGCGCACATTACGCTAATCCTCGCCCCCGAGCTGGGGTTTTTACACAGCCACCGCGGCCATCGCCTCGCCCGCTTCCCCCTCCTCGCCCAGGGCAAAGCGGCACCTCCCGCCTCTCCGCCAAAAAAGCGCTGTCTGTTACCTATATACACACACACGCATATACAGATATATTTTCGAGTATAAGCTGGAAGCGGCTCGCAAAGCAAAAGCTGATGGTGAGCGATGTGTGCCGGCGCTGCCCTGAAAAACTTCTGAGCGCGGCGGATGAGACGAGTCAATAAAAAACCGGAATTATTGAAAGGCATTACTGACCGATTAGTAATTAACAGCCCCCCGTGCCAGAAGAGGCTCCCGCAAGAGAAACGCGCCGGTGCTAATTAATGCTTTACGTTTTAATTGTGAGGAATTGCTGCGAGAAGAGACGGACAGTGTATGAAATCAGGCTGGCTCAAAAGCAATGCTGAAACCCTCACCTGCCCACAAACCCGTACGGAGCACAGGCCAGCACCTCCCGGCGCCTGCCTGAGATGTCACCGATGCCAGCGAGCCACGCTGCATCCTGGTTTTCCTGGCCTGCAGAAACACGTGTGGCCGTGAGCATCACACGGGTGCACAGCCGGAACAAGGGCCAGGCTGCCTGCCACTGACAAACCCTGCCAATCCCAATTTATGGGCAGGAAACGTATGCCAGGACTAACCAGCCGAGATGACTCAAGTCGCCTCTCCCCCACCCTCCTGTTCCACAGAACAACAGCCCTCTTTAGCAGCGGGGAGTAGGATCTCTTAGAGGAATGACTCAAAGTTGCTCTCAGGGGTAGGGGAAAAACCCCCACAGAACAGAAAACACCCAATTCCTTCCCCACCCCCTCCTCTTTTTTCACATTGTATTAATTAAACTCACAACAACTCTCCTGAGGTAACAAATACACTAAAGGGAAATCTAGTTGGACCACAAGATAAGTTTACTGAGGTCAAACCCAAGGGAAAACTAATCTAACCACATTTTCAAATTTTTTGGACTATTCCATAGACCAATAAAACCATAAAATGACAAAAACATCCTATCCTAGAATAGCATGAGGATAGCAAAAAATGTTATGTTTAATTAAAGTCAGATGACTTAATAAAAATTTCACACTGTGTACATACAAAACTCAGTATCACTTTTTTATCTGCTGTAATTTTTTTAAAGAAAATGATCACACGTTTTAAGCTTTTGGGGGTACTTTCTATCTTGGATTTAAAGTTATTTGATTAGAATAAAGAGATCAGAATACTTTATAAATCATGCCTATGGACATTACGCCAGTAAGTGATTTTTAAATAACGGATAGATTAGTTTAGGGAGAATAACATGTTCCATCTTCTTAGCAGACAGTGAATAAATCTCTCTTAAAATAGCCACGGGTTTTTTATTAACATAAAAAATGGGAGAGGCACTGTCCACCTCCATTGGAACTTTGGTGATAGATAGTAGCATTGAATATGAGACCTAGGATAACAGGTGGAGCTGCAGAAATCAGCAACTGGAAAGCAAACCAGCCAACACCTCCCTGAGGACTCTATAAATGTGACTGTATCCCCATCTTGAAAAAAGTTCCAGCTTCCTCACAGCTCCTGCAATTGAAAGATTGTTCCAGAAGTCGCTTCTGATGGTTTGGACCTTCACTTCTTTTTTCAAAATTTCCATCTTAAACTTATTCAGGGCCAGCTGCTGGCACAACATGAAGTGATCTGCATTGTCCTCTCTTTGCAAGAACAGTGCTTTTCCTTTTCCTGTGCTGTACCACAAATGCCCCCATTCTTCCATTCTGCAGCTCGCTGGTAGGCAGCAGTCATATCTGCCTTCGACTCTGATGAGATATTTTATGCTAACAATTTTATCATGCTCCATCTCTGAGTTCTCCCCAAAGCATTTATTATGAGGTTCTTCATGAAAATAATTTAGATTGAAACAATCAGTTCTTTTTGAATGGAAACCGTGACTCAGATGAGCCAAACACAGAATATTCCACCAAAGTATTCTATGTATAGCATTTGTGTGAATTCGTGTGGCTGAAGCCAGCCAAATAACATAAGTACTCCATAATGGAAAAGCTGATTAACCATTATAAATACTTCAGAAGTACATTTTAAGGTAAATCCTCATAATATCCCCATGAAATGGTAGTCTTTAGTCTCCTTTAGAAAATGAGAGGCCAGGAATACTTAAAACGTCTTGACCAACATCACAGAAGTTTCCATCAGGAAGTGAGCTGCACCTAAGGAGCTCTTGGCTGCCTGTGCCATGCCACATCTCCTGTAAGAGCACACTGTGCATCTCATTCCAACCTAGTGCTGAGCTGGATCACCTACAGTCACCTTCCATGTGGCAAAAACAGAACATTGAATAGTTATAGCAGCTGGTCTCTAATGGGGTAAGAAGTGCTTTCATCGTTGTCCTCATTGTTGAGAAATACTCTTTTTGGTAAAGTCAGTATAGTTGGTGGTGGTGTCATTTTTGGGTGGTTTTTTTGAGGGTCAGAGGCTGAGACTTTTGTCCTACTGCAGAATGAGAATGCAGAAAGGTGCATCACTGAATTGCTGGCAGTGATGGTCTGATTTCAGCAACTTGGCCATTCAGACATGACTGAACTTCATGTGGATTCCCTCTGTCGTGTTCTCTGGGTGCTTTAACACAGAAACCCAACAAGAGCAGGGAGGCAGAGAAAAGGGAACGTGAGAGGGAAGGCACTGTGTTCTTCACCCTGCTCTGTGCCCCCTCACAGACAAAATCTCCCACCTATTCTCCCTCTTCTGACCATTTCCTCAGGAGACCTGTTTCTCTTTTGTCTGAGCAGTGACTGTTTCCTACTGTAGTTAGCAGTGACTGTTTCCTACTGTAGTTAGCAACCTCTCCCAAATATTTTTCTCTTCTGACTTTCTCACCTTTGTGTCTTGGTCCAAACATGACAGATAAATTGCCTGATTGCTTTTGAGATGCTTGCCATTGGTGTTGGACACGGGCAGGACAACGATGGTACTGGACATTGGTCACTGGTGTTGGACACAGGGACAGGGCAGCGCTGGTGCTGGATGTTGGTCATTGGTGTTGGACACAGAGGACATCCAGATGACAACATGGGCAAGAGGAACTGATCCTATCAAGATTTCAGCACTCCACAGTGCTGCCAAAGGCCACCATCACCACACCTCTGGGACTCCTGCTCGCCAGGGGAGTCAGACAGCCCAGGCTAGACAGTTCCCATCTCATAAAGCCATGAAGCAGGAGAGGGAGAGGAAAAGGCAGCACAGAGAAGCACAGAGACCACACGTGCAAGACCACTTGTCACTCTAGGTCACGTTTATTTATAGCAGTACTTTGTGACCAGGAGTGAAGATGAGGAAGATCTGAAGATCTCAGGACTGGGGAAAAAAGCAGACTCTGGTGTTTCCCTGAGGAAGGGAGGGAGCTCCCCAGTAAAGTGACACCACCCTCAATGCTAATTGCACTGAAGGCCCTCCTCTGCCCGAGGGGAAGAGCCCAGCCCACGGGGAAGCTCCCAGCACCACTGGGACGTGTGAACCAGGAAAAGTCACAGACCATGGATGCATGTGAATGTATGGATCATTTCCTTATAGCACCATGCAGAAGCAGAGGATGTTAGGAAGAGGAGAAAAAAATGAATTTTCTCTTTTCTCTCCTACAGATCCCCTTCCTTGTCGATATTTTGAAAAAGTAAAGCTTGTAAGCACAGACACAAAGAAACATGCATCATTTAACTAGAAAGTGAGCAAGTCCATGTTTGTTTATTTTTCCTTTGGGTAAACAAGTGATGTAGGTTCTTAGAACCTTTGCATTTAAAAAGCCAAACAAAACACACAAACAAAGAAACAAACAAACAAAAAACCCCTAAAACTGAATCCTCTTTGATATTTACCCTTAAGGTATGCCTTATTTGTCTGTTTCAGTGAAAGTGGAAGGGCTGTACTAGCACGCTTGGCTGAAAATGCACTTTTTCCCACCAGCTTATGCAAGTTATGGTACCTGCAGTGACTGATTCACAGCATCAGTGTGCAGGAAGTCCCTCCGTGCTCAGTGTTATACACATAACACACGTCAGCTTTCAGAGGCACTGAGCTGCTCCTAATTTCCACCGGGATTGTTGGACTGCATCACCTCTACATTCCAGCTCTGTGTAAACATCTCTTTTTCATGTATAAAACATCTCCTTTGAATGCTGGCAGTGTCTGATCACAGGAGCTGAGCTGTGCTCAGCATTCAGCTCTTAGGGAACACGGCTTGTCAGATACAATGATGGGCAGAACTGTAACATTTGTGTTTCCAGCGGTGGGTGAAGACAGGAGCTTTCCACCACCCATCCACAGAGGAATCTGGCACAAGCCTGTAGGAAACACGGCACGCTGCTACACATTTGTGTAATGAAAGAACTGTAGCTTTTATCTCTTCTTGGGGAAAAGCTTGTTAAGGATACAAAATTAAGATTAATTAAGGAACAAATAATATTAAAGTGAGGTCTTCTGGTGTTCCACTTCAACAAACAATCCCTATATATGGTTTTCTCAAATAATTTTTTTTTTTTTCATAGACTCACAATTACAAGAACCTGGCCAGTTTTAGCATCGCTTGCTGCAGCTCTGCTGGACTGCTAAAAGCAAACACGACTCAAGACCAATGCAGTGCTGCTGTCTGCTAAAGTAGCAAGAAAACCAGAGTACTGCTGCTCCTCTATGGCACTTGTGAAAAGGAAGTCTTGTTAGACTCTTATCAACAGAAGTAAAACAGCAGCTTGAAGAAGGATTTCATTTGCTCCATTTCTAAATCAACTTTTTCAGACTACGGTGACACAAATATACAGTGGGTGAGGGTGGGGGAGGTTTGGGTGGGAGAAGGGGAGGATGGAGGAGGACAGGGTTTTATGCCAAGAGCTGAATCATAACCATGTGAGTAATTTTGTTGGGTTTTTTTTTTTCGTAAGGGTATGAATCAAATTAAATTTGTTTTGCTGTGGGTGAAGGAAGAGAGAATATAATAGCATGAATCAGAGCTATCATCAAATATGTGGCACAGACTAAAAATTAATTACAATTACTGCGTTCTTGTAAAAAGTTTCTGCTGGAAGATGCAGCAATTTTGTTAATCGATATAATCCATTTAAAATTCACAGGAATTAAAACCTTTCAATTACTTTCCTCTTCCTTTTAATTTTTTCTCCTATTATACCAAGGGAAAGATGAGCATCTCTGAACAAAATCTTTCTTCATCTGTTAGAAGCCTTTTTGCTCCAGTGGTAAAAAGACTGCTGCTAATAATGAAAATTAGATATTAGACCACATGTAGTCGCTTCAGTCAGGACTAGCTCAAGAATGCAAGTCCAGGGAATACATGATTTACCTTAGCACAGATGCTTTATTAGGCATTCTAATAAAGACAACTTATTTAGTGAACAAGCCAAACAGAAAAACACTCAATATCTCTTTGTCTTTTCCTGTGAGAGTGAAACAAGGTAATGGAAAAATGAGTGGTTTTTACACTTTGGAATAACTACTTAACTATGAGATACTGGGTAAAGAATAAAGGGCTTATACCATAAAACATCTATTAAAGAGGCCAACACAAATACTTGGGAACAAACCCATGCATTATTAGTTACTAGTTAGATAGATAACTAAGGATATATATGTATTTTTGTACTAGTGAGGGACCACTGATTTTGATAACTTAAAAACTTTGCCTCCGAGCTTCTAGTACGGAGAAAATGTTATTTAATTCCCTGTCTGAAAAACACAATAAAGCCTCAGCAAGGCATCATTTGGAATCAATTCCTCCCCCTAAACAACTCCAGATCTTTCCCATAGTAATTCTCTTGCACGTGCCCAGTAAAACTCTCTGCAGAAAGGACGGGTGTACAGCATGTTCAGGAATTCAGCTGAACCACCAGCCTTAAGGACGCGACTCCCAGACAGACAGAAAACTTCTGTCGAGCCCACTGCAGCTGCTGGGACTCTCCAGGGCTGTGTGTGGGGGAAGGAAGAAAATGGAAGACAATCCCCTCAGCCATTCTGGAAAACCCCCTCTGACCATCTCAAACACGAAACTGCTGGCCCAACAAGCTCCTTGCTGCCTCGTGGAAGCTGTTCCTCCTTTTTTGTCAGCATCACTCAGCACCCAGGTTCACCCAAACCTCTGCCAAGTAGGACAAAAGCCCAGACAACTTTGCAGTGCTTGGTGAGAGGCAGATTCAAAACATCCCATGTGGATCATCCCACAGCATCTTCGATTATCCAGCTTATATTTATATTAATATATATATAAAAATTATATTATATCCAGATTATATTATATTATATTAAGGATAATCCAGATTATCCTTACAGCATCTCACAGTCTCACCTCACAAGCAGGACATGTGAGGGGGGACAAAATCACTCAGAAGATGTCTTTGACACTGCCACCCAGGACTGCAGGATTACCAGACAGCAGCACAGGCTGGAATGACTCTCTAGAACACAGCAACTGAAACTCTCCAACAATCCTTTAAAATCCCTCAAAATAGGAATTCTCCTGCAAAGAGATCAGTGTCACTGTGACAATCAGTATTTTGAGATGGTCTGGTGGTATAATAAGAATATACAAATTTTTTTCTTTATATTCACAACCTCAAAGAAGACCAATTCCCCCTCACTTGCCTCAAGACAAAAATCACTGATGTTCCCTAATTTTACTTGCAATGAAGAATAAGCTCCAAGCAGAAATAGCAGAAATAAGCAGAAATAAAATGCAAGTTGCCAGAAGTTAACCAGAGAAGATGCTTAATATCTCTTCCTGAAGGATAAATCAGCATTTTTACCATAGCTGTGGTCATCTTTATTTATTACACAATAGCTTACCACAGGCTGTGGGTTGTTGGGCTTTTTTACATTTCTGGTTAAATTATTTCTCAACTACTGTGTAGAAACCAAACTTCTCAAATGTCCATCCTCCTTATTTTGGCATACAATGGCAAAGCTTAGTAGGGACTTTTATAGGACTGTCCTATCCACACCACTTGGTAAATTCCCAGCTTTCCGTGGCAAAAAGCTGCCATTTCTTGTAGTTGTTAGAAAGGTACAGAAAGGAAAAGAACATTTTTCTTTGGCAAAAAATTACTGTATACCAATATTGATCAGAGCAGTAACATTCTCAGCCACTAAACAGAAAAGCTCTTACACCTCAGTCCCAGGTATTAATCATGTTTTAAATATTATTATTATTATATGCAATATAATTTTGTGTATGTTAGCTATGAGGTTTTTACATAGCTGCTAGAACATATCTTTTCTACCAGCTCTTCTCAACCATCTCAATGACAAATTTCAAAGAGAGCCTTCTATCTAGGCACTTGGCTACAAAACCATATTAAGGCTAGAGAATAATTTTTATCCAAGTACAGAAAATAATATACTTATGCACTTAGCAAAATCATTAGGGATTTATCTAAACACTACAGATTTTTGTAGAAAACCTCCTGTAAATGCAATGGCTTTAAATTAGAACATATATTACTACTATTTGTTTACTTTAATGGCTTAAGAAATATTTCTGAAAGTAGCCTTTGAAAACTGAAATTCTGTTTTGGTTTCAAAAAAATCCACACATCCTTCACATTTTCAGAATTGCTGGAACAGTTCAAGAAAAGACGATGGGAAATTCCATTTGAAAATGCCAATACTTGCAAATACAGTTTGAAGCATGGGATGGGAACATCATCAAGAACAAAGAACAAATACTTCTTCACAATTACACATTTTGTTTCTCCAATCCTATGAAGAAAAGCTATAGGAAGGGGGAGTGTGTGGGGATGTGAGGAAATGGCAATTGTAGTCAGGAACATAACACACCACTCATAATAAAATAGAGAACTTCTTTCTTTCAAAACTCATAGACACAGTGCAACCCTGGGTACAAACTATTGCTTGCCTTCCAGTGCATTTTTTATTCCTGCCCTGTTAAATTTAAAAGGCAGTCCAGGATTATGAGTTTTGGTGACTTCATAACGGATGCACATGTGAGTTTTTAAATTAGCCGGCGATGCCTGAAACGCATTATTTGAAATTTGTTTCAAGGCATGCTTCAGGAGAGAGAGGTCTTAGCACAGACAATCCTGATCTGGCACCTCTTCCAGAGCTAACAGGAGGCATTTGATTTGCATGGATTAGTGAAGCCAGTGCAGGCTGATTCATGTGCCTGCAACAGCTCCTGCGCCCCAGAACTGCATCCAGAGGAGGGTCACAATACTAATAAACGCAAAATTAATTTCACACCTCCTAAATTACAAGGCAACTCTTATCAGTGCTAGACTGTGAGCTTCTAGGGGCAGAGACAGCCTTGTCTGTCTCTCTTGCAGAGCATTAATCATGCTGTGGGTGCTCAGGGCTAATAAGACGCACATAAATCTATTCTGATGTGGTTTTTTGCCACTTCAGACTCGAGGAGAGTCACACACACGCACAGACATAATCTTACCTCTCTACCTAACACCACACTAATGCACCTAATTGAAAAAACAAGTCTTGATAGGAACAGAAAGGCTTTGTTTTTGTTTATGCCACCCAGACAGAGTCTGTGGCTATACAATGCAAATAGTTGGCAAAACCTAAACCGCAAGTATGCAGCAGCACTGTGAGTAATAAAGATAATGTTTGTATTTTGTTTATGAAGAGCCCTAACCAAACACTAAAGCAACCGTACCGAAACCAAACAACACTCAGATCTTTAGAAAGACTTCAGAGGATCCAAATAATATAATTTAATCACTTTGTTCTTTAACAATCTAAACATCACTTAAAATTTACAAGCAGTAATTCTGTAAGTAAGTTCTCTGAGCTGAAAAATGGGATGTAGCCAGTTGCCTTTTTCTACCCCAACTATTACAGTTCAAACAAACGAAGCTCTATTACTGAGGGAAAAAGAAAAAAACACCTTACAAAATTCCCTTGCCCCTAAGGTTGAGAAATGCTGTATTGCTCAGCCAGCATGGAATTCCTCCCTCTCTGGAATCATGTGAAAGTATGCTGCAGTTACTTCACCAGGCTGAATAATCTGCATACAACTTTGACAACACACCTGCACTTCTGTGTGGAGTGCACACAAGAAATGTATAAGAATGGATAAGAAATGTATTCTATACTTAAAAAAAAAAGAAAAAGAAAAAGAAAAAAAGAGATGCTGAGGTAAGACTTCTTGCTAGGAAAACCTAGGATCCATCTGGTTCCTCCCCACAGGGTGCACCACAGGCAGCCTGGACAGCTGTGCATGACTGTCCCTGAAAGATGCTGAGCAAAACAGCCAACATGTACCTTAAAAAGCAGAGCCTGGTCTGTAATTCCACTCTTTCCAACCCCTGTGTGTGTGACATAATTGAGCAAAAGAGCCAGCACAATCGACCCTGCAAGGAGCTGCCCAACAAAACATGGGGACTTCTCTGGCTTGGAGAAGTCCCAGTAAGACTTCAGCAAGAATCGAAGTGTAGAACAAAGCAGCACTCAGCTCCTCCTGCACAGAGCTGAGACACTTCATTTCCTAACCCGTGGTTCTGAGCTTCCACAGGCAGCCCAGAGCCCTCTGCTGATGCTGCCAGGCAAGATTCAAAACCAGGGTTGCAGCTGACCCAGACCTGCTCAGCAGTCAGGTGCTTAAGCAGGGCCAATGCTGACCTGCTGTTACCTGCCTGAATGGCCAGGTCTGGGTACATCACCCCATTTTATAGGAAATGCTTTTTGCATTTACCTTGGCTGCTGTGACATGACTGAGGCCAAGTCTGCTTGGGCAGAACCTTTTCTCTAGCAAAAAATGACCACAAATGACATCTTGAAGAACTACTCTGCACACATGTGGAGAAGATCAACAGAAACATTCTCTTCCAAACAAAAAAAAGACTCCAGCAATAGTAAATCTTCTACTCTTAAATCTTCTTCTCTAAGCTGGCTATCTTGTCCTAAGGAAAATCTTCTGGTGATCTGGCTAGGCAGGACATGGAGAAAGAGCAGAGATTGCCTTCTCCTCATGTTATCCACCCTGAAATCACCACTGTGAGAGAGGCTGTGTAGGGTGAGTCTTTGCTTACAGGGTTTCTCAGGGAGAGCCCTGGCAAATATGGCACTGGGAGATAATATCCCTTGTCTGATTATCACCCCCACATGCTTAGGGACAATTGTGAAACACTCCTGTGGAAATCCTATAAACCTGTAGCTGGAGAGGAAAGACCAGCATGGGATGTGTGTGTGTGTGTGTGTGTGTGTGTGTGTGGGAGGGATAATCAACAGCAGAGCAGCAGGTAAAGGGAAAAAAAAAAAAAAACCAAAAAAACCTAAAACCAAAAAAACCTTAAACCAAAACAAAAACAAACCCACCCAAAAAAAAGAAAGCACCAGGAGTAGTTGACATGTTCACAAGGATGGTTTCCCTCCTTCTATGCCCCTAACATTTCCTTTCTCTTCTGCACTCACCTGCTTTGTAAAGGGAGCCACATCACAGCCATTACTACAATTAAATGGGCAGACTGGGAGCTCTGCACAATCTTTTCAGTGTTTGTCTGGCCAATACTCCCAAAAGTGGCACCTTGGTAACTCCTCATCAAAGCTCTTTAAGCCCCCTGTTTGCTCAATAGCCTGAAGATCCCATTCATAGATCTCTGCTGGTAAAACACCTGTGAATAGCCACTAAAATCCTCAAGAGCAGACAAAAAGTGATCAGCTCATGTTCCTTCATGTCACAGACATCATCAGCTCTGTTATTGAATGTTCCTTGCCTCCAACACCCAAACTACTCCGTTTCACAAGGAGAATCCTTTGGTTAAACCCTTCCCACAGCCAAAGTGTGCCTGCACATGGATTTTCAGCACTCCCAGGGCACTCTGGCAGAATCTACACATAATGGAAGGTGGCATACTTAGGTATTCCTGGAGCTCTGTTTGCACCTTCCTGCCCCACTGCAGTCCTCCTGTGACACAGATGCAGCAAAGTTTGGCAGGATTATTATACCCCATGCCCAGGAATCTTTTGATTTCCTGCAGGCTCTGAGTGTCCTGCACTTAAGTCCAGGACAGCTAACCACTCAGACGCCTCCACAATTAAATGTTCTGGGAAGCAGGTTAGATTAAAAATACACTGTAACAAACATCTTAAAATATGTCTGCTCAGTCAAGTCTGAAAGGCAAGTGGTGCTGGTACATTAAAGTATTCCTGTTCACAGGGTAGCTTAAAAATACCTGATTTATTGCTCTTTGGCAACATTGTGTCTAGAGATAATCAACCAGTCTGACCTCTCCTACACTGAATAGACTGCACAATATCATTCTCAGGGAAATACTGCTTCACTTTTAGATATCTTGTTCAAAGCATGAATGGTTAGGTTATTTTCTCATCTTAATAAATGATGTAAAACCTCCGGACATATGGTAGCATTTGTAAGCTTTTAAGCAAGCAGTGATAACTTTCAAATGTTACTTCCCCTCCTCCTCCTCCACTACATGAAACAAATATACTGGAACCCATTTAAATCTTAGTGACAAACACATTTAAGAGAGACTAATTCCAGTTAAAGTTTCCAAATGTCAGATGAACACGTTACATAATTACACCAAAAAAATGAAGAGCAGATGAATTCTAATTCTCATCATTGGTTGAAAAAGTGCCTGTATATTTCCAATAAGGATTGCACAACTTTATGAGACAATTCTTGTGCCCAAATTAGCAAGGAACAAACAAGTGTCAGCTCATACTTACAGGGACATCTGACAAGTATCATTCATGCTAACTCAACACTACCAGATTAGAGGATTGCTGCTGTCTCATTCAGTTTTTGAGTATCAATCCACAACTGCTTGATTTTTTTTCTAGTTAAAGATCCATAGCAGAGCTCATTTCTGAATAATGGTTACAAACTGTCTGTGGACTAAGGCTTTGGTTTCTCAGAAGCAGAAAGCCACAAAATTCATAAATGGAGGTATGGCATCACACATGTCAAGGTACTTAAATCAGGAGAAGTCATCTCCAGGAAGAACATGGACCTGTTGCAGCAAGTCCAGAGGAGGCCATGAGGATGATTATGAGGGTGGAGCACCTCTCCTATGAGGAAAAGTGGAGGGAATTGGGATTGTTCAGCCTGGAAAAGAGAAGACTTTGAGGTGACCCAGCTGTGGCATTCCAGTACCATTCCAGCCACAAGAAAGATGAGGAGGGACTATTCACAAGGACCTGGAGTGACAGGAGGAGGTGTAATGGATTCAGACTGAAAGAGAGGAGGATTAGATCCAATATTAGGAAGAAATTATTGACTGTGAGGGTGGTGAGGCCCTTGCACAGGTTGCCCAGAGGAGTTGTGGATGCCCTGGAGGTATTCAAAGCCAGGCTGGACAGGGCTCTGAGCAACCTGGTCTAAGTGGAAGGTGTCCCTGTTGGGGATGATCTTTCAGGTCCCTTCCAATCAAACCCTTTCTGTCATTCTGTGACTCTAAGCCTTTGCCTGCTGTGTTCTTTGGAAAAGCAAAGGTGCATTTTCCCCAGGAGCTTTTTACATTTACCAGATTTTCTCTTATTATCAAGAAAAACAGATGCCCTCCCCAGAGCACGTAGCAGAGTCACACTGGAGTGGTTCAGACATCCTCTCTGATTGAATGCTGTACTGTCATCCATTATTACTCAAGGCCACTCATAGCATGCATTAACATTTATAAAGTTGGAATCTATTCAGCCTGTCCACCCAATCGCTGACTAACTGGGTGTTATTACTTGAAAAATAAATCTCACAAAAAGGGAAAACAAAATAACCTGGGTACACAGAATAACACAGTCTATGTTCTCTAACACAAGCATTACTAATACTGAATAAATGGGCAAGTATTTAATCTGTAACAGCCTCTAAGCTTCTCACAGAACAAGAAGAGTGAAGACTGCACACTTAATATTATTTTGCACTTTCATAACTGAGAGGAAAACGAAATAGGCAAATAATTTCTACTAGTTAGGGGTTAACTAGTTAACTAGTTAACTTATTGCTATTCCTTTAAATTAAAAAAGGTGCTGTGTGCTTCAGGGGGAAACAGGCACCAGTAGCAACAAGCTGTTCAGCACTTTGTGCCAAGTGCTCACAAGAACACTGAGCACAGAACACATCCAGAGCTGCAGCAAGCCAGGCTCAGGAAACCTCAAGGTGGAAGAAACACATCTTGCACCACCTTGATCCAAATTAAAGAGATCAAACCTTAGCCCAAAATGTTGCTCACAAGGGCTTTGCTTGCAGCAAATACAATGTAAATTTGCTTGAATTGGAAACCAAGAAAGGCTGCACTCCTGGAGCCGGGCAGTATCGGGTTAATGCACAGAACCTTCAGGTGCTGCCCAGAATTATTCCTGCTCCTGGAGCTCAGCGGGCTCCGCACGCCCTGTCCGGGCTGTGGCTTTAAAAGGTGCCAGAGGAAGCAGGGCTGGGATCCCTCAATCCCCACCTGCCCCGGGAGTCATCCCCGCCCCATCCCATCCCATCCCATCCCATCCCATCCCATCCCATCCCATCCCATCCCATCCCATCCCATCCCATCCCAACCCACCCCACCCCACCCCATCCCATCCCATCCCATCCCATCCCATCCCATCCCATCCCATCGCATCCCAACCCATCCCATCCCATCCCATCCCATCCCATCCCATCCCACCCCATCCCAACCCATCCCATCCCATCCCAGAGCTCCCCTGCCGCCGCCTCCGCTCCCTCCCAGCGTGACCCCACTCGGTACTCGAGGTCCTTCCTTTCCTTCCTTCCTTCTTTTCCTTCCTTCCTCCCCGTGGGTTTGGTGCACAGGCAGGGCTGGTGTTAAAACCTCTTCCAGTTAAAGACCCGAACCAAATATCCCCCAAAAGCACAGAGCAGGCACGGCCGCCCCCGGGCAGTAAATCCCCATCCCGACTCGCTGGGCTGAGCTCTCCCTCCAGACAGAGAGGTTTTTCTGAGGGGGATTCCCCCCTGCTCTCAGGAAACATTTACATCAGGGTCTACAAAGCATTCTTCAGAGACTGATGAGAAGTTCTAAAAAGAGCTTTGTCTTCCATTACGAAGAATACTCAGCTTTGGCACGTAATGTATGTCCCATATCAGCCAACACTTCGCACAAGTGACCACAGAACAAAATGTTCAGTGAAAAAGCTTCAACTCTATGGCTTGTTTTTCTTCAGAGGAATTTGGTGTGATGATGAACAGGTTGGGCTATAGGAAAGGTTCATTACATCTTCAGAATTCTCACAACAGCGAGACTTTAATTTCAGTGAACCCCAGCAATTATTTTCTTCAATATTCTTTGGGAAAATACACTCTCCTCTACAGTTTTCAGATGGAGTGGTCAGTAAGAGATCTCACATAGCCATTGCTCAGAACCACTGGAACAATCTGAGCATGTACAGATTAAAATACAATTAAAACCATAGTTGCCTGTTTGCAAGATTTATTGCAGCACTTCAGATCTTGCCACTCCTCAGGAGCAAACTTCCTGAGAATGTTATACCCTGCTCCAAAAAGCAGCAATTCCCACCCAGTAGGAAGCAGTGGGCAGTCTTGGAAAAAAAGCAGTGAATTTGTATCACAGATTAAATGTAGAGATTAGAGGATTAAAATTTTCTATCATGTAGTGCACACTTGGGTATTTAATAATTACATAAACGAGGAGAAAACAGTTGGAAAAGCAGGTCTTGAACTTCTATTGTTATGACAGACAAGATGTGCCATCAAAATAGGTCTCTATTTTTAAGGGAAAAAAAACAAAACCTCTAATGAAAACAACACCTTGAGCAGTGGCACTGTGCAGTAGAAACTACATTAACTTGTCATAATATGCTGCTTCTGTTGGTATGACTTTCCATTGAATAACAAAATAAATATGAGCTTCAGAATACACAGTATTACTGAAGTGCTTGGAATGCAACACGTGGGAAGCACCCCTAACATGGATTTTCTGATTCCTCTCAAGATGTCAATGATTGCCAGCCTCAACTGCAGGTCACTGTTTTGGGGTTTACCCATATTCTTGTCTTACAAATGACAAATCATGACACTGATTTTTAAAATGCACACACACAAATAAATTCCTCAGAAAAGGTGATTCAACATAAAGCCAGCTATGATCTGAATGAATGGGGAAAAAAAACCCTAAAACCCCCAAAGCTTATTAAGATGACGTTTGCTTCATTTAAATTGCAACCTTTTTTTTCTTGTTCATTTCAGTCATATTCTGCTTTCTGTGAGCAGATACTGAGTCCTGATTTTGCTGAAGAATTTTGGACATCATTGGTGTCACTGACTAACTCTTTTCATATTTTCTTTTGCCATTTTTATGGTATGGGACACTTATGATGCTTGCTATGGGACCTTCTGTGTTCAGGCTCCCAAAAATCCTTCTCATCACCCTCCACAGAGTTCAATCTGCTGTTGCTGGCCCAAGTGGTGCCTGTGGTGCCAGGGGAGAGAAAAGATGGCAAAAAAAAAGCTGCCAGGGACAAATCCCATGCAAGCAGCTCCACGTGCCTGGTCCTCCCATCTCTCTGAGCATCCCCTTTATTCCTAAGATGCTCCAAAAGTTCAGATCATTTTCAGATCAAGGACAGTTCCTTGCCTGTGCCTTTTCCTCAGTGAACTGAGTTTGTGGAACTGAGGTTTGGAGTACATGGTGCAGTGACAGCTCTCAAATGAAATGTGTGTTGTGGCAGGACTTTTGCTTCTGAATAATCATTCATCACAAATAGTGATTTAGTATCAGAGCTCATGACTCTTTTAGAAGCTTATTACTACTATCAGTGCATAGAGCAGTGAGGGAATGTTTTGTTTATTCTTTTTTTCTTCTCAACTCCTAAGACTTGGAGTTGAGAAGAAATTGATTTGGGAAGTAGCTCATGTATATTGATATTAAATATTAACATGAAACACTTGATTTAGAAAGCTTTGGGTATTTCCAACATTTTGTTCCAGTCCAAAAGATTATGCAAAGTTCACAAAGAGCCTTTCCAATTGATCCAGACATGTAAAAATATCATTCTGCTTTTGCAGCAAGGCTAAATCCGCTTTGCTAACTTTAATGTCACATTTCAGTAAACAGAGACTTCTGAAGATTCTTTTTTTTTTATTGTTTCAGCATATTATCAATTTTCATCGAGGTGTTTTTAGTATATCTCTCCAGAGTATTAATCACCATTTACAATGTGTTATATCACACAACCTGCACCAATACAAAAAAAAAAAAAAACAAAAAAAACAAAAAAACCCCAAACCATAGAATTTTAGGTTATGATTCTATGGCATAAAACCATAGAATCATAGAACAGCCGGGCTGGAAGGGGCCTTAAAGACCATATAATTCCAACACCCTGCCATGAGCAGGGACACCTTCCTCTAGCCCAGGTTGCTCAGAGCCTCACCCAACCATGCCTTGAACACCTCTGGGGATGGGGCAGCCACAGCTTCCCTGGGCAGCCTGTGCCAATGCCTCACCACCCTCACAGGGAAGAATTTCTTCCTAACACCCAATCCAAGCTCTCAGTTGGAATCCATTCCCCCTTGTCCTGTCTCTACACGCCCTTGCAAAAAGTCCCTCTCCATCACATCAGGGAAAAGCGAGGAACGCTGAACTTGCTGGAGCTGCCTCTACCAGTCTCCTTTTTTCATTTTCTGCGGGTGAATAAATGAAAAAGGCAGGGAAGTGATGGAGTCCATCCTTTGCTTTTCCAGCCGCGATTCCCCCGAGCCGGCGGAGCGGCGCGGTGGGTGCAGTACCGCGTCCTGCCGCGGGAGGGCGACAGCGGCGCTGCCCCGCCCGCTCCCAGGCTGCGAGCGCGACCCCGCGGCGCCAAAACAGCCCCAAAATAGCCCCAAAAACCACCCAAAAACCCCTCTGGGAGCACCCCAAAGGCGCCAGGAGGATCCCACCAGGCCACAGCGAAACCTGGCGGGGCTGTCCGAGCGTTAGTATGCAAGTGGAGCCTTGAGAGATTCGTGTGAATAATACCAAAAAGGTCTAAGCCTCTTAGTGCTGCAGGAGTGGAAAATCCCATTTCAGGCGTTTGTGCTCATAACTAGGAAAGAGGGGAATGAAGGGGTTTGGTTTTAAGCAGCTAAAGCGCTGTCCAACTGCAAGACAAGTGGGATGTAGCACTTAAGTAATGACTGTTTTGGTGTCAAGTTAAGCCCTAAAATGTAGAGATCTTACTAAATGAATAACATCGGGGTTTGCCCTCTATCTAGCAAAAAAAAAAAAAAAAAAGGCAAAACAAAACAAAAAATCATTTTCCAATGATTTTTTTCCAATCTATGATAAAATGTATAGTAAAACAGTTCATCATAATAAACAATCCATTGAAATATTGTGATTCAACTTTCTCAAGGTTTTTTTGGAGATTCTTAGACCAGTTTTATTTATGAAAGTAAGCATCTCTGTATTTAAAGGTGTTAAGAGCTCATGTTCTTGCAAGTTTACTCAGTACAGCTGTTGAACTCTTAATTCTTCTTCCACTGCTCTAAGGAAAATTAAATGCTGCAGATGTTATCCTTTATAATGCCATACACACAGAATCAGTTCCTCATTTGCAGGGCAAGTTATTTATTTTTTCCTACTGATCTTCAAGGCAATCATGATCATTAGGCATTGCCAGGGTTAACTAAACATGACCCACAGTGATCACAAGTCAGAAGTTATGTGAAAGAGATATTCTCATGTCAATAAGTGGAAATCTAGGAACTGCACTTGAAATATTTCAAACAAATCCGTCTCTTCAGACTAAAACATATTAAGAACACAAGCGAAAAGGCAGAAATAGACCTGAAACTAAAACATTTCCTGTCTCTGAGATATATTTGAACTAGACAGTCTACATTATTAAAGATGTTAGTGGTCACAGATAATCAATAGGTTAAACTTCATAAAGTAAAGGAAACAAAACCCAAAAACCAAAACGGCAACAACAAGACAAAAAAAACCCAAAACCCAAAAAAACCCAAGCAAGCAAGCAAGCAAAAAAAATTAAAAAAAGAAAGCCAAAAATGAAGAAAAGCAATGAATACTCTTATACTCTCTGAAAGTTTTTACCCATTCCAGTTCCACATGTCTGACCCCCTTTCACTCCCAGCAGCAGCCCTGGGTGAGGACATGAACCCCTGGTGTGCCCTGGCAGCATTTCTGCAGCTGCAGCCCGGACAAGCCCACCTGCCAGGAATTCCCCTAAGGACAACTGCAAGGAGCTTAAGAAGATTTGCATCCATTCATAAAGGATCCCTTTGCTTAAGATGAAGCCAATGTGGAACAGCTTGCAGGAACCTGGGGTACTTTTGGGGCGATTGCCCAATTTTCCAGACCCCCAAGCCCATGCAATTCCCAGTTTTTAGGGGAAGGGGGGCATTGAGCACCAAGTGCCTCCTGGCTGGCCCTCATGGCAAGCAGAGGAGCCCCTTCAGAGCAGTCCCTGCTATCCAGAACCTTTATTGCCTGACATTGTTTCGCTCCACCAAGCTTTCCTCCCCTCCTGAAACCTCTCCTCCTCCCATCCCACAGAAAGGGGAAAGCAGGTCTGGAAAACCTTCAGTGGAGAACTATTGCCAAGGATCATTTGAAACTGCAGAGTTCTCTGTGCCATGATCAGTGCAAAACCCAACTTCACAGCTCTCATCCCATTCTGTAAATCCACTGGTACCCTCAACCTCTCTGATGCTTCCCGTGCTTTTGCCATTAGCCTCCCAGATTTCCACTCAAACCTGGGTTTTTCCTCAGGCTTGCATATGATAAAGATCCACTGAGGCCAACAGAAATGCTCCTCCACCCATCCCACAACCCCATTCCAGGGTCTCCTCCAGATCAAACTTCAGGATATCTGAGCCTCTAAGAACCAGTTGTTGTTACAAGACAATACCAACATCCCACAGCCAGATTGTCAAAGACTTTTAACAATGAGAAAAAGAGAAGCATCACAGAATTAAACAAAAAATTGGAAAGCCACGCATCTTTATTATCCTTGTGTATAGCACCAGCCTCTTAGAAAAAGGTACAGCTCAAATAGTTTTACTTTAAATACTGCAAATTAATGAGCAGGAGCAATGCTACCAGTAAAACATGGGAATTTTTATGACAGGTTTTTAAAATAAAGTTTTCAACCCTAGACCACGAGGGGTTTTTCAGAGCTGCAGGTGGGAGGTGGGAACACTTGCCTGCCTTTTTCATCTTAAAAAACTCTGAACACATCTTTAAACAGGAGTCATTGAGAACTTCAGAGAGTATCTGAGCTCTTCTAGTAAGGAAAAACAACACTAAGGAAGAAAATTTTGCATGGTTATGTTTAAAGAGAAGAGAGTGTGGCACAGTAGCCACACATAAAACCAGTTAAACCCCATTTTATCTGTTACACACACCAGGAATTTTTATTCTCTACTCTTTCATTTATAGTAGGTACACTTATTACTGGTTTTGAGTCTGTTTTCTTACTAAGACATTCTATAACAGGAATTAAGAAGCCAGAAGCATCTCTTTGAAACATCCTCAGCACATGAGAAGACTCATTCACCAGGTTGTTAGACACAATGAGAGAAGAGATGCATGAAACCAAGAGCACTTGCACAATCCTCCTCCCCAGTCATCTGTTTCCTCTCTGCCACCTATCTTCTAGGTTATGGTCAGCAGAGTTTCAAGAGCTTCAGCATTGTGGAGCTTTGGGGGTTTTTTTAAGACATATTTTACTACCAGTGTGTACAAAAGCAGCCACCCAAGGCAGAACGGAGTTTTTATCCTGAACTGTTGTACTGGTCCTTTAACTTTTTATGACTCATGGTTCAAGTATTTGGGAATTCCCCTCTAAATATGAGTTTGACATACTTGCATTATGGAAAGTTATTTTATTCAAAAAGTAACAAAATGCAATATTCATGCAATACCCAGGTCTATATTTAACACCACACAATTGGGTTTTTCTTTTTTTTTTTCTTTCTTTTTTTTTTTTTTTTGCAATAAAGCTTCTAATTAAAGACAGATTCCAAAAAAAATCGAGAACAAGACTGAATAGCAGAAGTAGCAGCATTGAAGGAGACAATCACAGTGTTACACATCCAAGCGAATCAGGATTTTTTTTAACTATTCAAACAATGTCAGAGCTGTTCACCTCCTCCCCCAGACCCCCCAGCTGCATGTGAGAGTGCTCAGCTTCTCTCTTACCTGTGTGCTCAAGTCCCTTCCTGGTGGGCTGGCTACTCATCAGGGATCACCTGACTAAAGCCTGGAAAGAAATTAAAATATAATCAGCTGACCACCCTCGCTCCCTGGCTTCCAGCTGAAATCCTCCTCTCCACAGCACTTTGTCATGCGAGGCAGGACAGAACCAGCTGTCATTGCTTCAGAAAAAAAGGGAAATGGGCCCCTCTGTTTCCACCTCCTTCCTTCCTCCTCGCTCACTCTTTCCTATCTGTCCCTGCCTCCCGACCTCCTCCCTTTTCTCATTCTTCCACTTTGCTCATTCACTGCCCGCCTGGCTGGGGTCTCCCAGGGGAAGCCGCATTCCACAACGCTCAAGCATTTCCCCTGCATCCCGAGCTTTCTCAACAAGCTGCCTACACATTTGTACTGGAGGGAAAAAAAAAAAAAGAAATTAAAAAAAAAGAGGGAAGAGAAAAGAGAAAAAAAAAAAAAAAGGAAGAAAAAAATAAATCAGAGGAAAAAAAAAAAAAGAGAAAAGGCACCACATTCCACAACCCTCAGTCAGCCCTGGCAGACTGCGAGACATTTTCAGTCACACAGCACAAAATGCATTAGTCAGAGCTGAAAGACCACACACTTTGTACCACTACCATGCTAACAGAGAATGGTCTGAGCAGGGCTACAGGAAAAAGGAAAGGAGGGGTTCCTATTGGTGCTTCCATTTTACATGGGGTGGTCACCTAAACATATGAAAAAACCCGCAGGAAAAGGCCCGAAGCTGACATTCCCAGCAGAAACAATGTGGACGTGGGCAGCGGGGAAAGCTCTCCCGACCTTTGCCAGAGGACTCCCCCTCCAGCAGGATGTGCTATCCCAAAGACTGCAAGCCATTATCTAAATCAGAACCTCTATCTCCCCGCTGGTTTGTTCATAGGAAACACAAGCCTAGAAAAAGGGAAAGTAACACTGCATGATTCAGATTCCCCGAAACCACATTTACTTTCGGTTCAGACTTCTCTCTTCTTCGCTGCTCCTTAACAGCTCTGCAGCTTTATCCATCTATGGAGTTTTGTTTCCTCTACTTACGCAGTTTCAGCCCTCCGTGCTCGCAGGGAATCTGATCAGCAAGAAACCAGAAGGGAGCTCGGAGTGAAAAAATAAAAACCCCTCGGTCCTCATCCCAATGACCTAATCACTCATCTATCTGCTCCTGCTTCCGTCCCCCACACGCACTTATCTCTGCCCTGGAGGCATTTTGGGAGTGAGGACACGGCTCGGGAGGAAGCAGCGCCGCTAAAATCACATCAGAGAGAGGGACAGCGCTGCGAGGAGCACGCGGTGGTGTCCACGGGGAACAGCACCACGGAGACCCCAGCCCCAAATTCCTGCTCCCAGCTCCGAATTCCCGGCTCCTGTCCCCAAATTCCCTGCTCCCAGCTCCGAATTCCCGGCTCCCCTCTCCAAATCCCCTGCTCCCAGCCCCAAATTCCCTGCTCCCAGCCCCAAATTCCTGCTCCCAGCCCCAAATTCCTGCTCCCAGCTCCGAATTCCCTGCTCCCAGCTCCGAATTCCCTGCTCCCAGCCCCAAATTCCTGCTCCCAGCCCCAAATTCCCTGCTCCCATCTCCAAATTCCCGGCTCCCATCTCCAAATCCCCTGCTCCCCTCTCCAAATCCCCTGCTCCCAGCCCCAAATTCCCTGCTCCTATCCCCAAATTCCCGCTCCGAGCTCCAAATTTCCTACTCCCAGCTCCATATTGCGGCTCCCAGCCTCAAATTCCCTGCTCACAGCTCCAAATTCCCTACTGCCAACCTCAAATTCCCAGCTTCTAGCCACAAATTCCCTGCTCACAGCCCTAAGTTCCCTGCTCCCAGCCCCAAAATCCCTGCTCCAAATTCCCTGCTTCCAGCCCCAGATTCCTGCTTCCAGCTCCAAATTCCCTGCTCCCCTCCACAAATTCCCGGCTCCTATCCCCAAATTCCCTCTCCCAGCTCCAAATTCCCTGCACTCAGCTCCAATTTCCCAGCTCCAAATGCACTGTTCCTAGCCCCAAATTCCCTGCTCCCAGCCCCAAATTCGCTGCTCCCCACTCCAAATTCCTGGCTCCCCTCCCCAAATTCCGTGCTCCCAGCTCCAAACTCATTGCTCCCCTCCCCAAATTCCCTCCTCCCAGCCCCAAATTCCCTACTGCCAGCTCCAAATTCCCTGCTCCCCTCCCCAAATTCCCTGCTCCCAATGTCCCAAATTTCCTACTGCCAGCTCCAAATTCCCTTCTCCCAATGCCCCAAATTCCCTGCTCCCAGTGCCCCAAATTCCTGTTCCCAGCCCCAAATTCCCTGCTCCTCATGGGACTGTCCCTAACACAGCCTGCCAAGATCCAGGGGCTTATCCCAGAGTGAGGGAAGTGCAGGGAGGCGGGGGGAAGATGGGGAGAGCCCTCAAGCGCCTGCACTGGAATTTCTCTTCAGGAAAGTCCATGCTTTAATGAAAGACTGATACTAGATACCACAAAGAAACTTTTATTTCTCTAGGCACATGACTCAGATGCATTTTCTATGTGGGTTATGCGGTTGTGTTATGTTTCATCTTAAAAAACTGTTTCAAAGAGACCTTTAAACATTAGTTTTAAGAAAAACTCGATGTGTTTATGCACAGTGTTTTAAAACTGCCTTTTATTGCACAATGCTGTATAAAGCAGAGACACTAATGTCTGTTTCCATTATAGACATAATTTGAATCTAATACTAAACACAATAATCTGTAAAAATATTTAAGTTGCATCCCTAAATAGTTCGCAGAAAAGTAAACAAACTGAACCCTTCAGCAAAACAGATCCCTTCAGTTACAATATTGTTATCTGTCCGCTTTTCTTGTGTTCTTGATTTTGAAAATACATTTACTAACTGTGTTATTGACTTAGATGTTTATAAAATAAATGGTAGCTGCTGCTGTGCAGTATTTCAGCAGAGGAAGGCTGTCCAGAACTGCCTCAGAGACCGAACACTGTCGCCATTATAACAAAAGCATTAAAATGAATAATTCATGAGCAAAGGAAGTACCCTACCATTAAAAGGCACCGAGTATTTAATGAATTGTCCAAAAGCTACCCCTTTTACTGCCCAGTTCCTCTTACTACTTAATTATGCTACATTTTTCTAAAATGGCATCAAGTAGTAATCAGCAGAAACACACGGATCACTTGTAGGAGACTTTGTGAGGAGTAAGAAATAAAAGCTAAAAAAATGAGCCAGAGAGAGGGAGGGGAAAAAATTGTTTCTGTCTGATGATGGATATATTAAGGAAATGAGACTTCAGACTTGAAGGCTTTTCCAAATTGTGCTTTTGAATCTTGAAAAGGAAGAGCATCAACAAATATTCTTTGCAAAAATAAAGGCAATCAGTTCTTTGCCTTTATCTGGTACCTTCTTTTTCAGGATCCCAAGGCATCATGGAAATGCTCAGGAATTAAAAAGCCCCATTGCTGAGGACTTTCAGAACTTTCCTCCTGTTTGTAAGGTCTCAAGAAGACTAAATTACTTTCTCCAGGTCACACAGGAAGGCTTGGAGACTGAGGCAAGGATAGAGCTTCATCTCCTGGTTACCAGTCCTGTGCCCAACAAAAAGAGAAACTTCCTTGCTTTATGCTAACAAGCATCAAAAAGTTCAACAGTCCTGCAGGTATTAACCTAATAAATTGAATAGTGGTGGACAGGCATTTTCTGCAGGTATAGTAGAAAATTCCAAACCATTAAACCCATATTACACCAGAATTATGTGCAAACTTAAATTTTGAATAACATATTTAAAGGAATTTGGCCTAAAGTAGCATCTGCTCATGTTTCTTTTATCTGCTGCAGGAAACACACATGCAGTGCCTGGAAAGAGATTTATTTATGATTTATTTCTAACCTACACTTCCAAACTTTTCAAGACATTCAAAATTGGTACACTAACATTAATAAACTTCTCAGATTTAATTTGAACCAACATCCAGTTCTTAAAATTGAAGAAATTGCATCTCTAAGACATTTTGCTCATGGGACAGCATTCCATAATGTCGAGCAAAAGCCATCCTGAATATCTTTACTTACATGGATCACTTTTTAGCTGTCCTACTCTCCCCTACACTATTGGGAAGAACTCAAAACACAATTCTCATTCCAAGGCTCCCATTGCAACAAGTTCACCAATTATGTGGCAGCAAGCCCATTAATACTGAGATACAAAACCATGTCCCCAAGGCATCATGGATGGAATGAAAACATGAGGTGTAACACTGCAAAATCAGACACTGTCACTGGTCAACACTGATGCTCCTGGGCTTTTTATTTTTAAACCTGTTGGCTTCTTTGCAGAGCATTGGTAAGCACTTTTTGGATTGTGACTTGCCAATTTCTAGGTTTTTTTCACTTTTTAAAAAATTTCAATAGCATCTATTTGAGAGGGATGCTCTTTTGATCTGGTATTAAATGGATGAATCTCATTCTGCCAAAAAAATTTGCCCTTCAGTCAACTCAGAGCTGCTCCCACAGCAAGTCCTTACAGGAATAAGGAAATGCTCTTTAACAGCTAGAACAATCTGTACAGTTAAAAATATTTTTAGTCTGCAATCCCCAAGGAACTGTGAGCAGAACTGAACTGCAAAACAAATATTAAAAAAACCCCATAATTTGTTGTTAGATATAATTAATATATCCCAGCTCACAGCAAGAAGGTTTATTGTAACTGATAGACATTTCAGCACAAATGACCATTAATGGTTTGATAACTTGTGGCAGGAAGAAAGAGGAGGAAAACCCACAAAACATTTATGATAACTCTTCCAAAGATGGAAGAAGTTCTCTTTTTTAAAATTGCACCAAAAAAAACCAAAAAAAAACCAAGAAACCAATTAAAGAAAGAAATGCTATGAACACTTCAAGTTTATCTCCTTCAAAATATTTATCTTGAGTCTACATTACAGGAGAAATTCTGTGTTGACATAAACCAGTATGAGTGTGTCCACCAAACCAGCAACCTCCACCAGGGCATCCAGACTACTGAGTCACTACCTAAACACAAGTGTTCCAGAGAACAAATAGCATCATTAATAAATTACTTCAGAGAAAATAATGAGAAAGATCACCACTGCTTCTACTTGGAGGTAGGTGGAAAAAAAAAAAAAGGAGGAAAAGGAAACACAAAGTCTCTAATCAGAGGAAAATTGCCAAGTGAAAGGAACTTAATCAGCATTTTGCTACTTGGACAAGAGGGAGAGGGGATGGGAAGAGGCAGGAGACACTTGTAGAGTAGTAACAATCAGGTTGGTACATTGTTCAGTATGCACAGCTGTCTCCAAACTACATTATGGCTGCAAGCAAGAATGAATGGAATTATATGTATCAGTTTAATGATAAGGTGAAAATCAAGTGCAAAAGAAAAAATAATAAGAATTCAAAGGTGAAGGAAGTGTTCAGCTATCCAAGAATAACCCATCTGATCTCAGTATGCCAAAAGTGCGGTCAGATAATGTATACAAATTTATATCTAGCAGCTTAGATATGTTTAGAGTGTTTTGATATTTGTTTTACCTCCAGTGGGTGAATTTATGTTCCACAGAGCAGTGGTGTTTACCACACTGTTGTTTACTTGTATCAGCAGAGTTGTGTAGACTGTGCACTGAGCTACTCACAGACCTTTCAGTGCTACAGAGGAACAGAACTTACTACCTAAGCCTTCTAAAATAAAAACCAGTTTTTAGACATTAATATAAATTAATTTTATAAATCAAAAAACAACTTTCAGAAGACAATTTGAGGGCTAAATAAACAGATGCAGATGCAAGAGCAGTGAAGGTAATTTCCACCTTCTTTATTGTAAAGAAATACCTCGAGGAGGCATGTCAGCACATCTACAAGATCACAAAATAGTTTAGGTTGGAAAAAACCCCTGGAGGTCATCTGGTCCAACCCCTGTGCTTAAACAGGAGCACCTGCAGACCATTGCCCAGGGCTGGAACACCTCCAGAGACTACAACCCCTCTGGGAAACCTGTGCCAGTGCTCCCTCACAATGTAAAAGGGATTCCTATCATTCAGATGGAGCCTCCTGTGCCTCAGTTTGGGGCCACTGTCTCTGTTCCTGTCACTGTGCAATGCTGAGAAGAGCCTGGCTCTGTCTGCTTTGCAGCACCCCTGCAGGTATTTGAACACATTTATGCTCCTTCCTCAAAGCCTTCTTTGCTCCAGGCACAACAGTCCCAGCTCTCTCAGCCTTTGCTCCAGACCCTTCATCACTTTTGTGTCCCTTCACTTGAAGGAACACAAAAGCAGCTCCATCTCTCTTTTACTGGGGACCCAGTACTGCAGATCACCAGGGCTGAGCAGAGAGGAAGGATCACCTCAGGATCACCTCAGGATCACCCCAGGATCCCCCAGGGATCCCCTTCCTTCACCTGCTGGGCAGCACTCCTCCTCACCAGCCCAGGATGCAATCAGTCCATTTCAGAAGGGTGCACTGCTGGCTTCTGCTCAGCTTGGTGTCCACCAGCCCCCTGGGCCCTTCCTGGAGAGTTCCTTCCCAGCTTTTCATCCCTGGCTGGTCCTGGACTGTTCCTCCCCAGGGCAGGACTTGGTGCTTGCCTCTGAGGCCCTCCAGGTGTGCAGCTCTTTGAGGAAAGGAAAAGTTGTGTACTTGGAGTAAGGTGCACACTGCTGTCATTGACATCATTGCCACAGACACATTTTCTGAACAATCCTTTCCTTAGGATTTTTCCTCCTGAGAAGCTGAGAGGCCTCAGGGACAAAATGTAACCAATGGTTATCTGCTGCTGTGGAATGCAACAGGTGCATCTGGGATTGGGCTCATGTGGTTGTTTCTAATTAATGGCCAATCACAGCTCAGCTGGCTAAGACTCTCTGTCCAAGACACAAGATTTTGTTATCATTCCTTTTCTATTCTTAGCTAGCCTTCTGATGAAATCCTTTCTTCTATTCTTTTAGTATAGTTTTAATGTAATATATATCATAAAATAATAAATCAGTCTTCTGAAACATGGAGTCAGATCCTCATCTCTTCCCTCATCCTAAGACCCCTCTGAACACCATCACACACCATTATTTCGTACTTTCAGATATGGGCTGGGCTTCCTGAAACAGGTTTTGTTTTCCTTCCCTTCCCTCCCTGACAAGGAATCCCTCAGCCTCACTATTCTCTTCCTTTCTCTCTCAAATACCAGGTATTCTTTGGAGTGAAAAAGGTAAGATTTTAGTGACAGTTCATTTCTGTTACCTTGACATTTTCAGCTTCTTCCACAGTTTTCCAGCATTTTGAGAGAGTGGGCTTAGAACAGAGAATTTAGAAAGGAAATATATGTAAAACACTTCCATAATTAAAAGTAGCAAAGTCACTCAGGTATTTGTTTGTAGGATGCTCTCACAGTGTTTTCCAACAGAACTAAAGCAGCAAAAGCTCTCTGAGTCTGATGAACTGGTAGAGTCCCACTGCAGTCTCTGAAATGTCAAACTGTCATAGGAAGGACAGCAGAAAATGTTCTCTTTTGGGTCTTCTTATCAGACAATCTACTGCCAAAGTGGTAGCTACCAAACAAACAGCTCCTCTGACACAAATACAATAACCACAAATTCTCTTCAGATTTCACAGGTGCAATTCAGCTCTTCCAGTCCAGTTTTCTGGTGCCAGCTCTCCCCTGACCTCCTGCAGCCAATTCTCCAAACTCCAGAGGGCTCAGGATCTGCCCCAGGGCTGTGCACCCCATCCAAGGGCCTGGGACACAGCAGCACCTCAAAGAGCACAGAACAGTGATGTGCAGGCACCAAAACCCACCCCAAGCACCCCACATTACAATGTGACTCCTTTTCATGCTCATATTTGAATCCTTTGGGCAAGCTGTGTGTCCAAGACCCTAAATCTCTTTATCACATAAAGGTATACGCTGCCTGTCTCAAAGTAAGAGCAATTATGCTCAGCCATAAATCAGAAATTAAATTCAACAAGAGACAGAGGCAAATCTAGGCCACCTCACCACAGCATAAAAAGGGAAACAAACTGGTTTGTTTCCAAAATAGGGGAGAAAGTGATTTTTCTTACAGCACAAAGTTCAAATTTCCCTCAGACACTGGCAGCACCAAAAAAAATCAGCCAAAACAGAACAGAGCCCTGCACCTGTGCCTCATATTCCCAATGCAACTTCATACACTCTGTCCCACAAAACTAATGACACTGGATTTTCCTCACATCTTTTCCAGCATTTTCCATATTTTCAAATCCAGTTTTATACTCTGAAATATTTACAGACCCATGGTCTTTCTAATTAAGGGAAAAAGAAAACAAAAAGGGAAAGGCATCTTCAAATATTTCTTCTTTGCTATTAATACGCTTCTGAAAACATTTAAAAGCTTCTCCAGACCAAGATTTCTAAGAAAAATATGAACTCAATCATTGGCTCAGAAAGGTGCAGGGATGTTGCAGTTCTGGACTGGCTCCTCAGGGACCAGCAGCAGTTTAAGCATATTGATATTTATTCAGCTTCCTCAGAGAGCCCAATAAAGCCAATCAAGGAACACAGCACCAATAATTACTCCCATTTCCACTGCAGTATTTTCAGGTGCTGCAGTTTCAGGCTTTGGTGCTGACACCTTATGTTTGATACACAAAATTAATTTGGGGATTTTGCTGTGAATGGACACCCTTAAAGCCTCATTTTGGGGCTCAGTGGCTACAGTGTGACATGCTGTGAATAATCTCACAGTGCTGGATGCAGGCACACAAACAGGAGGGCTGCAACAGCTCCCTCCTACCTGGACTGTTCCTGTACAAGTGAATTTTTGTCCCATGTATACAAAACCAGGAAGAATATTTATTCCATGTGTCTATAGAAACATCTGCTCAGTATTTTTCAGCATACTTGTGTCTTGTTACATCATCTCAAGCAATGATTGCACTCAAAATGAAGAGTCCTGCAGTGATTCCCAGCAGAAAGGAAGGAGGAGGATTTCAGGGCCTCCCATTCATTGTTATTTTCCAGTTCTATCTCACTGGGATTATTCAGGACATCAAAAACTTATCAGCATAAACAAGGCTGATGATCAGTGATCAGCACCCTGCTCTCTGTTCTGCTCTACCAAGCTGTTTCATAAACAATCATTGCTATAATTAATAAGCAGTGACATTCATCAACAAGAACTGCACTTGCTTTCACTGATCAAAAAAATTAAGTATGTTACATTATATCAAAAAAGATGCATTTTAGGTTTTTTAATAATTTTAAATAGAGAAGAAATGAGAGTTGAAGTTCTCTGGTCTTTGAGAAACTGTCATTATATTATTCTGGATAAAAAAGTTTCAACAGCTTATTAAAAAAATTTATCCTGTACAAATGTGAGGTATCAATTAAAATTCAAATAGCTTATTCACAGTTTTTATGGCTAGAAGCCTAATTCTTTTCTGTAGCATGTCATTATTTAAATCAAGTCTTATTTAATTTGAGAACCATGGGAAAACAAAAGAAAGGAGAGAACCTTGGCAAACTGAATGAATGTCAGATTTCAAGGAAGAGTGGAGAGCAAGAACGGGACAGAGAGAAAAAAGAGGAGTTTTCAAGTCCTAAGGAATGTTAAATTTGCTTAAGCAAGTCCTTAAATATAATGTCCATTGCACCTAAACAATAGGACTGAAAGCCACGATTTTGAAAGAAATTATCTCAATGATTTTTTCTGAATCTGTCTTTCAGGTTGTGAGCCAGATGGAGGCACATGGGGGCTTGCAAGGGACCAGCTTTTTAGAACTCTTCTTAACTACTTAACTTGGAAAACTTTGTTGCTGAATTAGTATTCCCAGTGCCTTAATGCTTTCACAGAATCATTAAGGAGGTAAAAATGCACACAGGTCTGTAAAGCATTAGTGCTTCTAAAAATGTATGGTGCACAAAAAGGTATCTTAAACCTTTGAGTGAAGTTGAGCACTCACAAAGCAGATGGGGCCAGACTGAAGGACCCTTGAGCACCTGTAAATCCATCTTGCTTTGTGTGTGCACACACCACAATAAAAATCCTCAGCTATCATTCAAATCCTAGATTTCTTGCTTTTTTTTTCCTTGAACAGGTCCATCCCAGTCAGAGCACAAGATCATTGGCTGTTTGCTCAACAAGCAAAGGGATATTCCAGTTTACTCTGCCATTCAGCACATGGCCACAGACTTTCCTGCCATCTCCTGTTCAACTCCAGCTTTGAGACTTCAAATTTCTTCCTGGGTTTATCACCACCATATGGATACTGGGAAAACGAGTCCCATAACATTTGTAAGCACCACCCACCTATGAAAAAAGGGGAGAAGAACTATTTTAATTTCACACCTGGGGAACTGAGGTGTAAAGAGAGCAAGGCTTGGATGACTGTGGTCATCCAGCTTAAGTAGTAGCAAAGAAAATGGGAAATGGTGCCAGGTGGGCACAACAGGCTGAGCTGGCTCTGAAATATATAATATATAATATATAATATATATTATATAATATATAATATATAATATATTATATATTATATATTATATATAATATAATATATTTATTTATACTGTGTATAAATAAAACTGAAATGGTTCAGCTGTTTCCAAGCCACCCCAGCCATGCCCACAGAAAGACCCTCCCACAGACCTGGGGACCCTATTTTTTACATATTTATTTATTTATTTATATTATATATTTAAATATTATATATAATATAACAGAATATATATAATATAATATATTATATTATATATTTTATATATATTATAATATTTAATATATATTTAATATATTATAGTATATATTATATTTTATATATAATATTATATTATATATATATTATATTTTATATATAATATAAAATATAAATATATTTATTTATAGTGGGTATAAATAAATACTGAAATGGTTCAGCTGCTTCCAAGCCACCTCAGACATGCCCACAGCAAGACCCTCCCATAAGTCTGGGCTGGGGGCAACCATGTCTGACTAAGGTGTCTCCAACCAGGAGCCAGAGACCTTCAAAATGCAGCTGTCCTGTCCTCTCTGAATACAGGAGGCTGTTCAGCAATGCCAACAATCAAGTTCTGAAAATGGGATAAAGGAGGAGGGAGAACAGCTTTCCAGCAGTGGTGAGGGACTGGACTGTCCCACAGACCTTGGGAGAGTCCCTGGGCAGCCCTCAGCTGTCCTTAAGGGAGTTGTTCTTGCTTTGCAAACTTCTCTCCTTCACAACAAATCTTTCAGAATCCATAGCTGTCAAATTTTGATTTGCAAATTCACCTGAGCTAGTGAGTGCAAGAAGGAAGTCCTGTGGAATAAATATCATGTGAACATGATAACAACTAATTAAGATCCTCTAGCATGGCTAAATAATCAGAACTCCAGTGAGCTAAGGCAGCACAGGAAAAAATTGATTCCAACTTTGGATAATCTTTAGCACCTACCTTATTATTTTACTATCTTATTATGCAATGTGTTTTTATTCAGTATATTTTTTTAAAACCCCAGGGAAAAAATGTAGAACAAATGCTCATAGGGAAATGGCCCAGTGTGGAACAGCTGAATCCACACTACATTTGTCTCTGTCATTTGTACTAATGGAGGGAATAATTACAGCAGTGAGATGCTCTCATCCATGCAAGCCATCATTTTGACAGTGGGTCAGCTACACAAGACATGTAGGAAAAGAAAGGAGGCTCTGCTCAGAAATCTTTGGCTCTTCCTTGCAAGGAGCAGTGCACCTGAATTGCATACAACTTTTGGCCCATTTCCTCAGCCTTGACATTTCCTGCTTCTGTACTCTTCATTCTTTTTTCCTTCCAGGACTTGTTCTTCATCCACTCTTAAGCTTCCAAGCACTGGCCCTCATCATTATCCTGCTTTCCCAGCTCCTCATTTTGTTCCAGCATCTAGTCCAGTTCTCTTTTCTCTCTAAAGACTTCTCTCTTAAATTCCCTGTTTTCCTGACAAAATGGCCATTCCTCATCTCCCCAGGTGACCTCATTTCCCTTGCTTCTACCCCATCTCAGATCTTTGTTCTGGACTTGTCAGGACCCTTGTGTCAGTGTTTTTATACAGAACAAGTCCAGCCCTGGTATAATCAGTCCCCATCAGGACCATTTCTTCCCCACTCTACTCCACAGTCTGTCTTATGTGTCCACTGCAAAAAAAAAGCCAGGAATTTGCTGGAAAAGCTACAAAATTAATTTGAGGAGGGTCTTTGATCTCAGTTTCAATATCCAGGGTCTGCACTGCTGTGTACAGCAGGTTATTTTCATGTTTAGTTATCAAGAGCAAAGTAAAAGGACGTTGCCTCACCTCCAAGTCTCAAATCCCTGCCCACAGTACAGGCAAAATGGCACTAAAGCAACAGAAAACAGTCACAAACAGCTGAACATATTTCAGCTGACAATTTAATTCCTCCCCCTCAACTTCAACAAATTGTGCCCAAGGCAGAGATGTGATGAACAATTGATGTGGTGTGGTGGAGCCATGCTCTGGAGGAGAGCAGGCTCTCGAGCACAGAGAAATTGTCCATTCATTCTCTTCCCATCCTTTCCTCCCCAGCACAATGAATTCTCCTCGTGTCCCTGGACAAGGATTAGGCTGACACACGAGCCATGGTGTGGTGCAGACCTTCAGCACAGTCACCCAGCTCAGGAGCTGCAGCTGGTTCCATCAACCACAGCCCAGTGAAGGGCAGTGGTGGCCTCGAGGAGCAGCTGAGCAAGGCAGCATTCCAAGGCATGGATGTCAGAGTGAAGGACAAACACGGCACAGCAGCCACAGGAAACAACAAAAAACCAAAAAACAGAAAGTCCACTTCTCACATTTTCCCTTTTCCTGGTCCTGGAGCACAGATCTGTCCTGTCCCTCCCACAAGATTGTTCCTGAAGTCACTGGTGAGTGATCCCTCCCTGTCCTCAACTCATGAACCTTTCTTTATAATTTCTCTCATCCAGCTGAGGAGGGGAGTGAGAGAGTGGCTCTGGTGGCCACCTGGAATCCAGCCCAGCCCCACCTTTCCCAGCAGGGCACTTGTGGGCAGCAGGAGGTGGCCATGGCCCAGGCCATCAGACACAACTCTGAGCTCCACAGAGGTCCTCTGCTTCCTGATTTTCAGGCTCAAACCCACAGAGGTGATTACAATTAAATCCTGCAGGACATCTACAAATGAAACAGGATGCTTCCCAGATGAATTTTTTAGTTCAGATTTACAGCACCACTTAAAGCAGGCTTTTATAACTTATTATAATTTTTATTGTATTTTGTAGTCACTTTATATCACATATATCTTTTGCAACACTGAATTCTTTTGTAGTTTTTAATGTTCTGAAAGCCTGTTTTAAAAGTTTACATGAGCCAAATTATTTGTGTATAATTACACTTTTATTGTTTTTAAAAGAACTCTTAATCTCCTTGACAAAAAAAATAATAATCTTTTTTGTTTTAAAAAACAAAGAGACTGAGCCAAAATATGCAAGGTATTGTGCTGGCATTCCACTTTTAAAAAATAAAAGCTAAGGATACTTTTCTAACAAAGCTTTCACAAATTATTCCTCCTTTAATTAAATCCCTCTTTGCTGGAAACTAACAAAATGCCATTAAGAGCAGAAGACAGTTATTATCTTTCAGTCGTTTTCCTTTTGTACAATACATTATTACCTAAGTTTCAGTGATTCTTGCTGTGTTCTCCACCTCTCCTTTAAAGAAAATACTCTGTAACCATAGCAATACTTTCCCACCCTGGTATTATTTCCCGCTGGTTTGTTCTGGGCTTTTTGCACATAGCAACCACAGCAATCCTTGGTCCAGGCTCTCAACTTCTTCTTGGCAACTCTTAGCAAAATTGGTGGATCTCTAAACTACCAAATATGCAGCTTCACGTTTTCAAAACAAGATCAGCACCTATCTTCTAAATAAAGTGAATCTTTAAAATTGTATCTCTCCTTTGTATGGTATTTCTAGTGCCACAAATGTGAGATTTTGATATTCTAGATGCTGTCTTCTAGTTCTATCACTTTCTGCAGAGCAATGCAGCAATCCCTCCTCAGACAAGGTTGTGACATCTCACTGTAATTTACCAAACTTGCAACAGAACTTTAGGGTCCTGCTTCAAACCTGCCCCATTTTTCACTGAATTCACACAGGGGAACACCAGGTGTTCCACCAGGTTCCCAAAGGCAGCACCACTTCTGCAAAGCCTGAGACATAAATACTTTGAATCCCACATCTAAACACTCAGAAGTCACAGAACAGAGGGCAGATCTTGGCCTTGTGCATAAATGTTTAACAAATTCCTTATATTATTTCACTGCTCATCATGCAATGCCATTAAGGTTCTCAAGTCTTAGCAGACTATCAATCTATTTCTTGATCTCCACTTCACTGTGGATTTGAACTAAAGAGGAATTATGTTTTTCCTCTACAGAAGTCAAAGCACATGAGAGAAAAAAGTGCTAAAAAACCCACTTTAAACTAACCAAGCTTGATTTTGTTCAACACCTTTTTAGTAGTATTTTAAGTTGCTGCCTAATAAGGACAACAAAAGCACTAGAAAATTTTGAGATTTAGCTGAATTTTGCTACTAGTTGAGTTAGTTTTCACAAGCTGCAGAGTAAGGTAGAGTCAGTGAACTGTGGTGAAGCAGCACAAATTATATTTGGGAACAACAAACAAAGTAATTTAAACCATTGGTGTTCTACTGTGAATCCTCTCATCCCTGGAGTCAACAGGGCTTTTGTCATTAACTTCTCTGTCAAAATCTTACCCCCACTCATCATTTTTTCCTATGAATCACCCAGGGATATTCCCTTCATATGCTCTCTGGAGGGGGAGTTCCAGAAGTGGAACTAGATGTGCAGGACAACTTCATTTGCAAATCACCTACTGAGAGAAGTGATTTTCTTCCTTTGAAGAAAAAAACCCCATTTGTCTCAGTCACAATGACAGAAACAACCAAAGGAAGTTGGATAGGTATTAAATATATTTGTGTGTGTGTGTATATATGCACACATCCCCATATATTTTTATTTATATATACGCACAGCCCATATTTTTGATATATATACAAACCCTTCCCATATTTTTATGTATATATACAAACATAAATCAGATAGAAGGGATATATATCAAACAAAAATTCAAAGGACCTAACATATTTGTGAGAGCTAACAAAAAGTAGAAATAACAAAAGAAACTCACTAAGGCAGTATCAGCTAGCTAGGTTTGTTAGGGGTTTTTTTAGAGTCTAAAATGCTACAGAAGAAAATGATGGTGAAAAAAATTTTATAGAACAATTATTCCAGGAGTGAGAGGAAAGACTGCAGATTATCCTACTGTTTTAAATGTGGCTGGGTTAAAGCAGTCTTGTTTATATTCTAATTTATGGATGCATCAGATACCCATACACACAAAATTCCTCTACAACCATGACCCAGCTGAGGCTACACACCAGAGAAATATACACTACCCAGAAGGGCCAAACTAGGAATATAGAAACACATTCCTGATGGAAAAAAAAATTAAATCTTTACATCACTGTTGCCTGTGGTTTTTTCATTTGGGTGGTTTTGTCTTTTTGTAAACTGGAGTTGGACCTTTATGCATGAAGAAGGAGAACAAGAGCCCAGATGTGGAAATAGAAAGGAAACAAAGGTATGTCATAACTTTCCAATAAAATCTAAAGAGAAGGACAAAAAAGTTATATTTTGCTATTTTGGTATTTTGCCTAGCAGATACACATATTTATGAGTAACTTACATTAAATTTACAAAGGTTTTCTTTTTAAAGAAAAAGGTAGAAATTTGAAATTAAGGGTTCCTATCATTTAGCTGTGTTCACTGAAAGATAAACGTAAAAACAGAAAATAGGAGTAATTTTGTTACCAGAGCACTTCAAAATTAAGACTAAAAACTAGCAAAGTGCCCTATCACTGTACACTAAAACAGTACTTTGTATTTTATCAGCTGTTATGCTCAATCTGTAGGATAATTTCCAGACAGAATCTTTCAACTGATGATCACAAACAAGAAAAAAAAAAAAAGGCGTTTTCTTTTTCCATAAATGAAGGTGGTAATAGTTGTGTTAAATTCTAATTCAAATTATGTTATTTTAACACGTTGATCAAATGCATCATGAAACCAAACATTATTTGCTTCGTTTGGTTTTATGAGGGTACAATGGGAATGCCATTCTCTCCAATCACAGCTTTTCTGAATGTATCCACTTCACCAGTCTCTCAACAACAGATGCAATTACATTTTACTATAAAATAATCAAATATTCACATCCTTGCACATAACAGCTATTTTGCTTTGGATGTAAACACTTTGGTTAAATTTTCTATTATCTAAAAGATGCTATTTTCTAGAAGGCAGCATCCCCACTTAGAAAACTGTGGCATTTTCTGACTCTTGATTTGACTTAAAGAGAGACTTAAAGGAAAAGAAATCACTGAGAATTATTTTAAATTTGAAATTATAATTCAATCCACAATGTTAAAGAAAATGTACTTAAAAAATATTATTATTATTAAAATTATTATTTCCTATAAACTAATGAAGGACTTACAACATTTTAAATAACATTTTGCCAAGGCGTTCTTGCCCAGAGTCACAGGAAATAACTTTGAAGACTTTTTCAGAAATAAATGCAAAATGAAGTCAATATTTTTTCAATGAATTTTCAGGCTAAAACAATGTGTCTTTTAATTTAATTTCTGTTTATAATGGTTCAGGTTGACATGACTTTTAACAAGACTTCAAAAATCTGCTTAATGTTTTAGGTACATCTTGTGCCTCTTACATAGACAGGTCCTTGATTGCACTCCTTATTCCTTGCAAGAAGTTTACTTTTCTTGTTCTTACTTCATGTGTTTTGGAAACTTTTAGTATTTATCCCTTCTTTTAAGAGGATACTGTCCAAAGTTCTACCTTCTGGAAGCTGTGAAAGCCTTAGCCTTAGTGTTTTTGTGGTTTTGTTTGGTTTTGTGTTCGGTTTTTTTACCTAGCAAATAGTGTCTTTTTTTAAATTGTAAAGGTCTCATTACAGTGACCTTCCAGACACAATTTACATATTTCTCCATAAATTAAGAATAAGCATTGTTTTAATGTTGGTCTACTTAAAGAATGTTTGGTTTTTTTCCCTTCCAATTTCCTGAAGCCTCAGAACCATCTTTCAGAAAACTTTCTGCAACTGGATCTCATACAGGAGCATCAAATGGTCCAATATCCACCAGAAAAGTAAAGAAGTGTTAAAGGAATCAAAGCAGGAGTGAGGTCTGTGACAGACAGCGAGTATTTTGGGAAGTTAAAGAATATCCTTTGCTTATAAATCACTTCAAAAGAAAAAAAAAATAATTATCCCATTCTTACTGGAAAAATATGAACCAAACCCACAAATAAACCAGCTTTAAATTGCAACCCTGAATCGGAGCAGAAGGAAGAACACACCCCTGTTTGGGACATACACATGAACCATTGTGGATGCAGGGCTCCTATTAGAATATATTATCACACAGTATCCAAGTTTATCAATGCTGGCCTCAATTCAAATATGCCATGAGATGCCTTACTAAGTGCTTCACTAAACTCAGCCTTTCATGCTATTTAAAACTAACTTAATATAGAAAAGAGCTATAGATTAACTGACACATCTATTGCCTTTTTTGTTCCAATCACTTCTGTTTAAGTGCACTGCACTCTGGGGAACATAAAGCCTGGTGGGGGGGGGAGGAGGGGAACCCCAGCAAGTTATGTTTGACCTGGAATTGAAAATTCAACCACCAGACCATTCCAGACCTCAGGCTGTCTGATTCTTCCAGTCTCACGTAATCTATTCAATAGTTAAGCCTCACTCCCTATTACCCCTTAATAGTGGTTGTGCCTTTTATTGAATTCCTCAGAGCAAATCATCTAAAACTGGCTTTGAATGACCACGTGGCTCCTGGAGTTGATTTGGAAATCCAGAAAACAAGACACGTACCAGGATTTGAGCAGCTGGCCACAAAATGACAGCCTCAGGCAGGAGCTCTGTGGTACAGGCAGCAATGCCAGAGCCCAGCTCCCTCTCACACCACCTGATGCCCCAGCCAGGAGACCCTTTTTTGTCCTTGTGCCTTGCCAGCCACACCTTCCCACTCCTGTGACAAGGGGAGATGCAGAGATGAGATGTTCTCTGGGTACAGCACACGCACCATTAGTAGTGGGATGTTGGCTACTACAAAGCTATAAATGAAGGCAGCCTGTAGAGCCCAGCACCTCCTCTGGACAAGGGCTCAAAGCAGGGAACCCCCTCCCTCCAGGGGTTTTCAGCAAGTCCCAGAGGCTGCTGCTGCCATGAGTAAGAGGAGGGCTGCACACAGAGGCAGGAACCCCTGGGAAGAGGAGATTGCCAAGAGCAAATGTCTGTCACAGCTTTGGGCAGAAAAATTCATCCCAGAAATATCTGTGGACATCTCATTAACTGCCTAGCCCTGATTCATCCCATAAACACCATAGTTTTATCAAAGGTGTGTTTCTCCCAAGAAAACAGACAAACAAACAAACAAAAACCAAAAACACACCAATAAAACCTCCAATACTTACCATTTATTTAGATTTTGTTACAGCACACACATCCATGAAAACAGAATTAAAGTAACACATGCAACCTTGATTTCAGCATTTCCCAGTTCTGGTAGCCAGGATTTGTCACCTTAGCAAATTTTTTAAAGTTCATGGTGTGCATGCAAAGCTTCCTCAAACTTAAGGGAGAGAAATAAGTAATCAACCCAGGCAAATTCCTTTTTTTTCTTTTGGGTCAACCTGTTGACAATTGCACACCTGAGAGATAGGGTGAGAGCATTAACACCCAGTGCTGTTGCTTGAAGCCAAAACCAGGGTCTGTCTTACTTTGCAGTGCCCCAGCCCAGGAGAGAAAGCAGAGCCCAGAAATCTTGTGTTTCAGGCAGTGTTCTGGGGAGCAGCAGCAGCATCCAATCTCCCCATGGCTGCCCCTCATCTTCTTCCATCTTGCCCTCTTTACCAGTCTGACTTAATATTTCCCTTTTCTGTGCTCACAGCAAGTCTGGCCCTGTTTCTTGCCTGCTTTGCAGCTTCTATTGCACATGAATCAGAACTGCTTCCCACCTTCCTTCACCATCTTCCTCAGCTCCTTGGAGCTTTGGAGACTTGGTCACCCTTGTCCATCTGCCCTATCTTCCAACTGAATCAAATAAATGGGACATGAGGCTGCACTTGAGGTAAGATGTGCTAATACACAGAAATATCCCAAATACATTGGTATACCCAGTCCTTCCTCAGCCTCATATTTTTCTATCTCTAAAGAGGCATAACTGCCTTCTTTTTACCCTATTTTCTGCCCCTCTCTGCCAATCAGAAGACATTTTCACAATCCATATTCCCCAACATAGAGCCTGGGGTTTGTTTTGAGCCAGAACAAAAGAAATAACTTCTTCCAAGTGGTGCACAGTGCAGTTCTGGAGTCAAGGCAATTAGGCCTAAAACTGTCTAAAGAAAATGACTTCACATCCCAACTGAAGAGAGCATATGGAACAAAATGTAATGGAAGAATGACACAGCTGAAAACAAAACAAAGACGTGCCATATTTCATAACAATGCAGATGTTAAGATATTGAAAATATTTTTAGCATGTACCAGAGAACACAAAAAAGAAAAAACCCATTGGGAATAAGAGCTCAGATCTACATTGTTCCCCTGCTTTCATGACGTTTACAACAGTATTATTCCCTCCCACCCGCCACGAATTTAAACAGCTCCAAAACAAGCTCTTCATTTTGCCAAAAAAACATCAACATGTTCATTATTTTTAAGTCAATTCTAGTGAATACTACCTGAAACAACTCTCTGCAGCTGGTTTTCTGCCTTCAGAGGCCTTAATTTTATCTACATGGACCTCACCTTAGTCACAACCATGTCGGACCTTTCAAGTCCCGCTCCATTTTTAGTTTTGACTTCTAGTATGCTGTACGCCTAAGTCCCAGACACTCAAAGTAACTTATTTTAGATATTTTATTTCAAAGTCAATTTAACACTGTGGGAGTTATTCATGTACACTCACTCCACTGTATCTTATCATCCTTTTCCATTGCCCTCTCCTCTAGAAATTCAATTTTTCTTCAGCTGGGTAACCTACACCTCCTTGAGCTGCTGGGAAAGGTCATTTCTCCTTTACTTTTGCCCACGACCTGCCCTTCTGCAGGCACACAGATAAACCCTACAGTAAGAGGAAGACCCAGCACACCATGACAGAGCTGCTGTGGTCCCCAGGGCCACCTTGTGCCCTCCTTGGTGTCACTCTGGGCTGTCTCACCTGAACATCCCTGCTGGCCATTGGTCCTTGTGCCTTCCCAGCTCCCAATGACAACACCAATTCCTCGCTTGGCACTCTGCTGCCTTTCTCCAAAGGGAGAAAACAAAGCACAAATGCAGCCAGCGTGGGGGTTCTGAATTCCCCCACCCACCCAAAAAAATGGTTTGCTGGGGTAGGCAACTTGATGTCACAGGGGGACACAGAAGGGAGTCAGAGTTTTGTCACTATAACTCAATTCTCCAGTTTCCAAGAACCAGCACTCATGGTGACCTCACAAACTGGACCAGCTGAGGAGCAAAAACTCCAGCTCCTCAAAGCTCCACACCCAAAAAGACACCAAACACCACGAGGTTATACCTCCCTTCTCAGCCTCATGAACATCTTGTGAGATGTACAACACCCTCCATTTGCACTGAGGGCTCTGCACATCCCAGCAGCACAAATTCCCACAAGAACAACACAGCCAGTGCAAATCCTGGATGCTTTCTCAGACTTTCTGAACTTATGTTACACAATGTCGCAGACATCTTTTATGAAAAATCCTTTCCTTAGGATTTTTCCTCCTGAGAAGCTGAGAGGCCTCAGGAACAAAATGCAAACATTGATTATCTGCTGCTGTGGAATGCAACAGGTGGATCTTTGATTGGGCCATGTTAGATGTTTGTAATTAATGGCCAATCACAGCCCAGCTGGCTTGGACAGAGAGCTGAGCCACAAACCTTTGTTATCATTCTTTCTACTCTATTCTTAGCCAGCCTTCTGATGAAATCCTTTCTTCTATTCTTTCAGTACAGTTTTAATATAATGTATATCATAAAATAATAAATCAGCCTTCTGAAACATGGAGTCAGATCCTCGTCTCTTCCCTCAGTGTTCCCTGTGAACGCTGTCACAACACAACTCAGTCTGAATCCTCACCTGCCCTCTGGGATGGGAAGGCAATGGTCAGGAATGGGAAATTCCTGCCTGGATAATTCACTCCACTCATAAGCAGCCTCACTTATCCTCCAGCAGCAACTTGGACAAGGAAGGGACCCACACAAACTGAATTATGCTGGTGGTGACAACCCCTGTGCAGCCACAGTGTTTCCAGAGGAGAAATACAGAGGGTACAACAGAGGGAAAACAGCAGCAGTTAACAGGGTGGTACTTCCATGTCCAGGGTCTGCACTGAGGAAGCCTTTGGGTAAGACCACACATGGATTTCAGCAGCCAAGCCTAGTTTATACTGGGCAGGAATAGAGAGTATGTTTTGAAAAAAGTTTTCAGGCTGAAGCTCTACAGTGTTTTTGCTGGTAGCCCACCTTGTTTCAGGGAACCACCACACACCAGGAATGGCTGGTAAAGCTGACCACTACTGAAACACGTAAATGGACAAAAAAGCTCATGTGAAGGCAGCTGAACAGCTCTGTGATCATCTTCACTTGCCAGCTGCCCAAAACAGATCAATAGCTCCAACTTTATTCATGGAAAAGCCAACATTTCACTTCACTGTCAGGAAAGGAATGCTGCTTGCTTCTCCCCTCCCAAACTTCTCAGGCAGCTCTGCCACCACTTGAAGGACAGTGCACAGTGAGAGGAGTCCCCAGGACCTGTTTGCCTGCCACTGCCACCATCCACGACACTGAGCCACAGGGTCACACTCGACTGTTTATGCAAGAGGAGCAGCTTTGGAAAGCCTGGTTTAGTCTGCCTGTCTTTAGCTACAAACTACCAGACACAGGTTTCAGAAAGGTCTGCCAAGAAATGAAAATCTAACTTGTCAGAAAGGCAGAAACAGATTGCAGAAGGGCAAGCTGGAAACAGGGGAGTTCCCAAGAGGTCTTAGAGTTTGTTGAAAAAAAAAAGTAAAATTTTTCTAGTTTTTCCCTGCATAAGAGGAAAGTACAGTTTGACTTAATTGCAAAGCATAATGATAAGCCAGCATATATGTACATGACTCATTTTCAAATAATCACAAAATGCAAGGAGATATAGAAGGCACAATTTAGGACTGTTTTTTTTACTCTTAAGACCCACACAATAGAATCAGGCCTACAGTAGTGTTACAAGACTCAGGCAGCCTATAAAGCAGATTTATCTCCAGTTAGGCCTGGTATTTCCCCAAAATCCCATCTGCAGACACCAATTACACACAATGAAGGCAAACTCTCATGCTAATTCAAGGCCATACTGCTCTGAGAGCACACAAAGCTGGTGCATGTCTGAAACCTGGGACCACAGCCTGGACTGATGCAGGATCACTGAACAAATCACCCAACACGTGCCTGGCAGGCAGTGCTGTGGAAAAGAAGGACTAGGGCAGTCCTCAGACACCCAACAGATCCAAGCTCACCAATCTTGCTCTTTCTCTGCATGGCAAGATCAATACTAGAATGCACAGGCAGTGGAACTGTATGCAGAAGGTGCTAAATAAAAGTGGAGAAGAAATAGAAGAAGCCCTGGTGATTTAAGGGATAAAACCAAAGTGTCCTCAAGTGAGACTTGAGGGTTTAAGTCTGTATAAATTATCAGTGAGGATAATTTGCTTGAACAGAGTACCAGGCTAAGTGATGGATTCTCTGTCATCCCCTTCAGTTTTTGCAAGATACTGAGCACAGCAGAATCATTGCAGAATATATTTCTGTGTCCTTTGGCATGCAGGATGTTTTAAAAGACAGCATGAGGACCTTTCTGGCCTTGAAAACAAAATTCTGAGGGCTGTGCTAAAGCTGAAGACTGAAATCTAAAGAAAATATTTAATGCTTTAAACAAATAATGTGTTTCTTATTTAAATAAAACCACTTTCAGACAGTAAGCATTACGAGTGGGGAAAGCACAAGCATTTACAAATGCCAAGTCAGCTTGACAGAATTTTAAAGAAATAATTTAATTTCTATGAAATATTTTCTGCTCATTCTATAAGTGGGGAAAATTCACGCGAATGTCAGTCTCGCCTCCTACCAATTATGACCAAAATATTGCCTTTTACTTCCCATCAGTGACACCCCAAGTACTGGCATTTTTATTTCAAAATTTGTATGTGAGGACAAAGTTAACATATCACTGAAAGGCTGTGGTTAGTTAGGTAAACTCCCCGTGGTAAATTTAGTTATTTCCTGATGTCACAACTTAGTAAGACAGGAAAGTCTTCTGCCAGTCTCCACCTTCTTGACACACAGCAACTCATTTCAAACCAAGAGGAGATACCAAAAGCTCCCCTTCTGCAATAAAGCAATTAATCACTGTCCCCTAACTTTCTTCCCTGCTTTTGTGCCACTTTTTAAAGGAATTCCCCACATTCTTCTTCCAAATGTAGGTTTTAGGTATAGCATTAAGCAAGTTATTAACATCAAATAAACCATTTAATTCTATGTCTCTCAAGGCCATGGTTTTTTGCACATCTTCACATCCTTTTGTCATCCTCAATCCCCTCCCAGTAGGTGTAGAAAATGAAAACATTTAGAAAAAATGAAAATGAAATGCCACATGTAGAAATGTGGCAGCAAAAAATATGTAAAGGGAGTGCAAGGTCAAAAAGAGCAAATATTAAACTCATTCACATTAAAAACTGAGAAATACAATCACAAATTATGCATGTGAGGGAATCTTTCTGAATGAGATTAGACAGTGAATATGATAAGAAAAACAATGAATTAAGAGAGCAAAAGAATTCACAGCAAAGGCTTTGTCTGTTGTCTAGTGTCTTATTCTCCAAAAAGCTGCCTGAGACCAGAGAGTCCCTTTGGTTCTAAAGGTCCCAAAATCCATGCATGGTGAAGCATCATGGACATCCTCAGTAGCAAACATTAACTTTTGATTTAATACAGTCTGGACCCACTCAAAGGGATGAGGAGTAAGGCCTCCAAGGTCTCAAAGCCAGCTTTGTCTCCATAGAAGTCTCATTTTTTCCAGAACAAGAACAGAAGTAGGGACATACTCCAAGAACTGAAATTCTTGATTTGTAATTAATTCATTAGTGACAACTTTGTAAAAGCACCACGTAATATTTTAACCATGTATCAGCTTCAAAAAATCTCCTCAATTCAGGCAAGATAAAAAGCACAGTTTTCTACATGGCAGAACAGGACAAGCTCTACAGAACTGTGATGAAAATTAATGACTACATTATGAAGCAAATGATACCAGCCACCAATTCTTCGCAGCTCAACTAAATGAGAGGCACCCTGAGAAAATTCCAGCTAAGCTGTTTGCATTCTGCACTTCCCAACAGCCACGAAAAGTGGAAACACAACTCGAGCACTGAAACACTTGTAGGGTACATCTTATATCAGGTGTACACAGTTCAAGCCAACCCAGACCCTGCAACATAACAAAAAGGTGGAATTCCCAATCATTCATCTTATTTTTCCTTTCCAGACGCACTGAGCTACCTTGGGCAGGGAGATCCAGCTCCTCACCAGTGACCATCAAACAGCTCTGCCTTCTCTGGGGGGCAATTCAGAAAAAAACCCAACTTGGAAACTCAGAATTGCCCTGGAAACCCCAATCATTTTCCACAGCCAGGGAGGAAGCACAGCCAGTGCTCCCTCTAGACTAAGGACAGACTTTGTGAATGCCCCAAGGTGTCAAAGCTGATGCCCTTCAGCCAACACTCCAGCAGAAAATAATGCTGCCTAAAAGAGGGGCAGAGGGAGGGGAAGCCTTGCCTGACAAAGCAGGAGCATGAAATGGATTTATCAGAGTGGGAGGAAAAGGGTGATAATGAAGAACATTTCAGTGAGACCAGCTTGAGAGAGATTAACATTCAGTGTAAAAAAAAAAAAAGGTTTAGAGAGAAAAAATCACAGTAAAGTGACTGCCTTGGGAGAGAAAAATGTGCTAGATCTTCAAGGTGCCATGTGGCCACATGTCTTTACCAGCAGAGCTGGTGGAAAACCCAAGTGACTAAAAGGTAACTACAATCAGCTTGTAAAATAAGAGAAGCTTCTTCATAAGGGTCTCAGACTGAAACAGCCTGGAGATGGCAAAAGTAAAAGAGCACTTGAGACAATTAGAGCAGGCAACAAAACCATCTATGAACTTTAACAAGAAGGCAGAAGTATTTCTTTCCTCATATAACCAAGAAAACACACAGCTGCCACTCAAGGAAAGTCCTGTGCTATTTCAGAAACATTTGGTCTAAAGGATGAAACTTTTTATCTTCAGACACACTTCTGCATAAAATACCAAATGTAAGGGTTGAAGATCTATAACGTTTTCATAATAAAACATTCCCCAGTTCAAATGTGGAAAATTAGATGGACATATTTTGAACACATGACCACTGAGGAATAAGAGGAAAATAATCTTCAGCAAGCAGGTAGCAGTCAAAATTCACATATAAAACTGGAATCTTTTAACAAGACATTAGACAAAATGATTTTTAAATGGACTTTTTTAATAATACCTGTTTATTTATTTAGCCATTACATCTTTTGCCTGGCCTTGTTGTTTGTTTCTTTATTCCCTAAACCTTTTGGTTCTTTATTCCCTAAACCTTTTGATAAATTTTTGTTCTAACCTCTGCACTAAATGTAAAGAGCCGGATGGACATGAAATCTGCACATTCCTCTTTTCCACTGAGCAGTTTCAAGTCTTGCTGCTAATTACAAAATTCTGGCCTGAGTGCCACTGCTCACTAAGTTACTTAATGCCTGTGCTTTTTAGAACAGCTAAATATTTTTCTAAAACTTTAATTTTTGTACCATACTGCTCCCCCAAAACCTCACAGGTAAGTTTGATTTAATTCTAACTACCTAAGAATTCTCCATCTTCCCAGCTTTATATCATCCATAGGTTTGTCACCTCCTCACTGTGTTCCAAGATATTAATTAATGAGACATAAAACACAAGGAAATTTCTGTGGGACAAAACTTTCTTCTATCTTGAATCATTAAAATGAAATAAAACCTGAAGCAATTGTTGAACCAGTCATAAATCAGCAATAATTTACATAAGTAATCCACCTGGCTTCAGATTCTTAGGAGTTTTCTAGGTTTTGCTGAATCAAAGGAGCTACAGCAGACTTCTTGGAAGGACTGCTACCTTTTAAAGGTTTCAGAAGTCATTAAAAGCACTACTTCCACTCTCCTCCATTCCCCAGCCTCAGGAATACAAAGCAATTCTATTTTAGGCTGGGATTTCTGGGTCTGTTTATAGGGGAGTGGGGTTGGTGGGGGGGAAATGTTTCTTTCCACAGCCTTTGCTAAATAAAAGATTTACAAGCAATTTTTGAGAGAAATTTATAGAGTCATAGAATTGTTTGGGCTGGAAAAACCTTTAAGGCTACCAAATACAACCATTAACCCAGCACTGCCAATCCACCACTCAAATATGTCCCCTGTGTCTTAAATACCTGCAGGGACAGTGACTCCACCACTTCCCTGGGCAGCCTGTTCCAGTGTCTGATCACTCCTTCCATAACATTTTTTTCCTAATAACCAATCTAAACCTCCCCTGGTGAAATTTGAGGACATTTCTTCTTGTCTTGTCACTGTTAACCTGGGAGAAGAGACCAACCCCACCTGGCTACAACCTCCTTTCAGGGGGTTCTAGAAAGCATTAAGGGTCCCCTCAGCCTTCCTTTTCTTTGGGAGTTAAAATTAAGAAGATCAGGGTTGATGAAGAAGGATGAGGAAGCATCACCCCAGAGCAGCTGCTGTCTGGATGCTGCAGCTCCTTGAAATTCCACAAACCATCAAACAGAACCCCCCTGCTCAAAAGCACCTTCACCACAGCCAACCAAATCTCACTCCTTTACAAATTGAAAAATTTAACAGGCAAATGCCTGCACAGGAAATCATTTGAGAAAACAGAGCTTAAGAAGCTGTCAGTTCTTGGTCTCTGTAAAGGATACTATGAATGTTTATCTGGTGAGGAAATATATATTAAACTGAGTAACCCTCTCAAGGCTTTTGCCACCAGCAAGCTGACACAGCACACCACCACTTAGGGTAGCTCAGCTTGCTCTGACTGAACAAACAAAAAAACTTCTTCAAACTTCATAAAATAACCCAATCTGGGTCAATGGAGAGAGCACTGTTATGTCATTTGATATGCTGTTAAATAGACATTCCAGTTCGAAATTTTTTTTTGTGTATGGGGTAAAGCAACCACAGAGATTACGTTTACATGTGTCAAGAAGCACCAAGATGGATCAAAATTAAAAAAACCAAAAACCTCCACCTATAAATTTGATGATTAAAGGTAAAACTGCTGTGAAGCAAAGGAAAAAAACAAACAAAAACAAAACGAGAGACGAAGGCATATCTAAAAGTTGAAAAAGCAAATTGGCAATGGTTTCAGGGACTGAAATTAGAGGACCTGGAATTTCTGTGCATTCTCAGGAGGCAGCAGGATGCAAGGCTGTAGGAGGTGATGTCAGAAGTGCGTCTGTGCCTCAGCACTGGGCTCAGGAGAGACCTGATAAGCAATTTCTGATTTGCTTTGGGCCCTGGCTTCCATTTTATCAAAGGTTTCAGAAGAGTTTACAACTTTCTTTGTGAGCAACACAGACTTCTTACAACCAAAATCTGAATCAAAGGCAGCATGTGACTTTCATTTTGACTTCAGAATTATTATTATTTTCATTATATAGTGCACAACCACCTCAATTATCAAGAACACTAAGAACCATCCAGATAAAAACTAACAAGTACAACCAACTATTTGTAAGGCAACAGAGAATAATTACAGTGCCTGACACCCTCCCCCAAAAAAATGAAAAATACAAGTATAGTTGATGATAAAAAGGAAAATAAAAAAGGGTATGTATGCACAAGCTTTATAATACTGAAATAAACAACCTGTTTTCTCAGAGGATCTTGTATTAGAAAAATATAACTGAAATAGTTTCCAAATAGCTGATTCCACTCAATTAAAATGAAAAACAAAAAGATACAGCAGAGTCCACTTTCTAAGATAACGCTGGAATAAATAATTGCTTGGGAAATATGCTGTGGCTGGTGCATCCCCTTAACCACTTGAGACCACACACTACAGTTTAAAGTATGATTTTAAATAGATATGAAAGCCTAACCCCCTGACTATGTTACTAGTGAAGATCAGTTCCACAGTGCCTGGTAACAAATTCTTTTTAGAGAACAATCAAACCTTGCTGTTATCTGTGCTGACCCAAATCTCCTTCAGTGTCTGACTGCCAGTGGTTCAGCTTCATTACCTCACTATATTAATTACTGGATAAAGAGAAAAACCAAGATTTTCCCTATACTTCTTCTTCCCTTTAGTATAACATTCCACTACAGAAAATTAAAATCAAGAAATTACTCTAAGTCTGTTTTGCTGTTGTTGAACAAATGGGAAAACTGAAGACCATTCAAGGGAACCATCAAAATAACTGAGCTAATGACAAGACTGATTCTTCTCCCATCTTTGAGAGAGATGAGTGTCTTAGGTGGTAAATAATTAGGTAAATAATTAACCCTTTCTTTCAAACAGACTCTACTGCCTTAATTTGGTAATTTAAAAAAACTCCATATAATCTTTTTGCACAATTCTTCATTTTATTTCAGAAAAATCTCTGATTTTACCTTTTTTTTTCCTTTAAACAGAAGAATATTTTAGTCTCATGTTTTAACATGGCTCTCAGCTCAATAGGTAACTATGGAAAACTTTGTGGGACAATCTGAACTTTAGTAGGAAACAGACACTTCTACATGAAACTCTTAAAAATGGGTTTAGCTGGTATTGTCTTTTCATGTATTTTTATCTTAGTATCACTGGGGGAAAAAAAAGTGACCTACAAAAACCTCTAGAAAAATCAGATCTGACAGTAACATATAGAATGGATATATCCAAAGGGCAGCTTTGACTGAGGGAGGCCAGTCTGCTTTGTTTCCCTTGTCAGTCTGCAGCCAGTGTGGACAGACAAAACCTCCTCCAGCAGGTAATTCAGAGCAGAAACCAGCTTGGGGTGCTCCTCATCACCCACTGGAGAAGCTGAATTATTGTACCAGCCCCAGGAACCCAAGGAGACAAATATTCCTGGGTTAGATTAACCCCTGTGTTCCCTGCACCCTCCACTCCTGTGACCCCTTGTAAGGTGCAGCGCAGTCTTTGTGCTGATTCTGCTGTGTCACACCAAGATCTACCACTGGGAGACTCTTCTTTGATTTCATTTATTACTGGATTGGAAGGCTACACAAGCCTGGCTTCATAACTTCTAAATACTTTTAAATATTTAAGTGCCATTCTCATGCCTAATGGTCAAGTTGTTGTTTATTCTGAACAACCTATTCTCTCCAAGTTCTGGCTCAGTTCAAGGCTAACATAGCTTTAGTCCTTCTACGTTTGGATAAGGAACAAGCCTAGGTGTAACCTCACCATTTTTACAGGAAAAGAGATTTCATCTTCCATGTTCAAAACCTGTATTTTTCATTTTATTGCATCAATAAGCATTTTATCCTGAACCAAAATTCTCCAGTTTATTTTTGCATGTAGGTTTTTAATTCAGTCCATCTGAAGATAAACTGCAAGGGAGAACAAGTGTCCAACTTACGTTGAACAAGGACAGAAGTACAGCTGTATACTGATACTCCAGAACTAAGAATTTAACTCTCTTGTTATAGGCATTAAACTCCACATATCATACAACCATAAAGGCTGAAAAAGACCTCCAAGATCAGAGAGTCCAGCCTTTGGCCAATCATCACCATATCAACTAAACCACAGCACTAAAATGTGGTATAGTAAAGACTGCTCCATTGTTCAAAGAAAATTGAAATTTTTTTGCTTTGGGAAGCCATCAGGCCCAAGAAAAAGAAAAAAATCTGTCCATCTCAACGTGTTTTCCTCACCAATATTTCTGTTATGCATCTGGAGTGGTGTTTGGTCAGCATTTTCTGTATGGGACTGCGATTTTTCTTTGTTTTACATATTAATAACCACATTCAATCAGGCCAAAGATATTTCTGTCCTCACATTGTGTCTTTAGCAAAGGCTGAGAGCACCAGGACAAGAAAAGCATGCAGGGATGGACTTTGGGATCCCTCTGCAGCCTTCAGGGACTGGGCTCTGTGTTCTTCTAAGCAAGAGTTGGTGCTTTTGCACTGAGTCCACACCCAGATAATCCAGCAGTATGAGCAGTGGCTCACAGCTAAACTATGCACTATGAAAAAAATATCACCTCTTACTTGTTCTGAATCTGTCACCTGATAATTTTATTTGATCCCCTCTGGGTCTTGTACTACAAGAGACACTTAATGAACATTCCCTGTTCTTTTTTTTTTTTCCCCATTACACTCCTATATAGTTTTTTATCATTTTCATTTTTTGCTGTTTCTTCGCCAGGCTGAAGGTTCTCAATCTATTTAATTGCTCTTTATCATCTCTGCCACCCATTTCTAGCTCTGTTCTCTCCCCCTTTTTCCCCCCCTCATTCTTCCTTTAAATCCAGGGCTCAGAACAGCACTCTGAGGTTAAGACAAAAGCACAGGCAGTTTACAAACTGGCATAGCAGATTCCTGCTCTGTGAGCCATTTTTCCCTAATTTTTTTTGTTTTTGTTTTTTGTTTTTTTTTGACCAATCCCAAACACTTGATCAATGCTTGGATTTGGCATGATAAACTCTCGACAACATCACTTCCTTCCATGCTAAAAACCTCAACAATGGCAGGATTGTTCTCCTCCACATGCATTAATTCATAACACCAGCAGCAAGCTTCAGCCCCAGTTACCAAGCATGACAAGCTCCCACTTGGGTTCTTCATAATTGGCTTTCATTTATGCTGCTTTCATTAACTTAGAATCATTCTGCACTCTCCCTTCCAGATCACCAGTGCATGCTGGTGTTAAACTTAGCACAGATCCATGAATAACTCTATCCATCCCTTCAGCTAAACAGGACATTTATTCATCTTTTGGCCAGCAGTCCAGGACAAAAAAAATTCCTCTTATGTCAGAGCAGTTTCATTTTGCTCAGCACCTCTGGTGAGTTGTTCTCACAAGACTCCCTGAAACCCCAGAGTACTGCATCAGCTAAATCACACTTACTCACAACCTCAGCAGTGCCTTCAAAGAACTCCACCAGACCTGAGAGACTGTTCTGACTCTTTCCTGGTACATCAAACTGTCCATGAACGCTTCAGTTTTCTTCTCCATGGTATTTACCAGAAAACTGGCTGCTATGAATGCCAGTCAAACTTGTCCTGTTCTTTCCCAGAGGCTTTCTGGAAGCCTTTTTAATAAGTGGCATCACCTTTGGCACCCTCAGCTTCACTGCTACTGTGAACATTGTTATCTCACATGCCTTTAGCTACAGGGGCAATATGCTTTGGGCTCTTTTAGAGTTTAGTTATCTACTGGACCACTGGCCATTCCATTTCTGATTGTTTCAAAAGAACTTATGACAAGTTTCTTTGCCTTTTATAAATCACATATCAGGCTTTAACTTCTTTTACTGTAAAATTCATGTTTATTTTGCATGAATTTCACCTTTTTAAAATTTTTGAAGAAGTTTTTGCAAAGTATCTTTCTGTTCCTTACATCTTGCTCAACCATGCTAAATATTCCTCAAAACTTTTTTAAAGAGTCAGAGAAGCAGTTTTTAGGAAATATGCTTTTTTTTTTCTGAGTCTCTCCAGAATGGCTGCAAGCATTTTATTCTCTTGACAGTTCCTCTTGCCAGGCTGTCCACAGGAACCCTAATCAGTGTCCTGCTTGGTACCTTCTCTATGGCAGATGTGGACTGTCAATAACTCACTGCAGAACTAAGCCATCAACCCCTCCATTTTACATTCCACTCTTCCAACATTTGCATAGAAACGCTTCCATTTTGGTCTGCCTGCCTCTCCTTCTGTGCTCCTGTCTAAACAGGACCTAATTTTTCCAGCAGCCCTTGACTGTTCTCTAGATGACCTTCACCAACTTCTGCCCCACACACTGCAGCCACAGCCGGTGTCACCTGGCCCTGTGTGCCTTTGCTGCTTTCCCTCATGCAGGACATTGGGATTACACTGCAGACTGATGCTGCACAGCTCTTTATTCTTCACCTTTTATCCAGCAACTCATGTGCTGCTTCCAGCACCCTTCTGGTAGCCTTTATGTCACCAGCACCTCTCCACCATGAGAAGACAGCCTGGACTGCTTTTGCTGTAAGCCACTTTGGCACGTGGTTGGAAGGTCACCAAATGCTCCCTTCCAGCACTGGTTACACTCCACAGCAGGAGATGTCTCTCCATCACCTGGAACCAGCACCATACAATGGAATTCCTAGAGCAAAAGGATGCTTGGCTATCACCTGACAGCAAGGTCTCATCTACAGGATGAGATTTGTTTTGGAGGTAATTGCAGGGTCATTTCTCCTTTGCAGGATTGATATCCTGCTGCATTACAGCTCCTCATGGAATCCCAGTGGCAGCCTCCCTGGAGACAGAGGTGGGAATACCTGCCTGGAGGTTTGCTTTACACATTTGCTAATTGAGAATATTTTCCTTACACTTTGCATGTTGTGACTTTCACAAGAGTTCAGTTGCATTAATCTGCAGTGAGCATCTTGCAGTGTCATAACTATCCCTCTGGTTTAACAGCTGCATTAACACTGTTGAGGGCAAGTAAATGCTTCTTTTTATGGTTTGTTTTTTTCTAACTGGAGATCTGATATCAACCTCTAGCCTGAGAAGCCAAAAGGTTTAGGCTAAATGCCCTCAGACACACTCCTTGTGTTTTAGGCTTATTCTCATTGTATTCCATTGAAATTTTCACTTTGTGTCTCTCCCTCCAAAGACTTTGATTCAGACTGTCCTCATCCTCCTGGGAGACATTGGTTTTCTAAAAATCTCAAACCATTCTAGTTATTTTCTAAAAAGCCATCTTTAATACTGGACTGGTTGGTGCTTGTGAAAGTTTAAAGTATTTATTTATTTTGTGAAATGTTAATAACTTCTCTGCCTTCCATTCAGCATCTTTAATCCATTCCTCAGGTTCCCACAAACCATTTTCAAGACAATCCCACGAAAGTAAAGAGGAGTAAGAAAGTTTCATTTTTCTTGTGTAACACTCTGGTATCATTAACAGACATTTCCCATAACTGCTGGGCAATCATGCTTTATAATCTAACAGATCACAGCCACTTTATGATGGCATGAAAGGACTGATTGTGCAAGTCCTTAAACACTGCTTCCCTAAGACAACAGAACACAACCAGCCACAACTTTCAGCTCAAAACAGAAGCACAGAACTGGTTTTTAAGATGCAGCCTCTTCTGCACTGTTGAGGGGAGCTGTACTTACAAACACACCCTTCACCAAATCAAAGAGTATTCTACACAACCAAGACTTGCTGATTCAAAGTGGGACCTCACGTGTTTAGATTCCAAATTTAGATTTCTTACTATGAATTCTACTTTCAATTACACCAAGTCTGCTGCGTTTTGTTGGCTCTGATGTACACAGCTTTCGACACAAAAGAAGTCTTGAGAGCTTCCACACACACGCTGTCACTGCTGTATTTATAGGCAAGATGCTCAAACATTTGCATTTTATTGTAAGGGGTAAATTGTGCCATACAGTACAGAAAAATTCAATACTGATTCACAAAACAGCCCTGATTTTTCAGTTGATAGAAAATGGTTCTAGTTCCCTTTCCACCATCAAATCTAATTTAAAGTAACCCACTGTAGTGCAAATACATCAGATACTTAGTAATCTCCTGTAATGGCAGGGAAATTCATCACAAATTGCTGAATGTTATGAATCATCTTGTGAACACATAACTGCCATACACTGAAAAAGGCGCTTTAACAAGTGATTTCATTCATTTATGTCAATACTTCATAATTAGCACAGAGAAGTGTCTGTAAATTGAACTCTTGAGCATCACACTGCTTAGTTACCATTTTTTTTTAAATATTTTCAGCACTTGATGTAATGGAAGACCCCATTAAAATTTTGTGCCAATGACAAATGACATTTTTATTTCTCTTCTAAATGTGTTAGCACAAGCTAATGAACTGAACAATGTTCAACAAAGCCATAAGCACATGCTGACCTGTACTACATAAACAGTTCAACTGACTTTATCAGAGATATTAATGTGAGTTTTTGATGGATATTCAAACACTGTTGCTCAATAACATATAATAATGAAAGAACTACTGGTTTATATGGAAGTTAGTGCTGGTGCTCACTCAGAAGTAACAGCTGACAAGACAAACATGACAGCCAGATGCTTAGAAGAGCTCTCTTCTGCACACCAGCCTGAAGACCTAGATTTAGCCACCTTTTCATTTGTAATTGAAGAACTTGGAAAGCTTTGCAGGGTATTCTATCCAAGGCACACAGTATTTTGAAAGCATTATAATGTACCCAAAACCAGAGATCAGGGTCTTACTATTCCCCAACAGAGACTCAGCTTTTCTACAGAGACCTTACAATTTTACAATTTCAGTGCTTGAGTGCCCACAAAGCCATGCCTGGACTTTGGTTTCCTGGTCACTTCTTTAAGCACTGGGTGGAAATAATTAATCATTTCTACTTGGATTCCATAATCTCAAGATGCCAAGTCAGTATAATTTAACAGTTTAGTGGTGACAGCTGGTTGGTTGTACCTATGGGGTGCACAGCCTTGGCCCACTTTAACAGCAAAATAAATCACTCTCTCTGCAATTTCCATTGCAACTGGGCACAACTCAAACCATGCCCAAGGCCAGCTCCTGCAGAGGGGCTGACACAAGGTGGCTTGGTCATCCATGGGCATTTGCAGTAGAACCACATTCTCTCAGGAGCAGCTGGAAGGTTTAGGCAAACTGCTCTCCTGGGCCAGAGAAGGAAGTGCAAGACTATAAATACATCCATGATCACAGTGATAATTCCACTTTGACGCTTCTTACCAGGATAACTTCCCACTCATCAGTTCTAAAAAATCTTCAAGCCCCAGCTTTGAGTTTGTCTCATCCTCCATGGCTTCCCAGGAATCCAGACCCATGGACTTATTTCCACAGGCTGTGCACACCAAGGTAAACATGCAAGAAAAGCTTTGCCTTACTCTAATGTTGCTAATTAACGACCAAATAATTTTTAAAATAATCTAGTATTTCCCTGTGCTTTGAAATAGGAGACCTAATCTTGAGCTCTTATTACACACTGCTTATTTTTACTTTTATTTCTTAATTGAAAACAGTGTTGCCTAGTGTTGCCTTTTTTTTTAATTTTACAAGAATTAACCCTTAACAAGGTATACATATCTCCTCTGGACACTTATTTGAAATTACATGTAAAGCTTAATTACATCTTCTTAATTCTGCAATTTTCCTCACACTTTCAGTTCTTCAATGCTCATTAACAAACTTTACTGGATAATACATCCAAAACACCCAGACATGCAAAGTTGTCTCTTGCATCTAAAGTTTTCAAGGATATCCAGGCCTGTAACTGCTGCTAGGTTTATCAATATAAAATGTATTTATTTAAAAGGATAAAAAAACCACAACTTCAGGCTACTTAGTGTTCCCATTCTCAATAGTTACAATAAACCATAAAAAGTAGGAAAATCCCACCTCTCCTTCCATACTGCCTCCAAAGTATTTTTTCTCCTTTTAGTAGTCAAATATAGATTTTTCCATGACATTTTGATTAGGCTCTTACTGTGAACACATTAAGTGATAATTGGTCCAAAAATACTTATTGAGCCAGGAATATCAGAATACAGTAAATACCAGGAGCACCATAAGCAGCTGTATGAATCACTTCACATACCTGTGGTTTTCCAGGTTCCTGTGCTTAGTCATGAGTACACTCTTCATAGTCTCGTACACAGAACACAGTTTCTGCCAATTTTTGTTCTTGGCTTCTACACTGCCACCTGTAGTCATACAAGAGAAATTAGCAATATTTTATGCTGCAAATCCTATTAGCACAATGTTTCAGCTCACTTGTTTTTCTAGACAAACATTCTAAAGCGTCCCCTTTTGTAAAATGTGCATTTCAATATTCAAACCAAGTTATTTACATTTTTCTCTTTAATACATTTGAAGAAAAAAGATAGAATAATTACCACCAAACAATCCCAATTAATTTTAAACCAAGAGGACATTTAAAACTCCGTGACTCTTTGCAGATTTTTATTTTATCCTCATTGCTTGGTGGACACATCATAACCTTGACAGAGCAAAAGGACTTCTGAAGTGGCAATGCAAAAAAACCTGCACTTAATTACTTGGTAAATACAAAAAAACCTAATTGGATTTGTTCTTCCATCAGAAAAATGAACATAGTTTTACAGAAACATAATATCCATGCTCAGCTTAGTTACCTTATATAGGTTATGAGGAAATGTATGCAAATAAAAATTGCTAGTATTTGAAAGATTATCTCATAGAAATAACAGTGATCTTGAACTTTTTTATACAATGAAAACCATTCCATTTATTCCAGGCTTACTGCACTTTTGAGCAACATGCTACAGATGCTACTAAATTCACAATTTACAACAAAATAAGATCTAAACCCAGTATACCCAGAGACCTCACGTTAATCCTTCCCTGAAAACGTGAAAAAAACACAAAATTCACGCCTTCCTAGAAAAACCAAAGCTTCCTGGTGCTCAGAACACGGGTTTCACCGAATAGCGAAGTTTCGGAGTACAAGCTCTGGGGGGAAACCTGGCTTTTGCACGCACATGCCTTCTCCTTTCCTGCAGCTAAGAGCTGCTCACCATCCCTGGGAGCGGGCGCCCGAAGGCTCCCTGGGAAAACGCTCCGGACTCGGGAGCGGGCAGGAACAAACTCGGGAGGCTCCGGGCACCCGCGCCCTGCGCTGCCCTACGGCGGCGACACCCGCAGCCGCCGCCAGAAACCTCACACTGAATGGAACAGAAACCGAAATCAAACGCGATTTCCAAGAACAAGTTGGTCTTAGAAAAAGAAAGGAAAAAAAAAAAAAAACCCAACCAAAAACAGAAAAAAACCCTGAAGATGATATAATAAAGAAATAAAATTCCCAAGCGCCGCCGGGGCTGTCCACACGTCCAGGTAACCCCCTCGCCTTCCCAGCAGCGCCGGCCACTCCCGCACGGGAGAGGCTCCCCCGGGACCCGGCCACCATCCCAGCCCGGCTGCGGCCGCTCAGGTGCGCCGGGCACCGCCCCGCTGTCCCCGAGCCATCCCCACGGCACGGAGCCCTGGCGCTCACGGCCCCCGAGCCGCCCCAGCCGCACACGGGCTCCGCCGGCTCCGCCGGGACAAGCGGTGGCCGCGGCGGGGAGCGGGCGCTGCGCACCCACCTGCGCTGGCCGGGCCGGTGCCGCAGGATGAGGCGGCGGCTCCTCCTCGCAGCGCGGCTGCCCCGCTCGTTCCTCTCCGAGCCGCTGCTGCTGCTGCTGCTGTGCAGCCCCGGGGAGCCGCGCGTCCCGGGTGCCGCCGCGCCGCCCGGGATTCCTGCGGGAGGGAGGGCGGGAGCGAGCGAGGGAGGCGGCTCATGGCTGGGCACAGCCTCCCGCTCCCCCGCCGGCTCAGCCTGCCTCCAGCCCCTCCGGGCACGTTCTGCCGCACGGCGCCCGGGCGGACCCGCAGCGCGCACCTCCGGCCCCTTCCCTTCCCTTTTTATCGCGGGGCCGGGGCTCCCGCCGCTCCCGCCGCCGCCGCTGTCGTGCGGGGGGCTCGGCATCCGCGCCGGAGCCGCCTGCGCACGGCCGGTCCGCCCCCGCCGCCGCCGCCGCCGCCTTTGCGCTCGCACCGCCCGCCGCCCACCTGTCCGCGCCCCGGCCCCGCCGGAGCCGCCCCCGCTCCGGCCCCGTTCACCGCAGCGGCCTCCGGCAGCGCGGGGCTCTGCGGCTCCCGCCCGAGCCGCCCGCGGGCTCGGGGCTCTGCGGAGGAAGGGAGGAGGTGGCGGTGACGCTCCCGCGCCGCTACAGCGGGGCCGCGTCCCACCTGTGCCCGCAGCCCCCGGGATGCTGGCCGGGATGCTCGCCGCCCCCGCGGCGGGGAGGCGTTTGCCAGGCGCTGGAGGAGCTCCGGGTGCCTCCCCGCTCTGCCGCCCAAACAAACGAGGAGTCTTGGCCGCTACAAAATAATTGACGTGCTCAGGAACGTGCTGGAAGCCCAGTTGTTGATGGGTCTCTGACAGCTGGCGTTGAGAGATAGCCTAGAGGGAGGTGGTAGGATCTTAAAAATTCGAGTTGCGACGCTTAAAAAATTCGAGAAAAGCAGCAGGTAAATGCAGAAAAGTGTTAGGAAAATGTCTGTGTTGTAACTAAAACTGCAGCTCAACTCGAGGTTGTGCACGTGCCGTTGGAGCTCTCGCACTGGTGGAAGAACAGCTCATCCTTATGAGCACTTCTCTCATTCTCTGTCTTTTGCCTTGAGTATTTGCGTCTTGGAAACAATATGATGTATTGAAATTCTTGAGTTTGTATCTTTTTCCTCAAATGGGTGATGTTGGCATTGAAAGTGTGCCCTAGCACGACCCAGTAAAGGAGCCTGGGGAGGAGTTGAGTGCATTGGTGCAGCGTCACACCAACTGATACCATTTTCAAATTTGTGTAATAAAAATATACTGCATTCATTCTTCCCACAGCAATAGATTCCACTTTGTTTAAGACAATCTTTACCTTTCCCAAATGTTTTATTCTAATCCTAATATTTTGGGACCAAGCCTTTTCAAGGTAAGCCAGAAATCCATACGGTCATGTTACAAACTGTGGTATCACCCTGTAGTCTAGACATATTAAGAAGTAAGCTACAAAAATAAAATCACTTTTCTTCATCTAGTCTTCTGCAGAATTAAGGTTATTTTCAGTTCCTCTTCTTACATCTCATAAGTGAGACGCCAGACTACCTGAATATTTAATGAGTAGTAAACCAGAAATCTGTAAAAGTAGCAAATATAACACACATATTTTGATAGCAACATACACAGGTGCTTATCTGAGAAACGTTTGTACAGTTTAATTCCACTAGATTAATAAACAGCAATTATATCTAATCATATCTGCAGCCATTCCTAATGTAAAAATATCAAAACCAAACAAAGCTTACACTAAAAAAGGTATAAATTAACCCAATAAAGTTGAGGATAAGAACTGATACAGGCATGCAGAAATTGTTTTTTAATGTACTTCATCCAAGAAAACATTCTTTGTCTTTCCCTTCAAAACCTAACAACCTTGTGGCACATTGGTGCAATAATTCAGAAAACAATGTGAATATTGAAAATGGCTGTGCCATAGCTCTGCTTAAAAAGGCATTTGTTAAACATACAGAACAAGCTTTTACAGCTGATAAGTAATAAAATTTATTTTGTCTCTAGATGGTGTGTTTATCCTCTTTCTTTTGAGCTTATGATACATGAGACAAAATTAAGTTTTTCAGTTTTATCTCCTCACCTAAATTTCGATTAAATGCAACTATCAATATACCAGTAGTTACCAGCTGGTGAATATCATATGAAATTCCACAGTTATCTACAGTGAGGTCTGCCCATGACTTCTAGGACTGTGTCTGTTCAAACAGACCTCAGCAATAGAAACCACATTGACATGCCTCCAGTGCAGAAGAATTCATTTTCCACTGAGCCCTTCATAAACATAATGTTTTGTCAACAGGTGTCTTTCCCATAACTGTTACAAATGTATTAAATGCTAGTAGCAAGTTCTTGTCTTTTCACTGAAGCATGGCCAGCGCACAGACTGTTCCCTCTGCAAAAGAAGTCATTGTTCCTTTCAGCTCTTACACAACACTGCTGTTAAATCTAGCCCATCACAGGAGAAATGCTCTCTCAATTCTTATTGTCAAGCCAAGAAAATAAGCATTTGGTCACTTAATAATGACTATTAATCAGACACTATCATACTTGCCTTGAGTGTGTGAGATGAAGAAAATTAGATCAGTCATGCACAGACCCTTTCTTTCACCTCCTCTCCTCTATACCACCCACCTCCCAAACAGCTCTGTCTTTTTCTTCAGCAATTCAGGCTTGGAAGAATAAATTCCATTGTAACAATGATTCAGAGACAAACTGAAAGCCAAGTGAAATATTGTTCTCCCAAATCTGACAGGAAAACTTATAGGATGGAAACACCCAGAAGATAAAACCCAGTTCTCTTATAATATGCTCCAGAAAGCATTACTTATCACTGTCCCCTCATTCCCAAAATATATACATCAACTAATGTGTTGCTGTAGTACTGAAAATTTCCAGTTTTCCAGATGATGAGCTGTGACTCAGTACTCCTACTGAGTACATCTCAATGCACCATCCATTTATTTTATGTGCTGGTAAATCATCTCTCCCTTTGCTTCCACCAGAACTTGCTAAGAACCCTCCTGTGTCTGCAGGTCTAATCTGCCATGTCCTGCCCTGCCCATCTGAGAGCAGATCAGATGAAATCTCTTCTACTCCAGTATTTTTCTGGTCTAGTTTCTTGCTTTAGTTGCTACCAAGTGTGCTTAGAGCTCTAGGAACATGCAGGTCATAATCTTAAACTTTCCAGGCTGGACTACATCCTTATTTATTGTCTGGGGAAATCTGAACAGTGGGCGCAGAGATTTTTCACTTTCTGTCAAGGCAGTTTATAGAAACTACTTCGGAGAAAATATGTTTTGTTTTCTATACATGCAAAATCCCTTCTAAGAGTCAGTGAGGTGATGAAGCCAATTTTGATCCATTTATCATCAAAAGAATGACTTCAGTCTACTCTAAGGAAACCAGAATTTGGCATAATAAAGCCAACAGCTGGTTGAGGAAGAATAACAGTGTGTGCTCTTTGATGTTCACAGATGAATGCAAACAATCAAAGACAGAGTTAGGATGGCACATGATGTTTCTGAGTAGTAGGAAGGAGTTAAAACCATTTCATAAACCCATTTATCAAGAACCAATTTTCTTATAGGAAAACCATCCATTGCCTGTAATAGCAGCAAAAAAAAAATACCCTATAAAACATTTAGTATGCAAGAATAGTGTGCTAATGAGAAATCTGTGTTAAACAGTCCTTAGGAACTATGCAAAATGTAGTGCAAGCAGCTGGAAAGTTCTCCTAATTTCTTGCCTCAATTTTCTATGTACACTGAACATCAGCACGGAGCAGTGAGGGTATTTTAATATCTTCAACTTCTATCAAACCTCTTCAACATACCCCAATGGGCATCAGAGACAAAAAAAGGAAGAGCTGTAGAGTAAAAAACCAGTTCTAGTTAAAACTATTTATTTAATTTTAACATCAGCTTAGATACATTCATTAGTCAGTGAGCACTGAAATTTACACCAGAGAACTTCAGAGTTGGAGAGGAGATTAAATGCCCTGACATGGGACTCAGAAGAGCAAAGGAAATGAGCTGGCAGTGGGAAGGAATTGCTCATGGTGGTAGTGGGAGATGTGTGGCCAGACTTCTGCAAGGCTAAGGAAATGTTATAATCCTGCACACTACATCTAAGCAAACAGAACTACAAAGGCTCTGTCTCCAGCCAAGCCAGAAAAATCCAGGAGGCAGCTGATCAGCTCCCCCAGAACAAGTTCTCCCTCGAAGAATCTGCTTTAGCTGAAATCATTGGGAATGAATAAGAGTTGCCTATAACAACAACCAGTTTCCTCACGTTACATCTTTCCTCCCCAGTAAAATTATCATTCTTCTAATAATAGGATCATCAAGAGCCTTTTCTCCTTCTTTGGAAAAGAATAGCTGAGAGTTATGTTCAGTCATAAGATGTTAACAAAACCTGGACAGCATTTTAAGGCAATAGGCTGTTTCAATTTGATGGTGTTACAATCATTCCAAACTCCTTGTTTTGGAGTTACAAAATCTCCAACCATCAGGACAAGAAAATGAGATTTTCCTTCACATCAATTTATTCGTTACCAGCTATTTCTGGTCTCTACTCAATGAATATGATAATGCCAGCAACCACCTAGCTTGAGCAAAGTAAGGCTTGAGTGTCAATTCTATGGAAACACAATCATTTAATGAAACCCTCCTACTTCATCTACTGAGCTTTCAAGTATTTCCCTTGCCATCTCTGTAGCAGGTTCATGATCAGTGCTGCTTGTTAACTAAACACATAGAGTAGAATCAGTCTTATTTCTTAGGATGCTCTTCACAACAGGTCTGCCCAAACCCTTGCCATGTTCTTCTCCGAGTGGATTTTAGTAGATCTCAAGTCACTTTTGTTCCCCCCTAAAGAATACATTGGTTTGCTCAAGCCCTCTTCAAGGAGAAGCCAAAAAAGCAATACAGCTTACATTTAGATTCCAATACAGGTTAAAAAAACCCAGTATTTTTCATCTAAAATACAAGAGCTCTGTTCCAACAGACTGGGAAACCATTACAAATTTTTATCTGCTTTCAAACAGATTGTAGCTAATATGGGCCTACAAATTAGATGTCAATGACCACATAACTCCCTGGGAAATATATTCCTTTTTGTCTACATCAACCATCGAAGCCATTCATTAATCTGTTTTCTAATGCAACCATTTCCCTGGACCAAACCTATTTAGAGACACCACTGGTTATTAAAAGCATTTGCAATAAAACTGACATGCATTTCTAAGAACTGCTGTGTAAATCAATATAATTTCTTAATTGGTTAACCAAATAGCTGCCAAGCTAATGAGTCACACAGAATCACAGAGAATCACACAGAATCACTGGGTTGGAAGAGACCTTCAAGGTCATCGAGGCCAATCCAGCCCTAACACCTCAATTATCAGAGTAACTGCAATTCTCTGCAAACATCTCTTTCTGCCTGATCACTCTTCTTCAACCACTACACAGGAGGAAAAGTTCCAGTGCCCCTTTTTCTGCTCCCTGCAGTCATTTCAGCTCATAACACTGCAACATGTGGACTGTTCATGTTCCAGTAGTTTGGATCTCTTTAGAATATATTCTTAAAACTTATTTGTAAGGGCTCTGTCTCTAACTACCCATGCAATATATACAGTTCTAAAGTGAGGGGTTTATAACAGCAATAAATAGGATAATCAGATGCCTGACTGCCTAAGGAAGAATTGTAGAACATCTTGGAGAGAAAGCACTGGAGAAATCACAAATTTTATGTATGCAAGTGCCAAACTTAATTATGGGTCAATTTGATGTAAATAAACTCCAAGATCTTTCCATGATAATACTCTGAACTCACAGGCTGTGAAATTGAGTTAACTCCAATGCAGTGTTATCACTTGTGTGAGTACTAAACACTTATTGAAGAGACACCTTCCAAGATATGAGTATCTGATGCTCCTAAGTGATAAGAATAAATATAAAACATTGAGCTAGACAATCTAATAGAACTCTTGCAGCTTGGGCTGCATTTCAAATTATAAAATACAGCCTCCTCACTGGCAATTGTTTCAGGTAGTGGAAACAGTTTTGTCAAATTTTTTTTTTTTTTTTTTTACAAAAAGAAAAGGCACTGATATAGCTTTCTGTAGCTTCCTACTGGGTAATTTGCCACTGTTTGAGGCAACACAGTATATATCTGAATTGTCTTTTCCCCTCTGTCAATTCAACCTCATTTACTGGGTTTTAAGTTTTAATGTAGCCCGTTCAAGAAGGAAGAGTCAGCCACAAAGTTCAGATTATGACTTGGGTCACAGTTTCCCCAGAGTCTGCTGAATGAGGTACCTTTGGTTTAGGATCCCCCTTACACTTCTTTTCTGCTATTCACAGCCAGGACAGGGCACAGAGGGAGGTGATAACTCCTGCTTTGCTTCTGATCAGGTTGAGCCAGGATTGCATCGCAATTCTCTGCTTACTTTGAGAGCTGCCTCTGTGAAGAAAATTGACAGAGCTATGGAAAATTGTATAGCAATGCCACCTAAACACAAGCTGGACTTCAGATTTAAGAGGAGTGGCCCTTTGCCAGTCATGGATTTTTTCTTTACTTCTCCATGCTGAAGGGGTGTATCTCAAATCTGTTAATACAGAGGTTATTCTCCATGTGAGTAATTTCATCCCTAGGTCTAATACACGGTTGGAGTTACTTTCCTGCCTACATTTAATCATGGCCTCATATGCCCCAATTACTTCACAGGTGCACAAAAGTATCAGGATGAATAAAATTCCCTCCACGTGGTTCAGCATCTTTTTTCAACACAGCACATGCTGAGTTTTCATTTGTTGGTAGCAATGACTGATTTTTAAGCAGGCTACAGTATGAGATGGAACATTTTATTGCCAATTATAAGATGAATTAATGACTCCTGAAAACAGGTTGGTGAAGTTAAGAGGCACTAAACAATAACCTTTTCATCAAATAAGACATTTAATCCACAAAAAAAAAAAAAAAAAAAGCCCAGCAAAAAGAAAAAACCCAAACAAACAAACTCAAAATAGCCCCGACAAAAAAACCCAAACAAAGCACAACCAAAAAACCCTGAAAAGAAAAAAAACCCAACCCAACCCAAACCAAAACCAAACAAAACAAAAACAACACAGGAAGAGCAAGAACTTGCAAACGCTCTTGCAAATTGCAAGTTCTTAAAAATAAAATCTTCAGGCTCTGTCCCTCTCCTGAGATTAATTTTCATAAAGGTTAAATCAATACCATCAAGGGAAAAAAAATAAAAGCCAGACAAAGAATGAGACAAAAAATGCCATCACAATTTCTGTTCCTCAGAGTTGCTGTGGATCATCCATTTATTGTCCCAAGCAGTGTAGGAGAAGTGAGATTGTGGATGCCATGGGAATGTCTGGGGGTCTGTTCAGTCCCCCAACACAAAAGGAAGCCATTCCCCAAGGCCCCTGTGATATTACTGCAGTGAACTTTATTAATAACAGCTAATAATGCACAAAGATGACCTGGTAAAGGGACATGTACAAAGGAACCTGATGTCATCAGAATAAAGCATCATAACTGCCCTTTTTGGTTTTATACTCCACGAGACAGTTCAGGATCTGATTTCATGAGCTTGCTGCCATGCAGGGCCTTTAGAAAATGTTGGAAATTCAGCATTTACTCATAAGGATTTCCTGAGAGAATCTTTTCTGTGGTCAAAACTCTCTGTTTTCCCAGAGTCACAGAGTGGTTGGGGTTGGAAGGGACATCTGGAGCCACACTGCTGCTGGTAGCTCCATCCTATGGATTATTTTAAAAAACTTCTTGGACATGAAGAAAAATGTTTATATTTACACTTAACAGATAAGAAGATTTGAAAAGCACTAACAATTTCAGCACAGGGAATTTTCAGGGAAATTAATGACTAGCCAAGGTTAATGGTCCTCAGCTTCACATTGGCCCATCAACTCTCCCAGTCAGTCATTAATTCCCAGGAAATGCCTTGTGCCTTGATTGTTATTGCTTTAATACATTAAATTCAACTTAAAGGCTTGACTTAATGTTTAGCCACTATAAAGTAAAATACAAGGAAATATTCCCACTGGATATACTCACTGTCAAATATATTTTTGTTTACCTTTTTCTCTGTAGGCATTTAAATAAAGGAATTGAATACTCATTGACCAATTTACTTTGGTTTTACTACTCACAGTACTCCAATAGTCTTTGTCATTTATTTTATATTTCATTAAAGATAGCTTATCTTTCAAATTTGATTGAATGCGCCAAATATAAATTATTATATTTAATGATAAGATGAGAAAATTAAAATTTGATCAGAAGTAGTTCTGTTGTAGCTGATTAGTGCCATACTAATAAAAAAAAAACTTGCAGAAAAATAAAAGACACTATGGGTATTTACAACCTCCAGCAGAAAGTGAAAAATCAATTACTATTTTGGCCCCAGACCAATTGAAAGGTGGAAATGTGCTGGTGCCAGTTTTCCTTGTGAAATTTCTGCCATCATGACCTCCACCTCAGGGAAAAATGCTGTGGACAGGATGATGCCAGTTGTCCTTGTGAAATTTCTGCCACCATGACCTTCCCCACAGGGAAAAATGCTGTGGACAGGAATTTTTTCTGCCATGTTCTGATAAACCTGAGTTGGATTTGAATTTTTTTAAGAAGTCAAATCAAAAAAGTTCCACCACCCAGATTTAGTGTGAATTCTGGTCTAAAAGCATGGCTCCCAGCAATGCTGGAAATGTTCTGGTTTTTTGTTGGTTTTTTTTTTTTTTTTGAGACATTTTACTGTTTAAATTTTTAAATTTTTACTGGTTTTTTACTGTTAAAATTTTAAAATTTACATGTTTACTGACATGTTACTCATCACATATGCTTGGCCACATTTTTAAACACAGCCAGTTCATTTTCCTTCAACACATGAAGAATAAAACTGCTTTCCTCAACATCACACTCAGACTGTCGGTGCTTCTATTCCATTCACTGGCTGAATAATGTACTTCTTGCCATTGTGGAAAGCAGTTGCACATGGGCTGAAAAGGCTGTTCCTGGAACTTGCTTTACCATTTCACAGCCAAGCCCAGTTCCTGGTGCTGCTCCATTAGCGCCAACAGAGTTATGATGGGGATAAAGCTGACACTGTAATGTGCCCGTGTGCTAAGGTGAGCTTTGATTTGATGTGCACATAAAAGCACATCAGAATCACCACTGGATTCCTGTATTAAGTTTTCAGGAGTCTGGGAAATGTCATGCAGTCACTGTCATGCATTGCTGAAGACAGCGTTCACTTAAAAGTCCTTGGGATGTGAGATGATGCTAAGTCAGGCCAAAATATGAGACAAAAGCTGCTTATAAAGGGATGCAGGCTACTTAGTCTCTATTTTGACTGATACTTGCTGGATGAGTGACATTGTGTAAGTCACCTTATCTCTGCATCAGTTTTGCCAGACTTAAAAATGAGAAATCTCATAAAGTAAAATAAAAAAAATATTATTGTCACTTTTAATTTGATACTCCACACTAGCAAGCCTGCCAAGGCAATGCTTGTAGTGTAATTCTGGGCTTCAATCAATTCCCCCTTCCCTGGGATCAGGGGCCTGGAGGATGCAGGAATTGGAAGCAGAGGGTGGAGATGTCCATGGTCATGTCATGGTTCCACTGCTCATCCATGGTCAGCTTTGAGCCGGAGTGAGGAGACCAGCCAGAACCCCAGGGGTTCATGCTGGGCATCTCCTCACCCCACAATCTGGATTGTTGACCTGGCACAAGAAGGAGCTGGCTGCAATGATAATGTGGTTAAATCTCCCAAAAGGCCCAACCCAGCACTGGTGAAATGCACACAAAATCTGGGCAGTCTGTACTCATCCCACCCCTGCAGAAGGGGAACTACAAAAGAAAAGCTACAGAGAAAGAAGAGTGTCAGGCATCCTGAATGGAGAGGTTTTGCAGCATCCTGAGACCTCTGCACAGCTCTGCCTGCAGGTTTGGGGAGATCCATCCATCCATCCATCCATCCATCCATCCATCCATCCATCCACCCTCCATCCATCCATCCATCCATCCATCCATCCATCCACCATCCATCCACCCATCCATCCATCCATCCATCCATCCATCCATCCATCCATCCACCCACCATCCATCCATCCATCCATCCATCCATCCATCCATCCATCTATCCATCCATCCATCTACCATCCATCCACCCACCATCCATCCATCCATCCATCCATCCATCTATCCATCCATCCATCCACCCATCCATCCATCCATCCATCATCCATCCATCCACCCACCCATCCATCCATCCATCCATCCATCCATCCATCCATCCATCCATCCACCCACCATCCATCCATCCATCCATCCATCCATCCATCCATCCATCCACCCATCCATCCATCCATCCATCCATCCATCCACCATCCATCCATCCACCATCCATCCACCCATCCATCCATCCATCCATCCATCATCCATCCATCCATCCACCATCCATCCATCCATCCATCCATCCATCCATCCATCCATCCCTCCTCTGTGAGCATGACACCTTCATAACTGCATTTAGAGCACTTAGCCTGGGTGTGAGTCAGGGAGTAGCTTCAGAGATGATGCACAAATGTGAGGTACCCTGCAAAAATCTGTGTTTGAGGTTGAGCTATCTCCTCATGCAGGACAGAGCTGCTCCAAATTTTCCATTCTTGAAACGAGAGTTTCTTGCCTTCTCCTGATGAAACCTTTGAGGTGTATTGGGCAATCTGCCTGGGCATTGGCACTGCTGGTGTCAGCTTTACAAAACTGCCAGCTCTGCTTTGAATGTGCCACCTTCCCTCTCTCAGCTGGCTGCTCTTCCTCCTCCTTCAGTGTCACTCTTGTCACCCGTGCCTTGCTCAACCAGGGGACATGGTTATGGAAATACCAGGATGGAACTGGGCAGGGGCAGTGGCTCAGGGCAAAAAAGAGACAAAAATTCCTGGCTGAGACAAAAATTCCTGTCTGTGTGTCTGTCACACCCTTGCTCCCCTCAGCAGGTCCTGTACCAGAGCCAGCAGCCTCACAGGGCTCTGAAGCAGGACAGGGCTCTGGTGTGGCCCATGTGCAACAAGATGTGGAAGAAAAGGAAGTTTGGGAATAGAGAGTTCAGGAGAGGAAGGGTGAGAAAGCTTCTAGTGAGAAGTTGACAGGAGGACGTGGGTCTCACCTGAAGAAATGCAGCGAGTGCAAGCAGCTGTCACAGCTCTCAGCACATGAAATTGTTGAAATTGGCTTGCAGTGGGAAAAAGCGGGGCTGTCCTGGGAACTAAACCATCATTTCCTGCCTGTTTGGGGATGGAAGAACCTTCCAGACACTGGGTGAACAGGGAGCTATGCCCAGCTCCTCAGGGAGCTTGGGGCCAGGGCACTGTGAGGCTGTAAACTGATTCCATCCCTCTCAGTGGGGTGCTCAGGGCTAATGATGGTAATTGAAATGTCGACCTTAACAGTTTAATTGCACAGCAAACAAGTATCATCCAGCTCTACAGCATTTTTATATTTATAGAAAGAAATTGTTTTAGCTGCTGTAGTAGCTAGATGCAGAGTCAATTGTTAGAACTGCCACAGATTATCACCTCAAAACCATGTCTGAATCAAGGTATTGCTTAGTATGTGTTAAAAAAATCCTCAATTTTCCTATAGATACCACTAATATAAACACTTCATAGCTGCTAATATTGTTTAATCTCCCCTCAGCCAGCTGCAGAAGTATCCACATTTAATATGTTTTCAACAATTGGTCATTACTTATTTAAATATTATATAAGGAATTTTAATAATTTATCCTATAATAATTTACTTTATAATAATTTCTACAATATATTGAATTTTTCCTCAGTACAAATAATGGTGTCAAAACAGAGACTGAAGCACAGAGGGATTCTGAGGTAAGTTGCATTGAATCTAATAAAAGCTAATGACAATAATAAACAAACAGCACAGCTACTCTCTGAAGGCACTGGATTGCGTAAAGAACTATGAAAAAAAGCCATGTATGAGGGCCTTTCTTGTAATTTTTCAGGTTCTCTTAATATCAGCCATGGCCAGTGTGTTGCCAGGTTTTTCAAACAATACTACTGTGCCTAATTAAAGCACAGTCCTGGCTGATCCCAAACTATTTCTCAGATGATTTCTGAGAAAACTGCTTCTGAGATTACTTCTCAGGAACCACAGGGCACCATGACCACTCAATCTCTGCCCATGGCAGGGAGGCTGGAACTGGAGGATCTTTAAGGTCCCTTCATCCCACATCATTCTGTGATTATTTTCCTGCTTTGTGGGAGCAAACTCTGTGCCAGAGGTGTGAAACAATTCCAGGGCTTGTGGTGCACCACCAGTTTTGAAGCCAGGCCACTGTGATGCCCCCAAGGGTCTCATCTTCAGCATCTCACCTGGGACTTCCACCCTGTATCCCTCTTATCCCAACAGCTGTGGTGGGAGCTGATGGGCTGCAGGTGGGACTGGCTTCTCTTCTGTCTTCCTTTAGCTCAGGGAGGATGTCACCAGCATGCAAGTCCTTTCTGCAAACATTTTATTAATACAATTTGAAAACAACTACCACAACCCACTCATCCCTCCCCCCTACTGCAACACACCATCAGACACCTTTCACACACTCCCTCTCTTTTCATCCAGTCTAAGTTTTTCCAAAAGATCAAAAGCTGCTAAGACTGCTGGCCAAGTCATATTTTCCTCTTGTCAGCTAGTACTATTTTCTTAGCAGACACACAGGATTATAGCTGCCCCTTTATTTTTTTGTTCACTTTTGTTTTGGTTTTGTTTTTTGGTTTTTGGGGTTTTTTGTTTGTTTGTTTGTTTGTTTCAAATGAAACTTTGCTAAGCATGGGCTGCAATTGTAAATAACTTGCTGGAAAGCTATAGCAAGCTGTTCAAAAGAGCATTCTGGCAGTAAAATTTTTTCTAGCCAATTGCATTCTCTGCCTCTGTCTCTCTCATCATTGCCACTGCTCTTGAAGCAAGCTGCCTGTTACCATCTGAGAAGGAGCTCACAGAGGCCTTGATGTGGTTTCATGTGCTCCTTGCCTTCTAAGGACTCTACGTGCAGGTTTGTCTCATGCATCTCTCCTTAGGCTGGGTCACGCAGCACCAGGGTGCTGCACAGCTCACCCAAAAGCCCAACAAACATTTTTATGTAGTTTTGAATTATGTTTTTTAGCCTGCAGCCCATTGCTGTCTGCCCACCTTTCTTAATATTAGTAATCAAGCAACACCCAGGCAAGGGCTCTCTGAGGATGTCGATACAGCACGGCTGAAATCCACCTTGACAGATCACACTGAACAGACAGTTTGTCTTCTAGGATCCATTAAATGAAGGAAAAAGAATTATAACATGTGCTCTTTCTAGGTGTCCAATACTCTCTTTATTTGGCTGGTTTATTTGCCCTCTAGAGCTTCTCCTCTGCCTGCAGCTTCCTCACTCTGTGCTGCACTTTGGCAAAACCCAGGTCTGATAGGGAAGCTCAGCCCACAGAGGTTGTGCACGGGGAGCCCACCTCCCTGGTGAAATTCAGTTCCATCCACAACCTCTTTTCATATGTTCATATTTATACAAAAGCAGCCTTCATGCTCCTGACTCCATTTAATCTTCCACATTTCCCCTCCAAACAGCTCAGCTCCTTTTTATTCAAATCCTCCCCAGATTCACTTCCATTGTGCATTGCAGATGCAGTCCCTTGGCGTAATGAACTCCCTCACAGCTGTAGCAACTATTGTTGAATTGTCAGTTCTATTTAAAATGTCAGGATTAACTGTTACCCAGCTGGTCATCTGAGCAGGAAGAACATGGGTTCATTTGCAGTTGCCTGGTACATGGGAGACGTGAGAGATTTCTGCAGGGCAGCACCACGGCTTGGTGGGTTCAGAGTGAAAAAACTCTGGTCTCATTATTCCCTAATTAAATGCCACCTCTGCCCTACAAATATCTAAAAGAGAAAACACAAAATTGAGTCTAATTATAATTTTCCATTAAGAAGTCACGGCCATGTTTTGTACAGAATAAAAAAGTTCATGCTTCAGTGCTAGAAATAGTTTGTTAATCAAAAAATAAAGTGGCCGAGGCTCTCAAGCCTCAGGATCTGTGTCTTTTCAAAACAAATATTGCAGTTTCACAATACTTGCAACACAGCCTGATCAATGCTAGCACGCAGCTTCATGGATGGATCACTGGTGCTGGAAGTGCTCTCTGTGGAAATTTTGATCCAGTTCTACTCAAAGTCCATAAAATCCATAGGGAATCAGAATTTTGAAAGCAAATATTTCTAAAGCACAGACTTCTGGTTTGGATCCATACTCAGCCTAGAAAGAACATACTTGCTTGAAATGGATTGACTGATTTGACATTAAGATGTTACAGACTCCCTGATAAGTAAGTTCTACAAATCCTATCATTTTATCCACTGTCAGTCTTGCTTTAACATTTCCTCTCCTAGACAAGAGATCATGGCTCTGAGACATTTGTCTCAATTAGTTTGCTTGCCAGTTTAAACACTTGTCCCAATTTAAGATAATTACTTATCATTTAAAAATAAATTCACATAAAAAGGTCTCATTAGAATTGTTTGCAATCAATTTAAATAATTAGCCAAAGATATTATAACATTTTAGACTGATGGTACTGCATATGAGATCAATTTATCATTTCTTGATCATGATTCAAAACATAGGTAAAATAATAAGAAATTGCAATCCAGCCTTGGGGAGTGCTGGGATTTGACTGCCTGAATTTGTTTCTGGGAAAAATATCAGCCAGAAACCATAGTTGGGAATTCAGCTGTTGCTTGCTTTCACTTATTTTATGGAACACAAGAACACAGCACAGATATTAGTCTGATATAAATGTGGGAGGGTCTTAAAGTCAAGAAGCCTCCTGTGCTTCCAGTGAAAACATTATTTATGATCCTCTGGGAAAAGCAGCACCAGGTAACATTCAGCAAACTGCCCAGGGAGGAATGTTGGGCTCAGACACCTCTGCAAATTACTAGAGACAATTTTGTATTTTGTAGGGCCAGGACAGCTTTTGCTGATACCTTGCTTTGTGAAAGAATATAAATATTAGACTAAAAATAAAACCAAAGATTGAAATTAAAGTTTCATATTCTTATACTTAAATGGAAATATAATTTCTTTGTGCACCCCTAAATGTATTCTGTTCTAATGCATCTGAGAAGTGACATGGAGTAGATTGCTAAAATATCTATTTTCATATATATGCATATAAAATAGAAATTCTATTTAGTCTTCCCTTTCCCCTTTACAGGCTAAATAGGAATTGTAACTTTTAAGTAAGTGCTCCTTTTGTTGTCCTTCCAGTGTCATGTTCTGCTGGCTAGGAAGGAACACCCTTCACGATGATGCTGGGATGCAGCAAATTCCATCATTTTTTTGCAATATTGGAAGGGGACAGAGTGCCCTGCATTTTAGGGTACCAAAGTGTCCTCTAAAAATCTTTTCCAGATGTTTGTTTCACTTAAAACTTTTTGTTTTCAAAACATAGCTTTCCAAGTTTGCTCTTGGATGTCTATTGTTTTGTTTTAAGGAGAGTAAAAGTTGTCACATATTCTCATTATCAGGTGTTGGAAAGTTCAGGAAAATCTTGTCAGCAAGGTACATTTAAATTATAACTGATCCTAATTTCCTACCTCTTTGGAACACCAGGAAAACACTTATTTTTTTTTCTTATTACTGCCTTTCCTGATTCATCCAGTGACCTTCCAGACCAAGAGAATGTCCCCTGATACCCCAAAGCATAAAATTCCCTCTGTTTTGTACCTGGGTATTAATTTTGATTCACAACTTCTCTCTTCTCTCTTCTTCTGGACAAAGAGGATTAAATTCTCTTTCCATTTCATCCAGTTGCAAAACACCTGCCAAGGTCAGCAGGGCCAGAATTTCACCCAGAAGTTTCATTCCATGCTAGCTGTGAGGTTCCTGGTGCTGATGGCACATCCCCAGCTGGAGCTCTGCTGCACTTCCAGAGCTCTGCAGGATCCCACTGGGATCACATCCAGGGGATGAAGGGCAGGGCATGCCCTCAAGTGATTTCAGTTCTCCAGCCAGTAAATGGACATAACTCAGAGGGGTTTCTACAGAAATACCTATTGCAGCTTCTCTCTGCTTTCCTTCTCTTTAGCAAGGCAGACCTAAATACAGCTTTTGCTTTTTTTAAAACTATTATTATTATTATTATTATTATTATTATTATTATTATTATTATTATTATTATTATTATTGTTATAATATCTGTTGATGATATAAACATAAACATACCATATATAATATATAATCATATATATATAATATAACATTTTAATATATATATATATAATTTCACATGTATCTGTTTTTAATATACTTTTCCAAGTATAAAAATAGTGTACAAATGCTTGCATATCTGCTATGTCACATGTTTATGTCTTTTACTGCTCTTTAAGAAAAAAAGGGGGATGGACTAGTGTTATTTAGTTTTTTACTGTAGGAAAGTGAAATTAAATATAACTGTGTTGAAGAGTGAAATACTGTTGTTTATATACATATATGTGTATTTCTATATATGCATACATGTATATAAATAAATAAACATTTATATACGTACATATATAAAGACATACACACGTGATTTGAGTTTGCCTGGCCAAACACTAAATTGCAGACTATCCCTCTGGAGATAAAGCTATTTTTTTGACCTTTTCCAGCCTTCCCATGGCTGTTGAACTGAGGAATGTGGCAGCAGTGTCAAGTCTGTGTCATGCCTCCATCATGGGACTTTGAGTGTCGTTCAGCCCACAAGAATAGCTCACTATATGCTCTACACAGAAAAAATAAATTAATATAAATGTGACTGTACTGAATCAGTGGATTTAAAAATCTTTGTGTGTCAAAAATTCACTTTTGGTGTCAGTCCAGCCAAGTACGGTCTCATGGTCATATGCCTCTCACAGTCAACTTCCACCTTGAGAGAGTCATGAAACCCTGCTGCAAATGAGCCATTCTGTGGTTTAAGAATGCATTCAGAATTTAGGCTGAGCGTTGTCAGAGCCATTATTTAGGATGTTTGAGTTCTGAGAAAGCATCAGTTCCCGTGCACCTCCATTCATGCTTTGCCTAGACACAGCAAAGTCCTTTTCAGGAGCATCACTGCAGTCCAGAGAAATCTGGGCACCTGCACGGGGCAGCACTTGAGTGTAGAGATTGACTTGTCATGGCCTGAACTGTGCTCCTCTTTTAGCTCTCCTTTCATCCATCAAGAGAGAGTGAACTGTATTTACAAATACCAGAATTAGCTGCACCATGTGATTAGTTAAGCCCTTTTTTAAAAACATGTGGGCTGGCCCCCTCTCCACCACAAGCCTTATAAATAACTTGCTTCCTGGCTGTTGTGTTGACAAACTGAGCTCCTTCCACCACCCCTGCCACCCCCACCTTCTCCCTTCACCAACACATGCTACTTCTCCCAGGACTTCAAAGTTTATTTATCAAGCATTTTTGAGGGGTGGGAGGTGAGCAGGAGGGAGGGAAGAGGAATCAGATTGTTCCAAAAATCAAAACCATCAATTAAAACCAAATCCTTTCTTATTGCATAGTGGGACACACAGGAACTAAGCCCCAACATATTTTGAAAGTAACACGAAGGTTAGCATGGAGTTGCTCAGGAAATCTTGAACTTCAGGAATCCTGCAGGACTTTTCAGGTGGCATTGAGTGGACTGAAATCCACCCAGGTTCTGCACAGAGCCAGACACTTCCAGCCCTGTCCTGCTTGTCTGGCTCAGTGATGCTCACTCAAATTCCCATTCCCAGGCTTTGCAGTCTTACCTAAAGGCCAGCTAATGACTGGCCTCCTGAAAATCCCTCTCCAGTGCCAGTGATTTGATCTTCAGGATATTCAAAATGAAAATATCCCCCAATTTAAATGCAAAAGCCCTGCTTTATGCATGCATGCACAAACATAAAATACCTTCCAGCAAGTGCTTCACGTCCAGTGCGTTACGCACAGGGCTGAAGTTTTTTGGGGTTTTTTTTTCTGTCACAGCCATCAGGATCCAGGAATAAGCAGCAAGAAGTTTCAAGTGACCCACCACAAGCGTGTTAAATGCACAAACTTAGAGGCAAGGGGTTATCTCTGTCTCTTGTTTGGGAGTCTCCCAAATGCTGACTTGTTTTTTTACCTATACGAGGCATCTGATGTCACTCCCGTGTGTGGGTGGAAAATGCTGTACAAAGGTTAAACAAGTTCTTTCATCCTTGCTCATGAAAGTAGGCTCATATTGCATTTCCAGTAACTAAGTGCATTACTATAACAGGTTGGGGATTTACTTTCTGCGTGCGTCTGTACCTCTGGTGACTAACTGGCCATGTGCTCTCCCCACTCATGATGATGTTGCTTAAATTATTGCTTAATCTGAATGCTCTGTTGGCCAGAGTTCAGAAAGGTACTGCAGCCAACATTTCCCACTATCAGTGAGCAGCCTTTCAGGCACAGCACCACAGAACCTGCTCTGCAGGCTACAGAAATGAACTTTTTAGAAATAAAGTGTAAAGACTGCATCCCATAACACAGCTTGTTTCTTCAGCCAAGTACTCAAACAGAAAGATGTCATGAGTTTAACATAGGAGCACAGGAAAAATCCCACTAGTGGTAGCTTACTATTAAGCAAAAGCTTATAAATTTTGCTCAATGGAGGCCTGAAAGAATCTAGAACCACTGGAGTTACGTCTGTGGATATTATGCAAAAAAGCCTCTCATAAAGTGATTTTTTTTCCCCAGAAAGGCTGTTTAACACATGGCAGCCCAGGATGCTGGAGCAAGCCTCCCCATGGCTGAAATGAGCAGGCCATGCACAGGTTGCACCCAGAGGTGCAGATGGAGGCTGAGGAGCTTGACGTGAGTCATCTTCTGCCAGCGTAGCTCCCGTGCTGCAGGAGGGGAGGTGTATCAGCACAGAGGTGTATCAGCACAGAGATCATCTCAGCTACCTCAGGGAGCCTCTCAGCCTCCCACACTCTGCCAGCTCCACCTTGGCCAGCCAGTTCAGAGGAGCTCAGATGTGTCTGCACGAGCCCCATGAGCTGGAGCGCAGCACAGAGGTGTGAGGTGAAGAGTAAGAACAAAAAACCCAGGTGGCCTGGCAGAAACTGAGCAGAAACTGGGGTGTCTCATGTCTTCTTGCAGGGCTACTGATGGAAATGAACCTGAGAAAGGGATGTGTGATAATGTGGGAGCATCTGCAGAACACACACAGAATCACAGAGTTGTTTGAGTTGGAAAAGGCATCAGTTTCACCTGCACACCTTCCAGATCTACCACCAAACCACGTCCCTCAGTGCCATGCTTGCACTTCCATATAAAAATAATTCATATATTATATAGTAGACCAATTTTTGTTTTTTTAAATACCTTCAGGGTTGGTGACTCCACCACTTCCCTGGGCAGCTTGTTTCAATGCTTGACAACCTGTTTCTGTGAAGACATATTTCCTAATATCCAATCTAAACCTCCCCTTGCTTCTCTCATCCTCTAATTTTTTTCTTGAGAGAAGAGACCAATGGTTACTTGCTCAAAACCTCCTGTCAGGGTGTTTTACCAAGTGTAAGGTCCCACCTGAGCCTCCTTTTATCCAGGCTAAACACCCCCAGCTCCCTCAGCCACAGACCATGAGATTTGTACTCCATCCCCTTCCCCAGCTCCATTGCCCTTCTCTGGACACACTCCAGAGCCTCAAAGTCTTTATTGTTGTGAGGGGGCCAGAACTGAACACATTATTGGCTGAAACTGAAGAAAAACATGGTGACAACCCAAACAATGCCAGGTGAATGGCAGCCCAGTACAAGCATTGACAATTAGTAAGAATTTAGAAAGTCAAAGGCACTTTATTGACTTATAAACTGCAACACTCTGGAAAAGGCTTGGTTCACTCCTGATGACAGCTCTGCAGGAAAGCTTCTGTAGAGTGTGGAATCTGTGGGAAAAAAAATGACAAATTGTGTATTATGAGGTGCAAGACAGGGTGGAAAACATTACAAACAGCATAATGTGATAGGTAAATGAATAATGCACTGCCAACAGGGACACTGTTCAGTTTTGGTCAGTGCTTTTGGAGGAGATAATACAACAACAGAGGGGATTCAGATAAAAATAATTAAAATAAATAGAGGAATGAAGAATTTTCTATGTGAAAAGATAAAAAGGATTAGGTCCATTTAATTTAAAGACAAAATAAGAAGAAATGTATTAGAGGTTTCAATATGATAAGTCTAATACAAATTAAATATCCTGTGCTCCTATTCAATGTTTCTCTCATTCAAAAAGGTGGAAATGTTACATAATAAAAATCCATAAGGAGTGATAAAAGACTGCATTTTTTTCTCACAACACCAATACAAAACCATTCTCTGAAATTCTTTGTTCTAGCAAAATTAAAATGGACTGAATGCATATGAAGAAAACTGGAATATGCAAATTCACGGAGTTCAAGAAATATTTTTCAATAAGTTGTAAACACCAAACACATCTCTGGATTAAACACATCCTGCTCTGATATCATACCAATTCCAGCATACACTCAGGAGAGGGAACAGAAAGCATGGGAGGGAGGGTGCCATGAGAATGGTTTTTCTATAACAAATGACATTATGGCTTTGGATAGCTCATGCCCTGTTCATACTAGGCCTAAGTTGTTCATGAAGGCAAGATCCATCCTTTTCCAATGGCAAAGCTTCTGGCCCTATCCTTGCCCTTCTGTAAGCTCATGAACTTTAAACTCTGTAACTCTGAAAACCCACTGTCAGTGCAGACCCAAATCACGCCTGCCCAGTGCCTCAGGCTGGGATAACACACAGGAGAAAATCCACTTCTGGTGTGAAAGGGAAAAAAATATTTGCCTGACAAATTATTTAAAAACAAATAATAATTCTGAGAGCTATTTGTAACTGGAAAAAAACTAACAAGTCCCAGCAGAGACAGACTGGCAGGCAGAGAGTGGAGAAAACATTGCAGAGCTAATTAATTTATTACATAAATCCATAGCTTAACAAGTGATTAGCACTCAATATAAATGCCATAAGCAAAAAAAAAAAAAAGAACATTAGAGCTTTGAGGAGCATCAACCAGCATCCTTTTAGGAGGGTAGGACCAGTGCAGTATTGAACCTTCAGGAATGAGTGGCTCATAACACACTGCATGGAGTGGCCAGATTTTTCCAAAACCAGAAGCTCTTCCTTCCCCATAGCTTAAAAAGCCAACAAAACAAACCAAACCCCAAAAATCTCCAAGCCCACATGCAGTACAACGAGGGAGAGAGAGAGAGTAAAAAAAAAAAAAAAAAAAAAATTTAAACCCCCTGGTCTTCGTAACCCAGTTCCTCCTACATGCATTTCCCACAAACTGTCAACATCCCACAGGAATCTACCCACGTTACACATCACAGCACAATGCTCCCAACAAAGGCAGCTCAACCCATGATGTTCCAGGCAGCCTTTCAAACCGCCTTCAGTGCAAGCTCCCCAGCTCTGTAATTAGGTGTTAAGTTTGATCAATCCGGGGATTTTTGCAGGCAGAGGATTCTTTGGCTGCTCAGGGTGATTTATGCCTGCATGGTCTGGCTGGAAGGAACAAAGGTTGGTCCCATGAAGAGAATGAGACTTTCCATACTTCTAGTGAAGCAATTAAACATATGTTCGGGTTCACTCCTATTTAAAACAGCCTTTAATCAAGCGTGGGGGCCTCAGTGGTCCTGTCAGTCCCACAGAACTCAAACAGGCAGGTGACTGCTCGCCTAAACAGGCTTTAATTTATAAACATCAATAATAATGTTAATCATCATTATCATAACAACATCTGCTCTGTTTGGCTTTACATGACAACACCAGACTTCAGGAGGGGACTATGATAAATTAAAAGCACAGGTTCTTGCCATAAACAGAGCTGGGGAGACAACACTGGGGATAACACTGATCCTTGCCAGTAGGGTTTTCTTTGGCAGGGTGTTGCAGGGTTAAAATGGCCATTCAAAATATTGCTTTGGTGTGTGATTAACTCTGAGCAAGTGAATGTTCCTACTGACCCTGAGAACTGAAGGGTGTGTCTTATGTTGCATTTCAGTCTCCAAAATCAGGGGTTAGGACAAAAGAAGGTGGAAAATACCATTTTAGGACACCAGCAGGTAAAAGACAAAATATAAGAGAAACTTTTAGGGCCATGTTAGCAGCCAGCTCTCCAGAGGGCTGCCCAGCATGTTTTCAGGTTTTACTAATCATTACATTGGTAGTGTTGAGAGAGCTGCTGCTAATGACTCTTCTACTCCAAACTCTCTGCCTGGAATGGGAATAACAACAAATTTGGCAATCAATTCTCAAAGTTTCAGCACCAATCATGTTTGGCACAACTCACTAATCTAAACATGCATCTGCCTCTGTTTTCACCACACATACCTTAATTACCACAAAACCTGATTTACATCGTTATCTCTCAGGTGCATTCAATGTCTTCCTGCGGCCCCTTTCAACTTCCAGATGAACTTTGGATACACCATCAGCCAGACAACACATTGTGGCTCTTTGCTTTCCAGTGCTCTGTTAAAACTGATACTCTGATATTCCTTTTATTTTAGTTTAGTTTAGTTTATTCTATTTTATTTTATTTTATTTTATTTTATTTTATTTTATTTTATTTTATTTTATTTTATTTTATTTTATTTTATTTTATTTCTTTTTCTCCCCATAACTTTCAGTTAGCAATTATGAGAGCAGTACAGAGCCACGGGCATGGAGAACTCAGTGGTGTTCAGGGACAGCTGCCACACTGCAGGTGACTGTCTGACCACTGTGATAAAGAACAACAGTTCTGCTTACTGTAGAAGGGTTTTCCAGGTGAATTTTTCTTTTTATAATTCTAATCTTTACTCACATTTTCTTGTCTTCCTAAGAAAAATTACAGCATTTTATTACTGGTTGATTTTCTGAAGTAACTTTGTTTTTGCAGTTGCATGCGGTACAACCAAAATCTTTGCATCTGCTATGTATATGGGCATGTATATAAATACAGATACATGCACAATAACACATGTGGAGGTATCTTGATTATGCTCATTTGGGGGAAATATTCAAAATTACAAAAGAGCAAATTCAGTGGTTAAAAGACATATTTTAACTGGGACATGGTGCAATTCTTCCCTCTGATCTCTAATGTGACCTTATGCAAACCACATTATTTCAGGAAATGTTCTGATCTTTCTAGTCAATGATTGTGAAGCAACATTACAAAAGAGGGTTTTCAGGCATATTACAGTTTCTTATTCCATGGAAATGCAAGGGAGGAGGAAAAGCACTCTTACCTTACGTAATCATTCAACACTTGTATTAATGATACATTCATACACCTAAGAACTTTCTGGGGTTTATTTTTATCTTAATATTAATGAAAAACACACTGAAAGACAAATCATAAAAATGAGAAGTTTAATGTCTGAATCATCACTGAAAGGACAGAGTGACAACATATGGATGGTCTATTAGATGGTTCTAAGCCTCTAAACCTTGGGACTGGCCTGAGTGGAGCATCAGACCTCTGAGTTCATGGTGATTTAAACATGAAACATCTGGGGTTTTAGACAATTGTGTCTAAAAAGTAAACCTTCAACTCCCTCCAATATAGTTATTTTTTAAAACATAATGGGTTTTGGTTCTTAAAGTACTTCTGCAGTATTTTGGAATAAGAGAGGTTGCAGTGGACCTTTGCCCAACAGACACATTTGGGAGGAGGATTTGGGGCCAAACTGTTCTGTGTTGGCTCCTCGTAGCTTCACAACACTTGGTGTCATGGATTCCCATCCACTGGGTCCTCTGACTTTGTCAGCTCAGTTTTCCACACCCTTGTGAGCTGCTGTGCTTGAGGATGTGGCACAGGGGAGGAGGGGATAAGGTGGATGAGATCCACTGTGGTTCATCCCCACGTTACACTGGAGAGCTGCATCAACAACTGACAGACAGACAGACAGACAGACAGACAGACAGACATGTTCAGCCCACACCTTTGCCATTGAGTGGCCACAGCCCACAGGAACCAGGAGAGGAGGGGACAGGTTGGGCAAAGAGCAAATGTGGGGATGCTGACCTTTTTGTTTGTTTTTGTTTGTTTTGCTTTTTGTAAAACTCGTGGTGATAGAAAGCCAACATAAATTACAGTTACTCATCATATCTGCAATTATTAGGGGGAGCTGTTCCCCGTTTCAGTCCTAATTATGGTACTAGTAATTTCAGATGTTTTTTTAAATCAGTGTGAGGGACTGCAAAAAAATCTCCCCATGAAAACAAGCAGTGACCATGAAGGTGTAAAACGAGATAATTACAGCCTGAAACAAAGGAAAAAAATGTTGGCATTCAATTACCTCACCGATAATTAAAACTTGCATCTGATGGCCTTAACTGAAGCATCTACTTAGGAACAGAAACCATTTTGTTCCTTGTTGGTCCCAATTTACATTCCTACAACAGTGTTGGAATAAAAAGAGAGGCCAGTGACTAAATGGAGGTGTCTGTGCAGCCTTGAACCAAAACTCTCAGGATTTAAATTCCCTTTACTGCAACATGAACTTGGTTAGGGGTGATTGGCTCTTTGCTGTCATTCACAACAGAAACAGCCAAGCTCAGGTTCAAGAGGCTTGAGAGCTCTCTCAAAAGGCTCTTCAGGCCCACGTGCCTTTCTCTGACTCCGTGGTGGGAGAGCAGTGGGCTCCTCAGGCTCTCCAGAGCTGCTGCAGCACACCTGCCATTGAAAACCTCCAGCAGGGAGGATGAACAGCAGAACTGCTTCCATTTTTCAGGTGGAAAATAGTCCATTGTCAACAGACTCCCCCACAGAAAGCAAAGAAGATCACCTGCAGAGCACTGTAGGGTGGTGATGCCCCCACCCACAGCAGGTACAGCATCTCTCTGAGCACCAACAAGGGAACCTGAGCCTTCCTTTGTTTGCTTTCTCCTCTAAAGGTGTGTTTGGAGGCTGAAGCCCTCCAAGAACATTGAGGTGGGACCAGCCCATCCCATCTGGGGGGACCCAGCAGCCAGACCCCAGGTATCTGCACCAGCTCCCAAAGGAAACTGTCAGGGCTGCACAGCAGAGAAGAATAAATAACACAAAAGGAGGAGGAAGAGCACTTATGAGAAACAACCTCCAAATGATCACATCTTGATGTATTTATTTACACTACTTTTCATAAATTCCACCAGCCACATCCTTAATCCCAAAGATTCTAAACTATGCAGCAGAGCCATTATTTTCCCTGGACAAGGATACATTCATTTTCAAGCCGTTCCTTGGAAACCCTTCTACAATTAAGTCCTTATTAAAACCTTTCAGAATAAATAACAGGTAAACTTAGAGCAGGCTCCCTCCATGTTTTGCCAGTAGAAATGAAAGTGCTGTGTGTCCTGAGGGACAAGTGATTTGTTGCCAATAACTTAACAGAGTGCTCCTTACAAAAATATTCTCTCTTCTTCCTTTATAAGGTCCATGTCCCAGGTGTCTGCTCATGCACATTCCTAAAGTGGATGGGTAAGAGGCTGGGCAATCTCTGCTTCTTCAGGATTTTTAAAGTACCCTTTTAAACAAAAGTTCTTTTAAAATTAATTCATGCCAAAAAGAAGGCAATACCTCCTCTTTTAATGCCCTTAACTCTGCAGGAAAACAAATGGTTCCACAGAACACTAGCAGCAATCAAAGGGCAAACTACCTATAGTTAATCAAAGTAAACATTACAGAGGACACAAATTTGGTTTCTCTTACAGTAAATGGATGTGTATAGATGTCTACTTGGGTAAATGGGCTTCTCAGAAGGTTGGGGTTTTTTTCTGGAGAACACCCATAAAACTTGGAAATAGATATTTTTATGTCCTACTGTGTAGTCACTCATAAACTTCATGTACATTTACTGTAAAATTACCATTGCCACTGATTACTACTGACTTATTGCAAGCCAAAAATTTCTTTTAAACAATCTCATAAGGACTATATTTGCAATATTTTAAACAGCTAAAGTTAATGATCAGAGATGGAATTAAATGGAGCCATTATTTGAAAGCTCTGCTACCATGCAAGGTACTTTTCCCACAATATGCTCATCCCAGCCACGCTGGCCCCCTTTCTGCAAATTCTTTTCCTGCATTGTTCTAGCCCAGCAGTCATTCTGCATATTGACGTTCCTGTGCAAATAGACACGCTTAGAAATGAGGTTCCTTGGCATTTCCTGAACTTCAGAGTGTTTTCAAGTGCACTTCCTAATGCCTTTTACACTTGAGAAAGACTCGTGTAGTTTTAAAGAAGAAATATGAATTCTCATGGCATGAACACATGCTCTGGGATGAATATAGATTTTGCAATGTGTGCCATGCTATCCACTCAGAATGTGCTGCTGCTGTAGAGAGTCACATGCTTGCTTCTCTTGAATAGAATTATGCTGTGAATAAGTCACTGTGAATCAAAGTGTCTCCTAAACCAATAAAGTACTGTACAACAAGCTCAGTAACAACAGAACAGGGTTCAAAGGGTTGCAAGCATTAAATAAAATGTTGAGATGGAGGTGGTCAAACACACGAGGGGATGTTGAACCCTAAAGTCTTTAAGAAACTTTTAGCCTGGTTTAATTACTCAGGAAAGATATTTTAATGCTGCTTTCCAAGAGGTCTTTATCTTGCTGCATGTTATCTTCCCAATAAATTTCTCTTGCCCCTCAGGCCAAATCATTTCAGTAGGAGTGCATTGATCAAGTAGTGTAACGATTCTCTTCCCCCGCACCTGACATTTCTACCATTTCATTTTTACAGGTTTTTCTTTGATTTTCTCAATCATTAGCTGGTTTTATATCTGTGAGAGTGTATGACAGAACAGAGGGGATGCATACTCGGGTTTATTCAGCACAGCTCTATCATCCTGGTTTTACACCAACATGAAATTGGTTTAACACAGTGATAAACCAGGCCTGTAACAGCCAGTCCTTCATATCTCAGGAAGACAGAATTAATCTCTGGGTTTTGGGTACCCTTAGCTACTACATAGTAGCTTTTTGTTTCATAATTAAGCTCACTGCTCTGTTTTGCCAGTCCCTCACATCTTGTGGAAGCCTGTGTGATATCCAGTGCACAGAAGCCTGAATGTGCTTAGTTTTGAGAATATTCATCAGACTGGGGGATTTGGGTTTGCAGACTCCCTGTCAAAGGTATCTCACAGCTGTGGCTTGATAAACTCAAAAGCTCGCGTTTGCTCATCATCCAGAAGGAAAGCAAACTGAATTGATGCATGCAGCTCAAGAAAGAAGTTTTTATAAGGCAGATGCAGAAAGACAGTTCTGGCTTCTGGGATGCCTGTGTGAACAGGAAGGATACCTCTCATCATGCCAGGGTTTGATGAGTGCCACTGCACTGAGCCCGACTCTCTTCCAGCAATGTTTCGACATGCAGGCAGCCATGGCTGTTAGAGCTGCAGTTTTGTGATAGCTGTCACAAGAGTTTTGTTTTCAGCTGGCTTCGTGTGTTTTTAAATCCATCCACAGCTCCTGCCATAAGGAGACATTTGTTTAAGAGGAGAAAGATGTGCTGAGTGATGTGGGAAGAGGGACACTGTGAACACATTCGGAGGGGCTCTCAAGGATGCCAACCCCACAGCTACAGCTCATGATTTCTTCTGGATAGCTCGGGGGCCCTTCCAAAGCATCTCAAGCCATCTGTATCCTGTCTACCTGCTGTGGTTCCATGTCCCTGCCCTGCCTGCTCCCTCCTGTCAGTGTGGGTGGGCTCTTGCCTGCCCACCCAGCAGTGAAATGCATTTCTGCCAGCGCAGCTGAAACAAGGACTGCCAGGAAGGGTCAGGTTTTTGTCAAATGCAGCTCCTGCAGCTGCTGGGGCTGGTGCAAGGACAGGACAGGAGCATGTGACAGGAGCAGGCAGGACACCAAGCTGCCAGTGAGCTTCATCTTCTGGTTATGGTTTCACATCTCACTGAGCCCTGCCAAGGAAGAGAGAGGAGACCTTGTTCCTCATCCTCTCTCCTCCCCCAGCCTGCCCCATTCCCTTGGGGTGGTTCTAGAGATCAGGTAGCCCTGGGGCAAATCAATGCAGAGAATTGACCTGGTGGAAATCCAGCACCTCAGATAAATAAATATGCAAGTAAAAAACAATTTACTGCCAGATATGTCAGCCTGTCAAGTGAGAGGGCTCGCCCTGAGGCCACACAATTTCCAAAGCCAATATGGGGAGGGAGAAGGGTGCCTGCAGATGGGGAGAAAGGGCAGGGGAGATGGAGCAGGACCTTTCTTTTCAGTGAAAGGGGGGCTCTGACTTGGCAGGGCTGCTGTTAGTATAAACACACCCCCTCTGGTTCTGTACCACCTGTGAATAGAAGGTGGTACAGAACCTTAGAATAGAAGGGGGCTTAACAGGGGACAAAATTCATAGAGAAACATTTTAGTTGCTGGAGATTCATTTATCTGGGTTGATTGATTAATTGGCAGAAAGAAATAGACTTCTCTGGACAAGGGGTTGTGTTATCTCAGTTGTGAGATTACCTTATCTCAGTTATATCAGATTACTTTATCTTAGTTGTGATCATGGAAGGAGCCCAAAGACATCTACAACTACCTGAGAGGAGGCTGCAGTGAGCTGGGGTCTGTGTCCTCTGCCATGTCTCAAGTGAAAGGACAAGAGGGGAATAGCCTGAAGTTGCACCAGGGGAGGTTCAGGTTAGATACTAGTAAAGAAATTCACTGACACAGTGATCAGGCAGTGGAATAAATTGCCCAAGGAGTTGGTGGAGTCTCTGGAAGTGTTCAAGAACCATCTGGATGTGACACCTGGGGACATGGTTTAGGGGTGATTATGGTGGTGCTGGGTTGCCAGTGGGACTGGATGAACTTGCAGGTCTCTTCCAACCTTGATGATTCTGTAATTGCACCCTCCAGGGACAAGGCTGCTCTGTGGAAATCTGTAAGAGCGATGGTTTTTGTCTTGTCCATCACAGATCCCTGGAGTTCTCCCTTAGAGGGCTGAAGGCTGGCAGGGTGACCCACTGGATGTGGGCTGGCTGCCTCACCTCCTGGCAGCCCCTGGAGAAGTCACCTGTGTGCTCAGAACCCCCTGACCCCACAGAACTAGGAAAACTCAGTTCCCTCTGCACGGCCAAAGAAGCAGAAATGAGGAGAGGGCAATAAAACCACTCTGCTCTTGCTGCCGCTGAAGTAAAGATAAAGAGTTAACAAAATTGTTGTTCTTTTTTATTTTTCAATGTGTGTATTTAAAAATAGGTAATATCTATGTGTATTTCAAAACAAAGAATATTTGTATTTAAATAAAATTACCCATGTTTTGTACTGCACGTTCATGGTGCTCACCTTGCATTTTCCCCATGAAAACATGCATAGTTTATCCTGACAAACCACTAGCCCTAGTAAGAGCAGACCCAAATCTTTGGCAGGAAATTATGCTACATAATTTAAAGCTATTTTATACTAAGTGTGAATATTTTCAGTCTAATGCAAGGTAGAAGAAAAGCCCCCACTCTTTTTCCTAAATGGATAGGATCTCGATAATTTAAGAAAATCAAAAATTATTTCTGAACATCTCATAGTAAAATTAAAATTCAAGTAAAGGTAAAGAAACAAACTTTTTTAAACATTCTGCAAAGAAATTGCTGTATTTTGCTATTGTGGAATTTCACCAGGACTCACCGAATCCTTTCAGTTCTCATTTTTCGTATAACCAGCTCTTTGTCCTCTAGCTTACACTGATCTGAATTTGCAGGGTTTGCTGCCACCTTTTTCAGTTATTGAATTCAGAAATATTCCTCTTTAAGCAATCTCACCTGTTCTAAGCATATTTTGAAATCATTTAACTGCCTATTAGTTAAACTAATAACTTCAGAATGGCTTTGCATGTGCAGTATGTCAACAGGTCCAGTTTTCTATCCTTAATAAACATACCTAATGATGTTGCTGAATATTTTGTGTCTCTGTGTGCATAGAAGAAAATGAACTCCAAAATTGGTAACATTTGGAGAGCAAAAAAAAAAAAAAAATGGCATCTTTTTTTCTGCTTTGTGAAATTCTTAGGTTTCAGCAGTCATGCACAGGGTGCATATGGTCTGCCAGTATAATTTACCTGAGTTCATTCACCATTTTAGTCAGTGAAAAGCTCACCACCTGTGCTAGATGCTAAAATATTGATAAATAATATATGTGGAAATTAGTTAGTATTAATGTATAAGATGTTGCTATGTTAATAAGTTCTCACTAGGCAGAAGGAATTTGTATAATTAAGATCATTTATCTGTAAAATGTGAGTGTTTGAAGTTGCCAGTGATATGTATCACAACATTATCAGAAATTATTAAAAAATCCACACTGAAAAAAAAGGAAGGGAGCAGTTCTCTACAGAGGCAAGACAATGGAACTCTGGAGATTCTGAAAATTCTTAAATGCTAGACACTCATATAAAATGTTTTGTTTATTCAAGATTTGTTATTCAACTCAAATAAAATGCTTTGTTTATTTAGATTTGCCATTCAATGTAAGTATGAAGAGTGATAAGAATGTTATGTAAATAACTTGGTGAAACTTGCAGGACCCAGCATCATCTTATTTACTAGATGTCTGCTCAATGCCATGAGCATGCAAGACCTGTGCTTTGTTTACAGGTCTGATGGATAATTCAGGGCAAGTAATTCCATCTCTTTGTGTCTTCATTTTTTCACCCTCATCTCTGTGCTGGAGGATACTGGGATGTAGTATTGGAAATACTAAGGGTTTAATTTTTCTCTTTCTGAGCATCGCTGCTCCTACCTCAGAACAGCACAGAAGAGAAATGACAAATACATACAGTATTACAGATTTCTTTGACCCTCCTTGGAAGACAAAAAAGTTAGTTAAAAGATGTTGCTCATTGACACATAAGGGTGAAATTCTAGTTCCATTAAAGAAGATGTGGGTTTGCCACCATCCTCAACAGGGCTGGGTTTCATCTGTCTTTGATGGGATTTTGCACACTGCCCCATTTCAAATTATATTTATTACATCTTTCACTAATGTCTCTAATGTTTCACATTTCACCAATTTTCACTAATACCTCTAATATTTCTCATGTTTCACTAATTTCACTAATATTCCTCAACTTGTAAAGGAAAACCTCTCCTCTGGAGAAATGTTATGCATGAAGAAGGTGACAAGGAGCAGCCATTTCATCCAGAAAGCTCTAACTATGAGAGTCTGGCTTTAAATTTATCACAGAAGAAATAAAATAGCCACCTAAACTGTGGGCATTGTTTTGACTCTAAAATATGCACCTTTGTTCCGTGCCTTGGCTGCCATCAGGTATCAGATGCTGGAGGTGCTGCCCACGATGAACAGGCTGTTTTATTGCTGCTCCCTGCTTCTGTTTTTCCTGAGCTGCAGCAATGAAACAAGCAGGAAAGTTGTTTCTGCAAGGTGGAGTAGATATCTGTTGACATGCCTGCTGATTTTATGGTGGAGGAGAAGGAACAGACCTGCAACTGCTCGCTGTAGAACACTCTTAAACTTGCATTTATTTACATAGCATCTATGGCATTTAGCCCACTGAAGAGAACTGATTAGCAAGGAGGCTGTTAAACAGCAGTGCCATAGCAGGCACTGCACCGAGGATTAGAGGTTTATTTCACTAATTGCCCTCCTGGAGTCTTTATGAGTCAATTCTAAAAAAATAAAGGAGCGCTCCAAACTGTGTTTGGAATAAAAGCAGAGTGATGCTTTTCACAGCACAGAAATCCCATAGATGAGCTCTTTTAGAAATGGGTTTAGGATTTTGCAGCCAAATTTTTCCTCTCTGGTGAACTCTTGCTGTATCCCTGCTATGCTGTTTAACCCACAGCATACTGAAAACCAGACCTGCAGCAGACACATTAAGGATGATGTTGTCTTAGGATGTTGTCTAAGGACAACATCCTTAGGATGTTGCCTTGTCCACCACAGCTGCCTGAGGTGTGTAGGAGCCACACACCTTTGTTCTGAAGAATTTTTTATCAGGAGAAGCAGAAATAAAGCCCTCACCTCTGTGGTTTTCAAAGCTAATCAGAAAAAGGGAGATGTGCACGCTGCACCCTTAAGAGCAGTGTTGGTACTCACACGAAAGGCTGCCCTGCTCCAGCTGCCTCCTGGAGGTTTCCAGGGCATGGACAGCACCACTAGAGGGCTCACAAAGTATTTAAAGGGTTATTACATGTGCTACATGAAAAATTCTCTCATTTTACTTTCTGTTCCCCCATTTGTACAAGTGACAAATTTCAGAACTGAACCTGCTAAAGAGTGCCTTCATTTTAAAGTCACCTCCATTTACTGCCACAGGTTCACCTCCACATGGGGACACTTCCACCTCCTGACCTCTCCTGGGTAAACAGGCCTTCCACAGAAAACAGTTTTGGGCTGATAATGCTGGAGTCCCCAGCCAGAGGCAGCTGTTCTGCAAAGCAACACCTGCCCTTGCCAGTGCTTCCAGAGGAATGGAGGAGTTCAGGCCACCAGATACAGCAATACAGCAAAATTGAGGTATTTTATATGTCAGTGCTTCAGGAAAAGAAAACCAAAAACTCTCATCATAAGCTTATTTCCCTTCCTTTTCTTAAAAATTCAGGGATAACAGACTGTCAGGCATACGAAGGGTTTGTTATATTGTTCATGGGGTCAGGGAGGTTGGCCACCCCTACAATTAGACATGAAAGCTATTGTGGCTATAATAAATAATGTTAACTACCCCTGTGCAAAAATGTGTAAAAACACATTTCCTCTTAAGAATCAAGATCTATCTTTGTTGAAGGGAGAGAATACCAAACTAGAATAACGAGTTTTCTTTTTTGTCTTAGCCCTGAAGACCTTGTTACAACATTTGGTGTTGAGAGTAGAAATGTTCCAATACACAGCCCCAAACTAAAAAATGTGAAGGCAATAATCACAGGAGTATTTCAACGCTAACTGAAATTAATTTCCTTTTTTTTTTTTTTCCTCTCTCTTTCTTTTCCCTTTCCTCTCTGAAACAGACTGCCAAGGGAATTATTATGATTACTCTGCATGTTTTGCAGATGGTTGGCTGCTGCACAGGGTTCTCAAGAGAGGTCAACATCCTATAGGATCCAGCTTGGATGCTGCCCTACAGACCAGCTGAGCTATGGAAGCCCTGAGTCAGCAGAGCTTTTGCTGACATGACTAATTAAAGTCTCTGGTACGTGTCACCTCCTCAAAGCTCAGACTGAAGCCCTTTCATGAGCTGGGACCTGATTTTACTCTCCTATTAAACCCAGTGGATGTACTCTGTTTGTAAGGAGTGGAAGCTGAATTGGACTTTTAACTTTTAAAAATATTTATGTGTACATATGTGCATAAATAGATATTCACATAAAAGCTGTAACTCTGGTGTGTTCAGAAGCCATGTTCAAGGATGTTTTCAGGAGCTTCAGCTGAACCTCAAAAGGTTTATTTTAGGGATACTAGAGGAAAGGACATTGGTTATATCATGTCACTGCTGTGAGGACAGGAATTTTCCTGCTTTTTGGCTTTGCTATATGGCATTCAGTCAAACAGGTCAGAGAGACCATGGGGACAGGCTGATGGCAGACAGCAGGCTGTGTGTTCATTTAATCTGTAGCTTTTTGGGACATAATTGATGAATTTACCTTTCTGGTACAGTGAAGTGGAAGAGAAAAAGGGGCAATATTGACATAATCCTGCAATGCCCACCTGAAGGGTCCTCTGCTGTCTTCATGAATGCCAGAAATGTAAAACACTCTGCTTCCATGATTACACTGATTAAAGATCAAACTAGGAATAGCAGCTGCCCCAAAGGCTCTGGTTGGTTAGGATGCTCAAAACTGTTCCTCCTTTCAAAAATGAGAACAGTAGAACAAACCCAGATTTCAGACGCAAAGAAGGGCAAAGGATGAGCTGCTGCAGGTTTTCTTGGAGCCAACCAGCCCCCCTGACTGAACAAAAATTGCTGCTTTTACTGGGAGTTTGCTCCTGCACATGGCATCAACTCCAACTGCCCAGACCTTGGGGAAGGTCTCCAGGGCTTTACACTTAGAGGGAGACAAATAATTCTCTGCCATTTGAGGCCTTCAGAAGATCACTCCATTCTCCTTCATGTGCATCCTGAAAGAAAACTCCTGGAATTCTGTCTTCACTACAGCAGGACCATCCTTCAGGACAGGAACATGACTCCCTGACACATCCATTTCACAGGGACAAATGCATGGAGGTGATAATGCTGAATAAACTGTCTAAGATTTTCAAAGCCACCTTGAGTAAAAACTGGATTTTCACATCCTTTAGGTAATTAGAGCCCCTGCCATCATAGTCTGAATTTCACCCACCCCAGCAGTCCCTGAAAATGTGGCATTATGCAAGTTTGAGTTTCAGATTTATTGTTTAAAGTCTTTTGGAACCAGTGACTGGCATAGACACATCTCCTCATCTATGTTAACAAGTCACAGTTCCTATGATTTGGGGTTGCAGGCATCTTGGATTTCTAAAATACAAATTATATATTTATGTTAGAAATTGATGTGTTTAATATAATTTATTTCAAGGTGGGCTTTTTCATTTTGACCAATTTTCACAAAGTTGCACACCACTATTTATGCATGATGAGGCTGTATAGACCAATAAAAGCAAAAAAATTACAAGGTAATGTGATGATAAATTGATGATACATTCCTAACTCATCCTGTTGTGCCTTGTTATTGCAGGACTGATAACCACCTCATGATAATTACACATTGCAAAGAGGGAGGGGAATCTGTGGTGGTGGGGGCAATCACTGTTTTGGGTTCATGTTACTTTCTCTGAACTTTATTGGCATGTTTGATTAATATCTCTTTTTTGTGTTTTGAGCTCACAAGGTCTGCAAACTGAAATGAAAACCTCTTGATGGGTCAGGAGGAACAAGGCTTGTTTTGACTCTTGTCAAAAACACAACAATCTGAATTATAGAATAAGAGACTGTTAGAATTGTTTGGGTTAGAAGGAACCTTAAAGATCACCTCATTCCAACCCCCCTGACATGTGCAGAGACACCTTCCACTAAACCAGGTTGCTCAGAGCCCCATCCAACCTGGCCTTGAACACTTCCAGGGCTGGAGAATCTACAACCTCCTAGGGCAGCCTGTCCCAGTGTCTCACCACCCTCACAGTAAAGAATTTCTTCTTAATATCGAATCTAAATCTACCCTGTTTCAGTTTAAAGACATTATCCCTTGTCCTATCACTGCCTGGCCTTGTAGAAAGTCTTGATTCAATTTTTGCCACAAAAACATGCAGTTCTTTCTCCTCTTTGCTAACCATTCTTGATCAAGGCCATTATTTCCAGAAGAGACACCAGCCAGTCTTGTTTCTGTTTGTGAAAGAAGGAGAGCTGTGGAGAGCACGGGGAAGGAGCTGCTACACACAGTGACCACAGGTTTCTGTTGGTCTCTGATTTTACTGTTTCCTAGAGTTCAAAACCAAACATGTCTTTTCATTTCTCACTGGATATGAATGTAGTTTCAATCCCAGAGCAGTGGTGGTATCTGGAGAGGAGTTTAGTCATTTTTGCTCTCTCATTTTACACTCTTATGTCCTTAACCCAATTTAAATGGTTAGAGCACTCTGGGCCAGCGATTCTTGTTCACTCAATTTGCACATGGTCCCCAGCACTACAGGGTCCCACTCCAATGAAAACATTAAGTGCACCTCTGCTAGAAATGCTAAATAATTGATCACAAATACGTAAATCATACAAAGCAATGTAATTTCTTCTCCCAGATTTTCTTACACTGTTATTTATATCATCTTACGGTATCGATAAAAGAAACTTGTAATGAAGTCCCAGAGATGCTTTGATTTAATGTGGTTACAGAGACTATCATTGCAAGTGGGAACAAATAGCCCTAATGGATTTTCTAGTACCTTGTTTTCATCATTCATAATAGACTTTCATCTGGGCTGGTCGGAACTGTAGGATGTCCGTATGTTCTGCACCCAGACTTTAACAGATCTATACTTTATGGCCCTACAGTAAAAGTGATTGCAGGTTTTATAATGTCTGTGTACTGTTCCGACTGAAAGCAATCCATTTAGAGACTTCTGGAAAGTTGAGTTGTTTCAGTTACGAGTGCATGAAGCTGAGACAAGTTCCAGTCAGGCAGCCAGCCAGTTACCTGCCTCTCTTTTAATGAGGCCACATTCCAGAGATCTAACTTTCTTTTCCTTTCCCTGTACCAAAATAGAATAAGTTTTTTGAACACGAGGGGTTTGAGCTGAAAGAATCCTGCCCCTGAGTTCCATCAGTTCAGAGGAAATGCAGGAAGGTGGAGGTCAGCACAGAAGATGCTGGCAGCTGGAAGCAGCAGTGAGGGCAGGATGCCAGCGTGGACGCTCACCCTCTTCCCAAATCAGACCCTTCGGCTGCAGCTCACACTTGACAAAAATCAAGAATTGATTTTGATTCACTGTCTGACCTCAAATCAGCTTTCAAAAGCCGTGTAATGGTTCTTGGCAATCTCACCTCAGGAAAGCAGGAACTAAGGCGACCAGAAAAACAAAATCACTTCCTTCTTTCTTTCTTGTTTTCTTTTGGTTTTTTGTTATGTTTTGTTTTGTTTTTAATGTTAAATGGCAGGTTAATTATACCCTCTACCTAACATTGGAGGGTTCTGCCAAACATTTGTACCTACACAGCCCTGCACAGAGCTGCCTCCTGCCCCCATGGTAACAGCCAGCCCTGCTGCAAGAATCTGGCCCAAGAAAGGGGGAAGGTAACAGGGGAATGTGGTTTTTAAAAGGCACAAATGCCCTCTAAATGCCAGTTCTGCCATTTGCACCTCTCAAGACCAAGAATTACTCAGCCTGAATGTTAACAGTGCCTTTTTCACTGTATGTGATGAATGGATTAATCCTGCTGTTATCAGAATAATTAATCTAGCTTGACACTCCAGGTGAAAAATCCAATATGCTGGATTCCACAGACATGGCAGTGCTTCATAATATTTCATTATTTTTTCAATGTATAATTAATAAGGAGAGTAGGGAATCCAGAAGAATCAGCCAGCATTAAAACAAGCAGAAAAAGGTCAAGGTATCTGGAGTTGAGTCTCAGCTATTTCAATGACAGTATCAATTGAAAAGAAACTCCACAACTGAGAGACAGACAAGATCCAGTTACAGCTGGCTACAACATAGATGCCACTTCCCAAACTACCTAAACTATTTTATGTCATGACATGAATTATTTCTCTCACTTATTATTCTAATTTTAAAATGTTACTATTTTCACAATATATTCCTTGACTGATACATCCAGATGTATCAACTGGAGAGAAAAAGGCAGGCAGCCTTTGGCATTGTCAATCTCCCAAAAGCAGCCACTCAGCACAAAAACTTGTGCATGGCTAAGTAGGGAAAAAAGTGTTCTTTAGTCTTATGGGTAGACAATTAGAGAATGCTCATACTAATCATGTAATTTTATATTTTCAGACTGTCTCCCCAAAGATTTTCCTTGACTCAAACAATACACATCCTTCCTCCAGCTATAGAAAACCATATGAATCAAACCATTATTTCCAAACTCTGTATTTTTTGGCTTAAAAATTACCTCCCCTCTCAACACACCCACATTATCTTCTTATAGGCTTTTTTCCCCCACCCCAGGTTAAATACTCATTCTGAGGCTGCAGAGATGACCATGCAATATTTGCTGTGTTTGGTTCACCTTCCTACCTGGTAAAATAAGCAATAACATGCTTGGAGCTCCTGCATGGACCATTGGGGGCTGACTGATGCAATCTTCACTTGGCCCGGACTCCACTGACCTGCTGTAGCTCAGAACCTGTCCTGAGAGACACAAAACCTTTTATTTCTGTTTTCAGAAGGAAAAAGTGTCCCTCCAGAGGGAGTTGCTAAATGACATCCTCACTCTGCAACAGCCCCAGCTGAAGGTGCCACAGAGCAGTTCTGTGTCACTCCAAGCTGCTCGTGGGGAACCGGTGTGCTGGTGCACAGGCCTGTCATGGGACTTTGGGAAATTTGGGAATGAGAAGAATTTGCCTCAGTTTTTAATCAGAGAAGAAAACAATCCATGGGACAGATACCCAGTTGTGGTCACTTGCCATGGACTTCAGCTGAACAACTTTATGTAGCAGCAGCAGCAGCAGCAAGGTCTGGCCCATGAAGGAAGGTGGAAGGAAGAAGCCACAGTCACAGGGAAGAACAGTGTTTACTCAGAAGTTCTGTGGGTTTTTGGATCAATGTGAAAGGGTTTTATACTATTCAGAGATGTGAAAATGTATTCTTGACCCACAAATCAAATCCCCCCTCAGCCACCATGATGGTACTCCAGTCTTGATGGAGCACTCATGGAAACATACAAAGCAGAATTACTGCTGCCCATTCAAATCTTCTCTAAAATCTTGTGGCACTTTTCAGCCACAAGACCTATTAGACATCTGGCAGGGGTTAGACACATGTCATGGTTAGAGGTGTCCCTGTTCTTCTTAGGGAAGCTGGACTAGATGTTCTTAAAGGTCCCTTCCAAACCATTCTATGATTCTTTAGATTGGGATTTTGAGGCAAGACTTTGGAAGCTGGGGGACTGCAGGATTTCTCCTGTGAGAAGCTGCTGGAAGCTTCCCCTATATCTGACCCCAAACTAGAACAGGGGAAAGGTGTGAGGAGTCCTCCTCTTCCCTGAGGAGGAAGGAGCAGCAGAGATGAGTGACTGCAGCCCCTATTCCCTGTCCCCTTGTGCTGCTAAGGGGTAGGAGGTGGAGAAACAGGGGTGAAGTTGAGCCCAGAGGAAGGGAAAGGCAGGGGGAAGGTATTTGAAGTTATGCTTTTTATTTCTTGTTATGCTACTCTGCTTTTATTGGTAATAAATTAATCTGATTTTCCCGCATCAAGTCTGCTCTGACTATGATGGTAATGGGTGAGTGATCTCTCTCTGTCCTTATCTCAACCCATGAACCTTGTGTTGTATTTTCTTTCCCCTGTCAAGCTGAGGATGGGAGTGATTGGGTGCCTTTGGCGGGCACCTGGCATCCAGCCAGAATCAACCCACCACAACTCATCAGACTTTTCCAAGAGGAAAACTTCATCAGCAGTGAAAGACAAACCAGACCCCCAGAAAGTGTTACTCATCCATGGAGCTAAAGCAAATGTCCAGCAGCTCTTGATCTAATTGAGATCAAGTTTTGCAGCAGAGAGATTGGAAATTTCTGGAACCTTTATTTTAATGGGATCTTGTGGGTTCTCGAGGTTGGGATTTAAGGCACTTGAGATGGTGGTTCATGTTCAGATTGAGGTGTTTATTATTTCTTATCAGTGAAACAGCCTCACAACCATGAGTTCTGCAGCTTTACATTAGCAAGGCACAAAATGGTTAACTATCCCTTGTTAGAAGGTCTTTTAAGACTAAACTATCTAGTTAAGAAAGGAGACCTAGATTATTTTTGCTTTTAACCCAATAACTGATCCCTCAAAGCCCACAGTGAGGACTGTTCTGTCCAATTACAAAACATCACCCAAACCCATGAAGGAGAAGGAAGAAGAAGGTAAAGAACAACCTGTCTCCACCCTAAAACCTCCATCTTGCTTCATATTTATTTCTAAATTCTAAAACCCCAAACACTAATTTTTCCACCCTGTGTATTACATATTTCTAACCAACTGCACACCCGTAATCCCAGTGCTGTCAATCAATTTTTAAAGTCTTCTCCACAGCCTCAGGTCAAATGCAGTGCTCTCTTGCGAGCCTGTGCCTTTCAGCACAGAAAGTTTAAAATTCTCAGCATCCAGAATTCCAACAGGATCTCTTTGGGCGATCCAGTGCTTTCCTGTGGGACCAAAGCTGGATTCTGGAAATCCTCTCTGGAGCAATGGACATGCTGTCTGAGCCAGCTGCTCTGAGGCTCAGCACATTCTCAATCCTGCCATGAAGCAGTTTTCAAAAGTGTGGTGCCAGAGAAGGACAGGACTGGAAGCACAGCCACCAGCCACAGAAACAGACTCATCCTTCAGCAGCAAGGACCATGAGATGCAAGCCCAGGTTTGCCAGTACCCTATTTTAATCCCTCTGCAAACACTTTTTCTTTCAGTTCCTTCACCACCTCAAAACATTTGCTTCTGTTTGGCCCAAAAATATGGTGTAAAGTTTATGCTTGTTTTTTTTTTTTTTTAAGGAGCCTTTTACAATTTAGAAATCCTATGTTTTCAGCTGAGACAGTTGCAGACTAACCCAACCACTCATGGCTAAAACATTATCTTGTTTTTTTATGCACTCATTTTAGTGTCTCTAGCTGGTATTTCTCATTGTACTGTTCATTTTATAACAGGACTACCCTTCAGCATATTTGTGTGCAGGGCTAACCCCAATAGGGCCTTGTTTCATAATTATGTTGAGGTAATACCCAAGGCTCTCAGCAAGAATGATAATAAATGACATGACACAACTGTGCTGACTCACACCTTTTTAAAGCCCAGCTCTTTTTGGGGGACACAAGAGCATAGATGAAAACAGCCACAGGCAGCAAAGAGCCCCTTCTGAACAGCTCCTGGTAACTCATTCAAGTCAGTGGTCATAAACAACAATAGCACAGCTGTTAGATAAATGGGTTGCTTACAACTGCACACAGAAAACTGAAAAATTTCAGCAACAAACCCATTAGCTATTACTACATGAGTGGTACAGGACCTGCTGTTTCAGTAGTGTTCTGCTGGGTCACATAAAACCTGTCGAGAGAGCACAGAGAAGTCTGGCACCCATCCATTGCTCCATCTGTCTGAGGGCAGCTGGGAAACTGCCCCAGCCCGCCCTCAGACTCAGGGAATCTCTCATGTGGCAGCCACTGCCAGGGTATCAGAACTGTGACCAACATGTTCACAAGCCTCAGTTTGCAGTAAATGCCCTTTATCATCTCTCCTCAACACTTAAAAGTGCCGTTTTTTGCAGCTGTTCCAATCAGCCCCACTCCTGGGATGTATATTTTCAAAGCAGTGAAATCACAGACATTCAGCACCACTGGTGGGTCATCTCACCAGCCTATGACCATATCCAGCACAGTTCTCTTCACCAGAAATTTTAAAGCTCATTTCTACCACATCCTATTAACATCTGTAACTCACGGCTCCATGTACAACAGCAGAGAGCACATTCTGAAAAATTCATGATGTATATTAAAGGGACAAGAGTAGGGACACATCAGAACACAAGGCAAAGACATCATGAGCCAGGGCCTGTTGTTTTGTTTCTTAGGGGATTTTGGGGTAAAGTGTTTTTCTTTTATTTCCTTGCACTACATAGTCTTCCTAATTTGTTATGACTCTAAAAGAACAATAACCTAGGATGAAGGAATTAGATTAAGTCCTTCCACTTAGTTAATTTCCATGATCTAATATTTCCCTCATGTTCCAACATAACACTGTGCTCTGCTGACGACATCAGGGCTGAGGAAGTCTCTTAGAAGTCAGATTCAATTCAAGGGCAAGGCAGACCAGAGACCACTTAGTTCCCCAGACAAAGTATTCTTGGTTTAGTGTGCTTGTAGGTGAGCCAGAAACTGTAATGAAAATGCTGAGGAAACCAAGTCCCCTTGGATATAGAAGATCAATAATGTTCTCAACAAAGCTGAAAACAATTCAGAACACCAGTCAGTGTCTCACCAACTTGTACTGTAATGCTTTACTATAGTTTCTGTGGATCTCATTTTTTGACAATATCTTAGAACAGCAATCAATACTTGCCCAGGGTATGCCTCCCCTCCCATTTATTCTATTTTCCAGCCAGTGGCAACAACAATTACTTAAGGACAACTAAGCATTGCTATGTTGCTAATGCTGAGTATTTACTGTATGTGTAACAAGAATCAAGACCCTTCTATGCTGGATACTTCAGAAGAAAAGATCCCCAGATACCCATGCTGGAGCATCTGAGGAATTTCTGCAAAAAATGAACAGCAATAGAAAATCACCAGTGGGTTTCCTACCCTTTCATCCAGCAAATAAAAATGTTACCACAAAGACAGTAGATACTAAAAAGGAATGGACTATCTATCAAGGGGGCTGAGCTTGTATGTAGGAAGGAAGTGAAGGAATTCTTTTAACAATATGGGGATAAGGGTTTGTGGCAGCAAAGTAAAAAAAAAATAGTTGGGTTTGTGGGACTGATTCCTGGTATGTGCTACTTTTGTTTTTCTATTGGTCTGTAATTTATGTTTGCCAGAAATGTCAAAGTGTGAGATGGAAGATTTTGGTTTATGCCCATATATTAGAAGGAAGTAAAGCAAAGCAATCTATCAGCCCAGTAGCTGGTGTTTAACCTCCTTTCTTCCTTGGGCCTTCTTCTCCTGCTCTTCCAAGAGGATGGGAACTGTCTCATTCCCAGGAAGTATAACAAACCCTCGACTTCAGAAACAAAAAGTCTTATTGAGCCTTTGGGAAATGCTCTGAACAACACTGTCCATCTCCTCCTGCAGCAAAACATTGCAGCAGAGACAGTAGAAATGAGCTGGTAGAAATGAGTGGCAGAGGAATATTGCAAAACACTTGTGACTGTAGAGCCCAGTATGGCTGTGTGAGGGAGCTGAACACAGGGACACACTGGGGAAAGCACTACAAACTGCTGGATGTGCTGGCATCACCGAGTACTGAGCAGCAGCAAGAACAAAGCATACACAGCATGAGGAAAATAAAGGTATCACCTGAAATAATTAAGCCAATTATACATTCAATGCTTTTAGGTAACTGCAAGACATGAGTAAGGAGCAATGTTATCCTTGTGTTCAGAACCAGCTCAAGTTTTTTGTTTCCAGATCCTTCTTCACAGAGTTGTCAAAAAGATCTTGCAAGCAAACTCTGGATGTTGTCTACGTTTGATTTCTTGGCCCCAGGTTTCCCATCTCAGGACAAGTGTACCAATAGGAGCAGCACTGGCAGAGTGAGCATGGAAGAGGCCCCTGGGATGGTGACACCCTCACCAAGCCACCATTTCCATCTGCTGGTGTAGCCCCATATTTCTCTTCACAGAGAAAAGCAAGGCACATCTTCCCAAGAATATTTCTGGGTTTCACATTCTCTGAACATCAGAGAAAGGAAAAACAATCCTTATCATTTGCTGTGCCTGCGTTTGTGCCAAAGTAGAATGCAATATGGAGATTGTTTACCCAGAGTGATGGTGTTTTGTTTCCTTGGTCTATCAGGGCCAAGAGTGCGTGTGTGAGTGTTGGGACTGTCGGGTGACAGCCACGAGATTCAGTGCAGTGTGAGTGTTGTGTGCAGGGTTGAGTGCTTGGCAGATTCAGTTTTAGGGGTATAGAATAATATAGTTTAATAAAGTAATTAATTAGCCTTCTGATATCCATGGAGTCCTCCTCATCATTGTCTCCCCTTGTCAGGGCCATCACAGCATTGCAATATGCTGGGAACAGGACAAGGCACTTCCACTGCCACATCCTCACCAACGACCCTCAGCAGTCACAGCCTGTGGGATTTCATCTGGTTTAGGATCTGATCTCCAGCCCACAGCCAAACTGAAGCATCAGGGTTACAGGTGAGGGAAAGAAAAATGCTCTTTTTCTCTGTTTGCATCCCTCCTTCTTCCCACCTCCCAGCCTCCCCCCTCACCTGAATCAATCCAAAGCTGCAGGAGCAGAATCACAAGTTAAAGAGTAAAAAATAGGGAATATGGAAAAAGCTTGTCATAAAAAAGGGTTACTCATACCATCATGAGGAAGCAGGGTGATTATACACACTTTACACAGAGTGATAGAAACAATAGGATTACTCACACCATTTCAAACCCTAATGAAGTGCATCAGTTACACTCCCACAGCAACCTGGAGAAGGAAGACGAGGAAAGTCTGCTGGTGTAGCCTAATAAGGACTTTGTGAGAGAATCACAGTTAACATGTCCCCCTTATGGTTTGCCACAGGCTTGCTGGGGACTGTGGTCCAGGGTTTCTATATGTGCTCAGCAACCCAGTGGGGGATGTGAGTAATTTTTGTATTTTTTACATAGATGTGTGTAATTTTTGTATTTTTCCAGCCTCCTCCTCTTCCAGAGTTATCCCTAACATAATCAGTTCAGGAGGGACAGAGTAGGTAGAGGGAAGGTAGGAACAAAATCAAAGGAGGAAGTTCACCATCAGCTATTTTGAAACTTTGAAGAATACACTTTGTATTTCATTTTAAATCACTGGTGACACACCAGAAAGACAGAGGAACAGGACAGAGCTTCTTGAGTGCAATTCTACAACCAGACCTCCTGGAAAGAGCAAGAGCTGGGTCTACTTTGTGCCTGTGACTGTCAATGCAGTAACTGCAAATGGACCCAATGAAAGGAAACACATCCTCTGCAATTTGGTGCTTTCCCACCTGAGACCTCCTTATGGGAAAGTCCAAGGCTTCAGAATCTTTAATCCTTGACTTTGTGTGAAGTTGAAATAATTCAAAATTAATTACTCACTTCATACTTACAAAAATACTTCACTGCTGCTTCATATAATTTTGACCTTTCTATTATCATGTTACAAAAAAAGAGATAAATTTAAATGTAAGCATAAAAATAAAACTTAAAGTGAATATCATGCATCTTATATATATTGAAATAAAGCAAAACTTTTCGTGAAGATGTCGGTGAAATCATTGTGTTTTGTGCTGAATCAGCACTTTCTAAGCCTCCATCCAGCTCAGCAATTTGTATGCTCTGTACATCTATTCCTTTTCAGCAGAAAAGCTTTCCCAGTGTTTTTGATGGGACCATGATAACTTTTTCATAACATTTCTGCTTAAAATTCCCTTTGCTCACATTGAAAAAATAAGCACGTAGCTTTTTTTTTTTTTTTTTTTTTTCACTTCTTGCCACTGGAGCACCATCAGCTTCACAAGAAGCTTGGAGCTATTCAGTTTGAATAATCTCAAGCAAAACTGTACAGAAGGCTCCTCAGTTTGCATTACCCCTTCCCTGAGTGTCTGAGCTCTCCAAAGGCATGACTGGAACCCCAACACCAACCCAAACTTTTTGCAGCAACCCCTTGGTGTTTCTGTTTATTATCAAGCCTGATGTTACAATACACCCTCCCTTAAGAAAGGCAGTGTTTAATTGACCAAACAAGAAAAACAAATGCTTCCCCAAGGCATAAATTCCATGAACTGTTTGGATGTTTTCTATGAAGCTAACAAACCCTCCTGTCAGTATTTGCAAGACTTAGACACTGGTTTTTCAATGGACTGAAGCAAAGAAGAGAGAGCATTAATTGGATTTTACAGTTTCAACAAGTTTAAAGACATTCCAGGATAAATACTACTTGTTTTATAACAGTGCTCATAAATAATGAAGTTTTTAAGATAGACTTTATACTCTGATTAAAATTAATTTTTTAGTTACATTAATACTGCTAGAATAACAGAAAAAATGTGTGGTTATGTTCCAGACTTACAGGGAAGAGTGTCAGGCCTGCTCTTGAAACCTTCTTTTTAATGTATTTGTATTTAATGTATCCTTGCAATCAGACTACATGTGGAAACACTAAATGCAGCTTTATGGACTTCTGGGGGCTCAGTGCAGCTGCAGGGTTATAATCCACAGATGATCCAAACACAGGAAAATAAATGGGTTCAGTTTTTAGTACCAACCTCATTTACTGACTTCGTGCTGCTGTGGTATAGGTGAACACAAGACTGTAGAGAGAAGGACTAATTCTTTTTCCAAACAAATGGAAAATATTAAACCAGCATTTTCACTGCCAGAAAAGAAAAAACAGAACAAACAAACAAGCAAAAAAACAAAAACAAAACAAACAAACAAACAAAAAAACAAAAAAAACCACTCACAAAAGCAAAACAAAAACCTAACAAAAAAACCCCACAACAACAAGAACAAAAAAAACCTCTTCAATTTTCCATGGTTTTAGAATTGAAAAAAGCACTGGCAAGCTGGAATTCAGGCTCCAAAGCCATTAAATTCCTGAGGATGTCTCAGCATTGTCCCTAGGATCAATGAATCAAAGGCATACCACTGTCTCACAGGCAAGTTCCCTGTTTTTCCCCCTTGCTCTTCCCCCTAAGGGGGAGCATTCCAGGAAGGATGTTGACTTTTACATAGAAACATGATACAGTGAGCCTGGAAGGAAGAGATACCTGCCTGGGACAGGTTTGGGTTACCCAAGAGCTGATGTTTTTCTAGTCATATCTGAAATGATCTGGAAGTGCTCTGATGTGCATGGTTGCCTGCAAACTGAATGCTTCATGCACACAGTCAAAATGTGAAGCTTGTACATGCAAATTCACCTTGATCAAACCCAGGGAATAAAGTTCCTAATGCAGGAGTTAATTCAAATACTATTCAGACCATATTCAGAAAATAAATACAGAATAGCCATCCATGTTGCCCAATCTGTACAGTGCCAGACAGAGTTAATAGTAGTGAATAGAGTTATTTTGAATCCTCAATTCCCTAGCATGATTTAATTATTTCAGTTTATCAATTGCTTTTAAGCTCCAAGCCATATTCTACCAAGGTGGAGTTCTGGCCTGAGGTTTAGTGGCATAAACTCTTGGATACTTTGGACAACTGCAACCAGCTGTGATAAGAGTTTTTAATAACATAGGACTGCTGCAATCCAGGCCTGTTGTGAACAGGTGAACATCTCCAGTTCAACCACAAGGCTTTGAACCCTTCCCTACTTCAAATATGTCCTATTTGCCTGAATTTTTGGTTGAGAAAAGAACTTTACTTCTTGGTCTGTAGATGGGTATCTACTAGAAAATCTGATAAGCCAGCTAGTCTTCATTTTGGAGAGGCTACTGAGCATATTTCCTTAGAAGGTGAACAGTTTAAGCAACATTCCTTTAAATTGCCTGGGTTTAAACCCACAGACCTGAAAACTGCATTATCCTTCTTGACTGCACTGTGAACTTCTCAGCTGTGCCTGAGTAATTTAGGTTTCCCAATACTGCTCATTTTTGACAGAGTGCTAGAAAATGCAGTCTTCTCACCTGGGTTTTGGTTTTGAACAAAATCAAAATTTGAGGTCAGGTTTTGCCCTCAACCTTTTTCATTTGCAGTTGAGTTCATGCTTCTACATAGATTCACCTTGGAGAGGAAAATAACCTTCAGAATTCTGAACAGAATTTGAGGGGCAAAAAACTGCTCATATTAAGGGCAAGAAAACACTCCTTCACAAACCTTTACTAAGGAGTTAACTCATAATAAACATCCATAATTTATAAAATCTAGAAAAAAGAAACCTTGAATAATTAGAGTTTCTACTTATTGGTTACTAACTAGAAATTAGCAATGCTATTGAAATGCCACTTGGTTTTCCATGAAAGATTGGCACATTAAAAAAAAAGAAATTCCTTTTATTTTTTATTACAGCTTATGAGAGTATTGTGTTATTTACTCCCCCAACTATTCAGAAGTACAAATTAGATTTTATGTATTTACAGGACACCCAGAGTTTTACAAATTTTAGTTCAAAGGACTAAAATTGTATCATAAAATTCAAAGCCAAAATTGCTCTGCTTAGAATTTTCCTGGTTTAAAAGTATCAAGCAATCCAAATGACAAAACCCAATCCTATGCCATCTGTATGACCAGCTGGCACAGGTATGCAAACAAATGAAGAACAGAAAGCAAAAGCTAATAATTTGAACCAAATGTAATTATTTATTGAATAATTAACCTTGATACTAATAGTATCAATACCAAGAGACTCTTATACTCTCTTTGCAACAGATGGTAAATTCTAGGGTTTTATAGGACATGAGTTTGGGGCATATAGTTTGGAGTGTTCTCAAGGTCAGCATGTTTGGCTTCAGAGTTTTGTGATATGAAGACAAAAAAATTTGCAAAATTTGCAATCTAATTCAATTTTGAGCTCAGATCACATCTTCCAGAGGCTATATGTGTTCAGATCAACCAAGTTTTTGGCTGTAATCTCTATGCAGTTAGAAAACAAGCAAGTGAAAAAACACTCTGTAACCTAGCTTCATGAAGTTTCCCCAAAGAGTTTAGAGCTTTAAAGGAAAATCCATTTAATCAATATGGCTAATCTTTCAAAAATATTTTTTTTTCCAAAGGATGAGAAAAAAAAATAAAAGACAGTGTTGCTGTGTCATTGACAGGATATTGAACAAAGATGTTTTAGTGGTAGTAGTGGTGTATATCCCCCACCATATCTATTTAGTAGTTATGCTTAGGTAGCAATAAAAATGAGGGCTGGATCATTATTGATTATGGAATGAAGGCCAGACTGGAGTCTGAGCAGTTGGAGTAATCTGAACTCTGTAGACTGCTGGATGCTCCTCTGTGGCACAGAGCACAAACTTCGAGTTTAATGGAAGGAGTAACTATAAATAACATCTCTTCTACTTCATCTCAGGCTGAATAAGTGCAGCCACCAAAGCAGACCAGCACTATATCCACCTGAAAATGCTGACATGATAAATACTGCTAGTTACTTGAGGTATTTTTTTAAAAATTTGTAGTTCCAGCTTATTTAGCATTGGCAAAATTTGACACAGGCACACAAAAATGCTATAATTACTTTCATATCTGATCTTAATAGAAAAGAAGAGTCATTGAATCTGCATTACATTCTTTCCCAAATACTCTTTATATCTCTTTCCCTTGCATCAGGAAGCTTTTACTTCTGTTGTTATCAGATTCAAAGATAATAATTAGCTTTGCTGTATCATCTGCTGCACGAATCAGTTTGAAGTCGTGTCTTCTCTATTTAATTAAAACATGTATGTATCACTATCAAAGGACTTTTTGTGTCTATGAGCAAATTCTGACTGAGGCATCTGTGTGCTTCTGCAGTCCTACTACCAGGAGAGATACAAGCAGGAAAAATAGGTATTTCTCCAGAGAAATCTGTGTCTCTTAAATAATGCCAGTTTGTTTTTACACTATTTAAGCTGCACATTAGTCAGAGTGCAGCCTGCAGAAAACTACTATGAATTTAAGAAAAAAGCTTGTGATGTCATTTCTATACCCTGAAGTGTCTGAAAAATCTCTTTTCATCTCTCCCTCTTTCACCTGAGTGTTGAGAATATAGAGGAGTTTTAAAAGTCTCAGCAAAGGACCTTTTTATTAATAATACAGACTTACTAGGCTTATGGAGACAGTTACAGGCATTTAGTTAACTACAGCATTATGATTAAACATCCAGAACATGAAAGCTGAAGTGTGGTGTTCATATAATTGTGTTACTGGCTTAAGACTTGATATTAATCCAAGATGTTTCACCTGCCAAGGGCCAAAAGCATATCTAAAGACACATTTCAATCTCATCCCACAGCAAGACACAAATAAATAATGTGTCTCATAAAGTCAAATAAAGTGAGGCTGAATACCATAACTGGCTGCATGTTCCTTCCTTCACTCATACTTTAATTATGTAATCAATAATAACATGCTTTAATCAATAATTTTGAAGCTGTGAGTTCAAAGCCGACACCAGAGGAGGAGGTTCTACGGGCAGGGCAGTGCCAGAGATGCATTTTCATAATATTTGTGTCCTGCATTTAGCGCATGAATTTATAGATCAGCACATTTTGAGAGAAAATCCACAGGATTTTCCCATGTACCAAAATCTCTTTTCTATCCTTTGGATTCAACTGCTTTTCTGTCTTAACCGAATCCTTTTACAGGGCATGAACCTACTCAAGGGAAAAAAAACAAAAAACCTTCAAACTTCACAAAGATACTTCAATCTAGAAATAATTCAGAGAGAGCTGGGCTCTCAAAGCTCTCCCGGCTCAGTGCTCTTCCCATCCCCTACCCTAAAATGATTTCCACACACACACACAGCATTGAAATGCTTGTAAATGAAAGCAGTTGCAAAGGAGAGGAGCAGGGTCTGTGCTGGGAACAAAGGGCTGAGAGATGAGTCCCTGCCCCAGCAGCATCCCCGGGCTGGCTGGACCCCCATGGTCCAGGTGAGGCAGAGGCTGCAGCCCCCAGGGAACTTTCCAGCAGCCCTGGTCCGAGGGAGCAGCTCCTTTGTCAGCCACCACATGAGTCAGGCTGCTGCTGAAGGAAATCGTTTTGTTTACAGCAACCGGGAAGGGAATTGCCTGGGCAATTAAAATAATTTCTTGTTTCATAATACAAGCCATACCAAGAATGCCTGTTAGCTGCATTTCAGTGTCAGGTACTTAAAAAATAAACAAACAATCAATCAGGAAAAGTAGGTGCTAATTTCACAGAGGATTTTTAGTAAAAAGCAATCTTTATTTTAATGCCCTCGAAATTTCCGTGCTCTGTACCCAGTCCACGTTCCCTGGGTGGAGGCAGTGGGTGGACCAGGATACCTCCAGAGATTATTAACCTTTGCTGCCCACTTGAGGCTTTACCTGCTGCTGAAGGCATGAATCAGGGGGTGTGCAGGTATTTGAGAGGGAAAAGAGTGAAACTTGAAGTTGTCATCCACTCCCTACCAAGGCTGTCATTGGCAGGGGACTCTCAAACCTCTCGTGGCCATGATGCTGCAGTGCCCAGGGCCAGCCTGGCTCCAGTAAAGTTCATCCATTTTAAGATTTGTCCATGGATTTCACCACCAAACACAAGATTTGCAACAACAGTCTCCCATGTAAGCCCTGACTGACTCAAGAAGGGGAGATTTGTTTTGTTTTGTTTCAATTTTTTAAATTTTCCCACTGTGTGTCTGCACGGCAGAGCTGAAGCCCGAATACATTCCACCTGCTGATAGCACCTGCCAAGTCCTGAAAGAATACCAGAATGATGATCCATCACAGTTAATATTTCTCAAGACCCAAATATTTGCAAGGAATTTGCCAAGCAATTGGTTGGGAAGGAATAATAACCCTCCTTTCTCACGTACACACACCAATGTACAGCTCTTGCAGCAATTCTGAAGAGCCACATTAAATAATGTATGTGCTGCTCATGGACATTTTGCAGCAGGGGGAAGTGAAATCCACAGTGTTACATATTTCATTATTTGTTCAGCCCTATTGCTTGTTAACTCTTTAGTGAAGTAAAGCAATCTCCCCCAAAACTCTTTGATGTGTCCTGGGGTGAATTTCTGGAGAAATACAACATCCTTTGGGATAGAGTGGCATAGCAGGAGGAAACCTTCATCCTGGCAGATTCCTAAACTGAGCAGATCTGATTCATCTGCAATTCTGAGTAAACAGACTGGTAGGTTTTGTTGTGGTTGTTTTAAGGAAATGATAACAATTGATAGAAATGCTGATAATTAACATTTATCAGGTGGGGAGGATTGTGATGGATTCTCTCTCACTGGAAAATATTTAAATCACAACCAGATTTTTTTTTTCCCCCTAAAGATTCATTGCAATTCAAACAAGGTCTGTTCAAAGTCTTCAGAGATTTGTTACTACAGGAATCCTAAACAGATTGCCACAATGGCCTTTTGCTATAATTGTTTGTGTCATCAAGACTTCATAGGGAAAGACAACCCTGCCATGGGCACAATGTCAGAAGGAAAGGTTGGTCTGTGTCTGAAGGGGTTTTCAGTGTAAGACTGAGATAAGGAACAACAGAAGGATGCAGGAAAACAGGACAAACTGATCTACACAGCAATGCCAGGACAAAATTCTGAATCTGTAGGTGTTTTTAAGACACTGCCAACCTCTGCAGCCTCAGGAAGTTTCAGATACTTTGTGAATAAAATATATCAATATTAACTTCTTAATATTTTCTTTCTGTGGGAATAAAAAGTTACTATTACACAGTAACTTTCCAATTTAGTTCAGACTGGCTACACCAGGCCAACATTTCAGGCAGCAGTAGCAGCTGCAGAACTTCTGTTTTTCTTTTGAACCAATACAGAATGTGACCAGAATTGTGTCAGATCTCACAGTCTAGGTAGGGCCAGGGCTGGACAACACTTGGAACAAACATGCATGATCTCTTTGATCTTCTGGAGGGATCCACACCCTTCTTGATTTCTTTACAAGAAGATTTTAACTGTGGTGGAACACTGATAACAACTATCCATAAATGCATTTCTTGTGTCCTGTCAGGTTAATTATAAAAAAATCCCACAATGTCCCTATGAATCTGCAGAATATGTTTTATATCTGCTCTAAAAAAGATGAAATTAAATTAGATGTTAGCTTATGTTCTTAGATGTAAATTATGTAGCAGGATTTCAATTTAACTACCAAAATATTAGATATAACTGAATCTAAAGAAAATAAAATAGTTTAAATGAAACATATCCCCCAGTATTATTTTTTATTTATAAATCCTTATGCAACTATGAATCCCAGAAACTAGTTTTAATTGATAAATATTGCATAAGATCCGTCTTAAATCCATTTTTTAGAGATGATTTGCATTTTAAAATGGACTCTAAATCTATAGTGAGGGCTTATTTATAATAAATATTTAAGCAGACTTGTATCTTCAAGAATTAAATATCATTAATGGTAATTAAAAGGACACAGCTTGTGAAATGTGTTTGGAAATGTTTTTCATTTGGTGAAAACATCAGGCAGGGGGAAGAGGGTGATGATACCCAGCCTAGAACACTGCAACCTGAATTCCCAGTATTTTATCATGAAGGTTGGTGACACTGTGGTCTGTACTTATGGTTTTTGGAGACCAGCATTACACCTGTTACCCTGCAACTGGGGCAAATCCAAAGAGTCTCCCCAGACCTCACATCCAGCTCCCCACCTGTTAAAAAACAGCAGCAGTGTTGGTTCCTGCACCTCTGGGTCTTGCAGGTGCAGCTCTCACCCAGAAGAGCTGGGTTTGCCTATTTGACAATGTGGATGTGTTTAGGGAGAAGTTAACTTGTTAAAAGCCAGCCTTAGCTCTTGTTCCAGCCTTGGAAAGCATTTGGGGATCATTTAATTCATCCCTTTATTTCCCATTTCAGATCTGACTGTTTCTAAGTGCTGTTGGAGCCCTATGGCCTTTTGTAGCTCTCTGAGTACAAATTCTCTTCATAATGAAAGAGGCAATTAACAAATTGCAAAGGAAATATTCTGTCATGGGAAATAGAATTCTACATGTATATTATAGGAAAAAAAAGGAACAGAAATCTGATCTTGACTGTGGTCACCTAAGTTAATAATACTATTTCCATACTTGCACTAATTACTTGCTTCATATAGTTGCTGGATTGATGCCTACAACCAAAGGAAAGATTTAAATTGGAAGGAGTGGTGGGAAGAAAAAATAGTAGAGAGAAAAAGAAACACTGTGTACTATTTCCTCAGATATTCATTGCTTTCCTTCATTTCTTCTTGTCTTTTTCTTTCACTCATTCTGTATTTAGGTTTTCCTCCTTATAGTCACCAATTTAATCCACTAGTTTTGTAATCCTTATCTCTAAAGTATGGAATTTTCTTTCTATCTACACCCACCAACTAGAACAAGAGGGAGCAAAAAAACATTTCTTTGCCTCAAAGGGCAGCATTGCTGTGAGGAAATGACTTTGTAGAAGTGAAATCCTCTCACAGAACAAAATTGATGCTTTTTGCACTAGGGGACATTCAAGTTATTTTTTTGGAGAGCAGCATACTGCTTCACTGAGTGTTTGCAGGAGAGGGCTGGTGTGGCTGAAGGAGCAAGAGCAGACTTCTGCTTCATCTTGTGGCTCATTAACAGGGCCACTTGTGCAGCCTCACGTGATGACATTGGCTGCTGACTCAGTGAAAGGCACTGACAGTGCCACCACCACATGGGGAAGATGAAGGAGTGGCAGGACCAGAGCAGATCACAGAATATCACAGAATATGATATCACAGAAAATCACAGAATCACAGAATATGATGAGCTGGAAGGGACCCACAAGGATCATCAATCCCATTCCTGGCCCAGCGCCATCCCCAAGGGTCACACCACTGACCGAGAGAATTGTTCAAACCCTTCTTGAGCTCTGCCAGGCTGCTGCTGTGACCACTGCCCTGGAGAGCCTGTTTAGTGCCAAACCAACCCTCTGGGGGAAGAACCTTTTCCTAACACCCAACCTAAACCTGCCCTGACACAACTTCAGGCCATTTCCCCAAGTCCTGTCAGTGTCAGCACAGAGCAGAGATCAGTGCCTGCCCCTCCTCGGCCCCTCAGGAGCTGTAACTGCAGTGAGGTCTCACCTCAGTCCCTTCTTCTCCAGGCTGAGCAGACCAAGGGACCTCAGCTGTTCCTCACACAGCTTCCCTTCAAGGCCTTGACCATCTTTGCTACCCTCCTTTGGCCACTCTCCAATAGCTTCACGTCTGTTTTTTCCACTGCGGTGCCCAAAATTGTCCCCATCAGTTGAGGTGAGGCTGCCCCAGCCCAGAGCAGAGCAGGACAATGCCCTCCCTTGCCCAGCTGGCCTGATGTCCCCCAGGACAGGGATGTCCCTGCTGGCTGCCAGGGCACTGCTGGCTCACACTGAGCTCTCCACTGAGCAGGAGCCCTTTCTGTGGCACTGCCCTCCAGCCCCTCATTCCCCACTTGTACAACGCTGGACTGGAGGTGGCTCCTGGTGGTGGGGGCCAGGAGGGGAGCCAGGGGATGGGGGGACTGAACAAATTCCAAGTCACATCACATGGCATGAGGTGGCTTGATGTCACCAGAGATGTGATCCCTTTCCTCCAGGGTGAGAGGGATGCAGGCAATGGATTTCTACTGCAATCTTCAATCCCTGGTCTGATTTAATCTGTGTTTACTGCCTGTGATGACAGACAGGATGCAAAATCTCAACTTCCCTCAGAGACTATGATAAAACTGAAAGGTCTGGCAGGCAGTCACACAGCATTTTAACTGGTAAACCAAAGCTCTTTATATAGAAACCATTAAAACCATCCACATGAAACTCCACAGCACTGTTTTTACAGTCACTTTTCAGAGGGAGTAACAATCTAAAGTTAAACCTTTTTCTAAGGAGGAGTTTTATGACTCCTGGACTTCAGTCTGTTTAGTTTATACCCAGAAAAGTAAAAAAGGATCTGAACATGGTCTGTAAATACCTCTGATAGCAAAGGGCTTTTTAAACTAATGGATTAAGGTAGAGCAAGATCCAACATCTGGTAACTATGCTAACTGCATTCAGGAGCAAAGGCATGCATTCCTATGAGCCAAGACCTCCAACCAAATCACTTGCTCAAGGGTACACTGGAATCCCTCTCAGGTGAAGCCTTGAAATTGAACCTGTGTACCCTACCAAGGGTTAGAGGCTCAAAAGAGGAACCAGTTTGATAAAAAATGTATGGCTTTCGTCAGGCAAGGTGATCATAAATAGTCTTTTCTGGCATTAAAACTATATTCCTAGCATTCAATTGAAGTGGCATAAAGGGAGGAGTATTTAATTTAGAAATTCTTCAATGAAGTGTCTCTTTTTTGCTCTCCTTCTCAAAACATGCCTGTTCAGGAAAAAAGGTGACATGGCCACAGTGTTCACTCACTTGGTGCAAATTCCTACTCTACTCTTCTCCAGAACACTTAGTACCTGTTGAGGATCCACACTTTGACCAGAATATTCAATACAAAGAAAAAGGAAATTAGAAAGAATAATTATAAAGCTGTGTGAAACTTTTTGATATTGGGTAAAAATAGCTCAGGTCAACACAATTGTTCACTTTCCTTGTCCTCTCACAGGAATACTCACTGACTTTTGAGGTCATGTGCAAACATCTATGGCCTGAACCTCAGACTCCTATAGAAATTTCACAATTCATGTGGAAAAGTAATTTCTGAGATATTCCAAACTCCTGGGAGCACTCTGAAAAGTCTTGGAACTAAAACTGTTTTCATAGCCTGCCATTAGAAATCATCTTGATGACAGAGATGCAGTGCCAAATAAGGATCAATTTTTCTCCAGGTTCCTATGACTTCTAGCAACTCCATAAGCAATAATGCACTATCTTTTTTAATATCTTAGGTTTGTGTACTGGATCCTTTGTGCAACTGTTGTGCTCTGGGAGAGTCCAACACTATCAGTATCTCACATACCTGTTACGTGGGTGTTGTGGTAAATTATTTACACTAGAATTAATAATCTATAAAGATCTGTTGGTTGTATTACATAGATAACAGCAGCCTTACAACACTGATATTCCTACATCATTATGACAGATTAATTCAGAAAACGGATGAAATTTCTTAGTCAGGATTACAAGAAGCTTCTATAAGTGTGACCAGCACAGAGATATGTGGATTGACAGCCTGACAAGAATGACACATAAACAAAATCTGCCTTTTCCTGCTCTTCTTCAACATCCTTTTGCTGCTTTAGGATTTGACTTCTTTGGGAATGGATAAAAATTTCAGTGACACCTCTGTGGACAGGAGGATGCTGAACAAGTGTGTCCAGTTTGGTCACTTTCCAAGCTGCAATCCTCCACATGGCAAGGAATTCCACAGCAGCCATTTTCACTTTTGCAAGCTGTTCTTCCTGCAGATGGACCTGGGGCTGGGGAGGACAGACATCCACGTGCACAAAAAGCTTTCCATGAGCTTTCTCCCAAAGAGAACTCATTCAGTGAGCAGCCCATACACCTAGGAGTGATGCTTAGGCAGCCCAAGCCCACAATTTATTCCACTTTGGACTGCAAATTGTGCAAACCACAGTCAGCATTCAGAGCAGCAGCTCAGCACTAAGGCTCATGTTCACCTTCCTGCAGAATGGAGTGCTAATTATTCATAGGGAATAATAGCTTTCACATGAAGTAATGCATTGACTGTCCTCCAAAATCTAGCTTGGAATTTAAAAGATTATGAACAGTGCCAACAAAACTACTCCAGGGGAAAACAACCCCGAATCTTCAAGTTTAGACAAGAGCTTTACTATAAACAAACAAAAGTGTGATATTGTTAAAATTGGTCTTTGAAATTGTCGGTGGGCGATCCACTTTTTTTTCTTTTTTTCATGAAACCCTTCAAACAGGAGGGGAACTTTTACCTTCATATGGCAAAGTTAACTTCCAAACACTACCCAGGGAGCATTTCATAAAGCATGTTGTGATATACAACATGCTCTGTTGCAGAGATATTGAAACAATCACTGCAAGCTCTTTTCTGTAATTACTACTTAAGTCTTAAGGACGTCCTTGAGGCCAAAAAGATCTGGCTACAAAGAACCCAGAGTTTAATTCCATCTTTCACTGGGTTGCCTTTGAACAAATCATTCCTTTGGTCACCAAAGCCAAGCTTTCACTTTTTGAGGACAAGTAATTTTAACATAGAGAGTATTTTTCCCCCATGTTCTCTATAGCAGGAAGGAACACTTAAGGAGCCTTAAGGAACATTTTGTTCATACCAAAAGCTCATGAAAGTTCTCTTTGCACAAGTCTTGCATGTAGGAAACACCTGACACTGATAGCTGAAATTCTCAAGCACCTGGTACTACAGCTGCCAAAAAAAATCAGAATATAAATATATCTGTATATATATATATATATATGGGTGGTGGTTTTTTTAAAAATTTTTTTAAAGATACAGAGGTTGCTGAATGTCCTGGCTGTGTATAGCTGAAAATCAGGCTGAGAAAGGAAGGAACACAAAAACTATTGAACCTTCTTCTGTTTTGCATTCATGAAATTGTGAGAAGTTCAGCAATGCTCACACAATCATGGTGAGTTGCAATCACCACTCAGTTCTTTTGAAAATACAAATTTTACCGTGGCACTCTGTGTCTCACTGACTCAGATTGTCTCAGCTATGGGCATCTGCAAATAACAAGCAAGTGAAATGATGCTGCAGTCCAGAAAACATCACCTCCTTGTCACAGGAGGATGCTTCAAGGTGCCACCATCTCCAGTTTCACCTGTTTTTTCTCACCAAGCTGCAGTCATTTTTAAGTTCTAAGACGCTGAACTTGGCAGCTATGAGTCATAGTTAGGCTACAATATTTGACTGCTTCAAAATAAATGTTCTTTAGCTATTTTACCTTGAGATTACTCAGAAATTTCTGCAGTATAAACAGTAGCTTCACTTTTCACCTCATCTCTTACAAGAACTAAGACAATTTTTTCAAGCCTCACTGGCTTCAAGTTAAGATCAAGACAGGCAAATCATAAAACAAGTGGCTCAATGCTGCACATATTCATGTATCTCATTGCATGCATGGAGGCTGTTCCACTGACACCCACAAAACTGCTCATGCCTCACTGCACATGTAAAGCTTTTGTAGGAGAGACAGGCACAAGGAATTTGGTTCCCAAAGAAGTTCAATGCATGTAGCTCCCACTGCTCCAAACATCTCTGGCCATGGAGATACTTGTGTAGGTATCAGTCTGAAAATCTGAAAGTCTGACCCCAAGAGTTAATTTTATGTTAAAGCTGGGATTTTGCATTAAAGCTACACACTAATATACAGCTACACCAACCTGGAAAGGCAGCATTCTACATAACCAGCAGTAGAAGGATGCTTGGATTCAGACTCTCAGATGATGTAAAATGTGAGTACTTTACCAAACACACTGAAACTACAGCCTTGCAGAAAAAGGTGTGGGGAGTTCTTCTGTTTCTAAAAAAACAGTAGTAATAGTAATAATAATAATTGTCAAAAGATGTTTTTTGAGATCTCTTTTATTTCAGATCTCAAATAAAGAGCAGTTTACCTACAGAAACCTGCAGGTCAGCTGGTGCCTGTTGCTGTAACTTGTGTTACCAGGGAAAGGAGAAGAGCTGATTCCAGCCTCAGAGAACAGAAGAATGTCAGGGAATAACCAACACCTGACAGATTTCCCTGGCATTCAGAGTATGAGGATCAGCCTGATGTCAGATACCATACCAGGAGGAGCATGTCATTATTGCAGCTCAGAAAAATAGAGAAGAAAAAATAGGGAGTTACAACCTGATGGTTGGAATGGAGCAATTTCACATGGCATCTTTCTTCTGAAAGAATATTAGCAAGCAATTTGTTTCACTGTTTTTCTTTAACCATGAATTTTTCTAAAGGAAAAAGTCTGTCTCTCCATGCCTATTCAAAAACCTCTTAGGGAAGCAGTACCTACATGTTGTATGTATCCTGAGTTTGTCATTCCTAGATACCCTCAAGTGAGAATCAGTTTATCAGTTTCATTGCATGTTTTAAAAATATCATTAAACCATCCAATATAATTTTAACTTGTAAAGTAGCTTATGGAAAAGTCTTTTAGACTAAACACAAAATTTCCAGATACCCATGTCCAAAATTTCTCTACTCCTCACTGACTGCAAGTGAAATTTTTTGCTTTATGGATGTCCAAACCTTTTCCATTTTTCTCAACTATTCATGTGTATACATCACTCAAGAGCATATTTAAACCTTCTTTACTTATTCACCTTTTCCTGAACCTGAGGAATACTTTGTGGACCATGAAGTGTTCATAGACAAAATGCTGAAAACCATGGTACTAGAGGAAAGAGTCATAGGCCAAGAAAACTTCTGTTAAAAAAGTGATAAAGGCATTCTTCAGGAATTAAAGTGGAAATTTTCTACATTCAAATTTTGTGGTTTAAGAAAATTTCCTCCTTCTTTATTATTTATGTTAATTGGCCCCTCATTCCTGTGACAATAGCAAAGGCAAAGGGATGATGAATTTTTCTCCTTTTTAAATATAGGGTTAAATACAGCCAATGTCCTGAGCATTTCCACAGCTGAAAACTGGACTCACCACACCATTATCTATTTTCATCACCAGAATCGAATTAATCAAGAAAATCCTCCCTTGGGACAGCAACACAGATAAATACAAAGCAACTTTTCACAGACAAGGAAAAAGTCATCCTCTCTGAACTCCTTCCTTGGCTTTGGAAGGCAGAAACCAATCACTGGTTGATAACTTTGGGATTTCTCATGATGGTGGAAATGGACAGACAAACAAACAATGAGTTACATTTTAGCCCTCTGATCTTACTTGGTGTGTCTCATCAGGAAAATACCTAAAACGTACAACTGTATTTTTACAAACCCACTGTCTCCTCATGGAGCATTTGGAAGGGGGAAGCAGTGTGTTACCATGTAGGATATACGCTGTTAAAGAAACACTGTGTTTTCTCCTTCTTTCTCCTTCTCCTTCTCCTTCTCCTTCTCCTTCTCCTTCTCCTTCTCCTTCTCCTCCTTCCTTCCCTCACTTCCTTGTTGTCCCAATCCATTTTGCAAGATCACAACTGGTGGCTGTGGAAAATGACTCCAAGATAATTAGCAAATTATTAGGACATCCTAAGTGGAATACTCTAAGCAGCTCTTTCCCTTCCCTTCCTCATGAGGAATTTGTATACATACAATATGATAAGGACATTCAAAGCACATTAACCTAAATTATCTCCAAAAACTACTAAAGATGTATTTTCCTATTAAAAAAATCAAAATAGAATCTTTTATAACTATTTTCCCTTGAGAAAATAACATTAAAATGACACATTATTATAGGATATATCCTTTCTTGATCATAACTATAAAATAAATTTTCAGAATTCATTCTTTAAAAAAAAGAAATTTGTGTATTATCTCTTATTGTTGCATCATTCTACTTTTTGCCATATGTTTAGTCTTGGCTGTTTATAAGTGTTTTTCAGGCCAAATGAAATTTTAAAATGAGCATTGAAATTTTTAAAAATACCCTTTTCAGAATGTTTTTCTGTAGGAAATTGTGGAATGAAAAGTTTACAATTCCTGATTTTTCTGTGGAATTGCAATGCAATTCCAAGTTTGGACAAGCATACCTGCTTCATCTGGGAAGGAGAGACTGATGCTATCAGGGATCCCTGGTAAACTGAGTTGGCTTTGAACTGATGACATAGTAATGAAGGTTTTAAATTCCTAAGCCATCCAACTGTCTATTAACAGCTCTTTAAACTTACTGCATACACACTGATACTGATCTGCTTATTACTGCAGAAATTCTAAACATAAACATTATTATGAAATCTCGTTTTAGCCACCAAGAACGAAGAGAGAGCGAAACACTAGACAGCTTTTCTTTGTCTTTTATGCCATGTGTGAGATTGGAGTTAGACATAACAGCCCTGTAACCTGCTCTGGGAGAAAAAGAAGCCCTTATAGGACAAAATGACCAGCATTATTCAAACAATATGGCCTGGGGCTGAAAGGCTTAGGAAAATGTAGGTGCAACATAGGGACAGAGAGATATCACAGCTGAGAAGTATAAAGTACAGAAAAGTGTGTCAAGGACACAGATGTGTGTGCTTTTGTCAAGAAAAGGGACATTTTTTTAAAGCTTAATTAATGGCATAATGCTTTTGTAATGCATGTCAGCTCCATCAGCCAGAAAAGGGTTGCCCAAATGGACAACCCCTTCATACTGTGGGAAAGAAGGCAAACCCCTCTGACTATAAGCAATTTTGCACCATCAGGTGCTCCTCTTGGGCTCTCCTTCCTATGTTGTCTGAAGCAAAGGACAATTACACCGTCTGTATGGAACAAATGCCCTCTTCCCCTGGTTTGTTCAGACCGCTAAATGTGGCTGCCTTCCCTCTTTCAGGTTTTGTCTCTGGACTGATTGTGCTCTGCAGCCTGATTTCCACTTGAGTCCACTCAGGACTAGGATGCTGAAACATGATTGTTTCCACTCCTGGAGGCTGCAGGGTTTAGTGCCACACACTGCCTTAATGAGCTTCACCCTGAGCACGCGACCCAGCTGGCAGTGAAAAACAGGAAGCATTTTGGCACACATTTTCCCTTTGTGGGGTGAGAGAGGAAGCAGACGTGAGCCCTGGCTAACACTGACACAATTAAAATGGAAACAGAGAGCTGCCTTGCCCTTGGTGCAGTGTGAGATAAACCCTGGGTCACCCCTTTAGGCTGTGTCCCTGCCAAGACCCCTGGGTTGGATTGGAGACGTGCGAGGAACATCCACATTAAAATGCACATACAAGTGGTCTCCAGGGGCCTGAGGCAGCAAAGTCAAAGGGAAGTCTGTCTCCCCATCCCCACAAAATCTGCATCAAGCCCTATCACTTCCCTTCTAGTGAGCAAGGAACCTTTGAATTAATTGGTTAGAAAAGTTTGTTAGGTGAAGGTCGCTCTTGTATTTGGAGCACCAAGAGTCTTCTAACACTACCACATTACAGAAATGATGGCATTTGTCTTTCTACTGAGGCATCTGCACTGTGTAATTTACAAGTGCAGGTGTTCTGGATTGACAAAACATGGTGACTTTTGGTGGTAATTCCTCCAAGTGGTCCCATTTCAGCTGTGGACAAACAAAGGATTTCATTCTCCCAGCTTTCTTCTTTCTTGGAACTTCCCAAGCCCTTCTCATAGGTGTGTCCAAATGTGCTTAATGTTAATTCATCTTCATCTTTGCCTCATTTCTTCATTTGGGTATTTTGTAACAGCAGCAAGCATAGAGGAGGGGGTGAAGGGGTGGGAAAACCTTTTCACCTTCTTGTCTTTCCTTGGTAAATAACATTCAAAGCAGCTTGGAAGCTATGTAGTTGTAAGAAAAATATATGATCCCATTCCACACCTTGGGACAGGTTTTCTTGATGTAAACTTAGCAAAGGTGCATGAGAGAACATTTTAGCATGAAAGCATTAATCTGTGTTTCATTATGTCTGTCAGAACAGGATTCTGTGCTGAGCAGAAGCATTTTCCTTTAACTCAAGTATGACATTTCTGAAAGATGCCAAGGTGAAATTTGTATCATCTTCATTAAAAGCCAAATCCTACAGTCCTTATCAATGGCCAAACAAAATTTCAGAGCAAGTTCTACAGGGACCCTTAGAAAAGATAGCAAAATGTTAACTGATATTGGTGTTCAGCACAGTCAGGCTGGCATCTCTTTCTTTTTCAGATGGGATACACTTTTTGTCATTATGTCATGGACAGTGCTTACCTAAAGCAGTGTCATTCCAGAAGCCAATTATTCCCATTTAGTGAGCAGAATCTGCATAATAAGGTGTGATGGCTTTTCCTGAGATGCAGAGGAAGAAGTAATTAAAAAAAATCCCACTGGATAATGCTCATCAGCTTCTACACATTTTTTGGATGAACTGCTAAATTTTGTGGAAAACTTCAACCCCTCATCCCAGTGGTCAGCATTCACCTGTTCTACGTGCAAGGGCTGAACACTCATCAAGAACTGTTTAGTGCTTTCTTGGTGTAAATTAAACAAAAGCATTTTTTACAGTAAAAGCCTTTGTCATCTGTAGAACTCCAAGTAATTTACATAGGAGTCAATATCTCCATCTTGCAGATGGAAAGCAGAAGATCAAGGATGAGCTGGTTAACCCATGGTCATGCAGAAACAAAGCCTGGAGAGCCCTAAAATCTTGACCCCTAAAATAGGGTCTGCATTCACAAACCCAGATGCAGAAGGGGGTATTTTAGAGAATAAAATCCAGCTGTGCTTCCAATACTGTAGCAGCTCTCTCCTTAAAAAGAAAATAAAGAAAATGACTGATAGATACAAAATCAGGCAGCTGGATGAATGGTGGAAAGATGACATTTGATCACCTTAAATGGAAAATACAAGCAATGTAGACAGTCTGCTCATAAGTCATTCACAGGTATGAGTCTATACAAGCCAGTTTTGCAAGAGTTTGTAGATCTTTTTTATGATTGTGTTTCAGCTTCAAATCTTATTGGCATCTACCCACAAACTTGTCATCTCTGGAAACCCCAGCTTACGCTAAGTGTAGGCCCTCTGAGGGTTCTGAAAACACATGGAATAAAAAAAAGGTCAGAAAAGAACTGGGAATGGAGAGGAAACAGATAGAAAAGCAGAAAGAGTAAAGAAAAAAGAATACATTTTAGTGGAAAGAAGGAGGAGAATAAAGAAGATTAAGAGAAGGGAAGAGTCATGAGAAGAAATATAAGAGGAGAGATAGGGAAATTTGGTTTTAATTATGTTTATTGTAGTTCTTCATGCACAAAATTACAAAGTGAAAACAACATAAACAGCTCTGCTGCAGGCATGCTAGGAAACAATCCATAAAGCAAGGAAACGTTACACAGGAGCTTGGAGTGACTTACTGCATTATTCACTATGTAGTAATTGCCCAAAAGAAATTAATGGGACTTTTTTTAATTAGTTTGGTAGATAGCTGGAAAGACTTATAGGATTCTTTGCTGTAGATTCTTTACCTAAATAGCAGATAAAAGATAACCAAGACACTTAGAAGCTAGTTGTAAAATCAAAAGTTAGATATGCTTTGTGCAGGAGAAGCACCCCTGCCCCAGAGCAGGACTCCTCATACCAGAGCAGGATATGTTACTATAGCAAGAGACAATCCCTGCTCAGAGAACTTGAAGGAAACATTGGAATGAAGAGACAAGCTGTGGTGAAAAACACAAAAATAAACAATTTTGCAAGTCCAAACCCTGAACCCCAACAAATTCCCAAATCCACCTATAAAGCTGGGCCAGCTTTCATCTACTCAAATAGTGCAAGGGACAAGCACAACAGGAATAGTTAAGTAATTTAGGTGTGACAAGTTTTGGCAGGGTAAAGTCATTCTCCCCAAAGAACTGCATTCTCCTCCCCTCTGATTAAGGCTAACAGGGGCCCAAATACCACAACATTTTCAAGTATTCCCATTTGTATTCCACATTCTCCCTGTATTCCTAAATCAATGCTCATTTTACTTTCTCTCTTCAAAGAAAGAAACTTCAGAATACACTTTGACCTGAAGGGCTGAATGGAGAGTACCTCCTATCCATAGTAGATTTCTTCATTTCCCCCTAGAGTTTGGATGATGATCACAAAGATTTTTCCTTTCATTTCCTTATTACCTATTTCTACCTTTGAACATTTCTAATTTAGAAATCCATGATTCTTCATCTCCTTCATCTCAGACCTCTAGCTGCTGGATCTTCCCTGGTAGCAGCTAACAAGGCTGGGATCATTAACCAAACAATCAAGGAGAAAATCTAGCTACATGTTAATAGGAGGATATTCTTTCTCGTTATAGCATTAATGTATCTTAAAGTTTCCTGTCAAAATGTCCTTGAAATCTGCTGAGTGTTACCCTTGCCAAACACATTGTCACAAGAATTCTGCCTGTTTCTAACATAAGCCTCTGAGCTGCTTGGTACAATTTCTGGCTAAAAAAGTTAAAAATCAGGAAGCTATGCACCCAAAACCAATTCAACATTGTAACAAAGTGTCATTGTGACCATGTGCACGGGTCTATCTGCGTGTGACCGTGTCCTGCACGGTGTGACTTGGCACCTGAGCTCTGAGCATCTGGCACAGCTGCAGCGCCAGGAGTGCAGCCCATTGTCACCCCAGTAGTGACTAACAAGCACAGCGTGCTGGCAAAACTCGGGCAGCCCCAGACTGCAGGGATGGGCACATTGCACAGCCTTCATCCTGCCAGCTGCCCCCAGCTCCCATCACACCTTCCTGCCCCACTGGCCAGGCAAACACAACTCTCTAGAACAGCCCATCCCCTCTTATGTCCTCAACCTGCTCCACTCATGCTGCATTTCTCTCTCAAAGCCTTCTAACAGAGCAGAAGTGTGTCCATGGAAACCCTCCTTGCTTTGCACTAGCTGCGCAGTCTGTTGCTACACTTTTGCATCGAATTTGTTACTGCTGCTTATTCACTTGGACTGAAATGGTAAACTTGTCTGGAGATGTCCTGAATTATTCATAGGCAGCACGTACCAAGATAAGTCAGGGCATGAGATGCACCTCGGTGCTGAAGTCAACGTGGTGTGTGAGAGTGAATGATGTTGTGTGGCTTTGTGGGGGAGCTGCTCTCAGCCACTGGGAATGATAAGGGATTGGGTAATGACCATTAAGACCTGAAAGCCAATTTGCCTCTGACAATGGAAGCTGGGGGGAGCTTTTTGATACAGCAGCTGCCTTTGCCTCACTTTGATTGTGAGCACAGCATTATGGCCTGGAGCTCCTCCCAGATTTGTGTTTTGACTTTCACAGGAGCAGTTTTGTGGGCGCATAGGGGCAAGTATATCTGATAGAGCTTAGGCAGCTAATTACTTCGTTATGCCTCTCCAGGAAGTAGTTAGATGACTACATATTGACTGTGGCTCCAGAGCTACAGCTGGAAAACTGTCCATGGCAGTTGGATAAGTCAGCCAATCTGTCATCCACCATCAGCTTTGAGCTCATCTTTCACACAGTGAAAGAGTATTCACTATAAAGTATTTGTGCTTTACAAACGATTTCTACCTTCCTCTGAAATCTGATACCAAAAGAGCCAGAAGCCAGTGTGTGTGAACTATGAGTGGACCTGGTTTGAAAATGCTGGGTCCAGTTCTTGTTGCACACCACTCCAGTGTGCATTGTGAGATTTCCACCTCTAGTCTGAGTCTGAAGGATCAGGAATGGGCCTGTTTATAAAGCCATCACTTAATCAGGTACTTATGCTTTTCTAAAAAAAAATGTGTTATCTATTACTCTGAGAAAAAGGAAGACAAAGAGATTCCATTCTGAAAACATGTCTGTAAGCCCTGGATTAAATGTTCACTTAAGCGCTCATGTACATCCTTGTCCAAAATGGGAAATTTTTTTTGAGAACACAAAATCTTTTAGAGAAGAGAATCTTGCTATAGCCCTTAATAGACTTGAGAAGTGTCCTGATTTCAAGATTTAAGTCACAAAAGCAAGGTGCCACATGCCACAGCACAAGTTAATGGATTTAAAAATAAGACAGCTACCTTCATAAACCTGTTGGTTGACCAGTTTGACCATTGGAAAGAGATTTCTCTTTGTAAATGACATGCTCCTATTTAAATTAACTCAAACTTCTCTTTGTGCTATCTTTATTTAAAAATCAGATTTGTACCAGTTAGTAATTTTTCCCTAAAGCACTTTACAGATCTATGCCATCACAGTTGGTGTCTGACTTTCAGCTGTCAGTAATGTAGTACTGCAAGATGTTTTTAACTTAAATTATATATATATACATATATATATATATATATCTTATATTTAAATTACTTCAGAGTTGTGTACAGAGCCCTGTTTTTATACACTTGTTCTCTTTCTGGAGATCATGTACACGTGCAGAGTTTGTTAGGAATCCAAGAATTTTCTGATTCTAATACTCCTACAGAACATGACTAAATATTCAGCAATGCTTCAAATTAAGTTAATGCCCCACCCGAGCAGATCAGCTCTTCAAACAGCCTGCATTCCTTCACCTGGGAGTGGAAGGAAATAATGAAAAAAAAGTAAATAAAGGAGTGAGATGGAAAGCATTTTTGCTGTGCAATTATCCTGATTTTCAACTTGCACTCCCTGAGAAAAAAGAGGGAAGGGCAACCCTTGAAATGTCCCTTGGTCATGGTAGGGAAAAATTGCTTGTGGATCAGTTCTACCATCTGTACTCACTTTAACCAGTATCTTACTCAGACAGGCCACTGAATTTAGAGATCTCCATGCCTCATGTTTTCAAAGCAGGTATGAGTGAGATGCCCCTCACAGCAGGACTTGTGCTCAGCTCTCACTGGGGGCTGGAGCAGGGAGGAGGAAGAGTACTCAGAACCTCTTCCCTTCCATTTTGCAGCATAACATTCTTCTTACTCAGACAATTTTCCCCCAGTGTACTCCATAAGGTAGCACTGAGCTTGAGTTCCTGGCTCACAATGTAATTTTCACACATAACCAACCTGTCTGGGTGGAAAGGCTGGGGAGGAGCATATTTCCACACATATACTTGTTTGAGAGTACACTCATCCACCTCAACTGATCATTTCAGAGTTATTAGGCGAATATCACGATGACACCAGACCTTCCTCCCAAGCCATCTGGAGGGAATAACTCAGAACTTTTGCAAGACTTTTCCTTTCTTCCCACTGCCGTGATTTCATTGCCACAAACCAGCCTGCTAGCAGACAAACCAGGGAATTATGTGCTGTGCTGAGCAAAGCCTTGGTGCAGGCTCCACATTTTGCCATTTAGCTCACGACAAGACTCACATGTTTATCAGTCATACTTGGGAGCATTGCTGCTCTTCAGAAGAGATTTTTGCCTTCTGAGGAGGTGGTTTGTGTTCCATGCACCCTCTGAATCACATTCTGCCTTTTAGATTTTAGTACGCAACGATGACACAGCAAATTACACCCTTGTAATATGAAAACATAATATTTTTCTAGCAACAGTTCATAATGCTGTGACCAGCTGGTCCAAAATGGTTAGCAATGACACATTCTCAAATTCTCAAAGGCATGCTGGTAATGCAGCTCCTCAAATTTCTTAGGTTTAGGATGAAATGAATGGAGCATCTCACATGAAGGCATTCCACTCTGGATAATACAGTAGTGGGAGTTTCAGAAGAGTTGAAGCCTTCCTGAATTTAAGCAGCTCACCTTATTTCTGGTGTCTTGTTCTCATGATGAGACAACATCTTTGATGACATCTCTGTATGTATGCTGATGGTACAGGAAGATAAGGTCACCCCTAAATTCTCTGCATCCCTGAAAATGAGAGAAATGTGAGCAAGGGAAAGTCCATGGCACAGCATGTGCTGCTACTTACTTACTTTGACTTGACATTGATGGATGCATTCAAGTATTTACAAGCTGCCTGATGAGATGACTCAGAGAAAGTTTGAAAGAAACAGCACGGCTGACACCCCTGCTTGAAGGGGGAGGAAGTGGGAGGGAAAGATTGCCTTGAGATCAGAGTTTGTGGTTTTTTAAAATGCTGCTGCTTCACAAGCCCACTCTTTGTGCTGGAGTAATTATGTGGGTGTACTAGGAAAAAAAAGCTAAGCAGTTTGAGAAAGGTCTGGCTGTGGGGAAACCCAAATTTAAAGATCTTGAAGAAGCAGAGCAGCTCACTAGTCTTGGAGGAGGACATGCAAGCCACGTTTGCAAAAGCCAAGAGCAGTTACTGGGCCAGTCCTGGGAAGTTTGGGGTGCAGGTCAGCCATCCATGGGCAACATCCCACCTTTCCATCACCCTCCTGTAAAGCTCCTCCTTTCTGGGGCTGTCCCCAGTCAATTCCACAAGACCTAGAGCAGCACATTTCTCCCAGAACTTGAACACCTCTTTAGTCAAAGGTTTCACCACACGAGGATGTAAATAGGATTAGGGACTAGAGGGTCAAAAGACCATTCAAAACACTTCCTTCTGCCTCTACAATGTGTGGCTGGGCCCTGGAGATGTGTCCTGATGTTCACCAGCACCAAGCTCTCTTAATTAGGGGAAGGCCAGAGCCATGGCAAGGCACAGAAAAGCCACTCTGGAGACCATGTCTGTCATCACTGATTTTTTAATGAGCAGAAAGAAATGTACATCCAATTCCATGAATTACCATTTTTGAGCTGTCAGGCAGGAAATACCTGCACCAAGCTGGGAAGGCACTCCCAGAAGCCATCACATTTAACTCTTTCCATTTTTCTAACTGCTTGTGCAGGTCACAGAGCAACAGTGTAGAAAAAACCCCACAGAATCCAATGTTCTCCACAGTTCCATATGGGAGTGATGCACCTCCTCCTGTTTTTATAACACCTCCCCAAGGGCCAGGGAAGGGAAGTGCTCTTGTGAAGCCAGAGTTGAAAAGGAAGAGTGTGGTTATCTTTTTAAATCATCCCCATCCTCAAGACAGTCTTCAGCAAGAAATCCTCATCCTGTAACCAGCATGGTAAGAAGGACAAATTCCCTGAGCAACCAGTTCCCCAGCAGGAAGGAAGAGGAGGAAAAAGACCATTTCACCTGCAGAGTCCTACCAGGGATTTTGTAACTTACCTTCGTACAAAGAAACCAAGGATCTCAAAGATGTGAGGTGTTTCTTGTATGCATTTCTGCTTTAACTCATCAGATAAACTCATTTCAGAGCCCATTTCAGGCAGGTCTAAAAACAATGCAGGGATGTCTGAGCATCCTTTGTCTGCAGCTCACAGCCAGGTGAGCTCCACACCAGCTGTGGGGGCCTGGGTAGAGGTGCTGCTGTGGAAGTGGGACTTTGGTGTGGATCAGCCACATCAGCAATCATCAGCTGCTGTAGCAGAGGTGCCCCCTAACTTGCAAAAGGAATGTGATGCACAAGAACTATTCTCCACCCAAGGAAATATCACATGCTACTATTTATGTCCTCTAGGGGCCTGGGTAATTCTGGATGCTTCCAGTTCCATCAAATAAAATTTTTTAAAACTTTAAAAAGGGGAGAGAGATTAAGAAACTAATGGAAAATCATAAAATGACTGTCTTTTTTTCTGAAGAAATCAGAGTATTTCCCTCAAAAGTTTTTTGCAAAAATCTCTAATTGCATTACACAATATTTTATTTCCTTGGAATTTTGTTTTTCTGTCAGCCTTTGCTGAAAGGGATATTTTTCTTGTCAAATCTTGTGTAATTACAACAGTAAAGGCACATTTTCCACTATGGTGGTGAAATTTCATTTGGAATGAAAGACATTAAAGAAATGTAGGTGTATTAATGTTGTTGAAAATAGCATTATGTAACAGACATTTGATGGACTTGCAGGTCTTTATTGGAGGTCAGATGCAGGCATTACTCATTCCCCAATGCTCACAGAACTTGATGCCCCTTCTAGCACCAATGAAAAGACTCTAGTGCACTGCAAAAGGAACTGTTTTGGGACACTGGTACAGCAACTTAATTCCTCCTTTCTTTTGGGAGTATAAAAGAGCAACACTCTGACTGGCAGAGTGCAGCAAGGAAATTTGCTTAATTGCTAGAGCAATAATGCTTAATACAAATCATGACACACGAATAAAAGAACAGGAGAAAGGAGCCTCTAGCTGCACAAGAAAAAAGCTTGATGAGATTTTAAAATCTCATGTTCTCTTGCATGCATATATGCAGTGTTTTGTACAGTAACCATAAAAATGACATGTTTTATACCTTTCAAGCACAAGCAACCTGTTTTGACTTTGTAGCACTTGGTGAGTCATTAGAGAAACTGATCTTACTAAAAGCTTTGCTATTTCTCTTGTTCTAACTGAGATCCCTAAAAATAAAGGCTTGGGTAAGATACAAGCTAACAAAATAATGTCCATGTTCATTGTCTCCTCATCTTTGCAATGTGCAGACTTGGGCATCCAGCTTGCCCTTCCTTTGCCATCCAGGACAAATCCTGGCTCCAGAGCTGCTGATCTGAGGTGGAGCCCCACTGTACACAGATTAGGCTTCCTCCTTTCCTGCAAGTGCATGTGGAGGGGAAATGAGGGTATCTTTTTGCTCATGGACTCAGACAATGGGTGATGTGGTGTAGCTGGTGTCCATGATGACACCTGGCTGAGCTCACTCCACCTGCCCACCCACCATGTCTTGGCTATGACACTCTTGGTAACACTAAGCCTCTGGACCTGGAGCTGCAAATCCAGGCACTGTGCCAACAGGTCCCAGGTCCCTTGGCTCATCCCCTGCCTGGGACCTACCTGCCTGCTGGCCCCTTGTGCCCTTGGTTTGTGCCATTCTGAGCTCTGGACACCACCACAGCTGGTGCAGAACTTCCCTTTGCAGCTGAGCTCGGCAGGGGAGCAGCAGAAATTGGAGCAAGAAGACAGAGACACCAGAAAGCCTCTCCCTGTGATCACAGCATTGCTCTCCTTAAGAATCAACCACCAGAAGTGAAGGCAATTTACAGGAGGAAAAGCAACAACTAACCTATAAATAAAGTACTGCATTCCTTCTCAATGTATTTTCCCCCCAAGCAATCAATTAATGTTTCTGCAACAAAATTATTATCAGCTCCTATGAGTGGGAAAGGAGGGGTCTGATGTGAGAGTGAAGGGGCTCTGCTGCACATGACACACTGCAGAAAGAAGCACCTCTCCTGCAAGATGCAGCACACTGCACCCAACAAATGGGAGACATTCCTGCACTGAGGAATCATCTTACCTCTGAATCCAAACATCTGTGAGTTTTATTTACTTGTTTTTGAAGGCTGAACAAGCAGCTATGTGTGCAGAGAGGCTGCAGGGTATTCATTTGCTTTGTTGTTCATGCCTTCAATCTTCCTCTGGCTGGTTGTGAACAGTATTTTGCTGCTAAGTATCAGTGGACTCTTTCATGGTGTCTGAAAGCTTGTCAATAAAAATAACTGCAACAAGAAAAGAACAGTTTTCCTATCATGCAGCACTTTCAAGTTATCTCTTGATAGCAAGCGGTCAGATGTCGCCACTATAAAACCACAGTTTTCTGGGATAATGTATAACCCGAACAATAAATCCAGTATTGTATTCCTAGTCTTTCACATCAGATATGCAGGGCCTAGTGTCACTGCTTTTCCCTTCAGTTTAACCAGGGTTGGTCTGTCTGCTTAAGCTGAATGTTCTTCTGACTCCTACTCCTTTCTAAAACTAACCCACTTCATCTGCTGCCTGAATAAAAAGCTTCGCGTTAGTCACGACATCTTCCTGCACTGTTTTATTCACAAAGTTTGACAGAAAAATACACGTTATGAAACCAACTTTTAATGCTTGATGGAAATAGGTCCGAACCTGCCTGGGCAGCTGTCCTGTGAAAGCTGAAGGCAGCATTAAGAGCAGCATTTTCACCTGCTTGATGTGTTGGCAGGCTTGGGTCACCCACTGATCAGACCAAAGATGTTCATGCTGGGTGGATCAGAGGCCCTTCAAAACCAATACCTGACCTTTGACAGTGGTCAGTAGTAGGTGTCTCAGGGCAGAGGAGGACAAATAAGTTGTGGTGGGAATCATGTTGATTCCTCAACCTGCTGCCTCAAGCCAGATGTTGTGCTCACAGTTTTAGTAGCTCAGGAAGCATTTTTCATGTTGAGTTTTGGTCATCTTAGAAAGCAATTCAGACTTTCCTCTCCATAGCATCCTATGAGTCAAGCATATCCAATGAGCTGATTTATGCATTGATCCACTTTCTTAATTTGCTTCAGATCTTTAGTCTGATAACACTAGAAGATGTTACCCAGAGAGGCTGTAGGACCTGCATCCTACATTCAAAACCAAGGAAGAAAAATCCTGAGCTAAACTGGCGGTGCTTAGAGAGAGGTTGTGACCAGATTATGTCCAGGGATTCCTTTCAATCTAAATCACCCTGCCTTTGTAACTTGTCAGGGTGTTCACCACCCTTTTTAACAAGCAACAATGAACCACTTCCTTCTTCACTTTCTTCTTACCCATCAACCACATCATTGATGATCCCATGAAGGACCACAAACCAAGAGCCCCTCTCTGCCCTTTCCAGGTCTCTTTTCCAGACTCCAGGGTGATTATTCTGTTTTGCCTCTCCCCTTAGAAAAGGATGAGGTGCCCTGTACCTCCACTCATCCTTGCTGTCCTTCTCTCAACCTTTATTAATTCAACTTCATCCTTTCTAAGAGAGGGAGGAAGGACCAGAACTCCTTGCAGAGTTTAAGACGCAAGCAAATCTGGCACTTTGTACTGTCTGAAAATGCATATGCAGAGTATTAGATAAACTTCTCTTAATAACCCCAGTCTGGTCAACTTTGCAGAGCCATGAAACAGCATTTTCCCCGTGGTACTTTCAGATTCCTTTTTCTCTCTCTTAAAGTAATTCTTGATCGCAGTCCCCATCTTACAGCACGCTCACTCCTCTCCTCTCTCCTCTTCATTCTTGCTCTTCCCCAGCAGTCAGGGCAACACTGGTGTTTGTGGGGCTCTAGGGAAGCCAGGCAGTCTCAGCAAGTACTTCCATCACACCAGGAAGCTCTGGCTTGAAGGGAAAGGCTGTGGCTCCTTGACATCCTCAGTCACTGTGTCTTGTGGCCACCACAGCCACTTCTGCTGTCCTGCCCACCTTATCTCCACACACAAAAGGTCACAGGAAGCTTTCTTCCATGTTAACATCTTAAAATGGCTCCACGAAGGAGCAGAGAACATCCAGGCCAGTGCAGGGGATGGAGGGAATAGAGTGGGGCTGAAGGAGAGGGGCAGATGATGGCACTGCACTGCAGAGGCAGCTGTTCCATCAGCTGAGGCTGCTGTGGGTCTGCAGCTGTGCTCACGCTTCTCAGAGAGGAGCCCCTGGAAGCTCAGAGCCTGAGGAAGGAAGCTGCTAATGAGCATCTTTCCTTCTTCCCTTTCTCACATGCCAAAGTACAATTCTTTTAATGGCAAAAGATAATAACTCTGAGATGTTATGATTACACCACACGTTATTTTCCCCCAGCAAATCTTTGCTGGCTTTACATAAAGTCTGTCCTCACAAGGCTGTGTGAGGTGTCTAACACTGAAAGCAGAAGGCTGTCTTACAGAGAAATAAGGTGAAGTTCAGGGATACAAAACTGTGGGATTGAGTTCATGAAGTCTATTAGGAGCAGTCAAGAAACAAGACTTAAAGGTCTGTCTCAGACTTACTAATGTTTTTAACCACTAGAAAAGTTCTTGTACAGAAGGAAGCATTTTTCCATGCAAAACTGCTGGGGAAGAGACTGAGGAAAAGCCTGATGCATGTCTGAAGGAGACATATAATTTCTTTTCATGTTTTTCAAGTATCTTATCAATAGCCTTATCTGCTAAAAGATAAGGCTATTGATAAGATACTTTAATTTTCTCATCCCTAAGTAGGATGACTCAAATTAGATGCCCTCACACAGACTGGAAAGACAATTTTCTGTCTGGGTCAGACTATTCCTCTTTTACATATCCCATTTTGCATACCTTTTACACATCTTCTGAAATCCCTCCAGACTTCTCATCAGAAATCTGAAAAAGATAAGCCCTGCTCTTCTAATATATAGTAATGGGACATCCTCCTCCCAGCCAAGGTTCTCTGCTCTCCAGCTATGGCCCCTGCTAGCAATTTTCATGGGCTTGAGTGAGGAAAGCCTTTCAAAATTTTAGTACTTCTATCCCTGTTCAGGAAAGTACAGGAGTCAGGAACGTTTGAACTCACTGCAAACCCCCCATACTGTCAGTGAACTGTTGTAGAAAATGAGTGTCATACCCACAAGGGCAACAAAGCAGAGGAAGAGTAACATAACTGGTGGGACTTTCATGTTTGTCTAAGGTTTTAAATGGTAGATATTTTTATATCATATGACTTCAAAAATGATATTTGTTCATGTAATTAGAGACTGTACTGTCCCAAAGCAGACAAATTGAGACTCTGTGTGCAACATGAATGTTGTTGTTTCCTTGTATCTGCTTACAATATATTTCTAATGCATTCTTTTATAGATTTTCCCCATCTTATTATTCCTACATATTTTAAAAGTTAAAAAAAAAAAAAAGATTAAGAGAGAAAAAGATAAAGCTATTTTTTTAACAACTATGGCAATGACAATCCTACATATCTCTAAGGAGAAGGTTTTTCTGCATATTCTGGGAGTTACAATCACAACAAGACAACATCAGCAACAACCATTTCTAGCTTTGCAGAACCTATTCACAGTCTGAACTGCCATGCCATCAGGAACTTAGACTGTCCCACCAAACACTTCCCACCAGTCAGTCTCCAAGTGAATTAAGAAGATAGGCAATTATTAATGAACCATTTCACAGTCACACAAAGATACCGGTTTCCAAAAACTAGAAAGGAGATACCTCGAGGAGAGAGGTCAGGAACACTAAAGTTATGGAACAGCACAAGGCTCACTTAAACCCCAAATGATGGTGATGGCTCCCATTACTCCTCCAAAACAAGCAGACAATGACAAATCAGATTTCAGTTTCATTTTGATTTCAGGCTGTCCTCCACATGACTCCATATTGCACCTCCTGTAAGAAAAAGCAAGAGCTTCCCTCAGGCTGTCCCAGGAAGGCCTTGTCCTGAAGCTGTTGCAGGGAAGACAGCTGTAGAAATTGTTTTTCTATGACAAGAACATGATGTGCAGAGCAGCAAGTTTGGCTCCAGAACCCAGTGGAAAGGCAGGATGTGGGAATTGCCTCCCACTCTGGCCATGAACCCAGAACCACATCTTCTCTCTTGGGAATCACCCACTGTTTTTTCCTCTGCTGCCTACTAGAGACCATGAGGATGGCTGGCATCCCACTGGAGCCTGGAGGGGATTGTTTACCCTGTCATGAATATCATGCCTAAGCATAATGGGACTTTATAGCAGCCCACAAGTAGTGAAATCCCAGTCTCTGTAGCCTGAGTGCAGAGATGCATTCCTGCTCTTCCCATCCTGCTGCAGGGCTCTGCTTCTGGTAGCTCAACCACGAGCTCTCCAAAACAAAGAAATACTACTGCAACCACTTCCCTGACACTCTTAACAATGGTCTTTTCATATCCCCCATATTAAATCTGTTGAGATGGCTTTGCTTAAACCTGTACACTCATATACATATTTTCATGCTGAGACAATGTTTAATAAGCTCAGTCCTGCCTGGCTGAACATTTCTATCCAGCAGGCATTGCTCAGGTAGGTTCACAAACCTTGAAAGGGATTACCTGGATACCTTTCATTATTATGGCAGCATCCTTGTAAATAGGGAATCACGGTTGGAATTCTAACAGTGCTATGATCATTCCCATCTTCCCATATCAGCAATCCCACTAAAGCCCAGGGTAAATCTGCCCGAAGGTGAGGACCTGGTGAGCATTCAATACCACCAGCATTCAGTGAGCAGCCTTTGCAAGATCTGGGGGGGCTCAATTTCTACAGTGAGCACTGTTCCCCCAAAACAGGACAAAACTCCATGAAGAACAAGCCTTCTACAGCTGTAATGGAGTTGTGCTTTCAGCTATTCTAGCAAAAGGATGAAGCCCAGAACAGTCATAGTTGACAGTATAAATTAATCCCTCTTAATATTTGCCTTGCAGTTTAATCTCAAATGCCACTAACCTACATATGTTTGAAAACAATCAACTGGTGTCTATTTCAATAGTGGTTGTGTATGCTCTAGAATCAATTTTCCCTATTTGTACTCTCTTCCATGCCTTCATGAGTTTAATCACCTTATTAAAAATGTGCAAGAACTATAAATAAGAGAAAAAGCAAACCTTTCAGCCATGAGGCTGAGTGGAGACATGTGTATCAGTGAACACATTTCCTGAGTAATAGCACACTACACACTTTGTAAAATGCAATTATGCTGTAGCAACTCTTATCAGGAAACATATTTACACTGATTTCTTGTGGCAATAGATCAAAGAACTTATTTTACTGACCTATATCTGTATTTAGTTGTACAGCAGTTTCTTACATAAATAAGCAAATTGTCTTCCTTTTTCTGAATAATTTCCTACTAATGGACAGCAGTTTTCCTGACATAGATGCTTTGCAAAGATTAATTTTTGAAGGCTAAAACTGGTGTTTGAATTTAAAAGAACTCATGGCTGGAAAATTGCAGATGTGTGGAACGCTGGCTGTCTGTAGAGGAAAAGAGAAGCAGAACACACAATGAGGCCACCACCCTGAGAAGATATGAGCAGGTGGCCTTGTCACAGAAATAGAGATTTTTTTTCTCCTGTCTATTTTCTCCTTTGTCTCTACCCACCCACAAAACTGCCTGAAAAGTATAACTAATATTCATCCAGAAGAGGAGGACCAAGGAGCATGTAAGGCTGACAATCCCTGGCTCCTATTCCCTTAGTAACCACGGCTGTGTGGAATTTACTTCCCAACCATCCAACCAGGCTTCCATCAAGACAGGGCCTCCAGTACAGCTGAGCAGCTGATGGTGACTCCTTTGTGGGGGGTTTTAAATATTCTGTTTCCATTCTGCTTTTAAAAACCATTACTAGCTGTGTAAGGGCTCCACACATGGGATAGGTCACCTCTGGGCTGCTGGCCTCTGTGCAGCCCTGCTCATTTAGGGGCCCTGACTTGTTTGGCTGCTTCAGCACAGACAGGAATACCTGCAAGAGCATTTGCAGCCCTTAGCAGCATGTTCCAGACAGAATCAGATGTGGTGTTCTATGATTAATTGTGCCAAGACCAGCTGGGATGAGAAGGGGAGTCAAAGGATTGAAGATTTTTTGAGGGCTGAGTGAGAGGGTCCACAGAGCAGCCCAAAGAACCACTCCTTTGACCTCCTATTCTCTACATCTCTACAGCTGCTATGAAAATTTCTATAAAATGCCTTCTTTTTTTTTTTTAATGTGGACTTGCTAAAAATAGAGAAATTTATGGAAATATAGATGTTAAAAGAGCTTGTGTCACTCTAGGAGACAATATGTGTCAAGGTTGCTTGAGCTGATGTAGGGATTTCAATTTCAGTATTAGGTGTTCTCCTTACCAGTGTTGTTTGATAGAAAGGAAAAAGTATCTTCTCCAAGCCCACCCACTGGAGAAGTTTCCACTTTTTATAAATAAAAAATACCTGGCTCAGGAGCAAGCATGTGAGTGTCCCTCACCCTAGAGCAGTGCTCAAACCCACACAGACAGCATCTCTTGGAGAAGCACAAGCAACTTCTATGGCCAGACCCATTTAAGGAGAGCCATCACAGAGCAGCTGATGGAGTGGTGTCAGGGGAATCCCTTCTGGTGTGAGAAACCCAGATCAAGCCAAGGAAGGGTTTAAATCTGTTTCTCCAATAACCCCAATGTGAAAAACAAGTACCAGGCTACCACCTAGTCCAGAACAAACTTGCTCTTTTCCCTACTTGGAGAATACTTTTAGAGTTCTGCTTCATGCCAGAGAAGCATGGAAACATTACCCAGTCAACTCTGCTGCCTAAATTTGTTCTTGAAAATGGCAACTAGTTACAATTAGATTTCTTTAGACAAGTTTGAAACCAGGTTGGCAAAATGATAAATCTTGCATTATCTCGCAATAATTACAGCTAATTCATTAAAGCTAACCCCAAAATGCAGGTCATTTATTTGTGACAACTCCTCTTTTGGGAAAGGAGTTTTCTATGTCTGGGACAATTTTCATTTAGGTGGAAAAATAAGTTGCTTAACTTGTTTAAATTAATAACATGGAGAAAGAGAGTAATCAGTGCAAGTCCACATTGGGAAGGAGCCCTGTGGACCTGAAAGAGTTTTACACGCCAGGATAACCAAAAGATCACCTGCAAGCTTCACAAACCCCTAAACTCAACTAGTCTGTGGGTATTATGGGGAAAGACATGATACATTTATTATTGAATTGCTTGTGGAGGCTGATCTGTGTCAGCAGACACTGCCATGTGGCTGGCTGCCCTGTCATTTCCTACAGAGATGCTCACAAGTCTCTGAATGACACTGAGGGAATGGTTCAGGAGAGCATCACACGTGTCCCATTAATTCCAGGAGGAGACGTGTCACTGCACTGCACTCTTTTAGAAATTTTCCATCATTACTTACATTGTCTAAGCATTTTGCATTTTCAATGAGTGATGAACACAGAAGTAGAATAAAAACTGATTATGGTTAATATCTGAGCTTGCAGAATATTTTAAGAAGTCAGTTTTACTTGAAAGAAGGAAAGAACCTGCCAAAGGCAACCATGGTTTCGATGAAGAGTAGGTTATATCTGTACCTACCTACATCAAGTGAAATTCCCTTCTAGCATTGCTCTGGGAGGAAGGTTGGTTTAAGAGGTTGGTTTATTGACTGATTGTTTCCTCTAGCCCAGGATATTTCAATATTTGCATGATGGACCCAGAAACCTATACCCTGAAGGGACAGGAGTAATTTCCTAGTTCAGGGGTTCTGCAGCCACAGAGAAGTACTGAAGAACAGTTCAAATCATTGGACTCAATTTCTCTGAGAATAAGGAAAGGCAGATATGCTGGAAAATATGGGCCAGTGGATTTAAGTAAGTGGAAAACAATGAAAATACTTTAGGCTTGGTTTAAAAACACTTGCCAAGTTATTTTGGTTTAAAAACAGAAAGCAGCCACTTTAGCTCATTATCATGTCTGGCCATGCTCCCTTCATGCAACATCTCACACTAGTCTTTACTATTGTTATTGTTAACTTGACTAAAGATATTTTTTGGGAAAAATACTCCCAACTACCAGAACATTTTAAAAAGTATTAGTTACTGCTTTTGATAAAAAAAGTGATGTTTAAAGGAACTGTTAATCCATACGTTCTTTGAAAGGTGTTAATGTGATTTAACCAATGTGTTTTGAAAGTACCACCATTTATTTTCTCAGTCCACCTATGCTCTGTGGGAATTAATGAAAAAGAAAGGTAGAATCCCAAGATACTGAAATATAAGCCAATGGATGCTGATGGATCAAGTGGTCCCTAAGAGGCCTCTGTTGACCACACTGGCTGTGGTTCTTTTACATTGAGATTGTGGTGAAAAACAGGGTCTTTGATGTGCTGAGCTAAATAATGTCAGGGAAACTACAGCCTTTTTTTGGAGACCAGCACCCAGCATTTGTAACCAGGTTGTTCATTTAACATGTACTGGCTTACTAAGTAAAGTAAATTAAAGGCTGAGGTGGCAACAACGATAAGCAGCAAATTTGTTTGTTCAGTAGGGAGCTGAAACGTGTCGGCTCATGCTTTGATCAAGTTAAATTGAGAGGTTTCAAAGTACACACAGGAAATGCTCCAACAGATTAACTTTGTCCCTGGAGGTTCGTCCCAGTCACTTTTCAGCCTTCTGCACTCTGTTATCTGTTTCAGCAATTCTGTAACTTTAACCTCAGAGAATCCACAGAGAAAAGTGACAGTGTTAAAGGTCAAGGGTTGACTTCTAGCATGATGGGCATAATGTCTTGGTCTTAAGAGACAGGCTATTGGACAGTTTTTGGGTCTTAACAAAAAGGAAGGGGAAAAAAAGGAGAGGAAATGGAAAATTAAGTGGTTTTTAAAACAATTTGCTTTAAATGCAGTAAAGGTGGTAAATCATTACTGCAAATCAGTATCCCCACATGCTGTGGAGATCAGTACATTAAAGCCTGGCTGCTGCAAGACCAGAGCCTCAAATTAAGTTGACTGCAGTTGAAGGAAGGAAACAGCTTTCCCTGAAATACTCCCCATGGACAGGTGTCTATAAATAAACACTTTTCCTAAAAGTGGGTTTTCCTCTGTCTGAAATGGTGCCTGTTCACACTGCAGCCAACCTCTCTGTGAGCAGGTTATTTTCACAAAGCTTGTAGGAACTTGATTTTCTTTGAGAGATCAATGGGTTGAAATTTGTCAATAGGTTCAAAAGATTTCGGGGGTGTGGAAGTGACGAAGATACAAGCACACGCAGCAGGATTGCATAAGCCTCATTTCTGCAGGAATCAGGAAAAAAAAGTTGCAGCAATATTAAAAAAAATAACTGAGCAGGCATAATTCCTAAAAAATGCCAGTAGCTAGCCAAGACTTCATTTTTGCTGAGGGCAAAAGGAAAGGGGAGAGCTGTCATTTTCCTCAGTATTTAGGTATTTTAGCCTGTGACATCTGTTTTTGAGAAGTGAGGACATTTCACAGATAAAAACCACTTCTTTCTGAAATAAGGAATGTGGAATCTTCCTATCCTATCAGGGAACAATAAAATCTCCTGAAACTGGTAGATGAGATAGCATTTTCTTCTGTTGCTAATAATGCTGTTCAGCAACAGATCTGTTCATGGAACTCAGTGCTAATTGTGCTGTCTCTCATTCATCATACAAAGTGTTTAAAGCTGCCAAGTTATTTCACTGTTAGGGGTATCAGTGCAAGCACAACTACACAGACCACAGAGATACCTACATCTGCATGGTGAAATAGTCTCCATGGGCATAAGACTTCTGAGTGCCCAAGCCTGACCCTAAAGGGACCTAACTGGCAAAATCCCACTCTAGTTAATAAACCTGAATTAGCTATCAGCACAGTTAGTACACAGCATCTCAAGGGGAACTCAGAAGATAATGTCTATAAAAGCACTTACAAAAAAACATCGGCTGAGATGGGTTTCTAATATATTTGAAAAAATTCTAGTATATTTGAAAAATAGCATAATTCTCTAAGAATATTAAAGGCAGAAATTTTGCAGTATTGAAGAACATAAGAATTTCTTATTTTATTGATGACCTATGGCACCAGAGATTCTGAGAGTTATTTTCTCATCAATACAGGACCAGCTAGAAAATCCTGCTGCTTGGCAGAGCACAACCCTTAACCCAGGGAAGTGACCTATTGACTGAAAAACAACAGCAAATCTAAGTGGTGTGCTAACCCACTTAATTTGTTCTCTTTCCCTGTTGTTGGAGTTAAATGTTAGAAACTTCAAGCATAATCTCAAAATCCAAACTTCAAGCATAATCTCAAAATCCCAAAAATATCTGCTTTTTTCCATTTTCAGTTCAGTTTTGTGTTTAAACTGTCTTCCTATGTATCTTCTAGACTTTTAAATCCTGTCACTTGTAAGGTATTTCCCTTTAAAGAAGAACACATGAACAAACAAGAAATTTCCCTTCTCTGTGACAACTTGGGACACTGACCATGGGTGCTGCTGATTGCTGTGCCCAGGGTGATGTGCTGTGGCATGAAGAGCTTGGTTAAAATTCAAGAGTTGCTGCACATTTCCTGTCCTCTTTAACATCTTTATTTGTACTCCTCTCTGCACAGCCTTCTGGACAATCCCTTTGTGCTTATGATTTTCCTGACCCCTTCATTATCCTACATTAACTTCTTGTTAAAGACTTTCCTGCTGGGAAACCTAGAAACTTTCTTCCTTCCCCCAGTGAGATCTTAACTTAGAAAGAACAGTTATAGCAATAATCCAATTTAGGGAAGAAAAAATAAGACAGCTGCTCAGCCATGCCATTCAGCAGTGAATTTTCTTTTCTTTTCAACCTTCTTAAGTTTTTCAATTTTTTTAGCAATGGAAGCTGTGTGGAGCAGAAATTTTGTTCTCATTTTTGTTGAAAATACATAATACTAGTTATTCATGCTAAAGCAGTTCTAAATTTAAGCAAAAATAAACCATAACCTGAAATCCATTTTTATTTTTTAGAGCTAGCAATCACTCCAGACAATTCAGCACAATTTTGAATGAAGCACACCAGCTTAGCTTTTTACTTGAGATGGATCAAAAATACTCCCCAAATAAACTTTCCTACAGTATTTTCAGCACAGCCTTCAAAAGAGCCAGAGACAAAAAGGAATCTTCGAAGTCTGCTGCACTGAGGCAGGAGGTCAAAGTGCTCACACAAATTGGTAAAGAAGTCATGTTTTATCAGTGACACTGCAATTACGGACGTTTGATTTCTGTTTGTAGGACAAGGTCCTCTCATTGATGGAGAAGCCACCGGGCATGGGAAGAAAGGGATCTTTGTGTGAGGAGCAGCAGCACATGACAGACATCCTTGTGACCGGCTGGCTGACGCAGCCCAGGCTGCCCAGGCTCAGGCTCTCCTTGCTCTTGCTTGTTCCACCCCCATGACTGGAGTAAAAAACCAAAAGAAAACCAAAAAAACCCACCCCAAACCAAAAACCAAATCCACAGCAACAGCCTTTGAAAGAGGTGGCTGTGCTCACAGTTAAAATAAATAGATTAGGAAAGAACAAACTGCAGCCCCCTGGGCAGTGCTTGGCCTGGCTATTCCCTGAACAAGCTTGTTTCTAGATTGCAGCAGGTATCTTTCCCAGAGCTGAAGGGTTCTCCAAGGGAGTGATTTCCCTTTTTATTTTTTTTCCCCTCAGGCATTTCAATAGGAAAGTTAAAAATAAATGAAACGAATCAATGCCTTTTGGCTGCCGCTGTTTCAGCTGATGCCTCCTGTAGCAAAACACAGGCTTGATATGGTGCCTGAAAGCTCTTCACAAGAGAAAATGGGCTTCTCTACACAAGATTTTACAACTGCAGCTTTCCATCCTTATGACTTTGAGTAATGTTTTGCTTCTGAATGTTTATGCTTTCCAGCTATGAGTGAATATATGAAATAGCTCTTCTGTGCAGTGGGAAGCAACCTAACGAGCCTGAGCTACACTGAGGGCACTGGAGGAGTTTACAAACGTGTGGAGAGCATGTGCTGAGCAACCCAGGGGATACCACTCAACGGAGTCCTCTGAGAGAGCTGGGGACAGCACTGTGCCTGGAGCAGAACAGAAAATCAACCTAAGCAAAAAAAGGGGCACCTTAATCTCCAGTTGAATGCAGGTACCCAAATCTCTCTGGTCTAGATTGTGGTCTTGTAGGTCTGAGGAAAAATCTATAGGCAAAAGAAGGCAAGCTGGGCTGATCTGGGTTTTACAGGGCCAGTGTCTTACCATAATTAGGCAGCACAGGAAGTGGATGAGTGAAGGAACAAATAACATGTTCAGCCAATACAGAGCTGGGGAAGAAAAAGTCTCCCTGGGACATTAAAATTTTATGAAATTCTTGCTTTTATCTGCTGAGAGAGGCACTTATTGGTTGGGGGCAACATTGGTGGAGACTGAAGGGGTTGATGATGAGTTTTTTGGAACAGGGTTCAACCCCAACAGTCTCTCCCAACAAATTCCATTCAGCTCTTGTAGGGAGTGAAAGTTTAGTTCTACCTCCAAGGCAGAAGCTAAAAGAGTGCTGGAAAGGTGAATTGCTCCATTAGGTACAGAGACTGAAGGAAAAGCTACATGTGCATGAGCTGCACAGCCACTAGGGAATGTCAGGGTGAATGTCACATTTAACAGTGATCCTGAAAAAAGCAAATAATTATCCGAAGAAAGCAAATGGCAGCACAATCCTGTCATACTAAATATTTTCCTGTGGTTTTGCAAGAATGGAGTGGCACAAGCACCATTAAGAAAAAGCTGCCTACCATCAGAGATCACATAAAGATCAATTCAATTCTGCCCTTAGGCATTTCACAGGAAGCCAGAACATGTTTTGGATGGCAAATGGGATAAGAGGATTTACATACTGGACACTGCAGTAAAAAGAGACTCAGAAGAAGAGTACAGCCAGTCTGCTGCTCCACTGGTCAAGGTAAGGGTACAAAGTTCAGCATTCCACAAAATCTATCTCACTGGCCAAAATCCAGTCTGAGGGCACTCAAGAGCAGTCTGTGAGTGGACTGTGCAGGGACAGCACTCCACAAAGGATGCAGCCCTTAGGAGCCTGCCTGCCAAACAGAAGCAGATGATGAGAGCAGGGCAGGGAACACAGCTCAGCATGCAAGAGATCGAGCACGTGGCAGCACAGTGCAGGTACTGGGTAGGTAACACCTCTGCCCTGTGGCCTCCAAGCCTAGTGCACCAGTGACACAGTGACACAGTGCCAGCACAGCACACCTACTCACGGACACCAAAGCTGTGCAGCCTTCTTAGCATGAGGGGATCACAGAAATGGTTCAGAAGAGGGGACATTTGGCTACTGCTCTGTCCAGGAAGACCAGGGCCAGTGGAGGAGGCACTTGAGGTTGGTGAGAGGAGGCACCAGGACTAACACCGAAGGGGCTGTAGTCACCATGAACACGCTCTAGACAGGATGTCCCTCAAAGGGCTTTAACTTCCCTTTGAGTTCATGCCTGTTGGCCACAGAGGAAAGGAAGTTGTACCCAGTGGTACCCTGGCCATGCTGGTCAGACATGGGTGCTGGGACACCCTGCTTGACTATCCTCAGGTGGCCACTGTCTCCTTCTGCTTCAGCACTGCCTGCCCAGCTTTCCAATCCTGGGGCTTGGCCAGGCAGTGCCCAGGGCATGGGGCCAGCCTGTCTTCCCTGATCAATACCCAGCTGTGGGGTGTTCCTCCACCTCCCTCCAAAACCCCACAGTGCTCTAGCAGACAGAGAAAGCAGCATGTGGCTGGCTAGCCCCAGGCTCCCTGGCCCTTCAAGAGGAAGGCGGCAGGCTCTCTTACACCATCCTTCAATAATTTACTAGACAGGCACTAACAGCTTCCCCCTCTCTGTTGCAACAAGCAAGTCAAGAACAGTAGAGCAGAAGCATCCATCTCTGACATTCCTGCAGGTTTTCTGTAATGGATCACTTTTGATTAATTAGCGAAACAAGTTTGAAACAGCCTGCAGGATACTTGGTGTGTGCTTGTGTCTCAAACTGGAACAGGAAACCAAATCTCTTTCTATAAAACATGAACATAAAAACTCTGCCTTTATTGTTTCCACTTTCACAGGGGTCCTCCTTTCTTTGCTATCCATGTAGAAAAGAAAAAAAAATCTAAAGCATCTTTGCTATTGTACTAGAACTAAAAACAAAAAAAAAAATTTGTTTTGCTCACCTTTCCCTCTCTCACCTGTGAGCACACAGCCATTGCTTGACAAAATGTAGCGCAAACACACAGCATGGCATTTCTCCTGCAGGTTTGCTGTCTAGAGTTTCCTCAATTAAGCCAAGGACTGGTTTCCTACAGCTGCTTACCAGTTCAACACTTGAAGCACAGCTCATCTTTGACAAAGTCCTAAGATGCTGAATGTGGTACCAATCTCAGCCTGCATGGCCAGCACCAGCTCTGGAGTCTCTTGAACAGCGACACACACTGTGAAGAATATGCCTCAAGATGCTCACTCAGAGAATTTTTGTTAATTTTATTATATATTGCCCAAACTACCATTTAAAACAAAACTTTTTAAAGACAGCAACTTTCTCCTTTTTTTTTTTTCCAGAGGAATTAGTCTGAGGCCTTGCACGCTTTCCCACGCTCACAGATTGCGGGTTATAAATGCGTGGGAGTAATGCAGTTTCGATCAGTCAGGTAGGCTGGGTTTCTGTTAGCTGCCTGCATACCTTTGAGCCCTATCAGCACACAGTGATCAGTGGAATTCCTGGCATTTTTGTCATAGCATCAGAGGCAGTACTTTACAGAGTAAATACCAATGACCTGCTGTTCTGTCAGGGCTCTGTACTTACCTTTTATTTTCAAGTCAAAGGTTAGGCCTATTTATGTAAATCCTCAGCCATAGGCCAAGTAATCTGACCTCCTGGTTTTCATTCTCCTAATTGTTTCAGGTATTTTTCTTGAAAAGTTTGGTCAGTTAAAGCTTGGGATCTTTTTTTAAGGTGCCTTTGAAGGGCTCTAGGGGCTTTCATGGCCCACCCAGTTTGCAAAGTGGAAACATCAGTGACCTGATGCCCTGGGCACTTATTTAAAATTCATTACCAGGAAATAAGGTTTTGATATATAGCCCCTCTATGGTGAAGAATATTTTAGGGAACATATGTATGCCATTTTTTACTTTGGATTATGTGATCTCTGAAGCCACATAGAGAGGCAATAATAAATTATATTCCTGTTTGCCCTTCATTTCTAATAAGAACGTTTTCAGCTGTAGATAGTTTTGACTTCCCACATGCTGGCCACTGCTTACAATTCCTTTGTTACTTCACGCTTGGCCGTGCCATTTTATTCATAAAAGGGTGTCCAAAGCAGTATAACAAGAAAAAGAAATTTATTGGGTTTTTTTCAAGCCTTTTCTCTGAGATTCAGCCATGCTTATATTCTAAGATTAAAAAGCAAGATGAATATCCTCTGAATAAGAAAGAAATACAGCCAGTTTACTCATACGTAGAGGAGTACAGCTATTCTAGATTTTGTCCCATCACCCCTGGGCATGGAAGCTACATATTGCCATATGACCAAAACCAGCCACAGATAGCTTCACAGGGGGAGTAATTCTCTCCCTTCTTCAGGTATATTAAAACTAGAAACACTTATCAGGTCACTGCTTTCACTTCTGACCGTGGGTAAATCACATAAAATGCATGCTATCACATCTCAGTATTTATTTCTTCCCTAGCCTTCCTCCTATTAAGTGTCACTTTGAGGTATGCACTGGAAAAGAATAATTAATATTATAATAATAATAATAATAATAATAATAATAATAATAATAATAATAATAATAATAATAATAATAATAATAATAATAATAATATATGGTGCTGATACCAGAGCTCATGCTACCATCAGAAAGCAGCAGCTCTGAACTGGAATTTGGCTTCTGCATTTTAGATCTGTGAAGATCTAAAAGCACAATCAGAGCTGAAGTTTCAGCATCTGGGGCACTCATTATGCAGCTTATTCTCCAGGTATATTCCTTTTAATTATTGGAATAGTCACTTGTCTGCTCTTGGTGAAAAAAAACAGGCTAAGTGAAAAGCACCACTTACTTTCTTCACTGCTCTGTGCTACTGCCTTGAAATACAATGTTCATTTTTTCAGCCTTCAGGTAACTACAGCCTCATTCTGGGGGGAAAAATTCCTGCATTCCATACCCAGCAACAGAGGAACACCGAGGAAACGTTAAGGAACTCATTATAAGTTAAAACACATAAGCTGGGATAGAGTTAGCAGAAATTGCTATGGCAAACAGATGAGCAATGGAGACACAAAATAACGACAATGGCTGGCAAATGGAAGTAAAGTCAAACTGTCAGAAAAGGTGAAATTACAGTCAGGGTCTCAGGCCATCACAAAATGTGGAACCCATACTCAAGAGAGAAATTGTACATTGGGACTTTTCCCCACCTCTCCTGATTTCACAGGCTACTTCCCACTATGAGCCACAATTGCTGAATATCTCTGCAGCAACGGCAACTGTTACTTACAAAGCAAATTTTGAAAATACTTTGACTCCTTTGAACTGAAGGAGATGTTGTTGTTTGGTAAGGCAAGTTCCCAGGGGACACCATTTGAGACCATGCTCTGAAGCCCTGTTTTCTACCAGTTCTACCAAAGTGCACATTTCTGTTGATGTTTGTGACCTCATAAAGAAGATGGGAGCAAATCATTACCATCCTGATGTCTACTTCTTTTCATACATAGATATCTTCTAACATTTCTAACATTAAATGGATGTGACTGCATAGCCTGCCTATGCCCAGAGAGGATGAGTGATGATCTTAAGATTCACCAGCATTGGATGAGGCCAAGACATTGGCACCAACCCATTTTTCTTCCCAAGATGTGCCCAAAACAAGTCAGCATTAACTCAGTTACATGGCAGGGAGTCTTTGTACTTCTCTATATGCCCCTGTTGTTTTGACCTGAGAAGGAGACATCAGGGTGGTGAGATTTAAGCCTTCCAAGCTGGGAACTCACAGCATTTCACAGACCCAAATGGACACATGCTGATGAGTGCAGAAGTCCAGTTAAAGAGTCAGGTAAATGTGGATATAAAATATCCAAGGGGACTGAAGATCTGTAAGTGGATGCAATGGAACAGGTTAAATTGCTGTAAGTTGAGGCTCCCCAAGAGCTCAACCAGCCCAAGTCCTGCAATTTCCTTCTCACCCCAGCCACAAATTCCAGCAAGATGTTGTGTGCCAGTACCAGGACTTGCTATGATCTTACTATGAGCTGGTTCAGGGAGTCAAACCAGGTAAAAAGTAACTCTGCAGAAAAAGCTGAGGCCTTAAAGAAGTTTAGTTCCCTGAACTGGCTCATGACATGACCATGCAAATATCAGTGCTGGCAAGAAGAGAGGGAGCAAGGTGCAAGACCAAAGCTCTGACTTGGACCTGAATCAATTTGGACATGAGCCCTTAAACGAAGAGCTAAACTAGTCTGTGTAACGTCACAAGCATGAAATAATTCCCCCAACTACTGCTCACATTCCTATTTACACAGCAATCCCCTGCTTCAGAAGAGTGCACAAGGACACATCTTTCTGAGGCAACAAACGTTTTTCTTCCATGCAGAATAAACCCATTCCACACACTGCTCAAACACAACCTGCCTGACCCTTAATTTTTCTACTGGGCCCCTAACTAGATATAAAAACTGAACTCTGAGGGCTCTTCAGCAGGGCTTGAACAGCTGACCAGATCTCTGCCAGCCTTTACAGGCTTTTTGAAAGACAAAAAGAGCATTCCAGTTCAGCTCAGTTGGGCTTGCTAAACCACAGCATTCCCAACCAATTCCAGCAGGTTTTGACTCAGCACTATTGTTCTTAAGCACATGGTAGACACAACTTACTTGCTTCCCATTTTGTTGTTTTGTTTTGTTCTAAAGAATTGCCTCACATTCCTCACTAATTCCTGGTGGTGTTTCATGGGATTTTGTGCTTTAAACACACAGCTGTCAGAACGAACAATTCTTCTACAGATATTTCCCCTCTGTAGTTGTCCCTTTTCTCTTTAGAGAAAGCGTGATCCTATATCACTTTTGACTAAAAGATATGTGATCCTTGACAGCATCTTGGCCTTACTCCATAAAAGCACACTGTTTTATTTACTGTCCAGGTAAGCCTGCCTGGAAGATATAGGTAGAGATATAAGGCATTTTTTATTGCTATTTCCTTTAGCATTGAACAATTTTAATGTAGTTCCATCAAGCGTCCACCTTCATTCTACAAGTCAACTGATGCTTCCCTACTTACTCTTTCTGATTTTGTGATTTTGTGGTTTGCAAAGCCAGCTGTGCGACATGGTGCACCACCTACCTCCCCACTGACTGGGTTATCCTGTTTAAAATGCCATCGTGACCCTCGGTGCTTCACAGGGTGTTGTGACAGCAGCAGTTTTGTCTTCTTGGCCAAAGACACAGAAAGATGTACCCCACGTCCTGCTGCGGCCATTTTGCACATTTCCCAAGCAACATTTTGTACACTTCCCAAACACAGAGCAGATCCCACAGTCACAGAATATAGCCTTGGGATCCTCAGTGCTGCAACCCAAAGAGCCCAGCAGGGCTCAGCCCAGCTGCCTCAGAGCCCAGCAGGGCTCAGAGGAGACCCAGGCCTGGTCCCCAGCATGGCCCCCAGCTGGGCCCTGACTGGGTTATCCTGTTTAAAACACCATCGTGACCCTTGGTGCTTCACACGGTGTTGTGACAGCAGCAGTTTCGTCTTCTTGGCCAAAGACACAGAAAGATGTACCCCCACATCCTGCTGCAGCTATTTTGCACATTTCCCAAGCAACATTTTGTACACTTCCCAAACACAGAGCAGATCCCACAGTCACAGAATATAGCCTTGGGATCCTCAGTGCTGCAACCCAAAGAGCCCAGCAGGGCTCAGAGGAGACCCAGGCCTGGTCCCCAGCATGGCCCCTGGCTGGGCCTTGCTCCCACAGCCATCCCAGCCGGTGTTTGCTGCCCCACAGATCCTTCCCTGTCCGTTCCCTTCTCCAGGGTACACCTGGCATGGTGCAAACTGGCATGTCCACACAAGCAGACGTGGCCAGGGGCCGTGTGTGTGTGGTGCATGGCAATGTACAAACAGCCCTTGTGTCCAGGACAAAAACCTCCCCTCAGAGAAGGTGTGAGGACAGCGCGAGTGGAAATACCTGTGCAAGCTTGCATAGCTGCCTTAATCCTGTGACACAGCCTCTCTCAGTTCTTGGTCTGAACACCCTCCCTACATCCACATGCCTTTCCTCTCTTTCACTCTCTGCCAGTGGCCTCAACAACCAATCTGGGCTCCAAGCAGAAGTTCACACACAGGAGAACTGGAATGGTTTCCAGCCCTGTCTTCACACTGCTTGGCTAGGGTGTGAAATGAGGCTTCGTTCTCAGGGGAGGAATTTGGGTCACAGTCAGGGATGGAGTGACCTACTTCAGTATCCTTGGGAATTACTTTTACTCTCCATTTCTGACTCAAGAGCCATGCCCAGACAGATGTATTACCACAATATTGCAACTGCCCTAATGAAACCTGCCAGCCCTGACTGATCTTGGCATCCCTCCTAATACCCCTGGAACCATTCACCCCTCCTGGCTGGTCTGCTGGCACGGGAATAGACAGAGCATCTCGGCAAACCTCACCAGGCCATCTTTGCCCTTTGGATCAGCCCATTACAGAGGGATGTTTCAGCATATGCAATGCAATTACGTCAATATCAAGACGCAGTGGATTTCTCTCCAACACAATTTCATCAAATCAAGAAAAATGTCCTAATTCCTACAGTAAGTTCTCTCCCTTCCCCCTCAGACACAGCATTAACCTTCTCTACTCAGCAACCCACTCACAGGATTGCTGATAGCTACTAATTAAAAAGGTTTTCAACCGACTGCAAAACTGGACTGAGTGAAATGATGAATATCACTGCTGTAGATATGAATTTTAATTTGGATTTCTGAAATAGGCAATTACAGTTTATATGTACTTGTATGTATATATATATATATATATATATATATATATACACATATGTACACACATACATACATATATACACAGACATCCTTACTTATATGTTTTTGGATATTACACAGAGCATGGCCCTCCCATGGATGGGTATGAAGAAAAATACCAAGCTTGTGAATTCAAATTTCATATGTCAAGTGGAAAATGAAGAATATTTAATCCCTTAAAAATGCTCTTTCCACAGAATAGGAAAAGTCCATTTTCCAGGATTTGCCCAACTCTGCCAAAGGGCAATTTCATCCATCCTGTCCTCTATTGACAAGATCACAGCTCTGGACCCTCTCAGCTGAGAAATCATAGTTGAAAGGAGCTGTAGTTTTGAAGCTCAGAGCCAGAGGTAATAAGTCTCTGAAAAGAGACTAGTGTTAACTCTCACTGGATGACTCAGGACATTTCAGCTTTCTCCTGAAGAGCTTTGGATTTAATCTGTACATGTTTTCACACCCAGAAATGAAGCAGATTCAGCAGCTGAAGTCTGGTCTGGATGGCTGTAAAAAATGATTGAAATGCAACTTGAGTGAACCCTAGAGGCTCATTATACAGAAGATACCCTCTTCAGTAGCAACTGGAAATATCATGCTTCTGTTACAAAAAATACACAGTCCTTCTTCTTTGAAGCCAATTTCGAAAACAATTTTTCAAATAAGAAAAGAGAAATTTTGTGAAAAGAAAAGAAACTGCAGTTCACTGGGACCTGGCAGAACTGACTGCAGCATTGCACAGACATAACCCATCCTGTTTATAAAGAGACAAAATGTCTCTTCAAAAAACCTTCCTCCATTCATTTGTACACGAGCATGGGTTACACCCCCACTCTAAAGACTGAGCTTCATTTTCATAAGATGTTTTTCTGCCTCCTCACAATGGATGTCCTTCCATTTACTGCCCCCTTAAAAAAACAAATATATCAAAGAGGTATATTTTTTTTATATTTGTTTTCTATCTGGCTATGAATTATTTTGTTTAAACTGGTAGGCCAGAAGCAGATTTTTGGTTTTCTAAAATCTTATCACTCAAATCTTTGTCAATGCAAAATGAGCAAGAGAAGTGCCTCATTATGAGGGTTTTTAGGGAGGAGAGAGAAATGGAGATTGCTTTCTAAAATCTGGTTTTGATTTGTCCCAGAGGCAAATTAGCTTTCTTTCATTCCAGCAAAGCAAAGTGTAGAACCATTCCATCACTGGTCTCTTTTTAAAAGGATTTCAACAAGAGATATGAACTGTGCCTTCATTTTCAATCTATAGAAGAGTTGCGGAAGTGTTTCTTTAAAGGAAAGAGGCGTTAAGAAATGTTATTGAAATGTGGGAAAATAAATAACTTTTATCCCTCATGATCAATATCAGCAAAGGTGAGGAGACTGTCAGAGGCCTAAATCTGAGGCAGAGCTGAAACTCCCCCTGTTGGCATCTGGTGGGCCGCGCCTGAAAACCATCTTTCCTCTGTCTCCACAAACCTTTGGGGGTTCATTTCCAATGAACAGGTACAAACCCTCAGTTATTTGCTCCTTAATGCCAGCCAGGAGAGAAATTAGCCAGATCCTCTGAAATCTGTGCTGCTGCTCCTCCCTGTGCCTCGCACTTGGCGAGCTGTGATATCTGAAAGTGGAATAAACCTACGTAATGGAGCAGGCTGGTGATGAGAAGCTGCAAAGTAGGAAGGAAAATTAACCACACGGTGCAGCTCAGTGAAAAATAAAACATTAAAGGAAAAGATGCCTCCAGCCATCCTGAGAGTTGGGGAGAAAGGAGCAGTGCCTGCTCAGTGGAGATGACAGGTATCAGGCAGTGCTTTTGCTAGCAGCCCATGAATTTATCCTTGGGTTCACAGGGCGGTGATGGCACTATCAGTTGGTTCATCCATCATCAGAAAAACAAAACCACCACAAATAAACAAATTGATCTATGGAGCTGGCCCCTATCCAATGGCAGAAAAAAAATTAGAAAGAGGAAGAATTACACATGTTAGTCTGGCTATGGGTAGCAAATGAATCTATCATCAAATCCAGCTAATAAGCCCACTGACTTAGTGTCAGGGAAGCTACATATCCTGGAGGGATTCTTCAGGGACTGAGTTTCAGTCATCCTGCCAACTGCATTTGCTGTCATTTGGAGCAAATTCCTACAGCCCTTTCTCTTTTTTTTTTTTTTTTGCCTGTCATAATTAACTTCCCAGACCATCTTTATGCACATGGATCAGGGTTAGCACAGGCAGTGCTGTTTGCCTGCAGACTGAACATATGCTGTGGGTCTTCTTGTTCCCTCCTTTGTACCTAATGGCTCTTCTAACTCTCAAAATTCAGAGTAATGCATCTGACGATGCCAAGGACAAGAACTAACAAGACTTTTAGCACTGCAGAGCCAATACAACTGTGAGGAAACAAATCAGCACCTATTCTTCTCTGTGGAACACAAGCACCTATATCTGCTCACCTGCTGAGAGTAGAAATATTACTTTTGACATTGATGTCAAAACCATAGAGCGACTGTTTGATGGTTGAGTGTTTCTAGCATTGTTTGCCATACAGAAGTGTTTGCTGTTCCAAACATGTTGTAGAAATTGTTGTAATAAAGTCTGCTTTGTATAAAATAATATCTCCATGACACGGCTGAGTGAGGAATTTATGTGCCTGTGGAGAGGGGTGGACAGCATAGACTCAAAACATGCAAGACCTGTGAGGAGACATCTCACCCCTCTCACAAAAGGCAGCAGACACCGAGGATTGCCTTAAGCCATGCCTGGTTTATTCTTTGCAAGAGAAGGAGTATTTTGCAGTTAGGGTCAAACTCTGATCCTCAATAAACACTGAGTGTGTCCTTTCCTTTACACAGTCCTACTGACCCAAGTGCAGACTCTCAAGGAGTGGAGTGCTACCCACAATGACTACAGATGGCAGGATCTCATTCTGCTGTATTGACCCTGCAATTCTGCAGTTCCTGCTGTATCTGTGCTATACTAGCAGGAGGTCTGCTCTGATCTTTCTCTTCTTGTGAAATCATTATCCCAAGAAAAGCTAGATAGTTATTAAATATTAATTGAAATTAAACTCATACATGGAGTTGTTCTGACAACTCATTTTAGTGACAGCAGAATTTTGTTCCTGCTTTTCACATGAAAATGTGAAGAGACTACAAGAGTGTTTCAGCACTGCACAAAAAAGCAAATATCATTTCTGTCTGTTCACCCATGACAGGAAGAGTTAACCACAGGCACGCTGCTCCACAATGTACCACATCATGAGCAGGAAGCCAGCTTCAAGCATCCTTTACACCATCACTGAGTTCAGCAGCACTGAGTTTCTCACCTCTGTGCAATGGCCCTGTGGCCTCCCCACTTCATGTTTGTGACTCAAGTGGAGCACACACATGCTACAGGCACCTGGCAGAGCCCTAGGGAGCTCACTCATCACTCCCCTCCTACAGCATTTCTGAACTGCACAAATCCCCATATGGACCTTACCCATCATGGAAATCATATTTAAAACAGTCTTTTAATGATAAATCATTTGTGGGTGTGCTTGAAGTTCTTCTTAAGCCCTCAGCAAGCACAGGGGTGACAAAGGCACAGGGAAAGAGCAGTGGATGTCAGCAGGGAGTCAGTGTCACAAGTGGGATCACCAGTGGCTGCCTGGGACAGGAGCTCCCTGCAGAACAGCCTTTGGCAGCTGGAAATCCTGGCTTTCCTACTGGAGGCCACCTTACAGAGATACACTATTCCACACCTGTAGAAGCATCTGTGAAGTGACCCAGGTTCAGCTCAGAGGCATCAGCTGTTGTTGTCCCACGATGCTGATGTGTCAGAAGGATGCCATCCACAGCCCTGTGCATCCCCAGTGCCACAAAGAAAAAGACATAGAGAGTCCACCATGGAGAGCAAGGCAGTGGGCAGCACTTATAGCAGCCCCTGAGGAGGCTGCTGGTCAGGATTTTCCTTCCTGGGCATCATCTGCAGCTCAGCACATTGATTGAAAACTCACTCAGATGTGAGGTGCTCCAGCAGCCCCGTGATGCTGCTTCCTCAAGAGCAGAAGCTCCAGCAGTTTGGTCTGCTGTGATGGTGAAGCTCTTCTCTGAGCACAAGCATTAATGCCAGGAGGGGAGCAGTCACAAACAATTTGAACGTGGTTTCATGCTCTTTCATGAGCTACACACAGTGACAAATTTCCTTTGAGCATCCCTTGCATCCCTACCAAGCTACCACTGGTCTGGCTTTAAGACCAACTGAGCATCCACTCTCTTTTCTCAAATGCATTTTCATCAAAATGCCTACTTTTGCTTTAGGATTGCTTTGAATGCTAATGCCTTCATCTTTATTTCTTCAGAACAAACTGTTCGTAATTTCACAGGTTTTGTTCTTTTCTGAACGTGCTATCTGCAAATGGATTAGCTTTACTTTCAGCCTCAAGTGTTTCTGTGCAGGCATTTCAAAGTGAAAGAACTTTGGAAAAACAATTTTCTGGAGTGCTTCAAGAAAACAAAAAATCACATGAAGTTACTTTGAATTATTGCTTTGTATTAAATGACTTCAATGCTTAAAGCTGGAATTTTCAAATGTTCTTCTAACTGTTCATAGAGAGAAATACATAAAATAATACTTCTTAATGCTTTCACTTGTTCTTTAGTCTCAAATCAAGTTCTCTAAATACTCACAATGGTATGCTTTATTCATAAAAGGTGAAATTCATTCATTCTGCATAAATCCTTACTCATCAATCAGGGCAACAAGTAGGAAATGGAGGGAAGATAAACTGCACCGTTCAAAATAAGCAGACTAGCAGCATGATTCAGAGCATTTAAAACTAGGCTCCTGTTCTGAATCACCCTCTAGAGAAGTCTCTCCTTCTCCAGTAAATACAGGGGAGTTTAGGAGGCAAGTCTCCTTTGGCTGAAATAAGCCACTGTGAATTAACCCTTCCACTCAGACCATAATTTTCTTCAGAAATCCATAATGTTCAGCTTCTGGATCCTCTCTTTCCATAACTTCACTGTGGGGTTAAGTCATTTAGAAGGACTTCTCATTTTCCTGAATGTTGCAGTCATCCTTGAAAGACGTAAAACACAATCAGCAGGGGGAAAAAATGAAAACAAAGGAAAAAGTGAGAAGAGCTGAATAAACAATAAAAATATCAGTGCCAAAGGACATTAGTCTTTTTTGTCTGGGGCACCGCAACACATGAGGTCTTTCCCTTGTTCCTATTGCAATAAGAAATGAAGAAAACTTGCCTGCAAATATTTATTTCTATTTAAAATACATTAGTTTGGCCATATTTGCAGTCAATACGTATCCACTTTACTTGATCGTTCCAGCACCCACATTCCACTGAGCTGTATATTTAACAGTAAAATTCACAATTTGCACTGCTTGGTGTGCTACAGAAGCCATTCAATCAGAGAACAGAAATTATTTGACCACAAATTTGCAACTGTAAATATTTATATCTAAGCATTCGTAAATGATGTGCAGTACAAGAATAATTGCCAAATCAATTCAAAAGGCAAAACTGAATAAATTAATGCATCTATGAATTATTCATAAATTTTACCTTCTCATATAGCAAGTTCATTATTTCTCTATGTAACAGTAAGCAGCTAATATGTCTGAGTGCATTTAAAATATCGATTAGTCTTTTGGATACACTATTCAGAGCTTTTAATCAACAGAAGATTTCAATAAATATTAAACTTTCATTTAGGGAAAATATGAGAAATCTTGGTTCTAGGGATAATGCATGCTTATTCCAGAGTATAAGGAAAAAGGATTTGCAATTTATCCAAAATATCAAGAGAATTTTCCATAGCTATTTTAGCTCAGATGAGTGTAATAATAAAGTGTTCAAGAATTAATTGGCCAGGAATCTTTCAGATTTGATTAATCTTGGGAAGATCAATCCAAAAGACAGAGCTTGACTGTTCCAAACAGCTACACACTGTGGAGAGAAGCCCTAATTTTCTCTAAAGAAAATCTCACGCTTCTCTTGCAAGGAAGAAAAGCCCAAGACACATCTCTTATACCTTGGCAAACCTGGGAAACCCTGTGAATGGCTTGGAGACAGGAAATGAGAGCAGCTGCTGGAGGGTTTGCTGTTCCACTGTGAGATGGGGCTCAAGGACTGATGAGGGATGTTGGCCTCACCTCAGCTCCTTGCCCCAGAACTGGGTGTGGGTTTCATGGCACAGCCTTGGTGACAGCACATGTGTGCCTATGGACCCAACACATCTCAAGATCTGCCACTGCTGCCCCTGACCTTCCCTGGGGACTGTGCATTACATTCTGTCTCTGACTTCAGGCAAGAGCTTGGAACAGCAGTGCTGTAGGTCTGTAACTTGAGCACTACTGGCAGGAAAACCAAGAGCAATATTCTCTCTGGGAGGCATCTTCCTGGTTACTCAGGTACAAACACCAGGAACAAGATTTAGAGTGATGGGGGTTTGTCAGCCAAGTCAGTAAGAAATGCTTTTAAAGCTTTGCAGAGGCTGAGGCTGTTGATACAGATTTTATATTAGATTGGTTTATCCCAATTATTTCCAACTGTTTTCTTGTGTTCTGTTTAGCTGGGTATGTGTTTGCATGGGAGACAGAGAGGGAAAAAAATAGAAAAACATTGCCAGGCACATTTGGCTACCACTGCAGAGAAGGTCCAGTCTCTGATCCTATCTTCAGAGGGAGATGGCACTCTACAGTTAACCATGCAGAAACTTCAAAAAGCAGACTGTTGATGACAGAGGCTGGTTTATGAGACCAGATAGTCCAACCTCACAGGTTACTCTGCAGTATGAGGAGGTGTGTGCATCTGCTCTGCTTAGTAGTTTCAAGTACAGAGATATTTCCAGATAAGACCAACTTATCTCTGCAAACTAAGCAGTGAGCAGAGGCTGCAGCACAGAGGGGATCTGCAGACAGACAAGATGTAGCATCTTAGATTTTGAGAGCCCCATTCAGCTATCCTGCTTCTCCTTGCTTTGCTTCATTTTGGTGGTGCCCTCAGGGAGGCAAAGGAAACATTTTTCAGTGTGCACTTACCTACAAGCAGTTTGAAGTCAAACAGGATTATGCAAGATATGAAGATGTCATAGAAATTAAAGGCCATTTCAAGGCTGTCATCTAGCTCAGCCCTTCTTTCCTGAGTCAGGAATAAATATTAATAGGTTATATGTAAAAGAAATTTGTGAAACCCGAAAGGAAGAGGGTAGTGTTGAGAAGGACCCCTCAGTTAAAACTCACTCCACACTTCTATCATACAGTCTGTTCTGCCTCCACTGAAAACAATCTGAAATTTCCTTTTGCTATAAAGCTTTAAACCAAGCTCTTAGCAGCTAAGATGGATAGCTGAGCTATTGTCAAATTTGTGCAATACATGACACACAGGTAAGAAGCTCTTTCTGTGTAAGTGTGTATTGGCTAAATAGTTATGTAGAGATAAGGAAAGCATAGGGAAACTAAGGAAGATATCTGTATTTCTGTATTGAAATTTCTTTAAGAGAAGAGAAAATCAGAGTCTGTGTGCAAGATCACTTTTAGCTTGGTCCCCACTGCTTTTAATAAAATGCAGAAATCAGATTAATTCAATATAAGAATCATGTGCTCATCATCAATCCATGTCATATGCATGGATTGCCAAGTCATATGAATGGATGAAGCCACAAAATGTTACCTTAGCCTGGGTGGATTTCCTTAGATTCCTCCAGACAATGGGAGCCCCAGGAAGACTCCCTGGGATGTCCTCTGCAGCACCTCTTCTCTCTCCACAGAAAAATTCACTCTCACAAAGCAAATCCAAGGAGAGGAGGCACCCCATGCTGCACATGGGCTTTAAGAGCTGTTACACTAGGTCTGCACTAATTCATTCAAAACAAAATTGGACATGTCTTTAGGCTGACTGCCATAGGCCAACCTTCCCAGTTGAATGCTTCATTTTACTAAGAGCTAGCTATAATGAATGAGTTGGCTTTGCAAAAATAAATGGAGCATCTACAGAGAGGATAAATGGCTATCAGACCTAAATGAGGCATTTATCACAGAAGTACTGGTAAAGAACATTTAAGACTACCAAACTATTTAAAATTCAACTTCAGCCTAGGGTGAAATTCCCACTTTTTTCAATACCATGCTGCTGACTAAAAGAGTATTGTTCCACTCTCATCTCTAAACCTTCCTCTCCCATACTGCTGCTTAGCAGACAGTACCCACCTGGCATTTGTACTCTCCCTCCTAAATGTCACAGTTGGTACATTGAACATCCTTTTGCTTATTCACCTATTCATCTCTCTGACAAGTTCTCTATTCATCTGCCTGTCTGACCAAGTTCATTTTGAACTCTGATTGTGTCCTTCAGAACATCTTGCAACTCCACCAACTGAAGTGTCAAATTTTAAAAGCATCTCTTCCATCAGTCAAATTGTTTGTAAAAAAGATAGGTATTTTTGCATCTTATTGCACATCAGAAGTAGCACAAGATATATTAGAAACCTTCCATCTTGATAGCACTGACTTTGAGGATAATTTCTAGTCATTTGTGAAACTGGCTGACAGTGATTATCATTTGACATCCCCCTGAGCAAAATTAAAAAAACATGGTCATATGGAGTGCAGACCAGTTGCATTTTTCATGGAGTCTGGAGACCATTCGGGGCAGGAATGTGAGGAATCCCCTGACTGAACTTGATTTGTGAATGTGTTTGAGTTTGCAAATCCCCATTTAAAAAATGGACCACATTCTGTCATCACTGGCCCGGGGAGGAGCTCTGTCATGGCAAGTGTGAGGAATGGCCAGAGCCAAATGTTTTGCACATTCACTTGAGGAGGAAACAGAAAAAACCTTCAGCTGTTTATTTGAAACTATAAAAGCCCTGCACAGTCACAGAAACAAAAGACTTCAGGTTACCTTTCAATCACTGGTAATGCATGTTAATGACAAACCACATATGTAGCATCACTGCTGACCCTTCACTGGGTTTTTCCAGCCAAGAACATTTTATCCAGGTGACCTTGCCAGGGGGATTAATTACAGTGCAGGCTTCCCCCCCTCATCTTCAGTGTATAAAGCCAAGTGGGAGGCCAGAACCCCAGAGAAGTATTTGAGAAGTGTGAATATTTGTTAAACCTTTTTTAAGCTTCATTTTTGTTCAAGGGCAAATTACAGCACAGCAAATCTCTGGAGTACTTCTTCATTTTGTTCAGCCTGAGCACAGCAATACACAGTTTCTGGAAACCTGCAGTTCCTGATGAATACCAGGAAGATTTTCAAGTTCCCTATCAGACATGTATTAATTTGATTCAGCCCAAGCTTGGGTGAAAGTCTCTAGCTAGAAGAGAAGGAGCTGTAGAAGTCACACACTGATTTTCCCCACTGGCATGTCCCACTCTCTGGGCTAACCCAGTTTCTTGCTGGTCCCATTGGCAAAATGCTCCGTGTCATCCCTCATGTGGGGTGGACAACCAAAGTTTTCCCATTCCACAGCTGTCAAAATTAAGAATATTTCTCACTTTCTTTCCAAGGTATTTCCTCTGCACACCCTGCTGTACCTCCTGCCTTCCTCACTCCTTTCCTCTGAAACATGCACATGGGGACACCCTTCCTTTATGATCTCTCTTCTCCCTATAGTCACATCTTTTAACTTTATGTTTGGGGTTTTTTACCCAAAAATTTCCAGAAAAGATCTGATAATACACAAACCCTAACTATCTTTCCAAGAGCAAATTGCTGTAAGACAGATATCTACTGAAGCAAGTGTTCCTCTGATTTATCACCCCACTCCCTCATTCCTATTGCTCACTCCTACTACTGAGGCTGTACAGACCCAGTAATCCCTACAAAGAAAGAGCTTGACCTTTATATTTCCCAATAAAGGATGTAGAAAGCTTTGGTGCAATTTCATCAGATTTTCTTCAAATACATTATCCTATCCCTACAGACACCACACAAGAACTGAAACCACAGTGAAAGGTTTTGCTGCTGGAGGTAGATTGCTACTTAATAATGGGTGCATGCACATAGATAACTGAGCCAAAGCTGAGATTGTTTGATTAACCATTAATTTTCAGACTTGCTAGAAAGCAGTTTCAAAATCACTAAGAATCACAACACTGATTTGAAATGGAATCAGAACAAAAGTCTTGCTATCACCATGGATACAACAGATGGGGACCCAGCATCTAAGCAAAAACCCTGGAACTTCATACTTACACTGTTGAGCAAAATAGATCACTTAATATTAATATTTAGAATATGTCCTGCTTATAAATAAAATGGTAATCAACATACAAAGCAAATCTTGATCTGTTTTTTGTTGCAGTGCAAGCATTCATCATTAGTTCTTTTTTTTTGCTTGTGTACTGCCTGTGACATCAACACAATGCAACACAACAGTGAGGTAAGCTGATAGTGGTGTTTCAAATGCAAAGTAACTATATGATACTTTAAATTATTTGAGAATAACTATAATTTTCTTGTATTCCCAAAAAAGCCTGAATCAGCCAATTCAACACTCTGATTTAACATAAATATTATTTATTAACTTTGTTAGGACCCACATTATAAAAATATTTAGACACTTTACTCACAGAGATTTTGGTGAGCTTTAGGTATTTGAATGCCTTTATTAGTGTGGATCCCTGACTTTGGTTTACTGTCAGTGATGGATCAAAACCAGTGGAATGCTGATGGGTATTTGGTCTTGTTCCAGCCTCAGCACTCTTTACAACTCTATTATCATTTTTCCTTCACTGACACCTCCAGAGCCTTGTGGAAGATCTCATCTGCAAGAGCCAGTGCAGCTACAGGCACACAGTGCTAATTGCAGAGAGCAGGCACAGCCGAAGGGTCAGGAAGGATTTTTTTCTGTTCCTTTCATGCAAAATTTATTTTAAAAAGCCTAAAACGCCCCAGACTGAACTAAGTATTCGTTAGCCCAGAGTTCTGTCTTGGACAGTGACCACACAGCCAGGAAAAGGTGCAAGGACAAGGTAAAAATGGCATGGATTTAATTCAACACACTTTCCCAGTTTCTAGTGATTTCTTAAACTAGAAACAGCTTTTGCTGATACTTCTTGACAAGATCTTCTGTGATGTCTCTAAGTGCCTTCTGAGCATTGAATTAACACTCTGTCCTGTGACAGGGGATGTCACACTTCCCTATGACATGGAATTCAAATCCTTATGAAAACACTGGGCTTAAATGATGTTTCTACTTCCCTCAGGTTGATGGCTCTCTCAATTCCAACATAATTTTTTATAACCAGATACGTCACAAACATATAGACTTCATAGAGCCACAAGGTGGTTTGGCTTGGTTGGTTTTTCAAGATCATCCAGTCCAGCCCCCTTTCAATCCTCTTTCAAACACCTTTCAATTTAGACACCTGAAATTGAGGGCTAAGTCCATCTGCCCAGATGTGTTCAGGCAATTGCAAGCAATTCTAGCCCAGAAGCCGTGGTAGCTACATTTGTTCAGCCCAATATTACAGATAAAAGTCCTTCTCTGCCTCCTTTCCTCCCCATAAAATTTCACCTGAGACCCAAAAATAACTTTCTGGATAACAGAAATTGGTACATTGCCACAAAATGTTTCCACCTCAGCAAGCTAGCATTTCTGGCAAAAAACAACCTCAAACCTATTTAGTGAGGAGTTTCAAAGAAGCTGTAATGAATTACTTAACTAGGCTCCCCAGGCCTTGCTCGTGGTTCAGTAAATGTGCTGATCTCTGCCTGATGGCACTTGGCTTAGTTTTTGTATCCCTGAAAAATAAACAGAAGGTTTGCCAGTGGCTTTGGTGAGAACAGATTGAGGCTATAAAGAAATCAAGACAATTTCCTTCTGGAAACCGGTAGCTTTCTGTTAATAGAGGAATCCAGAGGAAGAGAAAGCAGCATGACCTGTGGAAAGATTTCATTATCTCAAAACATCCAGCCTTTTGAAAAGGAGGACTTGTAATTAAAATGCAGAGATTGAAAAAAAAAAATAAATCTCTGAGTGTGCATAGTAGCAGCCCTGGAAGCAGCTTCCATGGGCCAGGAGAGGAAGGCAGGGAAATGGCAATGGGCACTGAGCCACAAAAGTCTTCTCAAAGGTGGAAAGTGAGGGTTGAGCTGTGCACTCTGCCTGGAGCACAGCAGGATCAGTGTCCAGCACCAGCTGGGCTCACACACTGGCTGGTGTGCATTTTCTAGGGAGAGTCTGATGAGGATATGAGAAAAAAATGGATATTTTTCCTAAAGTCCTCTGCATCTATTTTCAATGAAGAAAGGAAGCAAGAAAACCTGCAGCTGCTGAATGTCAGATGCATCAAATCCAGGGCTGATGGTACAGCTTTTGCAACTTCTTTCTAGCCTAATTTTGCACTAAAAATACATTATGCCATTTCCTAAAAGGTTTCACAAATGCTTCTAGTGCACCAGGAAGTGAATAATGTTCTTTATCCTGACCAAAAAAAGTCTCAGTTCCTCATTAACCTTTTCACAGGATGTAATCTCCTGTAGTTCTGCAGAAGAGATGTTGCCTAGCTGGGGTATTCTTGCTTCCTGTTATTTCATAGCCCTACGGGGAAATAAACAGGGTTTCGAAGAAAAAGAAAGGAAGTGAAAATGGCAAGGGAACAACACAAGCATCTCTATTATTTTTCTACACCAGGTTATCTCTAGATTGCTGTGCCATTGCCTCAGGTTTAAAGAAACCCAAGGAGAAATCAACAATTCACACACAGTCCCAACTGCTTCATGAGATTGTATCTGCATCAGATGGCATTTAAAGCCCATTGTAGACAGAGTATGATCACACAGGTTCATATCATCCATATCATTTATGCAGCAACATGAGAGGGACCACAATATCAGATAATTCAGGACCCCCAGTGCAGGGAGAAATGATGAGGAGGACTCCATGATACCAGGAGGCTAATTAATTACTATATTATTCTATACTATATTGCACTACATCTAAACTGAAACTGCACAAGCACTCAACAAAATCTCCTGTCTCCTGACCAACAGTCAGGACACAGTTTGCAGATTGGTCAAGAAAGAAAACACTCACACCAGAATCCAATCAAGAAAATTCCTTCAGGTAAATAATCTTCCAACACCTTACACATGTTCCAAAACACAGGAGCAGCAAATGAGATAAGAATTGTTTTGATCTCTGTGCTTCTCCAGGAAAAAGCCTGAGAGAGAGAGAGAATTATGTCTCTGTTCAGAGAACGTGAATGCCACACCATGAGCCCACAGATGTACTGAGAGCAGGAGGACAGCAAGGTGACCTCACTGCAGCATCACAGAGCTCCAGGAAGGACCAGCTGGCCCTGACCACAAGGCAGAGCTGCACAGAGGAACTCCCTCCTCCTCCTCCTCCTTACAGATCCTTCACCATCTCCACACTTCAGAACCCCTGAGAAAAGCTCAGGCTGTCAAGTCCTCCTGTTCAGCCCATGGCCTGCACATAAACCAGGTAAATGCTGTGATTCAGTTACTTCTTGTATTCTCCTCAGTCTGTTCTCTTCCACAAATGCACCTCCAGCACCTACTGAGATCCCCTTATTCAGCTGCAAGGGGCTCTCAGCTCATTTTCAGGACTCTCTTGCCCTCCCAGGGACATTTTACTGCCAGTCTGCCACACCTGTGAGCCCCAGGAGATATAACCATGCCTGGCAGAGATGGCCTTCCCCTTCCACTACTCATCCTCAGCCATTCACTCACTCCCTGCAGCTCACAGTCACTTGGCTTCCTCCCTCCAGCATCCAAAGCATTCCTAAGCCAGTTTGGGAATTATTTGTAGGAAGAAGTCCCTCATGACTGACACAAAAGCAGGGTTGAACTGTGTGCTGTTTCCCAAGGTGATTGCTGGCTGCAAACAGCTGTATGAGGGGAGGGAGTGACAGAGGCCAGGCAGCCTGACCCTCATCTGAGCTGCACAACCAGACAATTAGCCAGAGTGTGTCACACATCCCTAATCTGCACACAAAGGCATTTCACCCAATAACTTCCTGCGTGAAGCAAATGGAGCAAATAATTAAAGCACCATGAGCAATCTTACTGTTGATGCAATTTTGTCACATTTTTTTCACCCGCTCATCAAATATTAGTAAAAGGCATTCCAGCAGTAAAAGAAACCAACGAAGTTCCAAAAGGTAAGTGGACATGCTGTTTACAAAAAGTGCTTTTCCACCTTCTTTCAGCCTTTAGAAACCAGAGGGTGTGGAGGATGCTCATGGACACCCAGCAGAGCTGCCCCTTGCCTGCAGTTCCCACCCAGGGCAGGCTGAGGGGACATGCAGCAACCTGAGCAAGGAGCTGGAGAATAAATCACAGCAGATTCCAACCCAAACACTTCAAGCTGTATTTTTTTATGGCTCATTCTTCCCCTCTAGCTCCACTATTCCAGTCTCTTACAGTAGGACATTGCCTTATATTATAAATACATGTTTACCATCCACAGTCAAAGTAGCAGTGAATAATGTTTGATTTTCTCTCTAGCCAATGGGCATCTGCTGCCTAGGAAGTGATCAATGAAGTGATAAAGCTAAATCAGAGTCATACTGTATATTATGAGAAGAGTCACATATCAAAGCTGGGTTCTGAGGTTTCCAATTTGAGCTATTTACTTGATTGTGTATCTTTCTTGATCTTGAAAGGACTCCTAAAAAGCCTAAATCTTACCAAGCTGTTCACCTTCTTGGCATCCTCTGGCATTGTGTGGTTTTTGTATAAATAAAAACATAAAACCTTGGTAAAAGACCAGAGATTTTGTCCTGTAAAAACACACAGAGTGTGTGGAGCCAAATTCCAGAAACAATGACAATATTTTTCAAAATGAAACTCCTGAGGGTTTTGTTGACTAAACACACACATATAAAACTGAATACTTTTTAGTGCATTTTGAATGCTTAAAATATATTAAAATTAAAGAAAAAGAGAATAGGACTGAAGCAACAAAACACCTCATCCTTTGCATGCACGTTTAATGAAACCAGTATCTCATCCTGGTTGTTTTCTTACATTGTTTTTGAAAAATGGAAACAATTCCTGCTAACAGGCACAACTGAAAATTAACTGTTCAAGCTCAAATGTTTTCTAAGTGTGCCAAGAACAGACCATAAAATGGGGGAAAAAAGAAAGAGCACTAATTACTTTATTTGTCTCCTAAAACTAAACTAACAAGTAAAAGCCTTTAAAGAACACCGGTCAGAAATACTGATATCAAAGGAAAAGACTGCTGATAATCCTGGACTCATTTGCAATGATTTATTCCATATTTTATTGCACAATTTATAAAAGAGAATTGCAGCAATCGGAGCCCTTGCACTGCTACAAGAGATTAAAAGATTTTCTTATCAGACAACTCAGAATTGTGATGATTCACACCTTCATTATTTCTTGAAACACTCCAGCTTCCTCCAGAAGGTACAGCAAAGGTTTTGCATGACTACATCCCTTAAACTAAACAGTGATCCTGTCGTTTTCCCACGGTGCTCAGAACAAGCTAGGGGTGAAAGAGTAACCCTTTTAAGCCAGTTAAACAACCATCATTATTTTAAAATAAATGAAGAGGAGCCGAGTTATTTACGACTCTGTGCTCATGTTTTATGCATGCCTTACCTCGGAGACATTTGATAGCCCCCCACAACACTTGGTTGGCTCTAAACTTCAGCAAGTGTTTGCCAAGAAGGTCACATTGGCCGATTCACACTGAGAAAGGTGAGATTTGGAGACACAGGAAAGTAACAGGACAAATGGGAAGACGCTGGAAAATTATTTTTGCTGCCAGGGTTTCCACACAAGCATAAAACCTGGGTCAGGGAGAGCCCTTTCAGCTAAAAGTGAGTGCCAGTACTTGTCACTGCCAGGTTAAATCAAGGACACGCCCAGCCTTGCTGTGCAGGGAGGACAGCCAGGAGAATGAGCTGCTTGCAAGGAATTTCTTGAAATCAGCAAAGAGGAGCCATCCTACCCATCCAGAGTTTCGTGGGAATCCCCAGCCAACCATTAGCACAGACCAGACTGGCCTCCAGAGTCTGCAAACAAGATGGAAACTCAGAACCAGAGAGTAAGCACCTGAAACCACGAGGGGGTGGTCCAGGGGAGACCTTCCTGTTTTGCAAACAGGTTTCTGGAGAGCAAGAGACCTGAGCAGCTGTGCTTGAGAACCAGCTGTACCCAAATGTCTTGTTCTTCACAACTGCTCCACAGCATCCTCATTCGAAATTTTATTTTGGTTCTGTAACAGGGAGATACCTTCTCCAGATGTGGATTTTACCAGGAACATCAGTTCCTGCTTTGGTAAAACCAGGGGAGGGCACCCATGCCTTTGCAAAGAGTGATGAGGGGCTGTGTTACAAGTCCTGAGTTAAGGACCGTGTGTTTTAACCCCACATCGCCCCCATTATTAACCTCAAATATGCCCTCAAATAAGTCAAGGAGCTCCTCTTTTCTTTTGTGATCTCTCCCACTGCACAATACTGAGCAGAATTTCAGTTGGATAGTGGCAGTCACAGCAGGGATGTGCAGCCTGATGCCCAGACCCAGGGCTGCCATGCTTTCTCCTGCACATAGTCCTGCAGCAGGAAGGGTGAAAGGTCTCCCTATGCCTGAAAGACACAGACATGCCCTGTTCAGGAGGCTGCAGCTCTGTTTTGAACACAAAATGTTCCAAACTACGCATACATTGGTGTCCATTGCTATTTCTGTTGTAATCTCATTGATTTGTGTGGTTTATGGAGACTTGGAGCGAAGCAAAACAGAAACACACCTCTGTATCACCTTCTACCCTGGGAACCCCCAAAAAAGGCCTTTCAGTGACTTTCCAAACTCCATTTAAAGTTTCTTTTTAACTGTGAGTTTCATGGGTGAGATATTTAATAGAATGTGACCCCCCTAGCTCATTTAGCTTTGTAGACAGTGCATTGTGCTTGAGTCTCTCATCCATTCATGCACTTGTATTACCTCATAAAGGTATTTTTTAGAAATAAAACATGAATAGGGAGATTTTTTTTTCTCAACCTTAGCGATTAGCTGGAGATTAGAATTCAATTGAACAGTTTAGTTAAATATGGGTTTGTGTGTGTTGATATGGCTCCCCATTGTCACTGCAGGTATGAGAGGTTTGGCAGTTTCCCAGCTTGGCTCTCCAGTGGGGGTTCATAGCAATTTAAAATGCACTGTCCCACCTTTCAGTAAAATAAAATGAAATACTTCTCAGAAAATGCTTATTGAAATCTTGCCAGTTTTAAGAGAGAGACATTTGCATGAAACTTATTGTTTGTTCCAAAGCTTTACCTTTTTTTTTCTTTTTTTTTTTTTTTTTGACAGAAATGTCTGGTTTTACTTGATTATATATATGCATATATAGTTGGGGTTTGTTCCCCCTTCAAGCTAGCTCTGAGGAAACAATATTAGAAGAAGAAATAATTAGGGAAGCCAACAGTCAGCTGCTTTCTCTGAAGAATATTGGGCAGATGACAAACCCACTACAACATTTGGCACACTATTTATGGGCAGGAAATTTTAACAGAGAAATGAGAAATGACACTCTGCAAATCATGCTGAAGTTCTATGAAAGTTTTTTTTCCTGCTAAAACTGAAGGACCATAATGACAGACAGACAAAAATGAACTTCTGTGCTTTCTCCTTGTCATGATAGTAACTCATGGTTTTCTTAGTGTGAGATATCTCTTTTCCTGAGCAGTGACAACATTTATAAATGGTACTCTAAATGAGAAAGATCTTTGGAATAACCTGTTCCAGGTTAGGCTATCATTACCAATAAAATACCTCTGATTTGCATAAAACATGTAATTTGGGAGGGTTTTTTCCCCTGCTGATGTAACTCCTTTGCTCTTTTAATTCTCAAAACCACAAAAAATGCTCTCAGAAATATTCCCAGCTGCTCAGGTCATGCTCAGCTGTGCTGATACCAGTTTACAGAGAACACATTTAGCACATTAAGTCTTGATTACATGGCAAAATTGGAGACTCAAACAAACATCTCCTCATGCATTAGGGAGCTGCACAGCTACAGTAAGTCCTGAGGCACGACAGTGGAAGTTCCAGTGGCAAAATATATAAAGTAGAGGCAAAAAAAAACCAAACCAAATCTCCCTCTGTGTCCCCCACTGAGCAAGCAGCACTTGGTGCAGATGAGCAGCAGGGTGGTGCAGTGTGTGCAGCTGAGGGATGGCACTGTGACACTTCTCCATCCTCTGCCACAGCTCTGCTCTGCCCCTGGAAGTCTGACCTTGAGCTCAGGAAAGCAGGAGCAGAAAAGGCATCTCCATTTCATTAATCCCAGGCCAGACTCTGAAGGAATGTGACGAAGGAAATGCAGATGCACCTCCAGAGCTCTGCAGCACAGCCCTGTTTCCCAAAGATAGGGATCACAGCTGGGGTTGTGTTTCCAATCCTGCACCCAGAGATCCTTCCTGCCATCTTCCAGCCATGGCAAGGAAGAGCAGTGATGCAGGGTCAGCTCTGTGGGCACAGAAACCTGACTTCACACTCTCATCCTCTCTATGACCTGACTAACCTAGCAAGTGACAGCCCTGTTATAAATATCCAAGAATCATGAGGTGGTCACTTTCCCACTGTCACAGCTAATTAACTTCTAGGAATAACTATGGGAACTATTTCATTTCACCATCCCAAACATGGGCCTGGAGTGAATGTGTGCATCTGACTGAATTGGACTAGAAAAAACACCCCTCTGTTAAACATCAGGGCAGGTATAAATTACTGTGGGTCTGTGCCACGTATTCAAGACTCTGTAATTTGCTAGAAGCAGCACCAAGATTTACAACACAATTTTCAATCACTTCCATCACCATTTTCAATCTCTTGCACATGGCGGTACTTATGATATCAATGAGTTCATCTGTGCAAAAGCCTCAAAAAGTAACTGTGTTCCTAAAAAAAAAGTGTATATAAACTGTCATTTCAGTTTAGAAAAATCCAGGCATAACCTCATAATTAGGAACAGTTAAATTGCCTACTCTTTAGTCAACGGCACAAGGAGAAATTTATTTTGTTTAATAAACTGCTCTTAATGATTACTGTTTGTTTGCTTCCTAAATCTCAGAGTAATCATGTACTGCAAGAGGAAAATGCTGGTGAGGAGGTTTGTCTCCAGAGCTTAAATGACAAAAAAAGTCTCTTCAGTTTTCCAGTTTGAGGGAAGCTTTTCTCCATTGATCTGTGAGCCTTCTGCCAGCTCCTGGTGAAAAAAGGGGGACCTTGCCTTATGGGTGTGGAGGGCTGCCAAGAACATGAAACCAGCACCTATATCTCAGGGACACCAGAAAGCTGTAAAGTGGCTGGATACAGAGCAGCAATTGTTTGATAATAATTGTCCACCATACCTGCATCCTGTTCCTGTTCCAGGAGTTTACAATGGATCAATGTACCCAAAGTGTTTGTACCCAGATGAACCTGGGGCAACCCGGTTCAAAAGACTTTTCTTTCCCTCATCTGGAATGGCCAAAAAATAAAAAAAGGAATTTGTTTTCCTTTCAAAGAGGGATTACAAAAAAACCAACCATGTCTTTCCTGTTCTGCCCACGTGCTGGAGCACAGAAAGGACAGCACAGGTATGAGTGGCAGGAGGGAGGCCACAGCATTCATGATTTCCCTTTTGCAGAAGACTTTGGAGCCGCAGGGTGGTTTTCCAGACAGCTTTCCAGGAACTGCCAGCTGGAATGCCAATGCAGAGAAGCCATGCTTTGCACAGAGACATATGTGCTCTCACACACATGCATAAAGCCTCTGAACTCACTGCAGGAAAGGCTTTAACCCAACAGCAAGATAAGTAAGGTGTGGAAATTACCTTAATGTAAAATCCATGTGCAGATCAGCCCCTTCGATTTTACCACGGTAGCAAGGTGATCCCACTCACAGCTGGGACAAATGCTATTGCTTCCACTTCACTATCTGGTGGCAAAAGCTATTTTAAATTCATAGACAGAAAAAAATGACAGAGCTGAGAGGCTGAAGTTAGAGTGAGCCAAGAGTAGGAAGTGCTGCACATTGTATCCTAGAAACAGCTCTCTGTTCCTCGGTCCTTTTCAGTTATTCATTGGAGAAGGGAGGTTGGAAGAAGTGGTGCAGCTAAAGTAGATATCAGCTGAATTTTTGCCAAGTGGTCATTAATCCCTAAAATTTCAATCTTATTTTCATCAAAATGTAATAGCAGAGACATGACCTGAGACACCCCTACAGAAACACAGCTGAGTTTGAGCTTCAGGAATGTGTTTATGTGTACATGCATGGGAAAAAACAATAGCTTGATGGAACAGCCTGAGACAATCCCTCACCTATGGTACAAAAGCATGTAATTATATCATGTGCTTTTTATCTGTAGTTTGCACCAAGAAAACACATGTGTGAAAGATTGAATGCATTATGATTCAGGAAGCATCTCTTTACCCAGATGAAGATGAGGATGGTTTCCTCCAAAGAAATAAAAATGGATTTTTTCCTCATTGTGAAAGAGAACCTTGTTATGATTTAATGGTCCTATGAGAAAGAGTGCTTTGCCTTTGAGAGTCAAACAAAGCTGAGTGAAAATCCAGAAGATTTAAAAGTAACCTTGGAATGATATGCAGATGCTGGTTAAGATGTAGACAGGCCTGAAAAAAATATCCAGCCCTTCCTTAGAAACCCTCTACCTTCAAAACATATATCAAGCTTAAAATGGAGCAAAATTTCTGCATATCTTTAGTGAAATCCAAAGTGACAAGGAATTCACCTGTTTTCTCTCCCCTTTGGAAGCAAGTCAAGATTGCTTTGGTGAGAGGAGCTAGCATGTTTTGCAAGTTGATATCATATGCAGTGGGGAGCCAGTGATTAAAAAGGCATCATTCTTTTGGGGTTTAGCTTTATCCAAGGCTGAACCTTCAAATAGAGATTCCAGTATGTAGGAGGGGAGGAAAATCTAATTGAGGAAAAGGAGAAGACTGTAGCTTGCAAATTCAGAACTATTCCATCAAAGATAACTAGATCATCTTTTTCATAGCAGGAATTAGAAGTGACAGATGGTCTTGCTGCTGAACCAAAGGTGTAGAAGTCCTGAGATTCAATCTGTATTTCTGGCTCTGAAACAGATTTCCTGTGCAAGATAGAGTAAAAAAAAAAAAGGCAGCATTTCAGTAATGGCCAGTTTCTGCAGACTTCATCTGAAACAGATATAAAGCCTGATTTTTAGAAGAGTGGACTGCAAGCTCCAGTTTACTTTCAGTGGGAAGGACAATGAAAAGACACTGTGGAAAAGACAGCTTCTTTCTCACAGATTGGAGTTTAAAAAAAGCTGAAAATTTAAAAATGCAAAAGCAGTGCCAAATCTTGAAAACTCTGACCAACAGTGTTTCTGAGTGGTGGGTTTACATCTGTGAAATAGAGACATTTACCCCTTTCAAAATTCCTGTGCATCCACAGGAAAATATGACCTCAGACAAGAGAAACAGAGCAGAGGTAACACCAATGACAATACCTACAGGTAAGGCACCTTTTACATTTTCAATTACATAAGCCTGCCTTCAATTAAACCTCATCCGCTTTGTTCACATGAACTGAAATTGCCTATTATGGTGCTGAATTGCATTAAGCATTGAATTTGAATTTTATTTCTGTATGCAGATATATTTTTAGTTGGCTTATGCTTTTCACTCGTTTCTGAAAATGGTAATTTGACTTCACTTTTTCCTCTAACATTAAAATAAATACCACCATAAAACTAGAACTCTGCAGCAACTCCGTGCTTTTGACCAGAAATTAAAGTTTAGCAAAAACGTGGATGAAAACAGCGCTGATATTTGCAGCCTCTGTGAAAATCTGCTCAGGTTGTGCTGTACAAGACTCAGAGGTCCCAAAATACTCACAGGCAGTCACAGCTGATGGGGTTGAGCAGGACATCCCTGCCCTGGCATCTTCCAACGAGCTGAGGATGCTGCAGCACCCAGCAGAGGAGGTGGAAGTGATTTCTGATGAACTCTGGTTGCTCCCATCCTGGTGCTTCAGCGAGGGGGAGGAGGAGGAGAACTCCAGCTGACATGGAAGAGGAGCTTGGGAGAGGATGAGGAAGTGAGGGGATGAGGGGGAGCAGCTCAAACTGCAGAGCAGAGGAATGGAAACCTTCAGTGAGGACTAAAGGTCTGTAGAGAGAGAAGGCAGCAACTGGTACTGGAAAAGGTGCAAAATGAGTCAGCTGAGGAAAGATGGCACTGGGAAGAAAGTAAAAAACTAAACTGGAACCTGCACTTCTCTGTCATCATCATCATTATGAATCACAAAAAAACCTCATGGGCTTCTCCATGGAGTTCCCAGATAACCTCCTGGCTGATCAGCCTGTTACCCTAATTGGTAAAGATCTCTGCTTGGCATCTAATTTTAAAACTGTTAAGGGAGCACAAAGGCATAAATTTAGCTCCAGATGATGGATTGTGTTTTATGATTTTGCTGCATTTTAAAACTGAGCATTTTTTGGGAAAAAGATAAGGTTGTGAAATCAAGTTTTGTAAGAATTTAGTTTGTGCTAGGTTAGAGGTTCTTGTGCGGATTTAATCTGACATACCAAATGTGTATTTTGACACTGTCTTCATTCTTTAGGTATCTGAAAGTTACATGATCTTGCATTATGATTTATACTGAATTTTTTTTCTTTCCTAGTACATATGGTTTTTTTCTGTATTTTCTAGTGTGAAGACTTTGCACAAATGACATGTGAAATTCCTAAGACATATTTGGTAAAAATTAGCTTCTACTGCTGGGTCCCTTCTCTTCCACCTTCAAAAAACTTCCATGCACCTTCACATGTTTGCTGAATTCCAAAGCAAAAATTAAAACCCAGAACAAAATTTCCCTTTTTTATTTTTACAGCAATTTAAAAAAAAATTCCCTATCTGTGCAATTATTTGGAAACAACGCTCTTTGTAAAACAAGTCAAAAATTACACGATAAATGAATGGAAAATAAAAGTACAGTCTCCTGTCTCCTGATGATACTTTGCTATATTGTCAGGGAGAAGCTGAGCATTTGCTGCCCTCAAGTGGTCTCCTGTTTTTTGTTTCTACAGACATTCACAATGATGCTACATCCCTTTAATAGCTTAAGTTCAGACCTCGGGTTTCTTTTAAAGAAAATTGAAAGCTTGGAGCAAATAGAATTCAGATTTGATTTATAAAACACACAAAACATGTGTTTTAAAATGTATAAATTTTTTTCCTCTTTAAATATTAGAGAAATCTTTGGCTTTATTTTGCCTATTCTTCATCTCTGCTCTACTGCATGGTAGAAAAGGATGCTGACATACACAACCACACAAAGTGTGGATTTCAAAAGACCTAAGTGTTGTTGATTTTGTGGCTTTGAGTTTTGGACTATGCAAAACAAACTGAAAAATACAGTCTGAGAAAAATGTTATTGCTTAAAAAGGCAATTGTAATGGAGAAAAATTGAGTTTGCCGTATCTTCATTGAAGATCATGCTGAATTACTGACAATGGGCTAAAAATGGTCAGGGAAAATGGGACTCCTATCACACTTCAGAAGTGGATTATAACTGACTCAGGAGCTAATTCAGCTGCAGCTCAGACAGCTGGGTCAGGTTCTAACTCAGTCAAAGTGAGCAATAAGAATTGTGTCTTCACACTGCATTACAAGAGAAAATACCCTCTTTCCAAAGATACTCCAAACAGAAACCTTCTGTAACAACACTCATGCAATCTTCACCTCCATTTCCAAAGCAGCACCAATTCCTATTGACTGCAGAGTGTTCAAGTGCTCCCTGGGCTGGAGCTGCTTTTATTCATGCTCTGAGCCCAGGAGCACCAAGGAAGTGCAGAACTGGCCCATTTATCAGGATATGAATGTGTTATCAGAGCATTCAGGGCCCCTCTGTGCCAGGTCCCAGGGTGGTGTTTCAGACAGGCACAAAGCAAGCAGATGGTGCCTCAAGGATAATACACACTCTTGGTTACAAGGAAATGCAACAATCAAACAAAATGCAAAAACTGGGGAATAGGACTGGGACAAAAGGAGTGAGGAGAGCAAGTTCCACATGGTTCCCCACGTCCTTATGCAATAAAAAACATCTGCATATTAACATGAAATAACAGCTCTGGATGCATTTATATTTTCCTCCCTCTCCAATTTTGTCCTAATGTCCCTATCCCTCTGACATATGTTGCAATCCTATTGTGAAACCAGTAATTTTCTGAAATGGCTGAAAAATAGCAGGTGGGCATGACACGAAAAGGCTAAACACCATCATTTGGGACAGATTCCAGAGGAGATGTATATTGCACATACTAAAGAGAAAAAAAAAGGAAGGCAAAGGGGAAAGGGATGGTAAACAAAGCCAACTTTTCTATTTCCTTCTAAGATCATACATACCCTGAACTAGGAAAGCTGCATCCTTTTGGACTGCCACCTGGGCAACCCTTGCTCCTGCCCCTCAGGAGCCTGGCTGGTGCCAAGGCAATGCCAGGGAGGTTTCTCTGCTGTTTTGGGAAGCAGCAGGAGCTGCAGAGCCTGACACAGCCAGCACAGCACACCGAGCAAAATGTTTCATTATTGTGCAATTGCTGCTGGTGCTGCAAGCTGAGAGCCTCAGCTGCCCCCTCACCTGACTTGGCCTTCAAAGCCCAGAGGTCACCCTGGTGGTTGGGCTTGTCTGCTTTTTACAGAGCTCCCTTCCCTCTCAGTTTGTGAAACCATGCCCATTTTTGTACCTATTCCCTAATCCATGCAGGAGCACACGTCCAGTCTCAGAACACTCTTCTCTTCACAGCTGACAAAGTCAATTACACTTTGGGCTTGTTTGGCAATTTTAGCAACTGCCTCTCTTCCATTTCTCCCAAGGGGTGGTAATGAAGCTTAGGCTTTGGTTTACACCAGGAAGAGAAGCTGCAGAGATCACCTAATTCCCTGCATCCTGCCTGGATACCATTTCCCAAAGACTTATTTGTCTGGGGGAAAGTGTAGCACCCCAGAGCTGCAATAGAAAAGCCCAGCATGTTATGTGATGGGAAAACTTTGGGGAATTTCATGAAGCAACCAAGTGGGAAAGCTGAAGGGTTTAACACAATGCCTATAATTCCAGTCATTTTGTGAAAACATCCAAGCATTTATTCTAAATAAAACAAGTACCTACTCTAGACTTGCAAATACTCCATCTTTAAACTCCAATACTTTATGTTCCTATAACAGATTTTAAGATTATATAACTTGCCAAGTAACATAGACCTTGTCTCCATCACACCACACCTGGTTTTCTGCACTAGCAGATGTCATGCAAATATCAAAACATATGTATCAGGAGAAGAATCTAAAATGCCACCAGTGGAAAGATCAGCATAGTTGAGTTCATGAGGTGGAAACAAGAAAATCCATCTCCAGAGCTGCTTTAGTGCAAAAAAAGCCCTCAGGATCCACAAGGTGTAAGGACAGTGCTCAAGGAGATGTGTGTATCACCCTACTCTATCTGAACAACAACAAAAAAATCTGCATATAAAGAGAGGAGTAAACACATAGTGGTTTGTTTTGCTTTATTTACTTGAAAGGTACTTGTAAGTGAAATACAGCATGTCTAATTGTAGATGGAGAAAATAGGGATTTCCTTCTGCTCTTATCAATGTTAAGCACAGGACAAGAAACAGAATACACAGGGAAAACCTGACCTTCTAAAGAGGAACATTTCTCTTCCTAAATCCTCTAGTTCCTAATTCAGGCATTGTCAATGCTGTTGCTGTGAAATCCTTCACACTGCATTGCATGGCCCTCACTGCTTTGTAGTCCTGCTCCTGGTTTTGCTATCCCCCCACCATTAATTCATTCCTGTGTTGTTTCAACCTTCCTTCTGCTTTAGCAAGGAAGGAGCTACAGAAAACAGCAAGGAAGGAGACTCACACAATTTTTTTTCCTGCTATATTGTAAAACTGAAAAGCCCTGAATGGAACAGTTTGATGGAAGAAGCCAAGAAACCAGCTTGTGTGTGTTTAGATGGAGAGGAGCAGAACCTGCAACATCTCTGCAAATAATGTCCCTGGCAAGGAGTGAATGCAGCCTCAGAGACTCTGGCTCTTTTGCCATTCCCTAATAAATATATGAGAAGTACAGCACCAATGGTCAGCCAGACAGAACACACACCAGAACAGAATTTATGATTGAACAGGCAAACAAAGCAGCATTTACATTTCTGAGTCTACAAATCTGGTCGAGCACTGGAGCAGGAGTAACAACAAGGAAGCCCATAAACAAACCAATTCACAGGGAGCAGGGCAGAGAAAAGGAAGGTGAAGCTTTTGCTGTGTTGTTGGGAAGAAAGGTTACAGAAGACACACACTCTTGCCAAGAGTTAACACAAGGCCAGCCATGAACTGCTGTGAGTCTTGTGACAGAATAGAGGTCTTGGACTAGAAGTTAAGCAGCAAAATATGAGCTACACGCTCACGTTATGGACCCAAGAACTCACACATCAACACATAACTTGGAGTTGTTAAAAGTTCCTTAATTAAAGGCACATTTGTGGCTCACTTACTCCAGCCAACAGGAGAGGTTCTGGTTTGTAAAGACAGGCAAGATCCAACCCAGGAAAAGGCATGCAGAGAGCATGAGGAGATAAACTTGCAAGAAGGAAAATCATGTTCTGAGCACAGACCCTTGCACACAACAAGGTGAAGCACCAGCAGCTGGCTCAGAGGGGAGGTGTTGCTGTGCAAAGCACCATCCACACAAAGCAATACAAAAAGCAAGGTGAAAAATCCAGTGTTGCCCACAAGCAACAGGGACAGGGAGCCCAAATGTCCTCCTCTGGTCAGAAGGGGCAGAGTCAGGCATAAAATAAGAAATCAAAAGTCTCCATACTCAAAGGATAGGAAGATTTAAAAGCATATAATTGGGGCAGAGTGAAAGTCCGTGTTCCTCAACACTGTGGCCAAATATCAGGCAAACAGCAGGAAAGAGAAGTCCAGAGCACCACAAAAAGCAGAAAGGTATTTAAGGTGGACAGTTCTACTTTATTCCTTGTCTTCTACTAAACATAATTTAAAGTCTTACTGTTTAATTTTGGAACACAACAGTGGTTCTGGGTAAGACACTGATTGAGGTCAATGGTTTAATTTCTTATCTTTTCTATTGTCTTGCAACATGAGGTTGGCAGATTATTTTCTTCTCCACATCACTACTTCACCTCCTAAATTTGTCTATTCTTGAATACTTAGATAAGAGAAATTTCCTGCCATGGAAAAACTCCTGTGAGTTTTTACAGTGCCTGGTATAGGGACCTTAACCCTAACTTATACCTCAAGGTGTTACTAAATTTGAAAATGGTCACTTACACATTTTACAATGCCTGAATGAGGGAGCTTCACATTAATGAAGAAAAAGTAGATCATTTTACCAAAGAAACATTATTTGTAAACCAGGCAGAACCAGCTGATGTGAGAGAAGACCCCAATATGGGGACCACCATGACTGCACCCTGCAGGACTGGTTTCATGGTGTGTGGACACAAATTCAGTCCCTGAATCCACACCACTGCCTGAGCTTTGCCAGTGACTGCTGTCGTTTCATGTTGTGGTGGTTTCTTGTGACTTTCTGCATGAGTGGGACCCCAAAGTGCCTTTTGAAACAGGGACCTCAGCACTAAAAAGAAAAATGCTTTTAAAATCTGAGTCTATTTGTATAAATCTTGGCCCAAATCTTTAAAAAAAAAATATATATATATAATTGATATATATTCATATATATATATAATTGATATATATTCATATATATATAATTGATATATATTCATATATATATATAATTGATATATATTCATATATATATTCATATATATATGTATGTGTGTGTATTTATTTCAGTACTAATTATTAACTTTTTTCCACAGAATTGTAGAAGATGCCAGGTATGAAAGAGAGAGGAAGAGGCAGCTGGGTTGAAAGCAGAGGGATTTTTGTGTCCCATCAGAAAGTAGAGCTGAGGGCATTTCTACATCTTCAGCTGCCTTGGTGAAGACCTCCTACAAAAAGGTTTACAGCAGCATTTCAAAATACCACCATGGAGGCAGGAAGATGGTGAGGAAATAAATATGCAGAAAAGGTAACTGGAAACCAGATGAAAAAGCAATATAAAAGCACAGTGTGTCTGTGGTCTCCACTGTTTCTATTCCTCTCACCAATCTGTGACATTAGGTAAACTGATTTATAGCTCGATCTGTTTGTTATTAAAAACAATTGACCAAATTCCTGGTCTTCAAAAGAAGCTACCACCTCTATAAATTAGGCTACTGCAAAGTATCTCCCTTTTTCCTCACTCTGGCATTCATTTGCCTCAGATAGACAGCTATTGATGCAAGGTAAATATTCTTTTACACCTTTCCTACAGCACGGGGTAGGTGAAGGAAGAGGGGCAGGTGATAGGGATTATGGACTGCAGCAGGTCAGGAAGATCACTCCGTATGACAGAAAGGGTATTTCCACTAATAAGAGATAAAAAGGGGATTTCTAACATTTTGGATACCATTTCAAACCACTGTTGCATTTATTTTAAAAAAAAATTCAACCGCACAAAATTTGAGACGTTGAGGTGTGCCAAGGATTTATTCACTGTGTTACTGCAACCAAGTTCATTCCCTTCCAGATGCTTCTGTTGGCTTTGTCTCACCCATTTCATTTCTTTGGGGCAGGGAATATTTCCTTGTCTGTGTTTTCACAGAAATCAGAGCAAGGGCACTCCAGCCTTAAGTGACATCCCTTGCTGATATTTTAATAATAAATATGCCTAAAGATTCATTTAGAGCAGATGGGCTCAAACTCTTCCAACAAGCAAGGAAGTTAAAAGCTGGTTTTGGTTAAGGACACTTTGAATAAATTCAGGGTTCTGAACCCACAGACAGCTCGACAGAACCAATTTAGCCACTGGTAGCCCCTCAGGTGAGAAATGTAATCTGCTCCCATAAAGCAGTTGCAGCATTTCCTTCCACACAAAACTCTGCTGCCCACAGCAATTCCTCACCAGTCTGCACAAAACTGAGCTGACCTACAGATGCTGCTGGGCCTGGGGCTGGGGAGGCAGGAAAATGGCACTGAATCATTTGCAGGGAAGAAAATTCAAAAGTAAAAAACAGAAAAAAACCATTCAAGCAAATAATTTAAAAAAAAACCCCATCAAAACACAAATATTATTGGAAATGCAACTCTCAAAGGGAACTCTCAGAATACAAGCAGAGGAAGTTCTCTTTTTCTCAATTAAATGAAAGAATAGCAACTACTACAAAGGAGATACTTAAAAAGAAACTCAACGCATCCCACATTTAGTTAATTTATGTAGTTGCCAAGTTCACCTATTTTATTACCAATAGAAAAGTGGAGGGTTTTTCAACATTTCGTAGTTATGAGTATCACATATTTTACCATTAGAGCACATTCACAGAGTTTTCTAATTTGTATCTCACAACTGATTCTTTAAAGTGTGTCATATATATATACTCATTAAAATGCTGGTTAATCAGTGACCACATATTCCATAAAGGGGTGAGGGAAATGGAGATATTACAGACCAATTGTCTATTTAAAATTATATTTCCCAGTCTAGGTTTATCTCCAAATTTTCAATTGATTTCCTTGTACAGACCCCAGCAGCTGCTCATCCCTAGACCCAAAGCAAATTCTGTACCCATTTCACTTAATTCCTTCACATGTTTATTCATTTCAATACTATGTTTTTTTCACTTCTGACACTTTCCAAGATGTTTTCATTTTTCCAGGTGATGTGAATTCTGCCATTGATTCTGCTGACCTTTACAAAAGTAAGAGGAGCCTTCATTTTTACAAGTCTCCCATTAACATTCAAAATGTCTGTGCCACATTTCCTCCAGCCAGGTAAATTCAGCTGAGAAGATTAAATGGTCTACTTAATTTGCTGATTCCAGCAGAATCGTTCAGACTCACTTAAGGTACCCACATTTAAACCAAATGATTCATACAGTGACTTTGGAAACCAGAGGAATTCCTAATTATTAGCTAAAGTGTTAGTGGTAATGTAAAAAGATTGTGGATGGTGTCTCAAGGAATTTTAGCTGGTTGGGTCAGCCTTTTTTGGGAGGTTAAAGCATCATAGCAAACCACAGCTAATAACTGTGCTTTATTAGCTACTTCTGGTTTTCAGCTGCTGTAGGTTTTAATTCTCAGCATCCTTCCTTGCCCCACAGATTGAGGCTGACTAGGTTGGATATTCCTGTCAGGAATTTACTTTTCTCTGCAGTTTTGAAATACTGCTATAGCCTTTCATTTTTGTTTGCTCTATTCTGAAGTCCTTTCCTGGTCCTTCAGTGTTTTTGAAATGCCCAGTTTGCTTAAAAGAGGGTGCCTAAGTCTCCTTCACATTTAATGGGATGTGAAACCTAGAAACAGACAAATTGTTTCTGTACCTCTTGCAGTATCTCTGAGAACATTAAATACTCTTCAATTTCTATAGCACTTTTTACAGGCATCACAAAAATGAGCACACTTTACTGCAATATTAAATAAAATTACCATTAAACAGAGAACTGACTTCACCCTCTCCTGAATTTATAAGGAGTAACCACATTCAACTGCTCTTTCTTGACATCACACCAATCAGTCTCTGGAGGATCAGAAAACCCTTTGAAGAATTATTTTTCTTTCCTGGAATGCTTTAAGCAAAGTTTCCAGGAGAAGGAGGCAGACCATAGTCCAAGGTGACTTTCAAGCCTCCCATCCACATCTCACACAAACATTTCTGAGCTGCAGATTTGGCTGAAGTGACTCACCCAAGCCCTGTCAATAATCAAACAGAAATGCCTGGGCCAGTGCAAAGGGCCAGCTGGGGCTGTGTTTGTGCCTTATGCAGAGCCTCAGATGCTCTAATGGTTCAGATACTCATGAGGAGGCTGTTTGTGTCCTCAGAGCCTTTTGAAGACACACAACAACTTTCTAGTCCTGGCCTGAGTCACCTTCCAGAGAGAGGAGCACATTTATAGGCTGGAGTTGTGCTCAAGCAAAAAATGGTGAATGCAGGGACCCAACAGCAGCCCTGCATCCATGAAATAAAATCTATAGGCAGAAAAAAAATCTCATTAATATGAAATCCTACCAGGAGGATTATGAAGACATCTGCAGCAAGACAGCTGTCACAATATTTACTTTTCATATGACAGGGGGGAAAAAAAACCAAAACGTTTTAGACGCTCTTAAATTGTAACATCTTAATTTGATAATAGCAATTTATATTAAACACACTGATAGAAGTTTGAGAATAGGGGGTAATTTAGAAAGAATCAGGTTGCATGCAACATTACAATTCCAATAGAAACAAAATGTTATTTGACAAATCTAGAGTAAATCAAGTTGATTTTTCACTGATACCACATACTGCGAGTTTCAGCAGAAAAAAATTTCCTAACTTCTTGGGAAAAGGGATTTTAGTAGATGCCTAAAGAGAACTCTCACTTGTCCAGGACAGCCAGTTCTGGTTTAGTTTGTACTAAACACATGCACATATTTATAAAATAATCCCACTGTCAAATACAGATACATTGAAGAGAAGGTTGGGGTGGGGGAGGTCCTGGAAATAAAGGGCTCTAATTGCAATTGCTTTTGGCAGGAGATAGGCAGGAAGCTTAATAGTTTAGTATATACCTTAATAGTTTAGTATATACCACACAAGTCACATTCAATAAATTCCCTAAGTCTGGTAGGCAAGTCTCAGTCAGTTGAAAACATCAGCTGAGACAGACTCAGTTTGTTTCCTTCCACTTTGATGCAAAAACATAAGGACAAATCTTTTCCTTACAGAAAAATTATCATATTGGTGTATCTATACAAAGACCAATTACTCTCTGCTGGAAGAGAGTGTTACCACAAAATCAGCCCCTTCTGTTTGGACTCATCAGAAAGACAGGCAGAAATCATAATAAGCACAAGCCAAATAAGCCATGTGAAATTACAGTTGCAGAGGAGTTTATCATATATGGCTCCACTTTGCCTGAGGCTCAGGAAGTTTCAGGTTTCCTGCTCTGAAGTAACTTCTCAGCCAGGAAATATGAGGGTCTATAAAAAATAACACTTTTCAATATATATCTGTTACATGCATTTTAAAAACCATGTCAGAGAAACAAAGGCAAGAGGAAGTGTGAGTTCCAAGTCAGCAGCAAGTATCTACCATTTATTCATGATTTTTAACTTGTGTTTGGGGAAATGTCCTTCTGAGACAAACCAGCCCCTTCCATCCCTCCCCTGCTTTTCTACTCTCTAGAAGAAACTTCCACTGTATTTTGCCATTACCAGTGTTATTTCCAGGTATCTGAAAGTTCAAATGGTCTCATGCCATGAGAGATATTTTCTTCTTTCACCCCATCCTGAATAAGCATATCCTCTGTCTGGTCTATAATGTTCATTTGGCTGAAGTTCTTCCTTCCTAGCTCCCCCTTAAGCACAGACACACTTTTTCTACATTTCAGGTCTTAAAATCTGTCACCTAACAAAGAGCTGAGAACAGGAGAAAGGAAAGAATAAAAGCTGGTTTGTTCCATTGTGGAAATCCTCCATACTCTGTCCTAAGAGGGTCTCCCAGCTCAGATATTTACCAATTCCAGATGTTTCCGTGAGAGGATTAATCCTGCCCCCACAGCCCCAATGAACCTAATTGTTCTATAGCATCCTGCAGGATATGGAGAGGGGAAAAAGAGGGTATTTTCTTCTTGACCCTTAGCTGCAAAACAATTTGTACCCTGAATTTGGGAACAGACAGTTTCTCCAATGCTCCCACAGTGTAAACATGAGCTGTTCTCTGCCCTCAGACTGTCTCATTTCATTAAAGATGCAAAATTGGTTTTTATTCAAAGATATAACAGGAGCAAACTCCTAAACTACCCACTGGTGTTTGCTTCTACCCTAAATTTTCTCAACAGGCGTTTGGGAGGTTTTTGATCTTCAGACATCTGCAATTCACTCTGTAAATAAAGTCCCAGGTAAGATAAACAAAGCAGTATATGAACAGCTTAAATCTGGCTGGTAGAGCTGGCTGGCAGTGCACAGTGCATTTTTTCAGCAGGTAGACACCAGAAACTTGCTTCATTTACTTCAAGAATGCACTGTGAACTTCCTGAATGCAGCACACCTCTGGAGCCAGGAGTGGATGGTTTAATTACCTTCAGGGATGGTTTAATTACCTGTGCTGTTCACAGACACAGCACAATTCAACAGAACCTCATGAAAAAAACCCCTGTGGTGAAATTTAACACGCTAAAGGAAGGTGGAGTGGGCTTTGGTGTTGATATTTTTTCTTGTAACACCCAAAGAGCATCGTGTGCTGTGATGATAGAACTGCTCAGCACCAGGTTACAACTGAGGTACTTGGGATGCACTCAGGATTTTTAAAAACCCAACAATAATCCTCTGCCTACCATCTATGAAAGTCCTTAGCTACATACCTGCATTTTTGGGCTCCTTTAGGATGTAGCTGCCCTGTATCCCCTCATCAGGAATCACAGTGGGGATCACTGGACTCCACAGGAATTCCCAAGGCACCACAAATTAATGCCACCCATTTGCAAAACACCCTCCAAAAATCTGCCAAAATTTGAAGACTAAAAGGCGGGCTGGAACAAAACAGGGGTGTAAGATCAGACTTTAGGCTCTTCAGTACAGACTTTTCCTTTCAAAATTTTCTACTTCCCAAATAAATAACGTGTAAGAAGCATATATGGGGTTATAGAACATGGTTTCTGAGAGAGCAGCTGCCCCACCAGCCCAATTTTCAGAGTCTCTTCCCCTTTCTCTCTCTCTCTCTCATCTGGCCTCCATTATTTCCAGGATTTCTTTTCAATGAATGCTGAACAGTAAGAGTTATTTGCCATCATTTCTTCTTAATTAAGTGCAGAACTATAATTAAGTTAGAACCAGTAAAGCACAGCATACTTGAGTTATTTTATGTTTTCTTCCAAAAAAAAAAGCCAATAAAAATAAAGAAATCAAGAGGCAGGATTGAAGAGTAATAAGGAATTTTGAGTTCTCAAAAGGAAAAAGCTCCAAGTTTGTTGTCATATTTTTCTCTGTAAATCAGGTTCTTAGGAAAATCCTTCCAATTAGAAATATACATTCAGGTATAAACCCTCCTCTCTTCCAGATTTGTAAAGAAATATGCATAGCTAGATTTATATCTCTTTACCTTGCCCTAGTAGAAAAGGCTATTAGAAACAATTAAATGATTAACTAATTAAAATAGCAGCTCACCATTAACAGAAATTTTTGTCTTACATTGAGAAGTAGCAGAGTGGAAAATTATCATTCTTTTGCCAGCAGAACACCAGGAAGCTCTTCAGAAGCAGTGTGAAAGGGAAAAAATCACTTTCTTACCCAAGGAGTGCTTTTTTTCCCCTCACATTATCACCCAAGTCAGTGCTGCAGAAGAGATAAATGTCTAAGAAACAGAATTACTTTATGGATTAACTACAAGCAATCAGGCTGCAACTTCATCAGCATGTTGCCATTTTACAGCTGGGCACTGCTCTGATCTCACTGGGCAAGAGAAGGAGCAATGCCATTAAAACCAGAGAAATTGTCTCAGCAAAGCAGAGAGAAGAGCTTCCCTACCTTGGCACCTACATCTGCCTCCCTGTGCTGGGTGATGGAGATCAGCTTCCCCTAAACTGGAGCAGGGCACTTTGGTGGGGGATGTGGGCTATTTTTATTTGGAGCTTTTAATTTGAAGTCCTTATTTTAAAGAGTTTGTCTCTTTCTTGTTGAAATGCAGGTCAAAATACACAATTGCATGACACCAAGTTGCTGACATCACTTGCATCCCATGATGTCATGAATGCTGTCAACACTGTGCCATATTTATAAAGTAAAAAATAGCCTTTTACAGAAACAGCTCACATTTTCTCTGCTGCACAGCTCTTCTCCTTTTCTTTTATGCATATAACATGCATAATTTACTTCCCTATGCAAATAAATCCTAGCCTTTACTCAACCCCTCTGGTTGCACCTATTTATAAAGGATTAATTCAAAGGCATACAATTTCCTTTTTCACAATTTCCTGTTCAAGACCTCCCTGTAACACCTTTCAAAGACAGCAAACAAGTTCCCAAATACCTGCTTTTAATCTTACACAAATTAAGTAGAAACAACACCACCCCACCACAAACTAAACAGAAATTAAACACCACCTCCACATCCCCACATTTTTTTTTTCCTCATGTAAGGCAAACCCATTCAGCCTGTGAGCTGTCAAACACACTGTGTTCCTTGGTTAAGGAAGGGAAAAAATAAAGATGCATTGTGTTTGGCCAGGATGGCAAAGCAATGTGCTTCTCACCAGTTGTAAAACTGCCCTCCTAAAACCACTGTTGCCACTATTTTTGATAATTTTTCAGCATTTTCTGATCAGCCAGTGATCAAAGGTGGAAATCACCTATTCCTTTGCATAATCATATTCAGCTACATTTTCTCCCTGGGGCTGGACCATCTTTGCAGGAAGTTCAGCAGAAGTTCTACTGGAAGATTCCCTATATTGATACTTTAAAAGAGTTTTGTTTTCATTATATTATTTAAATCACCCTTCTATTTCCTACTCAGACATGTGGCAATAATAATTAGCAGCAAAATAGAGAATTTTGAGTAAATTCAAACTAATACATTCTCTAGCAAAAAACCTGACAACTTTCTTCTTCATTACACATTTCCCCAATTGCCTGTAATTCCCTAAGGTTGGAAGACCTGCCCAAGGAAAAGCCATGGATGCCATCACAGCTGGCTGGGTTATCTTTCTTCTGCAGTTTTTAAAGGAGGTGGTGGATGGGGGGAAAAAAATCTAGGAATTATAAGCATTAAGCCTTGAAGTTAAAAGATGTGGTGAGATGATTTACTTAATTCAGTTGTGACTCTTTGGATTTTTGCAGCCATAATATCATTCAGCCAATTAAAATGGGTCTCATACACTTAGCTGTAGATAAAACATTGTTATTAAGTCCATTTTGCACCACTGCAAAAAGGCCACTGCTAAGAAAGCCTGAACTGCATTTCTCTGAGCCATCCTCTATATGTCATCAAGCACAGGTTTACTTGGTGAAAAAGCAGAACATGGGAGTAACACACTTGAAAAAATACTGATATTATTATAAAAACTAGTATTACAAAGGGTATCACTTTCACAGCAGGATGCTCCTCACATAAATGAAATAACACAAGATCATTACTAACACTTACATTCCTTCTTTCAGAAATTTCTCAAGGTGTATATACTGTGTGACATTGTTTTTTAAATTAGAAGAAGTTAAACTCACCTGCCAACACCTCTGAATTCACAAGGATTGTGAAGAGCCACTATGTGTAATGCAGGAGATCTTTATAATGTTGTATTTGGTTGGGAGCTCCACTTCTGCTTTTGCTTGGTTTGACACACTGCTCCTCCAGTGCTCCCCTGCTATCTAAATTGATTAAATCACCCTGACTGGTGGCAAAGGGGCTGGGACAGCAACACAGACATTAGTTAGACAGAGTAAAATTCACCCAAAGAATATTTTGTGACACACCAAACACTGCTGCCACCAAATGCATACTCTGTTGTGGTGTCAGTTAAAACTTTAGTTGTAGTTCTCAAAATTACACTTAGAACAGCCCCATTTTCAGTTGAAGAAAGAAGCTGGGTGTTATAAAAATCCATTCTAGGAATGATAAGAAGTGCAAGAAAAATATATTACTTAGAAAATAAAGGAACCTACTCAGATCTGAACCTACTTAATAGAAGCATTGGAAGAGCATAATGGGAGGAAGGACAGAACTGCAGGGCCAGAGTTTGTAGAATTCCTTTGCTGCAGTTGATTTCATGGCAGTCCCTACTTTGCTGTGCTGCAAATGTGGGTTTTGTGCATCTACTGAAGATCAGGATCACACCCACACTGCAACCAGCACATCCCAGTGGAGCTGGGAACTTCTGCTTCCCAGGCTTTTCAGCCAGGAATACAATTGTGCATCCCATTGCAAAACAGAAATCCCATTGTAAATGCTAGCTCCAGCTAGCATGTACCTAAATTGCAGGAGATACAGGGAAAGCCATCCAAGCTCCTGTGGAACTCTATTCTCTCTCCAGGAGCTGTAAGTAGGAACCTCCCTCCCAGCACCCCAGGCACACTGATGTTACTGATGTTTTTAAATGCTGCTGCTCTCCCTGTTTTTCTAACCTGCCCTATGGATTTTACTGCCCACTCACAGCCACCAGCACTTGAGCTGTGTTTGGATTAACCCACAGGTTACTTTCCTGTGGTTTGTGCTCTAGTCAGTCTTACACCCAGATCCAGGAGGGAATTTGCTGGAGAACAGAAACCACTGACAGCAGATGCTGCCACAGACCAGGTATCCAAGAGAAACCTCTGCATCCAGAGGGAAACCTCCTGGGGGAGAGGGAGGACCAGGACTGGAGCAATGTCCCAGAATTCTGGTGAAGGTGTGGTTTGAAAGGACATGTTTCCAACAAAAACCTGGCAATACAGCACTGGAAATAACCCACACCCAGCCAAACTCAGCTGCAGGCACTCCAGAACTGTGACCGTGTTCACAGGGGTCCCAGGATGAGGGAAGAGATGAGGATCTGACTCCATGTTTCAGAAGGCTGATTTATTGTTTTATGATATATATTATATTAAAACTATACTAAAAGAATAGAAGAAAGGATTTCATCAGAAGGCTGGCTAAGAATAGAAAAAGAAGGAATGATAACAAAATCTTGTGTCTTGGACAGAGAGTCCAAGCCAGCTGACTGTGATTGGCCATTAATTAGAAACAACCCCATGAGACCAATCCCAGATGCACCTGTTGCATTCCACAGCAGCAGATAACCATTGGTTACATTTTGTCCCTGAGGCCTCTCAGCTTCTCAGGAGGAAAAAGCCTAAGGAAAGGATTTTCCATAAAATGTGTCTGTGACACAGAGCAGCACAGGTGAGAGGTCCCAGATCCCCCCTTGCTGTGACACCTGGGATGGGACACAGAAGCAGAATATTCAAAGTTCATTTACTGTCCTCTCCCTCCACCTAGGAGGGATCCCCTGCACCCAGACCACATCTGGCAGATGTTTTCCAAACCTTTCAAGACTGCCATGAAGGAGATGCCATGGCAGGAGCAGATGAGAGGGCCCTAAACCAGCTGGGATTGCAGGATTCCCACACAAACACCCTCTCTCTAAAACCAGTAGGATTTTGACACGGGTGTCATAACCTCCCTCTGCCCCAAACACACCCCACCAAAAATTCTGGGCTCCAAACGTGACCAGGGGGATGAACATACCTCCCATTCTCCAGCAGAGAACTCAACATTTTTGTGGCTGTCTTTCAAACTCTGAGCTAAAGTTTCTCAAAATCTAGCATTTATTTTGTGGGAAATTCCACCTTTTTCAATGAAGTTTTACTCTCAAAGGAAAAGATGATTTCCAAAGTTTCCCATGGAATAAAACCCCTGAAATTAGTTTCTTTCAAAAAGAATAACTAGGAATTTTCAACTATTTTAAAGAAATTTTTTACTGCTTAATTTAGATACACTGTTCTTATATTATTTAACAAATTGAAATGTAGGAAATTGGTGGTTCACAAATTAAATATAATTCATTAATTCATAAAACATTAATTTTTTATTCCATTTTGAAAATCATTAATGACAGCAGCAATTCAACATACACTGAAAGCTTTGCTCTTCTTTCTGCTTGAAGCTTTTTTCTCTGTGCTGAAGGTTTCATCACATTTTTACTGACAGAACACATATGTAAGATTAAATCAAATTTCAAGTAAAATATGCAGTTTCTTTTTGCACCATCTTATTCTGATTTATTATTTTATGATACATATTATATTAAAACTATACTAAAAGAATAGAATAGTTTCCATTTTCTAAAATGGAAACTACTACTACTACTACTACTACTACTTTATTACTATTCTTATTATTATTGTTGTTGTTGTTGTTGTTGTTGTTTTATTCTTTGTGAAATTGCTTGGAAAAGATACTCCATGGGCATATTTCCACATAAAAAATTCATCAGATTTTTCTGATAATCTCTTTTCTGGCTAATTGCACTGGGATTTCCATGAGGAGGGCCCCTAAAAACCTCACTCAGTCAAATGCAGAATTTTGTTTCCTCTGTATACTTCCTTTTGGGATCTTGAGTGCACATACTTTCCCAGCATGGACCTTTCCTTTCAAAATTAACCTGTTCTCCATTTCTCAGATAAACAGACCATTAAGGGGCATCTATAAGGCTGCAAAAAGTGGTTGCTTTTATTGAAAATACACATCCAGGAAAGCTGGTGCCCCACCACCTCCCTTTATGGCAGTTTCAATTCTGCTCTCATTTGTTACATCCAGGCTTCTGCTCCTGTGAATGCTGATCAAACTTCTGCTGAGCCAGGGGAAGGGGCAGGAAGGATTTTTACCAAAGTGTTTGTTTGATTTGTTTTGTCCTTCTTTTTCTCAAAATCAGAACTGAGATGACCAGAAGTTTGTGTTAATTGGCAGTAAATTAGATTAAATAAAATTTCCCCAGGTAGGGACAGTTTTGCCTGCATCAACTGCCTCAGTCACTTGTGCTTCTCTGCCTGCACTGGAATTTATGACAAAATAAAACCAGCCTTATAAGCACAATGACAAAGCAAGCAGTAATTTCACCAAGGAAACACTCTCCTCTCTAATAGCACTAATGTGCAGGTGTTAAAATGAAGATCCCAGAGCTTTTACAAAAAAATATTTCACATCCACCTACTGTAAACAACATCAGACTCCTCACAATATGACAAACCAAGGAGCACAGGATGCTTATTCTGAGAGCAAGCAGGCACAGAACAATCCTATCACAGATGAATACATAAAATAATAGATCTAAACCTGACATATAATCCCATGAAACTATTTTCAAGATTTAAGCAGTCCTTTCTTACAGAGTAAATTTTCCTACCTTTCTGCTTCCTTACCTGGCAATAATTCATATTAATGAACCAAGGCAACTTGTCTGACTGCAGGCACATAACACCACTGAAGTCAAAACTTCCTAAATCCTTTCATTTGAGACTTCCTGATGGTCTGAAGTGCATATTTGGAATGTCAGAGTGCCTCACACTGTCAGATTTTCTATTGCCTCAGATTATTTGTCACAGAAGGCTGTCAGGGTCAGGTGCATCAGAAGCCTCCAGGACTGACCCCTGCCATGGATTTCTTCTCACAGGAACGGGGAAGACATGAGGGGAGTGAAGGATGTCAAAATCTCAACCTATAGGGCAGCAAAACCCCGTGCATTTTACAAAGTTACAAAGTAATAATCCAGAAAGGATCCTAATGGATGAAGCTGACCCCATTCCCACCTCCCTCCTGGTGGCACAGGGTGCCCAGAGAAGCTGTGGCTGCCCCATCCCTGGAAATGCTCAAGGCCAGGCTGGATGGGGCTCTGAGCAGGCTGGGACAGTGTGTGCACCCCTGCTGATGAGAGGCAGTTTGAAACAAGATGGGTTTGAACGTCCTTTCCACCCCCAAACCATTCTAAGACACTTTACAAAAGCAGAACCTGCATGAGGGAGCACTTTGGTTGAAATTTAAAATCACAGATGTTCCAGGTCTGGATCAAACCAGGAGGGGCTGTGCTTCAATCTACCAGCAGCACAAAACCAAACCTCCACCCTGAACATCCTCCCAACATGGGCTCATCTAAAAGGAAAAAGGTTTAAAAAAAATTTTAGTTGTCTGCATCTAGGGAAAAAAGAGGAAGTAGCAAAGAAAAGAAAGCAGGTATTAGTGAATCAGGGAAAACTCTTCTACTTTCATACAAACTCCTTTATAAACTTCTTGAAAGAATATTTTGTTAGTTAACTCAGGGGTTTCCTACCTCTTTTTTTCTGTGTTCTCATGTTTGTTTCTTCTTGTTGTTTGGACTGTACAAAACAAAACTCTGCTTCCCCACCCAGTGAGGAATTAACAGCCCCTGTAAACTGAATCACGACGTTTGAACTTGCTCATTCCTGTTATCAACGTGATATTCCCCCTTCCTCCTCCCATTCTCCAGGTTTCTGAAGGAGGCCACTGTGTGGCAGCCCAGTACCAAAAACAGATGGCAGACAAGGTCAGCAGTGTCCCAGTGAAAATTTATCATGGCAGTAAATAAATAGGGAGCAAATATTCAACTCTTTGTGCTGCGGTCACAGATGGCAGGAGTGAGAGGGACAGGATTACTTGTTCTGCTGCTGAAGGAGCCACTCCATGCAGGTGTAGTCAAATATTGTGTTAAGGATCTTCTCCCAGTCACCTTTGCAGGGAAATACTTTGCAGAATAACAGATCTGACAAAATTTCTTGGTGAAGTTTCAACTTAAAATTACCTTTTTTGGTATCATTCCATTTAATTCATTATACAACTTTTATTTTAGAAAGGTGAGTAATATACCAGCTCTTACATAGTCATAAAGTAACTTTTAGCTTCTTTCACTGTTCCCAATGAGAAGCACTGCAGCTGATATAATGGTGAGTTAAAAAAATAAACAAGTCCACAAAACTCAAACCCCACCATTGTGAAGGGAACTCATGCAGGGAAAATAGAACCTGAATCACACAAATATTAACATAATATTTCAGTTCAAAGACCCCAAAGAGTACCTGTGTCTTCTCATTTCTGAAGTGTGAATGATGATTTCCCTTTAGAAAATTCTAAAATAAGCATTCAGAGAGCTCCAAATCTGGGTGTCCTGCATCACACCTCCTTCTACATCCTGGACAAACAACCAAGTCTGTGAAAATCTCTTTTTTTTTTTTCTCATTACAAATATGTTCTGATGTGACTTCAGCCTCTTGAGCTGTGACCTCATCCCATCTAGCAAGCTGAGTAGATCTGCAGTTCTGATCACAGTTTGGATGGACAGAGCCAAGGAAAACCTCGCCTTGTCCCACAGCTCTGAGGCTGAGTCAGTGGTGGAAGCTTCTCTTCTGAGTCAGCACTGAGTCACTGGTGGGGCTCAGTGCTGTGGGAGAAGGTATTTCCAAAGTGCTTCTATTAAAACACAAACCAGCTTCCAGCTGAGGACTAAACACAGCTCTCTTCAGCCAGGACAGTGAGGGCAACAGCTTTGCACAGGTAAAAATTCAGAAAGTCAAGCAGTCTTTTATTTCCTGCATCTAGAAGCTAGAGGATTTCATCTAATGGTTAAATAGTAAAACCTTCACATCAGGCAGTGACACTGCTCTGTCTGAGGGGATCAGACTCCTCATCACTTCCACACACAGAGAATTGGAGCTCCAGTCCTGCTCCTCCCACCCACATTTGCTTACAAACAGAGCCATGGACAGGCTTCATCCTCTCATCCTCCACCACCACAGCTCCTCTTCCCTCCCTGTGAAATGGAGCTGGGGCACTGGATGTGTGGCCCCATGTAAACCCAGATTTCCTCTAGAAAAGCCTGCAGCCACAGCAACAGGGCAAGATTGTGAGGGTAAAGGTAGGAAATGCTGCAGGATCTCCAGAAGATTGTGAGGGTAAAGGTAGGAAATGCTGCAGGATCTCCAGAAGATTGTGAGGGTAAAGGTAGGAAATGCTGCAGGATCTCCAGAGCTCACTCGGGACTTAAACCCTTTCCTTCCTTACCTACAGAGAGTCTTCTGAGCAAGTATAGGGTAGAAAGGTGTCCACATGCAAACCCTTGCAAGAGTTCATCTCTTTTTAACAGCCTGTGTGAAAAAAATTCTGGTTTTGGTGGTGTTTAGATGCCCAGACACTGAACAGTACATGGGACACAGAGACCTTTGTCCATTATACCTTCCAGGACAGGAGAAATTGCTTCAGCTCCTGCCTGGTGCCTGGAGCCAGACACTCTGTTCCTGTCCTGATTTCACTGAAGCCCTTCCATGTGCCACCCTCTGGAATGCCCAGTGGGAATTCCTGAGGGGCTGAACATGGGCTATGCTACCCCACTCAGCCCCAAATCCTCTTTTTTCTCACCCCTGCTCTGTTCCTCCTGTGGTGCCCGTGCAGCTTGGCCACTGCTCTCCAAACCATTGTCAGCAGTCTGGGGACAGCAGAGCCCTCAGGCTGCTGGAAAAGCAGCCAGTGCCCAGGGTTCTGTCAGCTGGTACCAACAACTGATGCTTAAATCCAGAACAGACACCCAATTCCTCAAGTCTTCCAGCTGTTGGCACCGTGGGGTCAAGCCCACAATCAGAAGGTTGGTTTAAAAGAATAAATTCCACAGGGAAATGCACAGGGCTCACAGCTGTCACACTGAATATGCAAAGCTGAAGAGGCTACACATGTTCTCACTATAACCACCTTGGGCTTCTTCTTCTGCTTTCTCTGGTGGCTCATTCCCACACAGCCTTTGCCTGCAAGGTAGAAAAATATCCCAATACTTGTCTCGGGATCTCTCGCTGCTCACAGTGACCCCGAGAAAATTTAGAAAGTCTCTTTTCCCAGCCCGGTGCTTGAAGAAGGAGTCAGAGCTCTTCAGTTCTCAGTCTCAAGGTTGTTTATTGTTCCTTATCTATAAAATTCTTTCTCCTGTCCAGCTGAGGTCCATTCAGCAAGACAGTCCAGGTACTCTGCCTGCCCCCAGGGCAGTGTTATCTTTTTATACTAAAAACTACGTGTACAATATTTACAATTACTTTCCAATCCCTATCACCTATGTCAGACAGTGAGCTTCTACTCTAAACCAATCTAAAAGTGCCAACATCACAGCAGAAGATGGAGGCCAAGAAGAAGAAGGAGAAAGGCTGGATATGCCCAGATCCCTCCATCTTGCCCCCTGAATCCTCATTCTAAAAGACCCCAAATTCTACTTTTTTACCCCATGATAAATTCACTATCATTCTACTTAAACTGTTGTGGCTTGCAGATCTTCATCTAAGGTTGGTAACTTGCTCCATGGGTCATAATCAAAACCACAGGGGCATCTTGGGCTCTGTGCCAGGGTCTCTGAGCCCCCTGGCAGGGGTCTTGGCTGCTCAGGACAGCCAGAGGGATGTCCTGGGTTCTGACAAATAGTCTGCTCATTCCAGTGCTAGCTTTAGGTGTACAGATAACAGTAAAAAAGTCCTTAAGGATAATTTTAGGTCATCCATGGGCTGCATTTTAGAGGTCTGGTACAGCTGCATAACTGTATGTTAATTGTCATATATTTACATACATTTACAAAGCACACGTGGCTTTCTCACCAATGCAGCTAGAGAAGCATGCTCACTGATCTCCAGTTTTAACTCAGCAAGACTTTTTTCTTTTTTTCCATAGGAAAATGCCAGTTCCTGAAAAATATGCATATATATTCTGCAGGAACAGATTGATTGAATCAAATCTTCTAACAGCGAGCAAACACACTTCCTAGGGAAACCTGCTGGTTTCCTGCTAGCTCCTGGCCTCCCTGGGAGCTTCCCTGGTGAGCAGCATGTCTGGGCTCACAGGCTCCCTGCTGCAATCATCACAGGCAGCCCTGTCCTTTTCTGTTTAAAATTACGAAATAAAAATCTTTCTTTTATTAATTAAATGAAATTTCATGTTCCTGCTCTGTGGGAAGTGAAAAATTCCGAGATATTTAATTTTAATAGAGAAAGAATGCAAGAATGGTGATAAACTTGCCCATTTCTCCCTCTACAGGAATTTGAGGTTCTGGTGAGCCCTTCTTACTCATCATTGCTTATTCCATTGCCCACCTCTGGCTGGGTAAAGACAACTGATGGAAACCCAAACCTGACAAATTAACATTTGAAAAAAGTTAAACTAACCAACTGCTATGAGTTTAACAACAAACAGGAGCCTACATTCCCCAGAGACCAACCATGGAGAGCAGCTGGCAATAAAACCTGATTGCATGTGGAAGTGGTTAGGAAAACAAAACAAAACAAATAATACAACTTCAGCACGCAAAGTCAAACTTCTAATCTCACCCAGGCCTTGGGAAAAAAAATAATCAAGTAGCAGAAAGAACAACTCAATTTTTAAGCAGCACTTTCCAACCATGAATCTCAGAAAGTTTAACGAAGTTTAAAGTTTTACAAATAGAAAAATATGTGGGATCTCAGCACATCGTTCCCAATGTCCAGAGATGCCAGGAGAACCCTTGGGGGTCTCGAAAACCCTGGAATGTTGTCAAGAGTGTTTGGTGGCTTGATTTTGATCCATCCACAGAAGTAACAAGAGTCTGAGGACAAGAGAATCACTTTAGAGTACAAGGTGTAAAAGAGACACATTTAGAGGGTGAGATATAGACTTTAAGGTTTTTGGTACAGGGGGGTTATGGAGACAAGATGGAGGGATCAGGGCGTGTCTTGTCCTTCTTCTTTCTTCTTCTTGTCCTCCATCTCCTGTGATGATGTTGGCACTTGGGGATTGGTTTCTAGTGAAGGTGCACTTGCCAACATGGGCGAAAAGCATTGGGAAATAAAGGTAAATATTGTATACGTAGGTTTTAGTATAAAAAGACATGACCGCCCCGTGGGTGGTCAGAGAGTGCCTGTGACTGCCTGCAGATCAGACCTCTGTTGGGCAGACAGAAAAAATTTTGTAGATAAGAAATAATAAACAACCTGAAGACCGAAAGCTGAAGAGTCCAGACTCGTCCTTTGCATCGCGCCCACCAAAGAACCACTCTACCCGTGTCGGGGCAGAGACAGACAGCCGAACCCGACAAAAATACACATAAAAATAATAATAATAAGGAAGATGAGCAGGCCAGTGGTAGGTGAGCAGAGCATGTTTCACAGCCCAGCACCCAATCTCCAGGAATGCATCAAGGTGAGTGAAAGACTCAGATTCTTAAGGCAAAAACCTTGTGCTCTTCAGTTGTTGCCTGTGAGCCCTGGACTGTTCTGCTCCCATTGCCAACAGGCAGAACAGCCCCAAAGGTTGCAGGATTTCCAAACAGCTGGAATGATTCCAACATGATCACCTTCTCCCTCCTATAAGCCACTTAAATGAACTCTTCCTCTTCAGGGACATCTTTTGTGGCTGGAATCTGCATCCCTCTGAGTGAAGGTACAACCAAGAAATATATTTCTGTTCTTACAGTAGCCTCCATTCCAACAACACATTTCCTACATGGGGAAATGGCTGAGGCTTAACTTTGCCCATCCCAGAGAAGAGTCAGAAAGCCCAGAGACATCTGCCCAGGATCCTGAGGGAGCATTTCAGCATTGTAGCATCTAAGCCAGCATGAGATAATGTTTTGGCTATCTGCTTGGGGTAATTTGCATGACGAGCACACGATCCATTTGTGGCTGGTGTTAAAAACATTTCGGATTAGGGCTGTAAAGGGTGTGAGAGAAACCAAACAGACATCTGGTCATACTGTTGGAATTTATGTGGGAAGCAAGAGAAGGATCTGCAAACCACCAAAAAACAAGATTTAAACATAGAAATGGGGGGAAAAAATCATAGTTCAGCAGGCCAGGATGGCAGGTATGAGGAGGCTGCTCCTCCTGCTGAGTTCTCCACCATGCACTGCTAGGCCGTATAAGTGCAAGGAGAATTTCCATGTTGAAAGATACAGAGGGATTCTCTAAACCACTCGTGCAGAGAACAGTGTGATTAGATTTTCTCTGGCAAGAAACAGACTTCCAGAACAGATTAAAACAGCTCTGAAAAAAAACCCTGTGACTGTGGTCACAAGGGTTTTCAGGGTGAAGAAGAGACGAGAATGTTGACTCCATGATCAGAAGGCTTGATTTATTATTTTATGATATATGTTACATTAGCCTATACTAAAAAGCAATAGAAAGGAAAAAGTTTCTTGAGAAGCTAGCTAAGCTAAGAATAGAAAAGAATGAATAACAAAGATCTGTGTCTCAGAGCAAGAGCCAGCTCTGCCATGAGTGGTCAAGAAATCCAAACACCCACAGGAGACCAATCACAGGGTCTACCTGTTGCATTCCACAGCAGCAGATAACCATTGTTTACTTTGGTTGCCGTAACTGTAGCTTCTCACAAGGAAAAATCCTAAGAAAGGATTTTTCATGAAAGATGTCTGCGACAAAACCCCACAAACTCTGCCTTGACATAGCCTTGCAACAAGCACGACACATCCACCCCTCCTTGCAGCAAAGGCATCTAGGGTAGGTGTTGAAGAAAAGCTTGGTATCAAAGATGGGGAAATTAATTTTTATACTGATTTTTTCAGCAGTGAGAGTCATCCCTTTTTGGTTTTATTGCTGCCATTTCTTCAATGCAATAGCTGGAAAACCTGTGGGGAGAGAAACCAGGTTTTTTGGTTGCAAGACAACACCTGAGCCACCAGATCATGGCATCTTTCTGCACAGAAATGGCAGTTACAGGCACAAGAGAAATATCCCACATGAAAAACAAATCAGAGAAGAGACTTAACATTTATTACTTTTTCAACAGGATTTTTTTGCTTATTTGTTGATAACATAGATTTTGAAGGGAGGAAAATGTAACTGATTACAATGGAAGCATCCTTTTTTTAAATAATTCTCAGTTTACTTAAAAGCTCAGAAAAGTGGCAGCTCCAGCAACCAAGGCATTCTCCAAACCTAGGCATTTACTATAAATATTATTTGCTGTTTAAAAGCAAAATGTCTTCCACTAGTGGACATGCTGCCTCTTGAAGGGAAGGAGGAGTTTCTCCACAGTCCTAAAGGAAAATCTTGCTTTTTAAATTGATAGTCCTACACATATTTCAGGCAGGACAAATATACTCAGTCATTAAGACTTGTGTTTTGAACAATACATTATTTTCATCTGCAAGGAAACATCTCCAAACTTTGGGAATTACAGACCCAAATCTTCATTTTTAAAGTTAATACTCAATATGGTCACCTTTGGCACAAAATGGACTTGCAGTTTAGACAGGCACCACTGATAATTCTGAGATAGAGAAAAGAACTGAACCTAAAATTTCTAGAACTTGGAGAGCTCTTAGAGTGCTTTGAGAACTGAATGATCAGCTTGAGCAAAAATAGCAGTACCATGAACTTAGCAGTACCCATGAACTTATAATGCCCAGTCAAACCGAAGACAAAAAAAATTTAAAAGTTGGCTTGTCTTGCACTTCCAAGTGAAATTCCAATGTCCCCAAGGCTGAAAGCAAGTGCTTGCAAAACTTAATATAGGAATCCTTTGCACCTTCCTATTTTATGTGAGTTCCTGAGTTAGGAGCAGATGGGTTTTGCAGATTTAAATCTTTGGGGTTTGACTGCTTGAGGTGCACTTAAATACTTCTCATTGCTGCTATTATAATGAACATATTTCACCAGTTAATAAGGTAGCAAACTTTGAAATGCAGGCAGATGGGCAGCGTGGGAATTCAAGTGAACTTGTGTTTCTGTGGGATGGAACAGCCTTGTGCCATCAAAGGTGAAAATTGTTAATGGCTAGAAGTCCAACATCTGCTACACCACCTTCACATGGTTCATGTGAAAACAAAATCCATATGAATCCCTGGTAGGAAGCAGGACCCCGTGAGCCCCCTTCAGGCTCACAGGATGCCCTGACCATCCCTGCCTGGCTCGTGCCCAGCCTCCGATTTCACCTGTCACATGAAGCAGGGCTGAGCAGCACTTCAGTAAAATATCAACCTGATACTTTTCCTGCTTTTAAACTACATCCTTATTTAATATTTTAGGGAGATAATATTTTTAAATTACTATTGATTTCTATTTTACACTTTTTTCATGTAGCAGCAGAAAGCTTCAAAAATGAGACTGTTGCTGAGACTGATTTTGCCTTACCAACATTTTCCTTATCACCATTCTGTTTAATAAAAGATATTTGTTAAGAAAAAAAATTGGCTGTTTTTTTATTTTATCAGCGTTCACCCTGAAAACAATATTCGAAAACTTGAGCAACAAGCAGAAAATGAAGCACCCTTTCACCCTGAAAAACTTGTATTTGATTTGCAATAATTTTTATTTCAAGACTTCTAAACTTTTTAGTATACAAAGCAAACATTTACATACACATTCTCCTCATCAGAAAGGATCCTACCTCACATTCCTTCATAGTTTCAAGAATAGAAATTCTTGAAACTTGCACATTCTGGTGCCCTAATGAGTCTCAAGGCAGAGGTCACTCCTCCAGCTAAGGTGACTCTTGATTAGGGTGTGTAGGTACTTGCACAGAGGAGTTGTTTGAAAACCTTCTACAACTTTTTAAGCAGCTATAATTAGAAACACTGGCACAGTTGAGTGAATCAGAGCAGCCACACCAGTGCTGGACAGTGGAACAAATGTGCCTCCCTCCCTCAAGGAAGAAGAAACCATACATAAAGAAAACATACATAACTCTGCTGGTATAAAAACCCTAAATTACCATACCCCTAATTAGTTAAAAAAAATATGCAAAGTCCAAGCCCTGGGAGAGAGTTGTGGTAACAGAGTTCATTGGCATTTCCATGGATAAATATCATTTGAGAGCTTATTTATTGAGTAAATGTGGGTGTTGGTCACCTGACTCAGTACAGATTTTTCCAAGAGCTATTTTACAAATTACTGAGAGAAACAGGTAGGACAAAACTGCTTCATCCTGCTTCCCAGGACATAGCTGCTTCATCCTAAGGAAGGAAGATAAAGCATGTCAGGTAAATCACACCCAGCAATGCCTGTTCTCTCCACTGTAACTGGAGCCAGGGAGATTAGCTCTGATAAAGACACCTTCTTCAAATATCTGCAGACATGAAGGGCATAAAAGATCATTCCTGCTCTAGCTAAGGTCCCAAGAGATCAAAACCAACAAGAAGTAATTGTTTAGAACAGAAACCTCCCACTTTAGGGCAAGAGCTGCACCAATAATCAACTGAAGCAGAGTTACCACTTAGTACATTCACAGGGCAGAGCTCCTCTGCTCCACCAGCAATCCCAAAGGCTTTTGGCCAGACTGCCTGTGTGGCAAAAGGTTGGATGACTCCTAGTGGATAAACCACATCCTGACACTGGTCAGGAAGAAACTTGAGGACTTCCAAGTGCCTTGAGGACAAATTACTCAGAGAAAAATCTATAAGGGTTCTATTAGTAGTAGTAGTAGTATTCAAAATACAAGTGCCTTAAAATAGCATGACCAGGAAGGGTGGATTGAGGGAGTTGACATCTGACAGATGTTGGTAGTTAAGAAAAACTCTGGAATCCAGCCCAAAGACTCACTGACTGAAATAGGCTTGACACCCAGATCTAACCAGGGAAATAAATGCCCAAATCCCTCCATCCTCTGGTGCCTGGGTGCCAGATGTGTCAGTGTCTAGTCAACAGCAGAGAGGCCACAAAGTACTTCCTCACTGTTACAAACAAAACCCAGTCCTGGCATGTGTCATTTAATAAATGTGCCTTTCAGTCCTTAATGTTGTGGTTCCCAAAGCAGCCCAAGCAGCAGGAAAGGAGGATTAGTGTCTTTCCAGAAAGGATGCAGCAGTGAGTCACAATCTCAGCACTGCTGTGAGTCACTTCAGCAGTGCTGCTGAATGGCTCAGCTATGAACATAAAGCAACAAAACATTCCCTTTGCATTAGAGATCACAGGCAAATCCCAAGATCCAGACTGGGAGATGTCTGTGGTCCAACCCTGTACCCAGATAAGAACTTCCCCTCTGCTTCTGCTCACTTTTGTGATGACAGGAAGCAGAGAGGAGCTGAAACAGGAGACAGCTGGACTGTAGCTGTGTTTGCAGCTCTGCCCCATCACCCACTGGAGCAATGAGCTGCACCAAAGTCCTGACTTTTCACTCACTCACTGTGGGAGGTGCTGCTTCTCACAATCCAGTCTGTGCCAGTCCTTGGCAGTCATCCCTGCACCTCTCTGGGAGGTGGACAGGACAACCCTCCCTGGGGCAGGACAACCCTCTCCAGGCACAGGGCCACAGGGGACAGACAGGAGCTTTTCCTTCCAGAGGGCAGAAAAAGCCATCCTCACTGGGACAAATCTCTAATAAATAACTCTTTTCCCAACCTAGGTCCAATAGGACCTAGAGTTGGAGTCAACATCTTTCCTGTAAACAAGTGACTTCCCTGTTCAGAGGCTGGACTTTCACTGGAAAGCCTTTGTGTTTTCTGCTAGCAATGTCACATAAGTTAAGGCCTCAGCTTAAGCTCTACTCAGATGATAAAATAATCCCAGAAAAAGGTGATTCCAAAGACTCTGCCTGAGCCAACCAGATCATTCACCCCCCAACCCTTCATCTCATGTTCATCAGAGTGAAGTGAAACCAGGTAGATAAACCTGGAGGTTTCCAGCAAATGAGTCCTGTAGACAAATCTAAGCCCTTGAACAAGACACCTCTGTTGTTTCTGAGAGGATGGTGCATGCAGATAAAGCAGCAGCTCACAGCTTAAAGAAATCACAGCAGTTCATGGCAGGATATAATAGAATACCTGGCATTTAGATGGAGATGAAAAATACCTTTCATTATATAAAAACTCCAAATCACAAATGCCACCACACAATTTTAGATTACATATTTAGTGAGTAAGTAAAGCTGAGCAGGGAACAAACCCTTCTCATTAGTGAGAGACTTACCTGGATGCATTATCCAGTTACTTTTGGATGACTGCAATTTGAGAATTGCTGCATTGCATCTCAAGTTCAAATTCTCTTGGAAAAGGAAGGGAAATCTTGCATGCAAGGAAAAAAAAACAAAACAAAACCATAACTAGAAAACAAAGGTTTGAATTCAGATTGTACATGAGTTGCATTTTCCAGCAGTTTCTGTCAGTACTTTACTGCCAGAAAGCCCCAACCCTTTGTCTCCACTTCTGAAAGTATTTTATAATATAGAGTTGATGGAAAAGACAAAGGAAAGAGCTGATAAAACCTTTTCTTTACTATTTAATTTTCAGCAAGGTACATAATAGTTCAAAGAAAGTGGTATCCAAGCAACAGGTTTGAAAGGGGCAAAGTATTATAAGATTGTTCAGTCAATTATCATAGCCTGAGCATGCTGTTAACTGGCATAATTGCCTTCGATGCAAAACATGCTTTTTATAGTTATAAATAATCACAGAATATCCAAAAGCTATATTAATAATGAAGAAAACCATCTCTTTAAGTATTCTTCTCACACCCAGTTCACACTCGTATACATTTCCTCCTCTTGCCAGAACATCATATCTCAATGGAACTAAAAGCTGACACCTTGAAGCAATATATTATTTTGATTTTCAGTTAACTATAGCTGGGAAAGTGATATTTCTTAAATATATATATATATTTATAGGTATTTAGATATACAGATATATAGATATATAAATATATAGATATATAGACTTATATCTGCATTCAAAATATATTTAATGTCAGATCCTCCTCTCTGAACAGACTAAAAGTAATTTTCCACTGTTTTATTCCCTTAGCTCCATGGAACTAAAGATTATGGGTAGGATCCCACATAAGCATTTTTAAAGAAATAATAAATAACACAGCACCACAGAGAATCTTTTAGGTCACAAGAATACATATTAACCATGGCCTAAGAGCTCCCCTGTGACTGCTGAGTCAAGGTTCCAGGTGATGATTCACAAGCCAGAAAGGACACAGCTTGACTTTCAGAGCTTTCCATGGTTGGCAGATAGATAATCTCCATTCCTGCAGTGAACACAGCTGATGGAAAGACAGCAAATGGATAATCTTAGAATGCTGTATCTGCAGAGCTGGGCAGCAGTCCTGGAAACATTCATATTTAACAAGCACAGTGCTGTTCAGACACGTAAAATGGTGTGTATGTGCTTGGAGCATTAGGCTTTGGTTCAAAAGCCAGAACTGCACCTTCTGATGTGACAACACCTCCTCAAAGCTGCCACAGACGGGGCTGTTTCCCACACAGATTCAGAAATGAAAAGACTTCTCCCAGAGCAAGGTATCTGGCAGTGCAGAAATGAGCAGGCAGGTTAGGAGGCAGCAAGAGAGCATCAGTGAGGAGCTGCAGCCATCAACCTTCCCTGCCTGATCCAGAGCTGCTCTGGCAGAACCTCCTGAGCCTTCCCTGTGGCCAGCCAAGCACTCGGGCACAGTTTATGGAAGCACAGAAAGGAAGGAAGGCATATGGCATCTGCCTGGCTCCCAGCACAGCTTCTTGTCCCAGATCTCTTCCTGTCTGCATTCCCCTGTGCCAGAGAGATCCTGGGCACAAGGATGGGGAGATTCTTCCTTGCTCCCAGCCTCCAGCTCAGGACAGGGGCACTGCAGGGTCCTGGCAGCCCCTCCCTCTCAAATCCTTCTCTGCTTGGCACCCAGGGATCCCACACACCTCCACGGTGATTTCACCAGTCCCTTAGGAAGGGGGCAGTTGAAAAATTGCCTTTTGTCTCAAATAGGAGACGTAACTTTGTCTTTTCTGTCATACATCAATATGCAAAGATTAAGGAATGAATTACACTTGGAGATGAATACAGAGAAATTAACTTATCATGGGCCAGCCTCACAGCTACCTGCTTTGGCTCCAAGGTGATTTCTGCTTTCCACTCAACTGGTTCAAGTCAACCTAAGCCTCAAGATAATTCATGGTAATCAAATTGTGTGGCAAACCACAGTTGGTTTTTTTTGGAAGAAGCTTTCCAAGAAAAGGCTCTTTAATGTGGCATAAGGTCTTTCCAATAACTGTCAAATCTGATACCACTTGATTAAAGGAAGAAAACACCTTAAAATGTTCCCCATGTAAAAACTCTGTGACAGTTTTGATTATTGTTGAGTAAAGATGTTTTCAAAATGCAAATTCACAAATGGAAGATTCAGCAAATCTGGCATCACCTCGACTGCAAGGAAACAAAGAAAACTTCTTTTCTGGCAGGGAAGGTAGGTAAGGAAATGTTGCATTATTTGTGCAATTAATGTACGTTTACACTAACCACCCAGGGCATTCCAGATACCCTTTAGACAGATACATCAACAACAGGAGGGAAGATGGCTGTTGATAGGGATGAACACAATATTCAAAACAAAGCTGGGGCAGCAGTGACTGTGCAGAAGGTGACTGCAAACTGCACATCAGCAACAGAGTCTGAGGAGAGCGACCCATTGGTCACAACACACATAAATAAAACTATAAAGGAATCAGAAGCCAATTTTGCATGTGATACCAAAAGTGGCAAGAATGAGGAAAGTGTTACCAGCTAACAGATTCATTTTTGTAACTGTCACCTAAGACACACTCTCTCAACAGGGCGCAGAAAACAGATGATGATGATGATGATGACGATGATGATGATTATTATTATTATTATTATTATTATTATACCCTTATGTGCTCATCCCCCTTGAAGCATAAGGCACTGTATGTTCTGATGAGAGTTCAGGTCTCAACAATTACCTTGGGGGCACAACCCAAGCTGTTAAACCCTTGTTCTAAAAGCCTGTCTGGTAAATGTTAATATAATTTTTTAGTGTCTCCTGTGCACTCAATGGCTGATACACTGCATATCTTAAATATAGTCCTGCCACCAAGCTGTGCATTGGTAACTGATTTCAGACCAATTTTTCTTTGTTGATTACAAAGTGGTTTTAAATTAGAGCTCCTGCTTTGAGACCGTGTACTTGGTTGAACCTAAAATTTCATGATTGTCAGTACAATTCTGAAAGCAATACAAAGCAGTACACAAATGGATGCCTCAGAACTAAATGTAAACAGCTCTGTTCCAAGCCAATAACCAGTAAGTAGTTGGCAGGTGCTGCTTGAGCTTGCCACCTACACACACAAAATTTGACAGAGGATGAAAGACAAGTACTGTACTTGTGTTCCACCTCAAGCCCTCTAAATTCACTGTTGGGACTGACATTTGGGAACAGATTTCTGCAAAATCACAGTGAAGTATTTGAGAAGTTCAGCTGTACTTCACTCTGCTGAAGTGGCACACCAAACTCACTGTACTAAGAAGGAAGTTGTAGCAAAGGATTTATTGTGCAACTGGGATGTAGATGATAGCAATTCCATTCTTTTCTGCATTTTAGATATCCTACCTGATTGCACCTCTATTCCTGAAACAAAGATATCCCATCCTTAAATTGATAACACCACCTCACAGCAGTGTTGTAAAATAATTATATACAATCTAAGTGCCAAAACTGTGGCACCTGGCTCAATAACAGTACTGTATGTGGATTCACAAGCTGACCTTCCATAGTCATCCTCCCAGCAGATTCTCTGTTTCACCCTTCTTCTTGTTCTTGTTCTTCTTCTTCTTCTTCTTCTTTTTGTTCTTCTTCTTCTTGCTCTTCTTCTTCTTGTTCTTGTTCTTCTTCTTCTTCTTTTTATTCTTCTTCTTGTTGTTGTTCTTCTTCTTGTTCTTCTTCTTCTTGTTCTTCTTCTTCTTCTTCTTGTTCTTCTTCTTCTTGTTCTTGTTCTTCTTCTTCTTCTTTTTGTTCTTCTTCTTGTTCTTCTTCTTCTTCTTGTTCTTCTTCTTCTTCTTTTTATTCTTCTTCTTCTTGTTCTTCTTCTTCTTCTTCTTGTGCTTCTTCTTCTTCTTTTTGTTCTTCTTCTTGTTCTTGTTCTTCTTCTTATTCTTCTTTCTGTTGTTCTTGTTCTTGTTCTTGTTCTTGTTCTTCTTCTTCTTCTTCTTCTTCTTCTTCTTCTTCTTCTTCTTCTTTCTTGCTTTGGATGCCTGCAGGTGGCAAAGCTTCCTGGAGGTGCAAGATCCACATCTTGCTGTTCAGGCTTAATTCTCTTAGGACACCTGGAATGTGAGGACAATCCAGTCCCACAGGACACCCCTGCAAGTCCAGACCAACCAGGCTCAAAGCTCTGTGCAAAGATGATGAGCTGAAGTCCATTCTTGCAGCTCAGGGCAGGAATGGCTGCAAGGCTGAGTTAGGGAAGGAGTGCCATCAGAAATGGGACTTTTAGGTTTTACCAGTCCCTTTTGGGGCTGTTTGGGCAGGGAGTCAAAGGGCAAAGTGAATCAGGGCTCCAATGCACCACTGGCTTACAGACTCTGCTGGTTCAGACACCACTCACACCATCTTCTTCCAAAAAGAATTCACACTTTGCTTACAAAATGGTTATTTCAGAAGCCTCTTTTACTTCATATCTCCACATAATCCTACACTCTAATTGTACTTCATTTCTTTAATGCAGTGTTAAGTCTTCAGGCACATTTAAAGGCTAGAGAGAACATTAACTGCTTTGCAGGTATTTTTAGGAGACATTTTGATGACTTTGTACCATAGAGTTCAGTTAGAGTTTTCTTTCTAAAAACAACTAAGTCATCAACATGATTAAAATATGGGTATTAAATCCTTCAAAGCATTTAGATAAGTTTGGGGCTAGAAATAGAAGAGTTCTTCAGTTTTCTTGGAGACACAGGACATCCTGTGCTATGGTTTAAAAGATAACTTTGACTGAGAAAAGGTCACTGGACCTTCATAACCCATCTACAGGTCTAAGGCTAGAGCCCACATAAATATTCTTTCACAACCTCAACACAATTCAGACCTATAATTATATAGGTATAAATTTGATATATATAAATTTGATCGGTCATCACTGATTTCCCTCAAATGTGGCAAGTTCATTTGTGTTTATGAAAGAAATAAATTGTATTTGAGCAGGGGTGAAAGGCAATAAAGCATTAAACAAAAGATGTAATTGAAAATCTGACAAGTTCCACACAAATGTTAAACACATTTGCTCAGACTTGGTAAAGCACAGCCTCTTTCTCTGCAGAGCCACAGAGCTGTGGATGAGCTTACACAAAATTTAAGGGGCCAAGCCCACAGATCATCACTAAAGAATTATCCCCATGATGCAAACATTCCTGCTCCTTTTAAAGGTCTTCAGAATGTGGATAAGAATTACCTTTAGAAGACAGACTCTGGCAGGATGCATGGATACTGAACAGAAGTTTAATTAAGGAAATGCTTTTCTGGTTCACAACACAACCAAGCTGCAGTGAACACCACCAGACCCTTCCCTCCTCTGGGGAATGCAGAGGAACAGAGCTCTCCAGCAGGAAGAGACCTCTGAGAGCTCTTCCACGGGGCCCAGGAAGCACCAGCAGATGGTGCTCTGAAAGCAGGCAGGTTCCTAAGATAAATCAGCTTTTATGAAATTGAAATTTGACAAGCACCGATGAGAAAATGTCTTCAGTAAAGATATCACAGTAATAGAATGAATTATTCCTTCCTTCAGAGAAAAAAATACAGCACTGTAAAAGGGCAATTTCCCCCCCTAACTCATCTGCTTCCAGGTGATGCTGCTTTAATTATAATGGCACAGCTTTGTTTCCAGAGCACAAGTGCCAGTGCAGCAATCTCCTCCTTACCATCAGAGTACCTTCAAGACATCATTCCTTCTTCATACTTCACAGATTTGCCTTGGAGGCAAGAACAGTTCAAGTCATTCACTTATGAAACCAAAGACATTCTCAGCGTTGTCAGAAATTGTGAAAAATTTGGGTACATGATTCCAGCGCCTTCTCTTTTCCTATTGCTTGGCAGCACAAAACAGCACTGCTTGAATGGATCTCACAATTTAATTTTTTTTTGTATATTCACTATTTAACAGCTTCCAGAGTAGGACTGGCTTTCAGCACATACAGATGCAGTCACAGAGCTGCAGAAGGATGGAGCAGCACCTAAAATGGACTTTAATATTGGAGAGCCACAGTGGGATCACTAGAGGAAGACATCAGTGATCGAGATATTTATTCTCTCAATTTAATCAAATCAAGATATTTCATTTCACTTATGGAAAATTATCATAGACTCAAGCCTGACAGAGGTCAAGAAGTGTTTGGACAACACTCTCAGGCATGTGGTGGGATTCTTGGGGTGTCCTCAATGATCCTGAAGGGTCCCACCCAGTTCAGGATGCTGTGTGATTCTATGAAAAATGACCACGAAAAATGTGACCCAAAGTCCCCAAACAGGCAAATCTCCCCACTGGGGGCAGGGAAGGGATCCCCACCATATGAGCTGTACCTTGCAGAACAACAGGAACATGCCATGGCCAGCCAAGGTGTTCCAGTCACCCTGGGCAAGATTTACTGATCCAATGGATGAAAAAAGCAAAAAAAACCACCCCCAGACCAGTATATATGTTTCTACATTTATTTCATATATTAATATTATACTAATACACTAATCTATTATTTTATATATTATATTTTATATATTATAAGATTGCTAATTTGATATATTGTTAATATAACAATGTTAATATTGTATAATTATATATGTATATATCATTTTATAATAAATGTATATTTATTGATATACATTTCTACATTTATTTGCTCACAGAAGTTTATTTTATGTTCGCTAAACCAGGAGCCAAATCTTTCTAACAACCTCAAATAAGGTATGAGGTATGTAGTTCTCTCTTTGGTTTGGGAATCATGTCATCTTTAATTAAATATTTAATCATTAGGTGCCTCTCTGGGGACTCAGAAGACCTGAGCTGCCTGGCCCAGCTCAGGTTTTACTCTGTGAAAAGCCATCCCAGCTGCCAGCAGGAGATAAATCAGCAGCAGAGGGGAAGGAAGGGCAGCACCAGGTCCTGGGAGGAGCAGAGGCAGCTTTGCTGGGCTGGAGCAGCAGGACAAACAGGGCTGAGGTGCTGAAACCCAAGGCAGAGCTGCTGGGAAGAGGCGTGGAGGAAGGGGAGAAGGGTGGGAAAGAAAAGGGGAATGCAGTATCCTGCATGGAAACAACTGGAAACAGATAACTCATTACACCCCACCACTAATCCTAATTCCCAACCTTGGGTATCAGAGATTTAATTTGTGTTGAGTGTGAGCTGGCACCTCTGGCTGGTTTGGGTAAGCTCAGGCCAGCACTGCCTGCACACAGGACAGGGATTTCAGCCTCAAGGACTCCCAACCCACTGAGTTCACCAGAAGCAGGTTTAAGGTGGGTGTGTACCTATGGAGGGAGTGGGAAATACTTTTCCTCTCTAATTGAGCAATCCATCCTTTTCCTGTGCATTTTGAAACGCAGGTTTGACCATCTTTGAGGACATGCCTTACAAAGCTCTTCACCTGCAAGGACGGATTTCCCCCTGCACGTTTCCGTGTCAGTTGCTAGCCAGCTATTTTACATCAAGATTTGTCTTTGGCAACCAGTTTCACAATGAGAATATTCACACCTAACTTCTCTCACCACAGCATTGAGCTCCAGGCAGAGAAAAACCTGCAGTGGCAAAGTGAGCACTGTTCAGTGGGGATGCACCACTTGCCTCCCACACTGGGTCACAGTAAAGATTTATAAGTTCTCTTTTTATTTACTTGTGATTGATACAAGAGAAGCAGAGAACACACCTCACTCACTGCCCCAGAACATACCTCAATTTTCTGTAGCAGTAGAACAATTCATGTGTTGATTTAGAACTCATTAGTTCCTATGATCTCTCCCTTGTCATTAAACTTCTCTCTGATGCCCTGCCTGATTTTTAATAGGACCTTAAATTACTGAAGAACTGTGTATTCTGAGCCACATCTGTTTCCTCTGAGATTTTTTACGCTATTGCCTGTAAAATATTTCTATATGTTTCAAAGTGAAAGGTCAAAAATTATCATGAGCTTGTTTCCTCCTACTGAAGCATTGTTTTCCCACCAAGTCATTGATTTGCATGCAATTGGAAAGTTCCCCTTGCTTAATATCTCTGTCCATTCTAAATCTTTCATTACCTTGATGAAGAAAGCAGATGATTTATCATTTGACACTGTTCCTGGATTAATATTTCCATCATCTCCACTAGAGTTATTTGTCTACATTTTTTTTCTCTTGGAATAGTGGTAGAGACAACAGGTCCTGTGGCAATGTTGCATATATTAGATTTTATCTCAGCTTTAACTGATGCAAGGAATTCACATTTGCTGTCTGCCTCAGTTTCTTGGATGAGGGCTTGCATTTGGATCACATATCAGCCTTAGGGTCCCTATATGTACTTTTTCCCTCATGAACAATGTTTCAGCTCTTCATCTACAGCAGAAAGGTATTCTTTCATTCCACTGGATGGAACATTCTACCTTTAGCCTTATTTTATTTTCAGTCCTTCCTGACATCATTGCTATCAGCTTCTGCTGGTACTACAGATCTCTGCAGCACAAACCCCAGCACTTTCCTCAGGACATCACACAGAATATGATGGGTTTAATTTCACTTTCCACCACATCAGGAAAAAAAACCCTGAAGTGTGAGAAGCAGGCAGTGGATACAGAGTTTGTTCAATAGACAAGAGGAACATTTTGCAGCTGCAGAGCACATTTCAGCTAAGGGCCTCAAAACATAAAATAAATTTCACAAGAGCCTTGCTGAGATAGGGTTTTGTGAAGTTCATTTAATTAAAGTTTAGTTGATGAATGAGGGTAATGTTTGAGTTTTTGCAGAGGAAATCTGCAAACTGTGTCAACAACAGTGACAAACAACTATATTTCTCATTTATTATGTGAAATTTGTGATGTTTCTGAAGAATTTTATAATAAGCTGTGAAGACAGTCCTGGATAATCTTTCTCACACCAGAAAATTTTTAAAAATCTGCAACTCTACTTTGTCAAACCGTAATTGATTTCATATTGATCAGCAGAGTCACAAATTTGTATCAAGGCACTGAGGAGCAAAACACACCACAAAAGCAGAAGAGAACAATTGTGTGGAAAATAAGTGACAGGATTATTGAACCAACTTTATCTGATATTGCATGGGAAGATAATTTGCCATTCAGGCACAAAAAAAAATCCTTAAACTAGAAAAACAGTTAATTAATACACTCGGCTTCACAGATGTTTTAATCAAGTGTAGTCTAGATGATTGAAACTGGAACTGTTTGCTATCCTGAGTAAAAGACATAAAAATAAATCTTCAGCATTGAATCCTGACATGAATATGGACCTTCTAATAAGGCAAAAATTTACAATAAAATTAGCATAGGCATTTCTTGACAATTCAATTAGCTTAAAGAAATGTATGGTTTTACACAGATCACCAATCACTTTAAGGACCTAAAAGTCCTTTTCCATTTACCACTAAAAAATCAAATAGTATGTACCTCAGGCAATACAGAAATTCCAGGAATATTAGCCACATTCTTATGGTTGTATTATCTTACGAAATAACAATTTCAAATATTTTTGGGATTGGAAGGAGGAAAGGCTTTGGGAGAGTGAAAATGGAGGGATGGGTCAGGTCCTCCTGCATGGTGTAGGCAGAGCTGGTCTGACTTGGGTCTGTCTTGGTGGCCTGAATAGCCCTGGGAGATTCATGTCACCACCCCTTAAAATGGAAGGTCAAGTGAGATGTTCTTCAAATGGATCAAAACTGCTGGACCAGAGTGGTGGAAATACAGAGTTCCCTGTTTGCTGCAGAGAAAAATACCCAGGAATCTCAGCAGACTGCAGCAAGGGTTAAAAAAGGGGTAATGGAAGTAGGGAAAGTTAAATCATAGAATCACAGAATGCCCTGGGGCATTGGAAAGGAAAACAAAGATCCTCCAGTTCCAATATGGCAGGGACACCTTCCACTATTCCAGGCTGCTCAGGGCTCCATCCAGCCTGGCCTTGGACACTGCCAGGGATGGGGCACCCTGTGCCAGGGCCTCAGCACCCTCACAGGGAAGAATTTCTTCCCAATACAAATTTAAACCTCCTCTCTTCCAGTGTGAGGCCATTCCCCCTTGTCCTGTCTCTAGGCTGTGTCAGTGCTGTCTAGCCAGTCGAGGGCTCCCACTAGTGTTGCTCTTTATTTCAGTTCCAATGCTTGAGTAAGGAGCTAAAACCAGGGGATTATTAAAGAGGGGGGAAAGGACAGTAAGAGAAAGAAGTTATCATAAGGGTTAGGCTCACAGATACTTTCACATTCAATTCATCAACTGCAAACCTGATCCATGCTGCCAATTCCTCAAAACTTATAAAATCTGGAAATCATATCATCTGGAAATCTTGTTGAAAATATTCAGATGCCATTGTCAGCGCCTAATGAAGAATTGCAACACTTTGTGAAAAACACAGTTTTAGCTGGAGCTCTGGAGAAGGATGGGGGTCACAGGGTGATCTGTCACAGCTGCCTGTGGCTCCTTCTAGAAGCATCCATGGGCTTTTTACACCTGGTCCTCCAAATTCATGGTGTTGGGACACAGAAGGTATCTAAGGCCAAGGAGAAACCAGTCTAGTTAAAATATTTAAGGGGGGAGGTTTGTTTGGTTTGCTCTTTTTCTTTAAATCAAAGCTGCAAGCTGAAGATCATGTAAAAATAAATCATGGAGGATTGGGCAATAGCAGGTAACACTAAAAAATTAAAGTCTTGGGAACAGAGTTAAAGCTGGCACATCTGGAAGCAAATATTTCCACACCTGACAACTTAAGCTGGTTTGTATGAGATAGAAATTCGCCCAGTTCTTTGTGTAGAACTGAGAATTTCTAATCTTGGAACCTTTGTAATATTCCACCCAAGTTCACATCTTTTGAAATATATCTTCTAACACACTGAAGTACACCCCTGACTTGGATTTTCTTTTCTAGCAAACATGATGAATATGCATTAATAAGAGCTACTTATTGGGGAACTATGAGCTTTTTGGTCTGTGTGTAAAAGAATTGGATATCTAAATAGGAAGGGGCCACAGGAAAAAGTGTTTACTTTTAGATTAGATAAAGACATAGGACACAAATAGTATCTTTGTATTTTCATTGAAATTTGCATCTAATCTGGCAATTTCCAGGCTCATATCCTGAATTAATTATTAAATAAATACTTTATATTTGTTTCCTGTGTATCATGCTTTCTCTGGCATGATGACTTGGGGGAACAACCAGACTGTCTGCTGGTTCTCAGGAGTCTACTGAGAAAACTGTAAAATGCCAAGTAGTTTACATTTTTAAAGTCTGGAAAAATAAATATAATTCCACTAAAGCAATTGATAGAGATATTTGTAACTCTTTATATCTCTTGGCACAAGAACACAACAAAATGTAGAGCTCAGAATGAGAAAGCCACACACAAATCCAGATGAGAGTCAAACCTTTGATGTGGAAACATGCAGCAATCACCTACTTAAGACATGGTCCATTTTCTGGGTTTTTTTTTCTTTTTATTTTATTAAGCCTTTAATTCAGGTTTGTGCAAATATAGATTTTTAAGTATTTGCTATTCACCAAATATATTCAGGCTAATTATCTGTGGGACAGCAGCTATGTAAGAAATAGGGAAGAAATTATGACTTTAAAACCCTAATTCCTTTTCTCAGTAAAAAATGGAATTCCCCAAATAAGTGTCACAAATTACACAAATAAGTGATAACCTTGCTTTTCTGGAAGCTTAGAAAATAAAATAAAACAAGAAGATTTATGAATACATGTAGAATTGCTGCCACTAATGAAATTCAAACTCCCATGTGCCTCCAGGACTATCATACACCAAGTTTTGCATAAACAAATAGTAGTTTCTTTTTTAATCTTCCCAGACTTGTGTCCATTTAAATGTATCCACTTTTCAAAGGTGGGATATCTGCTAGCTTCTTTTGAAAAATTTAACAACTGAGATAAAAAGGTCATACTTTTGGGGTTGATTTTAAAAGAAGGAGTAAAAAATTAAGTTGAGCCTCCATGAAAATGAACCTGTACATCTTCAAAACCTGAAACTTTGCTGTTTCATATGAACAGGTGCTCCTGTTTAAGAGATTGGATGCCCTTGACACTTCCATGAGTGTTAAAGGCACCAGTAACCAGCTGTGTTTTATGTATCTGTGCTTGAGTACTCACAGGTTACTAAAAAGAAATCAGAAATAAGCTGCACAGCTGATGGGCTGTTATGCTTAGGTATAAATTTTCATTGTCTTTTGATTGATTCACTGAAAGGGCTGAGGTTATTACTGAACCTGATCAATCCTGCACTGTTTTCCTTTGCCCATGTCATTATGATAATGCATGCCTTTGTTGTCAAAACAGATACTGAGCTCTTAGTTCTTAAAAGGGAGTCATCATCAATTGTCCTTGAACTTTAAAATCACTGTTTTGCAAACTTTAAAAGGATTTTTCAAGTTAATGAAGGCAAGGGTATTTTCCTGTGACTCAGAATTGAACGTCTCTATTAGGTGCACACAGGGTTTCTATTTCCAGCACCAAAACAATGCAGATTATCAGCACTGAACATTTCAAAACAGCAACTGTGGGCTTTGATGACTGGACACCAAATATTTTTCTAGCAGAGATAAAACCATTGCCATAGCAGATTTCATTCTGCTTCAACAGGCTTGATTTCCAAATTACCTTGCTCTTCATAAGCCCTTTAGCTAAAGCCAGAGGTATCCACAGTCAGGAATTTTAAAACAGTTCCACGCTGGAGCACCGAGAGAAGGAAAATCCTCTGCCTGCTCCTGCCCATCCATCCTTTCCCCAGGAGGGGGAAGCCGAGCTCTGCCAGTTGCAGAATAAAGTTGCAGTGGATTAAAGGGATGTGTGGGAAGGATCTTTTATTCTTTAACATCAACCATTCTCATGCTTGTTCCCACGAATGAAGTTAATACTCTCCAAGTGTCTCCTCCCACGCCTCCCTACTGTGGACAAGAATCTCTCTATCCTCACTGAGAATGCTGTAAATTTTGGGTAAAAGAGATTTTTTTTTTCTTTCTTTTTTTTTTTTTTTTCCTAGGCAATTCTGCTCTTGAGCAATAGGAGGATGAAGCTGACATGAACCACATGGCCTTTCTGGCTCTCCTCTCGCCCACACAAATGTGCTTTAACAAGGAGTTCTGAGCCCAAGCATCAGTTTCAATGAATACAAAATGCAACTGCTCTGTTATCCAGGGCCAGCAGCCTGTCTGGAGAGTTCCTCTCTATAATGAGGAGAGGTGCTACTTTCACAGAAGGCCATTTTCACTGCTGGAAATGAGGAGGATGAGTCAATTGCCAGAACACTTTCTTGCCATTGAAGCCTTGTGAAAGCTGACCTAGAACAGAGACTGGATAGAGCTAAAGAATAAAGCAGGGATTTATTGAAAGGCCTCCATGGATCCACCTTGGGCAGCACAGGAGCCCAGCCAGGGCTGCACCCAAGATGAATCAAAATGGTCAAAAAATGCACAACAGGTCACGGGGTCTCTCACTTTTATAAGTTCTGCTCCATTTGCATCTTGCAGTTCATTGTCCAATTACAGCTTTAGGTTATGAAGTCCCCTCCTTGTTTTTCTCTCTTCAGTCCACGTTGTTTATGCTCTTGGGCCTGAGATTTGGATCATTTGTCCTTGGTCCCCAGCTAGAGAAGGAGAAGAAATTATTTTGTCTTCCTACTCTGTGCAGAGAGCTCACCATCCCCTAATATGAAGCCCAGAAGTACACACTAAAGCAGTACAGAATCTGAAAAACATAAAAGCTAAACCTGAGGCATCACCCTTGGAGACACCTTGGTGCCCAGGTGGTTCCAAACTTCCTGTAGGTCCACATTGCACCCCCAGATGCCCAGGGTCATCTGTCCTGGCACACTGCCCACCTTTGGGCACCAAATCCTCCACTTGGGTGTGCTGGCTGCCCACCTGCAGGGCAGGGTTTGGTCTGTGAGCAGGTGTGAGCTGGGAGCAGCAGGATGAAGTGTGGGACTCAGAAAATGAAACCTTCCCATGAAGCACTGTGAGCACAGTGATGGCTGGATGTGAGACTGCAGCACACAAAACCATTAATTCTGCAGTCTTTACCTACAGCTTCAGCTGGTCCAAGGATACAAAGCCCAGGGAACTGTTTTGTGAGCTTCCCAGCCATGAGGAGCTGGGGTGACAAAGGAACACATGTGTTGGCTGGATCATTTGTTTAGGAAGGGCAGGCTGCAGGCAGGCAGTGATTTCCACACCAGAGCAGCAGCCCTGCTGCCAAGCAGTGATGCAACATCCACAGCAAGCACCACTCCAGACCCCTGGGAAATCAAAACTAAAAGCTCACCACAAAAAAAGTACAGTTTATTATCCTCAGTGGATAACTTCAAAGACTTGGACAATTATGTGAAGCAATCTTTTGATTCAGACAGAATCATCCTGAGAGGTTTCTCTCTGCCTGAGGGCCCAAACCAGTGTCCTTTCCCTTTTGAAAGGTGAGCACACCTGACAAGCCTTGGGGTCAGCAAACAGTATGAATTCAGGGATTAACCAAGCACATTCTGCCCCACTGGTTTTATTGAGAAAACAGCTCATGCATTAGAAGTAGATCTTGCTCCTGCTACCCTGTGGTAAGCACACAGAGCTGTTCTCCTTGTGATGCCTTACAGTTAGCCTGAAAAACTTGACAAGAAATCAAAAAGATTTTTTATTATTACAGAATTTTTTAGCAAAAGATATTCAGATTCTCCTGCAATATAATATTTATAATGGGGTGTGTTAGCCCTGAGCTTTTAGATCATCTTACTTTCCAGCCTTCCTCAAAATGACCAAAACCAAGCAAATCAAAATTATTTTTTTTTTAATTGAGAAACACGGAGAATATTTTTTTCATCCAAGTTCTCTGCTGTGCCTTTCTGTGCATTTTACAAATGCACAGACTTTTGGTTCTTATGGGAAAAACAAGTACACAAGCAATATATTGTTGACCCAGGATTTTTCGAGTTTCCTCCTAGAAAAAAAAGCCTCCTTACTGAGTATGCATCCTCAGGGAGCAGAAAACTGATTCTGTGCATGTCAATTTCTGTATAGAAATAAATAAAATTTGGCACTATAATTTATATCTCCATTACAGAAGAATAAAAGAGTTTGAATGCTTGCATAAAAGAGTTTCTAAGAGTAGATATGATTTAATTATATACAAGACTGAATGACACTTTCTCCATTACAGGAGCTTATATTTCCCATCAGGAACTGCTGAATATTTTCTTCCACATTAATGCAAATCAATACAACATAAATTATTCTGTTAGACTATTTTTTAATTATGCCTGCTGGAAAAATCCTTATCTGTATGAAAGCTGTGTTAAGACTGTGCAATTCAGTGTCTGACTGTACCCATGCTGATTTCCCTGCCAGTGCCAGGGCCAAAAACAGCTCTGTGATATAAACCCTCTGCATTTCTGGACACAGCAATTCCAAATCTGGGGCTCTAGGTAATGGAATTTTTTTCTGATGGCCTTTCTACCTGTCCTCTTTTTTTTTTTTAATTACAAGAGGGTCAATTTAGATTGAAATACAAGGAATAAGTGCTTTATAAGTGGTTTACAAGTGGGTTTGCATTCAAGAAATGACTGAATGTTGCATTTGGCCACAGACAACTTGGTTTGGGGTTGGCAGCTGTGGGAACAACTCCAGAGCCACAGCACACAGTGCCTTCTCTCCTTGATTTTCAGGGTGACTCCAGAGTCACTTCTGTACTGACTTGATTAACCCCACAGAAATTTTAGCTGGTACATTCTTTTTGCATTTGGATTTGTATAAGTCCTTTTTTTCTGGTGTGCCTGTAGACACCACCGTAGTTCAGGAGAGGGTGTGCTCTCTACCACAGTGTCACACCTCAGGGACCCTGTGTCACTTACAAGTGTGGAGCACATCCCAAAATCCCTCTCAGCGTGTTCCTGGACCTCATCCAGCCCAGGGTCTGAAATAAACCTGGTGGAAGTGGCTGCTCCATGTGGTCTGAGGCCTTGTGCTGACCCTGAGCATCCCCCAGCATTCTCTCTCCAATACACATCATTGAGCTAAACCTACAAAAATGTTCATACTGTGAGAAGCAGCATATTCCCCCTCAAACAACTCCTACTGACTGCCATGTCTTTCTTACTGAAAAGACAGAATTTGGGAGCCTGTTTTCATGAGCTTGGGCCAGGGGGTGCCTGTTGCCCTTCCTGCCTCTCCCTCCTCCTCGCCATGGCCTGGAGTGTCCCCCAGCTCCTGGCAGTGATGGGGGATCACTCCTGTGGTTAGATATGGATAATCTTGATTTAGTGGCCAACAACAAGCAGTTTCTTGCCTCTTTAAAGTGCTTGAAAGTTCTCAGAAAAGCCACTGCTTTCCCTTCTTACTCACACTGGCACTTTGGAGTCTAGGTCCTTCCCGACTGAAGCACATTTTGTCCTTCAGAATGTCGATGCTTTTGTTTTCTTAAAGGCTGCCCCAGTTTCTTTTCCTGCTCTTTAAGGCTCTCAGCTCCTGGTCTGGGTGGGTGCAGCAGGCTCTGTGGTGTCTCTTCAGCCACAACAACAACCACTCATCAGATTAAAAATGAAGGGAGGGTCTCAGCTTGAGCCAACCCAGAGTTTGAAGCAGAGGTCCTACAAGGATTAGAGAAAAAATAAATGGCTGATGTTGAATGTCTGGAATCCATCTTGCACAAATTGATCTCATATTACACTGGGATTCATATCTGAACATCCTCAGCTGTGGGAAGTCTTAGACAAAGCTTTTGGCCTAACTCTGTTATGGATTTAACAGAGTTAAATCCAAGTGACTTTAAGTGACTTTAAAACAGCACAAAAGCAACCACGGAGCATACCACAGGTATCTGTGTTTCTAGTTTTGATGCACTAATATGAACTAATAAAGTGAATACACTCAGATTTATTCTGCTGTGTGTTTATCACTTTCCAGCACCTACTTCTTCAAGAATTTCAATGCTTTTATGAGAAATAGGTGTTCCTAATGATAGTTCTTCAATACCAGAAACTGTACCTGATATTAAAAAAACTATAAACCATCCACACAATTAAAATCACTATAGATTTATCACTGGTGTTACAGTATCATCTGTTGGAGGAGCCCATTCCCACAGACTTGGGATCCTGATTCTTAGACAGCATGAGAGCCAAGTGCTCATGTTGGCCTCAGCAGAAATCTCTTCACCAGAGAAGGGAACTGCCCTATCCAGCCCACAATACAAAGATTCTGTCTAATGGCCCTCACAATATTAAAACCTGCCTGACACTGTAGCCTAAGAGTTGCACACAACTGTGTATTTTTCTCTTTCAAAAGACAAAAGCTTTGAGCATACAGAAATATCACACAGAGAACCTCCAGAACTGGATAATCAGGGAAACAAGACTGCTCATCACCTGCTCAAAGGTGACCAGCCAGGGAGTTTACAAAGGTTCAAGAGTTCTCACTTCTGGCCCTAAATTTTCTGGTGAAACAGCCAGCCATTCCCATCATCTCCTAGGTTACTGCTGAATAATAAAGCCTACCCTGTTATCTGCAGGTACTTCAGCACCATATTAGGATCTGATCCTCTGGTTAACCAGGGGACTTGGCTTTAGACTTTTAAATAAATTTTTTCTCACTTTGTCTGCAACTTCATAGTATTGTCCTCAGGCTAAAGAACCAAAGATGTTTCTTGAGATGGCAGATATATTACTTATATTCTAGACAAGACTGCCTTACATTTCCTGCATTCCCAAAATTTATGGGGTTTTTTTTTGAAAGCAAGTCTCTTCCCCCAACTACATCTCATAATGAATGAAATTATCTCATAAACTGCAAAGCAGTTCCTCTTTACTGGCCTAAACTTGGTATACAATAAAAATCCTATTAAAACGTTTCCAACTCTTCCTTTGATAAATAAAATATGTTTATTTTAACTCTTCAAAGCTGACCTAAGATAATAAGGTCACATTTTTATTTAGCTAAATCACAAGCAGATAGGGTTTGTTTGGGTACAATTATGACTAAGTTTCAGTGTCTACGTCTACCACAGTCACTAGGAAAACATTATTTTAAAATGCTTTTAAAAGGATAGTAAACATTCTTAATACAATAGAGTTTTGATAACACGATTTGCTGGCATGCCTAAAATATGGAACTAAGAAATTCTTCCCTGGCTTGGACTAATATTCCCTCTAGTGCTACAAGAACTGCTCAATTAACATTTCCAAATATTTAGTAGATATGTAAACTGACTAAAACAGCCTGTCTCCCAGGTCAGGTGTTACCCAAAATTTATGAGATTTCTGTGTTATTTTTCTATTAAGTCCTGGTTTAAATTTCATTTATGTAAATAAGATCTTGTTGACTCTTAATGATCTTGATTCAGATCTAGACTGCAACTTTCTTTCTTCATATTTCTTCCACGGTACATGCAAAAACCACACTTTTTTTTTTCCTTCCACAACCACATTATTGTCTTTATTTGACATGAGGATGAGATTGGGTTTATGTTATTTCATTAGCTACTCAGAGACTGTTTATGCTGACCTTTGTGGTGACTTTGTAGAACACTGAGGTCTTGATTCTGTAAATGTCTTGTTGAGGCAGTCCCACTGACACCTGTGTAACCTCAGTTACAAAGCCTACTTGCCTGGAGGGTGGAAATCTCCATCAGTATCCACCAGGTCTTTTGCATAAACACTAACATATAAAAATATTCTTTCTCTTTAACCTCTTCAAATGCTTACCAAAGCAATGATTATTTATAGGTTAGAATAGTAAAATGTGTCTCATTTTGAGAAAACTGTACAGGATGGTGAATCTGAGAAAAGAACAGGATTTCTTAGTCCAAGTTTAAAAATCATCCTGTAAATGTACTTGAAAATTACTTGGAAGTGTTTTATCTTGCTTCTAATGGTGTAATTGAAAGGTTTTTGACATCTGAATAGAAACAGGATAATAATCAGAAAATATCAACTCCTGAGAGCTGACATGAAAACGGAAAATAAAGTCAATGTAAGTGGTACAATTCCATCTGTATGTTATTGTTTTGTTCTGGGCAACCTCAACTCACATCCAGTCTGGCAACAGATGAGAAGTAGACACAGAACCAAAGCAATCACATTAAATTACAGCTCCATTATTATTTTACTGAGTAATTATTAGAGATAATTGCTTTCAGCACTTGAGGAAAGGCCATATAGAACACTCTCAAAGCAAGCACCACTGCCAGCTGGGAGGAGACCAAGCTCTGCTGCTGCTTTTTCATGTTGGCCTCAGACTAACTCACCTCATGGCCCTGTCCCTGCCCAAAGTCCATCACCTTTTGGCAAAGGCTGCTGCTGAGGTGTGAGTGCAGGCAGTGACCAGCCTCACAGACCTCTCTCTGCTCAGCTACACCCCCTCAGCAGAGTAAAAACTGTAAGAGCCAAAATGAGAGATGTGGGACTCCAGGGGCTCTCCAAAATGCAGTTTATTCCATCCAAGAGGTTGCAGCAGCCCAGGGTGGTGGGTGACAGAGCCTGTGCCCACAGCTGTCAGCTCCAGCTGCAGGCAGGCCTGGAGACCCTTTGGTTTAGGTTACAATGCATTATAGACTGTTCTTTGCTGAGCATCTTCATGCAGTACAACCAATCTATACCTGAACTTTTATCTATACCTGAACTTTTATCTATCTAGCCTGTCATAACTACTGTAATTACCATATTCATGTTACTGTTCTCCAATCACTAAAAGTTAGTACATTGCAGATTAAACTAGAAGTTGTTTTTCAGTTTTCTTGCAGTGGAAAATTCTGAGACCTTTTTTCTACTTGCAACTTTGCTGAATTGTTTGCTTGTGCTGTCTTTCTGCTTGGTAAAAACATCTTGTTTGAGGTGGATTTATGCTTTGCTCTAAGTCATAAAAGCCCCTTCTAACTAACACACCCTCTGCCTCCTTGGTTATCCAGTCAGAGTGGCTCAGCAATTCTTTTCTTCTATACCAAAACTTGCCTCCATCTCTATTCTTTCATCAGACTCTACATTTAAAAATCTTTCTGCTAAGCACACATATCTGTGAGACTTTCTTGTCAAACTTTCATTCTTCCAAATAAAAATCCCTGCCTGTCTCTGAACACAGGGCCAAAGGCAGCCCAGCCATGCAGCTGTGCTCAACAGCTGGGCCTCAGCACAGCCCCAGTGAAACCCCAACAATCACTACAACAACCTTAGGACACCCTTTTTAGACACTTTCTCAGGCTGCCAGTGGCCAGCAGAAAGTTAATATTTTCTACACAATATGAATCAGAAAATGCTCAGGGCTGTGATACTAGAGCAGGGGATGTAGTCCCCTGCAGGACTTCCTTTCCTTTTAATAGCTTTCCAAATATTTTTATCCTTCCAGTGGGAATTAGAAGAATGCCAAATGGATGCCTTCTGTTGGGCAAGACCATACTGGACTGGCTTCACACAAAGGCATAGTCATGAACCAAAAGATAAGATTCTCAGAAACAATCAAAACACACTGTTGGGGGGTAATACAGGAACAAATGATTTAGGAGCCATAAGGGTATGAGCAGTCCAGATAATTTACTGGAGTCTGATACTGGGTGGGGAACAAATAAAAGTTACTGGCAAGGAATCTTATCTAGAAATTAATAGACTTGATTAACCCCAAGGAGGTAGTAAAGCTGAAAACATTTGCAATATATATCAGAGGTATATCTGGTGTTTGGGTCCAAATTGCAGATTTAAATTAAATCCCCCCAAATTTCAGGAACAGAATTATCCCAAATATTCTTAAATTATTTCCACTGCAACATTCCCATTAGGAAGGGATGCCCTCTACCTGTCTCACCATGGAGGATTTAGGCACTTGCACACTTTCCCACACTGGCTATTCTTATTTGGAAGTGCTCCATACCCTGTAGAACATTTTCCATTGTGTCATTGAGTCACTGCCTCACATCTCTGCCTGTTTCCATAGCTTGTTCTGCTTTTGTGGCTGTGTGGGTGGACAGGCCTGAGCAGCCCATGCAAGGAGCTCACAGGCAAAGGAAGCACCTCTGCATGCATGCTCCACTGAGACCCTTCCAGCTGTGATTCCAGGAAAACACCCACGAGTCAAAACAGGTGTGTGGATGGGGAAATCAGCACAAATGGGGAAACTGAGTTCTCTTACATCACATGTGCTCCCATTTTTTGTTGCAGCATTCCAGCAGATTGGAATCTGGGTGAAAATCTCTGAATGGAACGCAGAGACAAAGTAAAAGATAAATGTCTGCTGGATTTTGAGTTGGTGATGTGTGTTGTGCTGCCAAGGTATTCATTCAATGTGGTTCTCATTCCTATTCATTCCCACATTTTCTAAACTCCTTTGTTTATGGGTGGAAGTTCTCAAAAGTGAAATGGTCAAGGAAAAGATACAGCTTTTTAACAATGTCATCTTACATTTCTTGTAGATCCATGCATATGGAATACATACATGCATTTCCCTTGCCATGGTTCTGATATTCTGAAAGCAGTGCACAGTATGGATTGCATCTGCTGTGTAGATACATGAGTAGCATGCAAGAGAACTGGGATTCCTTCCCTTCCCTAAAATTAAATGAATGCCCAATCTGGTCCATTTAAAAAGAGAAAAAACCCACCAAACCCAAACCACAAAACCCACAAAACTTTAAAACCCTAATACTTTCTCTAGAGCAGTCTTATGAGCTGTAAGGGCAATGCTTGTTTCTACCAAGGTTGATGAATTATACACTGAGTCGGAGTGAAAACCACTAGGGCAAGAGAAATAATCCCAAACTTTCTTTTAGTTCATAGACAGGTTGTCTTGCAAATTCCTCCCTGAATGTCTGTAATCATCTGTTGTGTCCTCTCCCACAGCCAAACTACATTAAATCCTAACAACAGACATAAACAAAGACAACTTTTCAGAGGGATGCCTGACAGCACAAACTCTGAGGTGACCAACTTTGGAAAATAAAATAAAACTGATTGGAACAAGGAAAACAACCACTGCTGAGATGAGTCAGTCCCTAAAACAGTCACTCAGAGAAGGTCTAAACATTGCTCAGCAGCTTTTTTGCTCCTGAGAAATCTCCTGAGGATTTGAGAGGGAGGACAGAGGAGGGACACAGCTGCACATCCATCAGTAGTCCTTCATTCCTGGTCTTGCTGTGTGCCAAACACACACAAACGTGCTCATGAGGGGAAGAGAAATGCACATTTCTGCACCCCAGCTGAGGTACAGCAGGAGCAGACAGCCTGTTAATCCTATTTGTTGCAGAATTACAGACTTAGACAGATCCTGCTAATACAAACACACTCAAAGAGGAGAATGGAAGAGATTACAACTCCTCATTCACACTCCAGAGAAATTTAATACATGCTCTAGAAAACTAAGCCTGTAATCTCTTAAACATTCAGAACACAATCTTAAAATATCTCTCAGCAATCTCAGACCTCAAAGGCTGAATGACTGCCCAGCGCTTTCAGTAATAAAATAAATATTTGTCTTTACAAGGGCAGTATTTCCTTTTTTCCACTTAGAGCATGAATTAGCACACTTAAAAAAAAAATGAAAGCTTCCTGTACAACCAAGAACATTTCAAATGTATGTACTTAAGACTCTTCTAAAAAATTGTCTGCTGGTCACAAGAATAGATTATTTGCATTTTTAAAATAACAAAACTGGGAAACTGTTTTTCCTGAGGTAGAGTGAAATTATAAAGACGATGGAGGAAAAGCTGAACTCTGGCCTGTCCTTCTCACAAAATCAGTTCTATAACATTTAACCTAATTAAGGCTTTTTTATGCAATTCATCTGGTGTTAAAGGTGGGTTTACCAGAGTTTTGTATGTCTGCCTGCCTTTCTGTTCTTCTTTTTCCATTTTTCACTTAACCTTTTGGGAAGAGCCAGTCTGTTAACAGTGCAATGAAGATAGCACTTCCAATGCCCTGCTAAGAATAGACACAAGTGTTTATAGACTTTAAATTTGTCTGATATGTCACTCCTCTGATGGAGTAGAGGCAAAGGACCTGATTCTGCACATTTAAAGCACATCAGTCCTGTTGTACTGCCTTATTCATTGAACTGCTTTTGAATTCGGGTTCCATTCCACCCTCAGCTGCACTGCTGTACAGGTGAAGAACAGTAGGCCATGTCAATAATTCCTCAAGCTGCAGAAAAGCAAGAAATGCAATGAAAGGTCAACATTCACAAAAGGCAGAAATGAATTTCAGTGCAATGCTGTGGCACAAAGCCCATCAAATGGCTGGCTGAGGGAGAGGAGGGAAGAGGCAGTCACTCTAGGAAGGCTCTTTGCTCCAGCACAGAAATTAGAAGGGAAACCAAAGACTAGAAGGAAATCCAGGCCACTGCCATGGGAGAGTGGGGAAGTTGTTAAGAGTATGAACAATGAGCTCTGGAAATGAGCCACTGACTGACATAACAGATCCATGTGGATGTGTTTGTCTTGGGCTTGTAGGTTAAACCTGGAGGTCCTTCTGGAGGTGATGCTCCAGCCAAGCATTTGCTAAAGAGCTCAGGGCCCTTTGACTCGGTGGCTTAGAGGAGTCAAAATAGTAACTTTAATGGTCCTTCAGCCTCTGCAAAGTCACCAGAACAAACACAGATCCCAAACAAGACAAGAGATGAGTGAGGTGCCTGTGGGAGCAAACAGGCCAGAGTCTCCAGCTGCTCTGTCCTCTGCTACTGTCTTTGGAATGAAGGATGAAGTCTGAAGGGAGCCTGGGTGGAGGTGGCTGGGATGTCTGTCAGCCTTGGGGGCTAGCCAGCTTTCTTATTATTCTGGTACAGCATGTTCAGAAAGCAAATTGAGGTTTTTTCTTTGCTCTTTGTGCCAAAGGGAGTGTTGTGGCTGAAGCCAACTGCCCTAGGAGCACGTCCCAGAAGTGCTGATGCCTGGGAAGCTGAAGGGCTGGAACCAGAAGGCAGAGCAGGAGTGTTCTCCATTCTCTGGAGCAAGGTTCCCTCAGCTGTCACAAAGGCAGGGGTCAATGTCTGCTCCACAGGGCTGGCTGTGCAGCATGGCCACCCATCTGTGTGTAGATGAATGGCAACATCCATCTCCTTTTCAGTGCTCTCTGGAGTATTTCAGGGAAGTAACATCAGAGCGGGCACTGTTCACCGAGCAGCTTACACCCTGCCAGATCACATCCTTTTTTACCCCAGCAAAAATGATTTCTGAATCATTTAAGGCAAAAACTCATCTTAAATACCATCAAGTTATGGCAGATCATGACTTCTTTTCATACAAAAGAGCAGAGGTTTTGAAATTTCCTCTTCAGAAATGAAAATCAGAGTGTATCATCTCCAGAATGTGTCTAGACAAAGATCATGTTATTGCCTTCTCCTCTCACAGGAGCACCTACAGCTCTGTGAGGTAGATTCTTCCTTCCTTCCTTCCTTCCTTCCTTCCTTCCTTCCTTCCTTCCTTCCTTCCTTCCTTCCTTCCTTCCTTCCTTCCTTCCTTCCTTCCTTCCTTCCTTCCTTCCTTCCTTCCCTCCTTCCTTCCCTCCTTCCTTCCCTCCTTCCTTCCCTCTCTCTCTCTTTCTCTCTACAAAATAAAGTCACAATCAATAATCTGACAAACAAAACTGAGAAATAAAACCCACTTCTCTCTCTCTGAGCTGTAACTAGTACAGCAGTGTATGCTGCTCCACCAAATCTTGCCTGCATCACATCACATCAGCATCAGTGATGAGAAAAGGACAAAGAGGCCACATTGCAATATTAGCTGGAGACAAGTGCCAGTAAAAAAAGGAAGTCATGAGTTTGGAAAAGGCAGAATTAAAATATTACAAAATATTACATATATGCAATCAATGGTGCAAGAAGCTGAGCACCACGGGCTGGAGGAAGATGTTGGACAGCTGATCACCAGCTGATAAGCCATGCAATGTTGCTCCTTTTTTACTTTCTGGGGTGAGCCCTGTCCTGCTGTGCATAGAAGAGGCAGCACATCCATGGCTGCCTTTCATGGCATGGCAGCACACACAAAAATCCAGGCAGCATCCACAGGGAGATGCCCACCTGTACTCATTGTGCTGACAGCTCCTGACCTGCCTCTAACCCATTCTGGAATCAGGTTAATGTCCTGGCCTCTACACCTCCTGAAAGACAGGGCTTTTAGGGGAATTCAGCCCAACCACTCATCTGTCCTGCAACCACATTTTCAAAAACCCAAATGCCACACTACACTTTATCTACACTTTACACTTGTATTGCAAGTGGTATCAAAGGGAATTTTTTGAGTTATTTAAGGGCCAAACCAGCTTTTTACAATAAAATGAAACTACAGTTCTCATCAAATCCTAGTAGTAGTACCATATTTTATCAAATAATTCAATAAACAACATAAAGTCACACAGATTTCAGTTCCCATTTCTCATTAATTGGCACCCGTATCATATCCTGTTGCATTACATGGTTTCCTATTCTACTGTGCAATGAGGAGAAAGAAACACTTTTCTATTTTTTTTTTATTTCTAAAGACAATGTTAAAACATTCTTTTTGGTATGTGATGGGCACTGTTTTGCTCTGGCACTAATGTATCCAGGAATACAGCTGTTTTTCTTCAAGAGGGAATATTTTAATGTCAGAGATTGATTTCCAAAATGTGCTAGATTCTTAACTTCATGGCAATGGCTTAGAACAGGACAGATACATACTTGCTTTCTTACATAGTACTAAGATTTTTTTTTTACAACACCTGTTCTTAAAATAGCTTTCTATAAGGTCCATTTAGACTTGGAACACAATATCAGTTTTCAAAGCCATGCTTAATATGTTTTATAATTTCAAATCAGAGCTCATGTATTTTAACAGTTATAATGACATCATGATAATCAATTTACAATTATATATATAAAATTATGGATAATAGTATTTCTTTTAATCTGCTTCTTAAAAATTGTTGATGTAATCTTTAATTTGTACAGCAAATATCTGCGCTGAATTTTATTTCCTTAAGAAAGTATTAGTCTTGAGACTTTACATAATTTTGTTTGAATCTGAAAAATGTTTTACCTATTTAGATGTTTTACCAGTTTTGTTTGTCAGATTATTGCCACAATGGCTCTTAAGCATTTTCTCTGAACATTTCCTTAGTTCTCCTCACAGAAGATTGCCGTGATCACAAACAAAAAGACACCTTAATTGTAGGGCATTTTATGGACTTCATCTTACCTCAGTTTGAGAAGGCTGAGGTTTGAAATCACTTTTGGTAGGTTCTAAATACCTTTATGTTTTAGTTTATACCAGATAGCAGCCAGTATATGCACCATGGATTCCCTCTCCATGCTCTCTGTGAGAGTTTGCAGTCACTGGGATCCAGGGTTAGCTGTGATGGGGATTTTTTTTAATTGCTCAGAGGATTTCCAGTGCTCTGTGTGTTATGTGGGATCAGAAATGCCATGCTGAAGAAGTTGTCCTAAAAATTAGCAATGTCCTGTTGGAGAAGGAAAACCTTTGCTGGATGGTTTCAGACAATCTGTTCCTTCTCTTCCTCAGCTAAAGGCATCTGCACCTGGCTTAAGGCTGAGTTTCTTCAGCTGTGCTCCCTCTCTTGTCACTCTTACAGTCAGTGGAGTGAGCCTGGGCAAAAGAAAGTAACCCTTCTCCAGAAGGCATTTCACACTCTAAAACCTGTGAACTCAAAATCCTGTGAATTCTGTTCCCAAACAGCTTCTTTGATGCATAATCTCGTGGCCTGAGTAAATAATCAGAACAAAGACTATCTGGCAGAAATGAAACTGAGCAAAGGAGCAGAGGGCAATTGAGAAAACAAGAGCACTCTTCTCTTTGGAATCATTCCACACAGGATAATATGGCCTGAATACAAGAGGCTCAAGAGACATTTTCAGCAATGACATACCATGGTGGATCTTTTTTTTTAACATGCCCACACACAGTGAGCTGGGAAAAGTATTGTTATAGTATAGATATTCCCTTGCTATTCCTAAAACAACAGAAGATCAGCTATCTAAACATGCACAATTAATAAAGAATTGTGAATATCAGTGCTCCTTTCTAACAATATAACTAAATATAACACAGTACTTTCCTTCTCTGGGTATAAATAAATGGATTGTCATTGCTGCCACACACACAGAGTACATTTTGCCCAAAACATGTGTTTTACAGGGCTACAGGTTTCCTCTTTTGTATGGAACAATCTTGGAATTTGGGTGTTTAAAGTGATATTTTTGGCCAATTCCCTGAGTGCCTGCTGTGACAACAAAATGTGAGCAGGAGAGCAAACAAAGAGACAATCGCTTCCTCTTTTTCATTGACTTCTCACAAATGGTTTTCTCAGAATCACAAGGTATTTTAATTGCAATTGCATCTTTTCCCTTATCACCAGACTGCTCTTAGCAGTCAGCTTCGCTGTCTTACTCCGCTGTCTCCACTAGTTAAGGAAAAAAAAATATGTTTGTGCTCCCCTCATCCTCTATTAAGTGTCCCTCCTCCATCTGCTAATTCTATTAGCTTCTCTGTGGGCAGATAAAAGGTATTGGAAAAGCGTTGCAAAATCATTCACACCTTGTGCCTTCTTTTGGTTTTACCCCTACATAAAATCACACAAGTGGCCAAAGCTACTGTGATTTCTCTCTTGACTTCTTTCCCAGTTGCAAGTCATACTTTACTCTAGTAAAGCTTTAGTGCCACACACTGAAACCTCCACAGTGCAAAAACCAGAGATTTGTGGACACCATTCCATAAGGATGTGATATATTTCAGGTGTCACAGCACTTCTTTCATGGCTGACTCCAAACACAGTTGAAGTCCTACACACCACACACAACCCTGTCACCCCTTTTTCCTGTCCCCAAAGGTGTTCAATCTGAGATCTTTTCTTCTATAAATTTAGTGAATATATATCTTCTATATATGTCTCTTTTCTTCTATATATGTCTCAGTTTCACTCTGGATTCTCAATAACTGTATTAGTAAGATAGGTGTTTTGCAGATCCACCAGTTCTCTTTGCATGACACACATCTGAAAGCAAACAGCTCTCTCACTTCTCTGTCTAAGAGCCTGGAAAAACTGGGATACTGTTTTCCTCTCTCTTTTTTTCCCTAAATCTTCGCAGTGTTTCTACTTTCAAAGTCCACAGCCAACATATTTGCCACACACAAGCTGTAGGAGTTACTTTATTTTCCTGACAGCCTTAGATGCTTTGTGTCAAGTCGTGTGTCCACACTAAAAAGAGGATAAATTACCTGTCAACAATTAGGGTGTTTTAAAAATCTCTCTAGGAACTCAGCTGTCTCTGTCTGAATTTTTCTGTGAGTGCATGGTAATAGGAATGAGGAGCCACATCTTTGATGGAAACTTTTCACAAGCACCTGTCTGTTATTGTTCATCTTATTTTTCATGGGATACTTGTAGAGCAAAGATCACATCACTGAGGTCTCTCTTTTGACCCTGAACGAAATACCCCAACTTATTGCTAGCAAATGCCATATTTACAAATCTGTGTTCAGAAGAATAAAAATACATTTTTATTGTATGCTATTCAGTGTAAATACAAGGAACCAAATCAGCTGCAGTTGCTTCTCTTTTTTTTTTTTTTTTTTTTTTTGCTTGTATACTAAGAAACATCTTACACGTAATGGCAATGATTTGGCAGTGAGAACCCACTTTTATTAACCACAGGGTTGTTCAGTGTGTGCCATAGGAATGGAGCCAGTGGCAGAAGAACATCCATATATTTCATGTCCTCTGAAGAATTCTGCACATAGGGGCAAGTTACCTGTATAAGGCTGGGCCTTTGTGAACACCATTTAGAAGGGAAATAGAAGACAGGCTGACTTATAGATTAAAAATTTATCAGGCAATCCACATTCAAAGTGGTTTGCAACCTGACCTTTCCAAATCCTAAAGAGATTCCTGGCTATGGAGACACATTTGCCTTTCTTGCTTATTGGGACATTCCACCAAAACTGGTACAGAGGTGTGAAAAAAGCAGGATAGAAGCCATTGCAAAGAACAGCAGAAGAGTTCTTTCAAATTATGTATCTTAGAAAGAAAAAAAAATTATATCCAGAACTGTAAAAAGTCACATATAAACTCCCAAGCTTTTAAAGTCAGGAAGTTTTTAGCCACAAAGAACTGATTCTTTGTACATCCCCATTCACTAAATGCCTGTTATTAAAAACAACACCTAAAATATCAAAAGAACAATTCCCAAACTAAGATATCCCATCAGGAAATGTTTCAGTGAAAGACATGAATTGGCTGATACAAATATGTTCTGATTCAGGCAGAATTCCATAGGAATGTTGATCTTTCTTTAAATTCAGCACAAATTTAGGCCTACGCTCCCAAAATGATGACTGATAGTGGGAATTGCAGGCAGTCCCGACACGGGAAGAGATGAGAATCTGACTCCATGTTTCAGAAGGCTGATTTATTATTTTATGACATATATTATATTAAAAGAAAATTATATACTAAAACTATACTAAAAGAATAGAAGAAAGGATTTCATCAGAAGGCTAGCAAGGAAAGCAATAGAAAGGAATGATAATAAAATCTTGTGACTGACCAGACAGTCCGAGACAGCTGGACTGTGACTTGCCAATAATTAGAAACAACCACATGAGACCAATCAAAGATGCACCTGTTGCATTCCACAGCAGCAGATAACCATTGTTTTTCTTTTCTTCTGAGGCTTCTCAGCTTCTCAGGAGAAAAATCCTGGCAAAGGGATTTTTCAGAAGATATCATGGCTACAACTGATTTGCAGGTGTCAGTGATACAGAGAGGCTGAAGTAGTGTCAGCTTTAAGACCCAAAACTGAAATCCCCCTCTTGCTGGCTGGCAGCGGAAATGGCCTTGAGATGGCGGGTCTTGCACAACCCCACAGTTTCATATTCATTGTGCACAGCGTCATCACATTCCCAGGGTGACTAAAACCCTGAAAAAATAAAACATGAATGTGCTAGACTTTAACCATTGCTGTGAAAGTTTTGTGCCTTGTGTCACAAATGCTCACATTGGCAAAGAGGTTCCAGCTGGGTTTGAGCTCCTGGCAACAAACAAGGCAAACACAGCCATGGATGTGGAGCCGAAAATGAAACTGTAGCGACTGAGAACCGCAGTTTTCAAACAGCCGGGGGGTGCTAAAACACCCCCACACCAACACACCTACGACAGCTCCAGGTGCGGTTCTGTTCTCTATCAAAACCCACTTAGCTACTTACAAAATATAAATACAGAATAAATATGCTATTTATGTAAACATACACTTAACGTACTTTGAAAAACAGCTTTCCTGCTTCCCAGGCAGGATTCTCCGAGATCTCCGAGATCACCGGGCGCAGTCCCTGCCCTCCCCCGGGGCTGTGGCACCGAACTCCAGCGCCTCGCAGAGCCAAGAGGACGGCTGTGAAAAACGCCAATCACTCGTTTTTAAAATGTTAAAAGTTTAATAGTAATAAAATGGTTATAAAAATAGTAACATAATTAGAATGGTTATAATAATAGTAATGTAATAGTAATAAAAATTTGGACAATTAGGATTTAGGACAATATGAAACAATAAAAAACAAAGAGTTATGGACAGTCCGGGTACCTCTTTCTGGGCAAAATAAGCCCAAAAAGGACACATGTTAACAGAGGATTAACCCTTAAAAGCAATAGCCTGTTGCACATCCATACATCTCATACATGATGCAAAAATTCCATTCAAACACAGGATTCTGTCTGGTCACTGTCAGCTTCTTCCTCTTTATCCTAATGGTGTCTTCATGGCTGAGCAAGGCAGGAAGAAGTTCGTTTCTCCTGATAATGGAGCAATAAATTCTCTTTCTCTGAAAGATTTAGGTGTCCTGTGGCTGCTATCTCGCTGCGAGTCCTTTCTTTTAAAAAAGTATCTTACATAGCATAGTTTCTATTTTAACATTTTTTATAACCTAAAACCACATTTAACACACTACTTAAGAAAATCAATACAGCATAACTTTCCAACATAACACATACAATATTCGTTTTAATATTTGCGAGAAGGCAGTCATAAAATATGCATTTTTCACAACGCCGTTGTGTCTTCCACAACGCGCTATGGCCAAAGCCGCCCAGCCCCGGCTCCTCAGCAGCGTGAGGGGGGTCCCGCCTGACGGGGACCGTCGTCCTTCCCTCACGGCACATGGATTTGCAGGAGCCGGGATCCCCCATCCAGAGGCCCCGACGAGGCTCTGAAAAGGGCTCACTGGGGACGGGCGGGTCCCCGAGCCCCCCTCACGGCCGGGCCGGGTTTTGCCGGGTCCCCGAGCCCCCTCACGGCCGGGCCGGGCTGTGCCGGGTCCCCGAGCCCCCTCACGGCCGGGCGGGTTGTGCCGGGTCCCGCTCACAAGCGGGCTCTGAGGCGGAAATCCCCGGCGGAGGAGGCGTGGGAGGAGAAAGGGAGCGGCCCGAGGCGGGCAGCTGGTGCTCGGCTCGGCACGGCCCGGCACGGCACGGCTTGGCTTAGTTTAGCTCAGCTCAGCTCAGCTCAGCACGGCACGGCTCGGCTCGGCTCGGCTTAGCTCAGCACGGCACGGCTCGGCTTAGCTCAGCACGGCTGGCCCGGCACGATGAAGCCGCGAGGGTGAGTGAATGGCGGCCGCGGGGAAGGGTCGCTGCTGCCGCTCCCTGTGCGCTTCCCGGGCAGGGATGCGCATCGCCCTTGGGAAGCGTGAGTTTTGCTGCTGCGGCGGGCAGGGAAAGCGCTGGCGGGGGCTGGGCTGCTAAAATGCGCTCAGGAGACCCACGGAGCCGGGACAGGCGGCAGCGCTCCCGGAGCCGGGGGTTGGCAGAGCTCCCCGTCAGCCCGGGCAGGGGTCCCCTGTCATAGCAGCCATGGAGGGCTCCAGGCAATCAACGCCTTTTATGGATATTTTCAGCTGAAGGGTTGCGATGGGACGTGACTCGCTGGGGTTTATTGCCCCGGGTGGCGCTGCCTTGCAGCAGGTGTTAGAAAAGCTCCGCAGGTGACACGCTTAGGGCACCTGCTGATCGGGAAAAACCGTGTCACCACAAGGCTGGGGGACAAAGTGGGTCTCAGCAGTGGAGTAAAGCCCCCAAAGTTGTTACTGCAAGCGTCAGAATGTCTCTTGCCTGGCTAGAGCATGCCATGGCAGCAGCATCCCGTGGCTTTAAGATAAGTAGTGTTGGAGAAGTTGAGGTGCTGAGGAAAATCGTCTCACCCATGAAAGGAGAAGTGCAACTTTCTCCTGTTTCACACGGCATTTTAAAACATTTGTAGAAGAGGAAGGTGTGGGAAAGAATTGAAAAAGTAAAAAAGTTTATATATTTTTTTAAAAATTTAGGAGACTAAGACGCAAAGAAGGTAGTGCAACTATGCCAGCACTTAACTGAGCTCACTGCTAGTGATGGACACAGGAGCTGAGTGAATGTAGAGGTTTCTCTGCAGGCAGAGCATTTCTCCCTTTTTCCAACTGAAGCTTGGAACTAAAGCCATTCCAGGGGAACATCGTGGGTGGACACCACCCCCTCAAAACTACAGCTGCAACTTCCTTCAAGAAGGAGGAGGAGGCATCTCTGGATCTGTCTAACCTTGACTGTGGCATCATTAATTAAAATAAGAAATCAAGATCTGCTTTGTATACATACATATGAGAATCAGTTCTGGCTGAATATCTAAATGTCTGCTGGCATTAGCAAATTCCTACCATGGGAAATTCCCTAGAGAGTCTCTTAAGTATTAATCAGTTATTGTTTTCATTCTATTCAAATGAGTTGCTATATCCACAGTTTCTAACTTGGGTTGGGAATAATAAACCAAACACAGGCATGGGATTAAGAAAGATTGATGACTACATGAGCTGAGCTTGTCAAGACAAACATCTACAAGCCTGTCACAAAAGTGATGACTCCTGAACAGTGTAAAAAATACAACAGAAATAAAATGCAAATGCACGTGTAAAGGTCACTGTCAAAATCTTTACACTTAGGTTTATGCATTAGTAAAAAAAAAAAATCTATTGCTGTTCTGTTTTGTAGAGCTGTATGTTTTACATCTTTGATATTGGTTAATAAACTACTTAATGTAAGAGAAGTAGTAGAAGATAAATAATAGTACAGAATGTTTAGGTGTGCTTCCCTGGGAGACTTCCTTTGAGACTGATTGCAGATTTGCTGAAGTAATAGAGCAGAAATTTTCCACACTGGGTATACACTTAAACTTTTCAAGCCTCATCTATCAAATAATTTCAAAGGACACAGAAAAATAAAATTAAGTGTATTCTTTATACAAAAAATAATACAATTCAGATTGATTCTCCCCTAAAATTTCTCTACCTCAGTCTCTGGAAATGGGGCTTTGAGTAGATGTAGATTTTGTGTCAGGAATGTTCTCTGCATGGGAAGGTGAATATGTTTGGGAAGATGATAATTTTCCTGGGGGACAGGTGGGAATTGGAGACACTCCTCTGCAGCAGAGGAACCCCAGGCTGTGCCCAGGCAGGTGGTGGGAGCAAAGCTGGGCAGGAGCAAAGCTGAGCCTGGGAAGGGATGTGTGAATTCCTGTGCTTGGCTGGACAAAGGAGCTGTGGGGAAAGGGCAGGAAGCCTGGAAGAGAGGGGATTTTGTAAAGTGAGGAATGGCTGCTGGGGGGTGAGTTAGGTCAGGGCTTGGAGGGAGGAGGGCCAGACAGGGCAGGGCTGGTTTGGAGGGAAGGCAGTGACCAGCCCGGGTGGGGGAATCTGGAGCTCCATCCTGGGCAGAAATGGCCTGCTGGGAGCAGGTATCCCTCAGTCCCTTTGCCTCAGCTCAGGGCTCAGTGCTGGGCCTGGCTGAGGGCTGAGCGATGCCTTGAGAGGCTGCCTGGAACAGAGGATTGACAGCATTAAAGGAATAAAGCAGGGATTTATCAAAAGGCCTTCACAGGATGCACCTTGGGCAGTACAGGAGCCTGGCTGAGGCTACACCCAGGATGGGTTCCTGGGTCTCACACCTTTCACACTTCTATAAGTTTTGGTCCATTTCCATATTGGGGTTAATTGTCCAATTACAGCTCCAGGTTATGCAGTCCCATCCTCCCAGATTGCTCTCCTCAATTCCCTGTTACACTTTTTGGGCCCAAAGCTGCAACAGTGTCCTTGGTTCTGGGGCTGGAAAAGGATTGTTTTATCTAATTGAACTGTGAAGAGAACTTGCTAACACTTTCTATTAAGTTCAGAGTTCTATACTAATGCAGTACAGAATCTGGAAAATATGAAAAGCTAAAACTTAAGGCATCCTGAGAACTCTGGGGAAAGGGAACCAGCTGAACCTGGCTAGTGTGGCCTCTCAGTCCTGCTTGCAAAGGAGAGCTGGGTACACTGGTGACAGGCCAGAGCTCCTGTTCCTCTGCCTGTCAGCTCAGCTTTGCAACCTTATTGCACCTGAGTAATATCAAGGTGGCCAGCTCAGCCACACAGTTCTCATTTCTTTCCCTTCCTACAGCAATCTGGAAGAAGGAGAGCACAATGTGTAACTAGGTGTGGTGGTGAAAGGCTATTTTAAAGTAACTCACGGGGAAGTGCTGTCCATTTATCTTAAACCCCTGTGGGATGGGAGTTAAATCACTTGGACTTTATAGATGGGTTAAACTGGGTTTCCTATGGCCTCCTTTCCTTTGGAGAAACTCCTGCACAGATTTGCCCCTCCCGAGTAATCAAACACACCAAATTCCTCCCAGCAAAAACCTTTGCACAGCTCTCCACTATCAGCAGGTTTCCTGTTTACACATTTTTATTCAGTGCACAACCTGGTGGGCAGCATGGTCAGTTGCTGTTTTCCTTTAACCAGACAAAATGACTCCTGGACTTTCAGCAAAAGATTGGAAAACTTTTATAGGGTTTTGACCTGTGCAGCCACTGTCCCTCCCAGTGACCCAGATAGCCTCTAGAACCTGTTTGTCCAGCAAGCCAATCAATTCTTTCAGAAGAGAAGACAGGCCCAACACCAGCTTCATGCCCTCTGCCCTGATTCCAATATTAGTGCATTTTGCTGCTATTCGTGGCCTTGGCCACCAAACCACTGCTGAGTTGTATAAACAGAAGCTTTGCAGCTGTCAAAAATGCAAATACTTAATGGGGCATTACATGGGAGCAGTACCTAATTTACCTACTTCTGCCACTATATTAAAACAATCAGAATTGGGGTTATTGCTTATTTAAACAACAGAGATGCACAATCAGTCGTAACACTCGTTTGCTTTTTGTTTTAGGTACAGATTTCTGTTACTGCTTCTTCTTATCCTGAAAGCTGGTAAGTTCATAAAAACTCAGTAAAAATTAAACTGTCCTCTCTTTAATGTGTTTGGCCAATTGCACAAGGTGGATGTAAAATATACAATATTAACATCTCTGTATTTTCTACAAGATACTGAAGAACTCCTACTGAAGAAGGAGTTCTTCAGTATCTTGTAGAAAATACAGAGATGTTAATGTTTCTCTGACATGCATCAGGGAAAGAAGATAAAATCAATTTCTGTTTCATTGCAGAGAGCAGCAAGGGACCTTATGGATGCTCTTGCTTAGATTGCTTTGCTTGCTTCAGAGACTTCCCTGTGTACTTACCTCTGTCAACAAAAGGCCTTAGAAGTGGAGTAATAAGAGCTGCTGATAAGCAGATCTAACATGCCTGTATACTCAAGAGTAGAATTATATGTCACGGTATCAAGTAGCCAATGCTAGTAATTTTACTACTACTTATTAGTAGTAAATTTACTCCTACTATTAGTCATTTTACTTTTACTATGGTTCTAAAATATCCCTTGCAAAACAAAGGTAGAATTAAATCACACCGTCTGGTGATATTAAAATGGTTTTAGAGTTCTCTCCTCTGTTCTTGCTTAATCACTGAGAAGGACCTCAACAAAGTCACCAAGGAAACTCCCTGGCCCCAATATCAGGACCATCTGTACCAGATTCAGTCCCAACAGATGCTGGCTGGCCTGTCTCTGTCCAGTCATGAAGTTGCACCCATCATTGCCAGGGCATTACTTTTCCTGCTATTCCAACGGGTTTCCCAAAATCTGAACCGAGCAATTGTGTTGCATTTCAAGCCTGTTACTTCAGTCCTAGTACCTGGTAAACATCCTGCCTTTCTCCCTGCAAGCACTGTGCCTGCCTCAGTGGTAGTTTTAGACCAGGGTGCCCAACTCAGATGTGTAGATGAGCAGTTTCTGAGTCCAGTGCACCCTCACAAAGACAGGTTCCCTTTTAGCATTGACACCTCCCTCCCCCCTCACCACATGCTGTTTCTGCATTTCCCAACCTCCACTCCTGTCATCTTCCTCCCCCTCAGCCATCCACCCAGGTAATCCCTTCCCCCAGCTGTAATCTCTCCCGTCCAGCCCCATGCCTGGCCCCTCTTGCCTGGCACCCACAACACAAACACTGCTTTGGTGCCACCAAGCAGTTGCACCAGTGAGGTTTTGGCTGCTGGTCTGGAGGGCAGGGATCCAGCAGGGAGGCCGTGGGCAGAGCTGCCCAGCCCTATGGGAGTCACTGAGCTGAGCTTTCTGCATCAGCTGTCATCACCTTGTGCCTTTGCCTTGCTCACATGGAGCAGAGGCTGCCTTTCTCATGTCCAAAAGGCAGGAAAAGTGCTCTGAAAGCCAGATGAAGTTCTGACTTTACCTCAAGTGACCCTCAAGATGTAAATGTCTAATGAATGTGCCACTGGAGGTATCTGGGTGTGCTGGTTTGCCAGCTGAGTGTATTTGTTCAGAGGGTGTCACTGACAGTAGCAGTAAAATGTGGTTGCTTTGTCATGCTGGCTTTGAGAAGTACTTCTTTTAACTCCCTTCTTAATTTTTTGGATCTCAAAATAATGGCAGCACTCTTTCTTATCAGTGTTTCCACTTCTTGTGATCTAAGTGGAGTTATTTGGCATTTTTCTTAATTTAAAAAAAAAAGTGATTATTGAAGCATTAGGACCTGAATATGTGTCTGCAGTCAGTGTGCAAAGTGAAATGTGGGTATCCATGGGGCTAGGAATGATTAACACTGCTTTCAGAGAAAAGGACCCTTTGGACAATGCACAGACAAATAGACATGATGAGAATTAGCCACTGGAAATTTGGGAGATAGGAATGACTATGAAGAGAGCATAGTCACCTACCTGCTATAAAACTAATACCAGAGTCTATATGTGGTATAATGTACTCAAAAATAATTACTTTTTTCCCCACATAATCTCCCTTTTTTCTCTCTCTTTTAATCTTGTAGTTACTGCACTAGAGAAGAAGAACATCATCAGTAAACTTGGAGACAACGTCACACTAAGTTGCATTTATAACGAAAAGAAACCCTTGCAATTAAAAAATCTACGGGTATATTGGCAAATAGCTGATGATTCCTATCAAGAAAAGTGTCCAGTTGTACATGCACTGATCTCTGGCCAAGATGATAACAGTAATCAATGTATTCACTTTAAAGACAGAACTCAATTATTCTGGGATAGGTTGGAAAATGGTGATTTTTCTCTGCTATTGCTAAATGTCAGCCAGAGTGATGAACATACATACAAATGCATAGTGCAGGAGAAAACTGAACTTCCCAAAGTGATTCACCAGGCAGAAGTGGTTCTCAGCTTAGCAGGTAAGAACTTGTGTCACTTTGCCCAAATTCTCATTTCTACTTTTCAAATTTGTGCTATTTCAATACTATATTTAAGCACAACTTTAATTTTGAAACAGACTTCTGCTATTTGCTGAAATGAAGTCTTCTCTGCTTAATGTAAGACAGGGAACGTAAACCTTGGAAAATGAATGTAAAAACTGTTTATCCAGTGTCTGTTTCTTTTCTTCTTGTTTTTCATGGGTATGAGAGCTCTTGCATGTGACTGGGTGACAGCAGCTGAAGTTGGTCCTTTCTTCCTTTGGGTTTGGCTTCAGCTTTCTGCCCTCTCAGAGATTCTCTCAGCTCTGTGATTTACAGACCAAACCTGCAGGCACTTCTCTTTCAAGTCATGAGGGTGGTGTGAAATCCAGCAGTTTGTTCAGAATCCATCCCAAAATTTTGCCTTTCCAGTACGTTTCAAAACATCGACAACTATTTCTCTTTCTCCTTGCTCTCCAGCGAGTTACAGCAAACCAATACTCAGTGGACCAATAAGAAACAGTGACAGCACTGGAGAGGAGGTGACCTTTTACTGCAGGTCTGGCAATGGATACCCAAAGCCCAACGTTTACTGGATCAATAAAGTGAACAACAGCCGCCTGCATCCCTCACAAACAGAGATCATATCCCACGACGACGGCACCTTCAGTGTTTTCAGCACACTGAAGGTGACAGCCACTTCTAACATGCAAATAGAGTGCTCCATAGAAAATGAGATGCTGCAGGAAAATCTATCAGCCAACTGTAAGTTCCCTCATGCTGCCTCTGTTTTCTAGGTAGCAGGAATGTCAACCAGCATGTCTCTGTCTGTAGATGCACATTAATGAGGGCTATGCATTAATTCAGTGGTTCCAAAATGTTCTGAGAAGATCTTGGGCCTTGTTTCAAGCTCCACTTGTACTTAGCCATGGACCTGATGTTTAAATCATCCACACTGAAGCAAATAACCCACCAAGTGTGTTGTGACAACAGCACTGAGAAGCTCTTGGATCTGAGGCAGTTGCTGAGCTTAACCTTTTAGTTCCTCAGGAACATGATGGTTTGGGGAGTCAGGTTGTTTTTTAGGGGCCACCATCCAGCAGATCCATGATTTCTGACCCCCTACACAATGGCCTTGCAACACTAACATTTGCTTTTTACTCTGCCGAGTTCCAAAGTTCAATTTCCATTTTCTCCAAAACTCAATTTAATACAGTGCACAACTTAAACCAGGTCTGCAGCAAATGGGCAATATGAGCTCAACAGAACAATGTACTTTATAGCACAAGTGTAATGTGCTAATTATTGCTGATGTGATGATTAATAGTAAAAGCAAGTATTTAGTCATTCAACTCTTCACAAAACCAGAAAGCTATTTTTAAAAAAAGGTATTAAGAAGTTATAGTTTCAGTACCACTGCCAGAGTTCATTATTTCCAAAAAGCTGTGTAGAGAATCTGTCTGGAGTGGAAGGCTGATCTGGAGGTGGCTGTTTGATCTCACTGCTGTTCCTGGTCCTGCCTCCAGCCACACTTTTCTCTCACAGGTCTCTGCACCCTGGTGCAAGGAGCTTGGAATATTTCCATAACTGTAGCTGGATACCCACAGCTAATTTACCTGAACACCCCTAACACTGATCCCATGCATGCAGGCAAACAATATAAACTATTTCCAGGAGCAAAAATTGAACACATGAGCAGAAGTTGCACAATAGAGTGTTTATGTGATAATACACCATGCTGTCATCCCAATATAAAGGAAAATTAAGTAACCTCATCATTAGTTTCCTAATGGTATTGTCATGTTGTCTTCTGAGGGAAAAGATCTTCATATTAATATTTTTGTGGGGTTTTTTTAGTCTCTCAATCGCACTTGAAAGAGTCAGAGATGTGATTTGAAACCTTCAGTTTTCAGCATTGAGTGAAGATTCTTCACTAACTTCAGGGAAGCAGATTTTCATCCATTTTTCTGAATACTATCAGATTTGCTTTATAGATTCTATATAGATTTATTTTCAGCTGAGTCTAGATACAAGCCCAAACATACAGTCTCTCAAAGCTGGAGGGAAAGAAGAAAAAGGAAAAAAGAAGAATGGATGCATTATGATGACAGGGAAGAGTAAACTGGTATTTAGACATAATTAGTTGGAGATGTGTCTCACTCAGAAGGAATCACCAAAATCACAGTGATATGAATAGCACAAATCTTGACTCCTTCAGAATTTTTTATGCATCTAAAACATGGTGAAATATTTGCCTGGTATGAAATGTGAAAATTTACACCTTATGGCATCCTTTTCTATTTTATTCTAGACACGCAGCAGAAGAAAATCAGTGGTGCTGGCACAGAAAGTGACAAAAAACCTGAAAAAAAAGGACGAGGTGCTCAAGCAGCTGCCATCATTGGCATTGTCTTTGTGATAGGTCTTCTAACTGGTTTAATCTGCTGGCTGTGGAGAAGGAGGTCCTCTAATCTAGTGTCCTATAAAGGTAATGAGACACTTCATTTGCATGACCAAATTATAAGAATCCTTTTTCACTTCCAAAATCCAACAGGAAGAGATGAGTATGACTAAGCTACCTGCCCTTGGCAGTAGGAAATCCTGCCATTAACAAAAACTTGGGAAGCCTTGGGGAGGAAATGTAGTGCCCCAGGATATGTTATTCTTTATGATTTTCTCTTCCTGTGTCCGAGCCTTTCTTCCTGTGTCTGTGTCTTTCTCCAAGCTGGAGGTGTTTAGCCTGGAGAAAAGGAGACCCAGGGGGGACCTTATCACTCTCTACAACTTCCTGCAAGGTGTTTGTAGTCAGGTGGGGCTGGGCTCCTTCTCCAGGCAGCACTGGCAGAACCAGAGGACACAGTCCCAAGCTGCATTGAGGGAAATACAGGTTGGATATTAGGAAAAAGTTTTTTATGGAAAGAGTGATAAAGTTCTGGAATGGCTGCCCAGGGAGGTGGTGGAGTCCCCATCCCATCCCTGGGTGTGTTTAACAAAGCCTGGATGTGGCACTGGGTGCCAGGGTTTAGTTGAGCTGTTGGGGCTGGCTTGGACTGAATGATCTTGAGGGTCTTTTCCAACCCAGTGATTCTGTGAATTCTGAGCCTCACAGGAAGTAATTCCTGGATGTGAGAGTAACTCAGACTTTGTGTCTGTTTGGGCTATGGTTTGTCAGCTGATCCCTGCAGGCTCCTTCTGGACAGATGGCACAAAACAGGACTGGGGTCAGTAGCTTGCTCATCATAGCACAGTTTGAAGCAGAAATCAGAGCCTAATTCAGTCCTGAGAGCTTTAGAGTCACTGGCTGGATGATTAAGGGTCAGGATCCTGCTGGGATCAAGCAGAAATGTAGCTGGTCACATGGCTACCCTTGTGTAGCTGGATTTGCCCACGTGTGTGACTCTAAAAAAGCTCTAAAAGACATCTTGAGGGCCAGACTGAGTCTGCCAATGTAGCTGAGCACTTGCTCTAAGCCCCTGTCCAGGAGCCAACATCTAAGGGACAGAGCAGGAACAACCACACTTTTCAAGGACAAGGACAATGCATGTTTTCAGTCTGTGCCCTCTTCCTCAATGTTAGCAACCCTGGGTGCCTCAGAAAAGATCAGGGGAAAGCAGGGTTGTGATCTTGTCCAGGATCTGCAGCAGCTCTTGTAGAAGTAATGTCCTTCCTACAGAAACAACAAGAGTGAGGCAGGACTCTGTCCCAACATGGGGAGCAGGGCCATCACTTCAATCCCAAAACCTCTCCTTTCTGAAATGGTAGCCTGGATTGTAAGCAAATAGAATATTGGACTGCATTTTTACAGAACATTTAGCACATTGAACCCTCAGCTTTGGTGGATGTTGCTAAATATAAATCTCATTTTTCTGAAGTTGGTGGTTGTCTATCCTACATGCTGAAACCCATGCATTTGTTTCAACAGATGTCCAGCAAAGAGAAGACCAAGGAGGACTCAGCTGTAAGTATTAAAAATATATTATTTTGTTTGTCTCAAATTACTTAACTTCATAGCTTCAGTACTCAGGTTCAACACAAGCCTTTAGATTAGACTTGCTAGATGATACAAAGTGAAGCATTTTTTTGTGCACTACATCCTAGGTGATCTTTAACTGGGATACAGGGACATCATTTGCATCATGTCTGTGAACTTGAGCCTATATACACCCAATTTTAAAAAAAGCCTACCTTTCCTAGAAGAAACATACTCTTCAGACCTTCACCATGTTCATATTTTTATTTTTATTGCCACACAATATTGCAGGCCAGCTGGTTTACAAATTCATTTGTTATTTATAGTAGGGAAAAAATGAAAATTGGGTGAAAAAATGAAGACAGATTTGGAAAAAAAAATTGGACAGAGGACTTGCAAGAGTACAGGGTGAAATATCTGCCTATTTGGTATCTCATTTGGTAGTTTCTACTGAATCTAATGACTGTTGCCTGTGTGTCTGCAAAACAGGCAGAAAATACTGTGGTTTCACTAAAACTGTACTAGTTAGAGCATAGTTTGCTGTAGCAGATTCTGTGAATGTACACAATGCATAGTATCAAGCAAAAGCAAAATAACCCTTAAATAAATAAACCCATAAAAAAGGCTTTTACTTTTCCTGGAATTTCTTTGACAGCCATGGCAACTGGGTTAATGGTCAGTTATTTCTCAGACCACAGCCTGATCCCCAACATTTGTGGTTGCTAAACATCAACAGCTGTTGCATTCCCTCCTGCAGAGCATAATCTATGGAGGAGGATGGATTTTCTCCTTAAAATAAAGAGACATTTTCTCCTTTTGTTCCTAGGAACTGCATTGACATAACACAAGCAGCTCATTTAAGGTCGACTTTTTCTTCTCCAGACTGACTTAGAGCAGGCCCTTCTTGGTTTGATCCCTGGCCTTAGCCCATTAGTAAAAAAACCTCAGTGGCATAAATAAGAGTAAATATTTATCATGTTTGTATTGAAGGCTGCTGTAGCGTGATTTGTTCGTTGAGGACAGAACAAGGGCACCTTCCAGATGCTGTCTTTCCATTGTCATTTCTCCACTCCACATGTGCAAGAGGAGGTGGGACAGCAGCTTTGGTGGCTCACTGATGACAGAAGCTGTCCCACCACTGAGGGCCACGTTTTGGGCATCCTAATTTAAGGGCAACTTGGATTAATACCAGAGAAATGAAAATGGTCCAGGGAATGTGATCTCTGGTGAGAGACGGATTATGTCTGTTTAGGCTGGAGAAGGCCAGGCTGATTAAGGACACAATAACAACCCTCTTCAGAGTGTCTTTTGAGAGGATGGGACAAGTTATTTATTGTGCTAACCCAGTTGACACAGCAGTTAAGGCACAGCAGACTTAAACAAAGGAGATTTAAGCCAGATGTTAGAAGAAATTGTCTAAGGGTAATGGTAGTTGAGCACTGAGGCAGAGTTTGTCCAGGCTATCAGTCCATCAGTCCAGGTTTGCTGCTTTTTGATTTCTTAACAGAAGAGAGAACCAGTATCTGGCAGGAATTATTTAGAAATAAAGCTGGTACTACCTTAGTACAAAAGATGAGCTCTAGGAGAAATTCTAGCCTAATTCAATCATTACTTGGTATTTTCAATCCTGTTGTGTGTGGTAGGTGGGGAATAAGGCCCTGGGGAGGTGCATCCTGGGGGATGCTCTGCCACAGCGTTTTGCTTTTCAATACTGCTGTAAATGCACTTCTGCTTCTGGCAGTATTCTGCTTCATCCTTATGAAGAAGGCCAGGTTGTTTCATGGCAGTGAGAATCCTGAATGCTGCAAACCAAAATGAGATTATTGAAACTAACTTTGCTGTTACAAAGGCTAAAAAGAGTTTGGAAACTGGGAGGAAGGCAGATTGCAAGGAAGAGTAACTCCATCCTGGTGGGATTAGTCTCTCCAGCCACCCACTCCAGGCAGTGGGGGAGGAAGCCCTGGTGAGGAGAAATTCAGAGCTGGAGCAATTCTGACCTATTACATGAAGGAACTCCTTCATTTCCTGAGAGGACCCAGAGGAAGCTGTTTTCTCTTGGCCACAGAGAGGCTTTTTGCATCTCATTCTCTGAAATAATTTTAAATGAGCCCAAGGTGATACTGATATCCCTTCACAAGGTAGGAGGTCACTGTTTCCATTTGCACAGAGAGGCACTTCCAGACTGTGGCATGAGGACAGAAAGCCCCCAGTGTCCTGGGTATCCAGGCAGGACTTCTCCCCACTCAGTTCTCTCTCAGCAGCATGAACATGTCTTTTCCATAGCTTTGCAGCTTGTTCCACTGGTTACATATGAATGATTATTTCTGAGGGAGTTTTTAATCTATTTTTTTTAATAAAAATAAATTATTTTGTTCTTACAGCACCTGCCTAAATAGAAGGTCTGCCAACAACTTGGGCAGCTGGAGATGTGTCAAGAGAAGCATCGCTCCCTCAGTGGCAGCATTGTTTGTAATACAAGTGACAGATTTCTGCCAAGAGAGATGGCAAAGAAAAATAAAAAAAAGCTTCTAGAACACAATAGAGAGGAAAATCTGCAGAATTTTCCTTCCAGCCACTGACTGTGTCCACAGAACAGTTGTGTCACCACTCCAGCTCAGCACTGTGGACAGTCCTCTGTGATTGTCAGTGGTTTGGGCACCTGTACTGGGGAAAGCAGAAAGCCTGGGACTCAGCTGCTGTGTGCCAGACCACTGGAAGCTGGTGACTGTCCAGTCTCTCATCAGGATCCTTGAGGACTCTCAGGAGCAGAAGCAGCCACCTTCAGGAGCATGGGACGTGCTTCCTACCACCTTTCCCTGAGGATGGCTACTGCAGGTGAAGAAAGGCAGCTAAAACAAAGAAAGAAAACTGAAGGGCTCTGCAAAGTGAGATTTGTGACTTCTTCCATGTTTTTCTCTCTCTAAAATACAATCCTTTCATTGTCTCTTTTCACCAGCTGCTACTTTGTACAGAACCAGGCAGAGCACTTTGACCCAGTCCTCCAAAAACAGGAGTTGCTCTAATGGGGTCAAATACTGATTTTTTTTATAAGGGAAGGTGCCTTCTTTAGGCCTTGATAGCAATATTTTGGTTTTTACCAAATATTCCACCAAAAAGGGGACTTCCACTTTCAACAGGAGCCAGCTGTGAGAAAATCAGGCTGTGGAAATCAGAAATGAAAAATAGTGCTCTCTACTGAGTGAATGTCATGTTACCTGGACTTACCCTTCTCAGGATGGTAAAAAAACTGTGGTTGAGCTCTGCTTGATTCAACTGAATCTTTATTTAAGCACCTTCCTGTGGCTTCCAGGGAGGATTTTAAACTGAAGGTTTTAAACCAAACTTGTGCTTTTGTCTCATCCTTGCACAGACCCAACAAGACAAAAAAGAACAAAAAACAAATTCTATCAGTGTGTTACCCATGAATGTCCAGAAAGCCAAGAGCTGCATTTTCCTTGTGCCAGTTGTGTTGCTGTTTCAGCCCCAAGTCAGCCAAACTGACTGCCTGAAAATAGCAAAAGAGTAAACTTTGCTGATGATACAAAATTTTGAATGAGGAGGAATTTTTACTAGCTCTCTTTCCCAGATGGGACAGTTTCCTCATCTTGTCATGAGGGGATGGAGATTGTTATTTTAAACTGAGCTCTGGAAACACTTGACCTCTCCTGCACCAGTTGCTAGACTAAATTTGTTTGATTTTTGTGAATAAGTCTTGTTTGTTTTTGCTTTGTGTGTAAGAGGCACTCTAGTATCAACTCTGAGCTCAGACACTGATTTTTCATATCAAGATCAGCTTTCAATTGCCAGCTGAGTGAAAATTCTGTTTTACTCACATCACGTGGAAGCGGGGCCACTTGGCAACAGTGCAGCAGTTATCTTTTGTCAAAGCAATGCCCCCAGGGAGGCTCCCAGCTGAGTAGCTGGGCTTCTCTCATGTCCATAAGTCCAGATATCAGATATTTTCTGAGTCCAAAGCTCATCTTCAGTGTACCCTACAGGGAATTTGCTTGAAGAAAGCTTGCAGACACCTCAAAAACGTGAGCAACATCTGTGCAGATGTGCAGGGCAACCATTTCCTAGTGGTTCAGTAAAAAGTCCTGCAGACATTTCCTTCTTATCTGTCACATTGTGCAGCCTGTGGTGCTGCTGTACCTGACAGAAGCCTTTCCTACAAGTAGTTTCCACTTTTATATTCTGCAACTGTAATGGTTCAGAGATGTAAGAAGTGACCTAGCAGTCACTCTGCAATATGCCATTAAAACAAATTTGGACTGGTTGGATTTTCTTACTTCTGGGCTACTTCATGGATACACCTAAATGCAAAAGCCTTTTCTTGCAAAATCTCTGCTTTCATTTAGCTTAGGGTTCCAGCTGTTCTTAGAGGTCAGTAAATCCTAGATGACATTTGGTTGCTACCATTCAAAAGGACTTGGGAATTTAGTGACAACAGTTTTTGTCTTCACATGCCATGTTTATATTTTAAATAAAGTCTATCCATTCTTCTGGATGTTTGACTAAATCTATCAACACACACAGAGCCAAGTCAATCCAAGCCATTGCCTCCACCCAAAGTGAGTTTTACTTTTAGCCACACCCCTCAGTGCTCCTTTTCAAAGGCCTCAGATTAGGGGAGAAAAACACAACACAGAGCTGACCACCTGTGCTTTATTTTGGCTCACACAACAAAATCCCTCGAACAACACAACAAACTCCAGGAAAGCCAGGCAGTAGCCTGAGGGCAGCACTAAGCCTGGGCTGATTCATCCTTTTCTCACCCAGCATCACAACCCCAAACAGAGCAAAGGCACAGCACACACTCCTGCTTCCAGCACTGAAACCAGCTCATTGCACTCCCCCAGCCCAGTCTTGCACAGGAGCACCAGCATCCCTCTGTTTGCCTTCATTAAAGACAGCAGCTCACTTAAACACATGCACAGGAAAGCAACAGTTGATGCAGCTTTGGAGGAAGACTAATAAATGGACTCACTTTAACAGAAAAGTGAAAGACTTTTGTTGTGGCATGGCTGGTAAACCACAAGTGGAAAGCCCCAAGAGAAAACATGTGTTGCTACTTAGTGATCTGGATCCATCTGTCCTGTTGTTAGATTCATTATTTAAATCTTTTTACCTGAGAGAGCTGAAGTATCTCTTTTGCTCAAAAAAGCATTCCCTGACTCCAACATCTGTTCTCAGTAGCTGTTGGGCTATGTCAAAGAAAACTTATTTGTGGCTTTCCCAGCTTACAAAGTGAATTTTTCTCATATTTGTAGCAAACATGCACAAAAGGTAACGTTACCCCCAAGTATAATTTCTCTAACCTCTCTCGTTTCCAGAGGAGCAGAAACTGCTCTAAAGAACAATTGAGTACAGCCTAACTCCACAGGGAGAAAACACCCCCATAGCTGTCAGGCTCTTGGGACTTTCCCTCTCAATATGTGGTGGGCATTAGGGCTTTCACCACCTCCATGATATGACATGGGATGGAATCATTGCTATCTGGTCCCCCCTTGAGGATTATTGTGGAGTTCCTGGAGCAAGTCTGGAACAAGGGTACAAAGGTGATGGGGGGACTGGAGCCCCTCAGTGATGAGGGAACAGTGAGGGAGGTGGGCCCAAGAAGAGACAACTGAGAGGGGACTTGAGCCATGTCTGTCATTGTCTGCAGGGAAGGCTCAGAGCAGGGAGCAGGCTGAGACGTGGGACAAGAGGAGTGGGCAGAAACTGGTGGACAGAAAGTTCCACCTGAAAATGAGGAAGAACCTTTTGTTGAGGGTGGCTGAGGACTGGAACAGGAGGCCCAGAGAGACTGTGGAGATCTTCCCTGGAGGTGCTCAAAAGCTGTGTGGACACAATCCTGAGTAACATGTTCTGGGGCACTCTGCATGAGCAGAGAGGTTGGACTGGATGACTGTGTCCCTTCCCAGCTTCCCCGTTCTGTGTTTATTAAAGGCACCCCACATGTCCTTGGAGGTGATCTCTGCATCTGGCACCCCAGGGAATTACAGAGCAGTGACTTCTATGTCATTCATCTCTCAGGATGCACTTAGGTGACAACAGGTCAGTTTGTACAATTACCTTCCAACATGGGAAAAATGCTTCCAAAATTTCCTGTGTAATCAGCACCACTTAGCATAATTACTGCATCTGAACCATGCTCCCTTGATGTCAAATGCAAGCCCTTGGCAGCTGCTTGTGACATTGTTGTTAATCACAAACTCTTTGTTTGTATATTGTTAGGGAAGAGCCTGTCTCTCATTTCAGTCTGGCACAGAAACTGCTAAGTAGGGATAGATGCTCATATATCAAGGATGCTTAGGCTGCCCTTTGAACTCGCCCAAAATAGGTCCCAACAATTCACTAATAAATTACTTATTTGTTTTTCTGTAATGCCAAGAAATGCTGCTAAGGATGACTGGACACAGAGTCATGCTCAGAGTCACACAAGGCTGCCTGTAGCTGACTTGGTGCTTACACTCCTATCTCCAGCTTGCAGAGACCTTTTTCCACTTGCTGGACTGGAAAGTCTACTTTTGCAGCTTCTACCCCAGTAGACATCATAAGTCAACAGAAGCTGTTTGCTAATTTTGAATGGGATTACACTGCACACAAAAAAAAGATCACCTCTAAAAAATTTAGAAAGAGGAAAAAGATATCTCTCATTCAAACTGGACATCTTTAAATAATGTGTCAGTAAGAAGCAACAGTAACACAGCCATAATGTGGACAGGGAGTGACTGCAAATGTTTCCTTAATTTCTTCTGTGCTGTCACATGTCATCCCTCTTACAGGGCTGAGACTGCAGTTTCGAAACAAGATCAGATTTGCCTGCAAAAAGAAATTTTCCACAGCCTCATGCTGGACTAGAAGCAACTCTACACCTCTCAATTCATCTCTCTGTCAATCAGACTTAGCATTATTGTGCTACCTAGCTTCTAAAATGCATCACCACTGCAGTTATCACAGTTACTGTAACTAAAAATAGGTCATGGAATAAAGGTGCAAAATGCCTGAACTGTAGCTAATTTTATAACAGTAGGCAAACATGAAATATCTTTATCACCTTGTTGGAAGCTTTATTAACCGGCTCAGATCAGTGTGATTAAATTCTGTGTCAGAAAAGGACTACAAGTCCTGTCACAAACCTGGTCTTTCAAGCCCTTGGTTTGGTTTTCCCTGCCCTCATGGACTAAGTCTCAATATGCCCATATTTCCATCTGGCTGTATCTGCAGCACAGAGGGCTGCTCTTATTCAAGATATGTTACTGAATTCTCTTATCAAAACCATGAGAAAAATCCAGCTCTGTGCTTGTTCCTGACCTATTGCACAAAGCAGGAGGGCTGGCCAGACAATGGCCACGCTTCCCAGGAGAATTCAGTGACTGATTCTGAACAGGGTGAGGCAGAGGGACACCACCCCAGGAAGGTCTCCTGCACTCCTGGCACCAGCTGGCACAGGAAGCATGCCCAGAAACTGAAGGACTGGAGAGGCTGAGGAAGGGGCTTTGGAGACAGGGAAGTCTCCAGGGGTCCCAGACAGGTGCCAGGTCTCTTCTCAGCAGGTGAGGATCCCATTGGGAGTCCTGGGCACAACCCAGTGCTGAGGGGTAAGTGCCCCTGAGCAGGAAAAATTAAAAGAATACATAATTAAACACATAAATAAATAAATAACCCCCAAACTTCGTGCAACTGTTCTGTTTAACTTCAGATTATCTGTTTATTTTTTGAAGTTGCATTTTTCATGACTATCATGGGGCAGACAGCTGCCTGCCCATGCTGTTTTGTATGGGACAGTTTGATCCAGCTGAGAGGAGGAACAAGAAAGCAAGAGGGAAAAAAAATATTTTAATCCTCTCCAGCCCAGTGACAATTTGCCAGTTCTCAGGAGATGAAGGCTTGTGGGGGAAATTGATTGGTATTTAATTTATTTTTAGTGACAATTTGCCAGTCCTCAGGAGATGAAGGCTTGTGGGGGAAATTGATTGGTATTTAATTTACTTTTAGTGACAATTTGCCAGTTCTCAGGAGATGAAGGTGTCTGGGGGAAAATGATTGGGTTTTAATTTATTTTTATTTAAAATAGCCCATAAAGAAGAGCTACCAAACATACACTCTGGCCAGCTGGAATGATTAACCAAAAGACTATCAGGCATGCACAGAGTGAGCCAGTGCCTTTCATCAGCATTTTAGGCAATGTGGCAGCTGCAGACCAGCTTCATATAATGTGTCTCAGCTTCATTTTTCAGCAATTCCTACTGAATCACAACATAATCTGGGTAAAAAGTTATTTCTAAACAAAGACAAAAAATGGTTCCTCAGAAACAGAAAACTTGGCCAAAGGAATCCACCAGAGCCTGTGGCTGCATTTATTGCATCAATAGACCCTCAAGTCTTGGGAAACAGTAGTAGATAATTCACGTGTCAAACACCTCCTCCATTTTATGCTTTATCAACTTTTGCATTAAAACTGGTTTTAGTGTTCCCAGGTCACAGATGCTCAGGCTCAAGCACCCTACAGCCATGAGGGATCCCAGGCACAAGGGGTGTGCCCCTGCCTGAACATTTTTCAGAAGATCTGGGGTGTGGTTGAAGGGCAGGACAGGAAAGGAACTGTTTGGTTTGGTCTCCAGGCAATGCTGCAGTAAACAGCAAGGAGGGACCCACTGCCCTTTTGCACCTAGACAGAAACCAGGTGAGAAGCTGGCAATGGACCCTAAATCCCTCCTACACAGGCCTGGCTTTACAGCCCAGCAGTTTTACTGATCTCTCACTACACCTTTTACAAAGCAAGCTATAATCTCAATCTCTGCACCCCCAGGTGATGGGGCAGAGCACCCAGCCTGGCAATAAACACTTGTATATCATATCTCTGATATATCCTCTCTCAGCTGAAAGCTCCATGCGAGCACTCAGCACAGCTGAGAGGTGAGCACAAAGCAGCCACATGCAAAAGTGTAGTGGAGCAGAGATAAAGTGAAATTCAGCAGCTTGCCAAATGCTGGTCAAATTTTGCAAGGAGATAAGCAAGAAAGCACATGGCTCCCAAAACATCCCTGTCTGAGTGGCAGGACTGTCACAGGCTGGATGCAAACACAACTGGAATGTCACTGCTTTCATTCACACTGTTTGGTTTTTGGGGAGCTGTGGAAACCCAGGGCACTGGGAATATTTCTCTGTCTGCTCTGGGGTGTCCTGACCCCCAGGGATGCACTGACTTTGACCCTCATTCATGGAGAAAGTTTCCCAGACTTCAAGATGGACCAGAATCCACAGAACTGTGAAATAGATTATAGAGAGTAGTGTAGGTGTATCACTTGCTGAGAAATTTGGTTTTTGGAGTTTTTAGTATGTTGTGGATGGAAGCAAGATGGAGGGCACAGGGTGTTGTCCTTGGTTTCTTCTTCATGCTTCTTCTTCCTTCTTCTCCATGGGTTTGGGTGGCATTTTGTAATTGGGCAGAAAAGTCCCCACTGCAGCTCTTTGGGATCAGTTATTGGGTTAAAAGGGAAAATAATCCAGGTGTCAGTTCTTCATTGCATAGTTTAGTCTTAAAAGACCTTGGAACAAGAGATTGTTGGCCATTTTGTGCCTTCTAATGAAAAGCAGTGAGACTGTTTTACTGATAAGAAATGATAAACAGCTGAGTCTGAACACAAATTACTGTCTCAAGTGCCTTCAATCCAGACCCAGAGAAACCAATGACTGGCACTGGCACAGGGAGGGAAGATTGATATTCCTGTCTCCCCTGCACCTCAACATGTCAAAGCTCATGTCCCTGCTCACTGTCAAGACAGCACAGATTATTTTTTGCCCTCTTGAGGAGCTGCTTCCCACAGGTTGGCAGAATACCAGCAAGTTAATTACACAGACAGCTATTAGGGCCTGCCTGAACTTTCACACTAGGAAAAATTGGTCTTTCTCTCAAAATACTGATTTTTAGGTAAGCTGAGTTCCAAGATCTGAAGAGGTGCTGCTATATTCCTCTCCCATCACAAACTCCCTGCTCACCTTGCTGTCCTTGTGGGTCACAGCCACAGGGAAGGTGTTGCCTTAAGGGCCTTTGGACACTTACAGCACAGCAGGTGTTGCTGAACCAAACAATTTCCCCACTATTAGACCAACTTCTGGTAGGCCAGGGGTAAAGGACTGCAGATAACAACAGCAGAATGGGCACTTTCATTGCTTGCTAGCATTTACAGTGACACATGACCCTTCAGAGACAAAAAACCCTCTACAAAATATAACAAGAGTGTCTGGATCTGCAGTCATGTTCAGAAATGAACACATCAGGCTTGACAAAGCTCACACAGGATAGCAGAGACCATAACTCTGAGAGCATAAACCAAGCTGTAGGATGTTTTTCCTCTTGGATCTCATGGTATCCCTGCCATGAAATGGAAGAACCTCTCCTATAATTAGCCTTACTAAGCAGTTGCATCACTGGAGGATTGCAAATGGCATTGCTGGGTGTGAAAAACGCCAGTCACTTGTTTTTAAAATTTTAAAAGTTGAATAGCAATAAAATTATTATAAAAATTGTAATACAATTAGAGTAATAATAATTTGGACAATTTGCATTAGGACAATATGAGACAATAGAGACAAAGAATTATAGATCTCCAGGTACCTTTTTCTGGGCAGCAGAGCCCGAAAAAGGACACCCATTAACAGAGGATTAACCCTTAAAAGCAATAGCAGCCTGTTGCATATTCATACACCTCAAACATGATGCATAAATTCCATTCAAACACAGGATTCTGTCTGGTCAGTGTCAGCTTCTTCCTCTGAATCCTGACAGCGCCTTCGAGGCAGGAAGAAGTTTGTTTCTTCTAATAATGGAGCAATAAATTCTTCTTCTCTGAAAGATTTAGGTGTCCTGTGGCTGCTATCTCGCTGAGAGTCCTTTCTTTGAAAAAAGTATCCTACATAGCATAGTTTCTATTTTAACATTTTTTATAACCTAAAACTATATTTAACACACTACTTAAGAGAATTAATACAGCATTACTTTCTAACACAACACATATAATATTCACTTTAATATTTGAGAAAAGCCAATCATAAAATACACATTTTTCACACAGGGACTGTGCTGAACCTTCCCCCAGTTATCTCTGCTCAATTCCTGGCTTACACAATTCACAGGCCCAGAGAGGAACCCAGTTACACCCCCAAATACTATTATAGTTGCAAATAAACTGCTTGGAATGTTAAATACCTTTCAAAAGGTGGGTGTGCTCCCTGCACATTTCTAAGCTGAGCAGAGCCTTCCCCCCACCTGATTAAAGCAGGTCCTGCCCAACTGAAATAGTCTATTTTATGTCTTGCTTATGCTGGGAGAAAAGCAACCATACATGGAGAAAATTACATTTCCAACACCTCCCAGTGCTTGCTGCTATTCCCTAGGAAAATCCAGAAGCCTTGTGGCAAATACAAACATTAACAGCTTTAGAGAAAAAGTACAAATCCTCCCTTGAGTGTCTGAGATCCTGAGCCCTCGGGCAGCCACCCACTGCAGGGTAACCTGAAAAAAAGGGGGGAATTGACTTCAGAGAGAAACAAACAGCTAATTGATTGGCCCAAAAGTTTTATCAGTTAAAGTAGTAGTAGTAGTAGCAAAAATCAGCTTCACATTTGTTCCTTTCTCACAGTCAAGCTGAATTTTTGTTCCCATCCCTGCTGGCATGTTCAGGTCATTAGGCCTCAGTAACAGACACACATTTCTTGCCAAGTATCTCCCATTGCCAGGACTTACACATCTCTTGGACAGCAATGCTGCTGGCTGTCACCTCTTCCTTTGCAACTGAACACGCTGCTTCAATTTTTGCTACTATGGCTGCACCAGGAAAGGTCTTCCACTGTTGCTCAAGTGGTTCAAAAGCCAGCATGGAAACTCATTAATTCTTCCTGTGTCTGCATCTGCCCTCACCCTGGGATAAGAGTCCTAACTACATAAGGTATTAGCTAAATACATGGAAAAAAGGGAAACCAGACACAATCAGGGCTGGAAAGCCCCACTGAGCAGCCAAATCCAAAATGACAAATAAAGCACACAGATTCAGGTGCTCACTAGTCTCATTTGAACAATCTTTTGGTTTCCACCTGAACTGGAGAAGGATTAAAGTTTATCAACAGGAAGTTGAGAAGGTGAGCAGGACAAGATATAGCTGGTCTGTACTGCCTTACCCAAACAACCTTGCTGTCTTCTGCTCAGAATGACAAATGGAGTTTGCATTTTCCTTCTGAGGAGGCTTGGTTGAGATTGTCTGTATTATTTGGTTAATCTGATAACAAAATGAGGAACAGGGCAAAAAGAAAAACTCACATTTATCAGTTATACCAGCTACAATCACCAATATGAGATGAACAGCCAAAAAAATACTCACTTTTTGGAGAACTCTGCCAGCAGGCTTAGAAGCCATTTGGATAACAAACACAAGCAGAGAGGAAATAAACAACTAGAAGAAGGAATATTGCAAGGTTACAACATGCTATAATAGCACCAAATGAAAGTACACAAGTCCCTTGACCAGTCTGCACCAGTACTCAGCTGAATGCAAGCTTATATTCCAGATACAGGAAATTAAAATATATAAGCTATTCATTCTTCCATCAATTCACTTATAGGTGATGAAAACAGTCTGGCTCTGATTTTGGAAAGGATCTGCTTCACAGTGTTTGAATTAGCACATGTGTGGGCAACTGTGTTTGGTAAAAAAAAGGGAGTTGTGTTCTGTGGAAAAGCAGGCTGTATTTTGCTTTAGTTAGAAACCTTTTCTCAAATATGCAGGATATAGCAAATACAGGGAAGAAAGCACATTTATACACCCTAAAAGCAGCATGACAAAGGTACTGATCATGTGAACATCTCCAAACACTGAAGTGAGGAGCCCCAGGGACTGAAAACCAAGACATTAGACAATGGCCTGTAGTAAGTGAGCCAGCTTAAGGATTTGTGTTGGCTTGGTAGATTGTCTCAACAAGGTTTTGTTCTGTGCTTGTGTCATTGCAATGTGTAGGAAGCCAAAAAAAAGAAAAAAAAAAAAACAAGCAAAAACATACCAAGAGGCCTGCATGGATGAACAAGGAGATCTTGAAAAACTCAGGCACAACAAGAAGCAGGCAGAGGGTGGAGCAGGGGTGGATGACATGGAAAGAAGGAACAGAGACGCTGTCTGAGCATGCAGAAAGGCGGTTTAAAAAAAACCAAAATCCACCTGGATTTTGATCCATTCAAGGTTTTGATGAGATGCACCAATGAGTGCTGAGGGAGCTGGCAGATATCATTGCAAGGCCACTCTGGATAATCCTTGATGGATGATGGCAATTGTGAGCAGTGCCAGAGAGGTAGAGGAGAACAAACATCACCCCTGTCTTCAAGAAGAGAAAAAAAGGATCCATGTCAGACACAAGTCAGCATTGTATCCTTGTGGCAAAGAAGGTTAAAGGCACCCTGAGCTGCACTAGGCAAAATATTGCCTGAAGGTTGAGGGAGGTGATCCCTTCCCTCTCCTCAGCACTAATGAAGGGAATTTCTGGAGTTCTGGGCTCCCCCATACAATAAATATATCAATCTAAAGGGGAGAGAGTGAAGGGCCACAAGGATGAGGAAGAGACTGGAGTATGCCTTCTGTGAGGAGAGGCTGAGAGAGCTGGGGCTGTCCTGCCTGGGACACAGGAGGCTCAGGTGGGATTCCATCAGTGTATGGAAAAACCTCCAGGGAGGGTGAAAGAGGACAGAGCCAGGCTCTCTTCAGAGGAAATGGGCCCACACAGGAGGCTCTGTCTGAAGATCAAGTAGGTGGCCTGGCTTGAGCAGGGGAGCAGAAGCAGATCACTTACAGAGGTCCCTTCCAAGCTCAACCACTCTGTGGAAAAATTATGACTGGGTTTTGAAAGCATACAGCCATAACAGCACTCCCCTTCAGGTCACTCAACCCATGCTAAGTTTAATGGGATAATGTTGGAAGAACGGGAAGGCTAGGAAGAGAAAAATATTTCTTTCAGTCTTTTCTTTCTGTCAAGATAAACAATTATAAGCCAGTATTGCACTGCTGCCAGGTCTTAATTTTCTTCCAAGTTTGACTACGCTCAGTGTAGCCCAGTGGAACACTCAGCAATCACAGCACCTCTTCTGTCACATGAACTATTGATGAGCCTGGAAAAAAAGTCATCCCAAACAAAAACCAACTCCAAACCAAAGCTCAACCACACACTGGAAAGGTTTATCCTGGTGAGCAGTCACCACAGATCAGTATGACTCCTTTGTATTTATCACTGAAAATCAAATTGAGTAAAATCTGTATGGCCATGCCCACCAGACCCACAGCCTTCATCCAGACCATTAAATGACCACAAGTGTCCGTAGCTCTTGTATTTTTGTATGCTGAGTGTGGAAACCCAGGGCACTGGGAATATTTCTCTGCCTGCTCTGGGGTGCCCTGACCCCCAGGGATGCACTGACTTTGACCTCATTCATGGAGAAAGTTTCCCAGACTTCAAGATAGACCAGAATCCACAAAAGTGTGAAAAAGATTATAGAGAGCAGTGTAGGTGTATCACTTGGTGAGAAATTTGGGTTTTGGGGTTTTTAGTATGTTGTGGATGGAAGCAGGATGGAGGGCACAGGGTGTCATCCTGGGTTTGTTCTTCATGCTTCTCCTTCCTCCTTCTCCATGGGTTTGGGTGGCATTTTGTAATTGGGCAGAAAAGTCCCCATTGCAGCTCTTTGGGATCAGTTCTTGGGTGAAAAGGCAAAAAAATAATCCAGGTGTCAGTTCTTCATTGCATAGTTTAGTCTTAAAAGTCCTTGTACCAAGAGATTGTTGCCATTTTGTGCCTTCTAATGAAAAGCTGCAGAACTCACAGTAGTGAGACTGTTTTACTGATAAGAAATAATAAACACCTGAGCCTGAACATGAAACACCATCTCAAGTGCCTTCAATCCAGACCCAGAGAAACCCACAACTGGGACCCCCACAGCTGAGGGGTTTTGAAATAATGGATTGGTGATCCACACCTGCTACCTCCTCCTGCAAGATGGGAGGACAGCAATAACATGAGAAAATAATGGAAGGCACAGAGGGTATCTAAGCACAAAGCTGGAACACTGTGGTCTTTCCATCCTCATGAGTTTTTTGGCTAGGTGGTACTTAATCACCAGGCAGGGCACTTGGAAGACAAAACACAAGAAAAACTTGTGTTTAAAGACATAGGACTTTAAAGGGATTTAGTGGAAAAGGCTGTTGGAATCACTGGACACACAGGGCAATTACTTCAGCTGATAGTTTAAATTTAGGCTTGTTCAAGGCACGTAAAGAAGGAATTAGCCTATGCAGCATTAAGGTCACATCCTTAATCTTTGTTATGGAGTGATTTTCTTTTATCTCAAACAGGACATGGCACCTCTGAGTCAGATTCCAGCAACTGAGTTAACTTGGACAATATTTCTGCTGTTGTGAGAGGAGTTCTCAGAGTAGGATTAGGATCTTCCAGAAGAGTAGCACTCAGAAGAGCATGAGGGGGGGAAAACCACAAATACAACTTTCTCTTGACATTAGTGCAGCCATAGATGGTTTTGGTACTTAATCATGAATTCTAGTATTGGAAGACTTCCACTTCTGTGTTTCAGTGCTAGAGAGAAAATAACTTCTACAAACTCACAAGTTTATTCCCCTGCTCTGTCTTCCACACATCTAAATATGAGTTGCATCAGACATTAAAAACTTTCCAAAAGTGAAGTGCCTCAGGAAATACTCTGGATTATCACTGCCACAGGGGAGAATGAGCAACTCCATTACAGCCCTATTTGAGTGAGAAATTACATATTGCTCAAATACTACCATGAAGCTGACAGATTTGCTAAGTCTTACTTTTAAAGCAGTTAAATAGAGTGTGGGTGGCTTTGCTTGTTTTCTAGTATAATGAAAGATGATTTTCTAGACTTTTTTTCAATTACTTAACTTCTAGCTTAATACCAAAAAAAACCTCAAAAAATAAAGAATCCCAAAAAATAAAAACAAGAAACAAAAACCAAACAGGCTTATTCTAAAGTTTAAGTATTTTTTTGTATGAGTGTTACATGTTAATATTTAAATTCTTCCAGCATGATTAAATAGCAAGCTCTCTACTTAATCCAAGCAGAGAAGGAGCTGAGATAAATGAGAACAGTGGTTGTATTACTATTATTTCTTTTTAAGAGCAAATATTATTTAATACTTTTTAATAATAATTCAAATCAATGGGTATGCCTTTTATGGCATGTTTATATAATGTAAAGTTTAACTAATAGTGAATTAAGTGTGTGTATGTGTCTGTAAAGTAAACAAAGGGAGATGTCAGAAGGATTCAATTCAATGCAAGAGAGACTACCCAGAAACCAGAGTTTGAATAAGTGTTGAACAGAATACACCAAACATATTTTTCCACAATTGAATTGCTGAATTGTGCAATTATGCAACTATGTGCAAAAAAAAAAAAACAAAAAACAAACCACCCTAGTGAAGAAATGCCCTTGGCAGCAAATGCCCATTGAAAGGAAAACATAAATTTCATTATTCATTCCAATTTCATCATTCAAATTTCAATTTGAAATGCAACAGCAGACCATGCCAGACTCACAGCTCAGCAACATGCAAGAGCTCTCAAGGAGAAAAAGAAAGGCTTCTGCCATGGCTGGCTGAAAACATAAGGGGTAAATATTGCTCAGAACCTGCATATCAGAAGCAGAGAGCAAGGGGAAAAACAGTGTTTGAATCCAGAGCAAATAAAAGAAACAGCTTTTTTTGGCACTCTAGAGTTTGGAAAGGCATGCTTAGAAACTGCAAGGGGTAGAGTCAGTGCTCGGCTGTAAAGGAAACCAAATACAATTAGTTTTGACTGACGTTAATGTAAGATAAAAGTTTTTTAATTATTTTTTTTCCTCAGTAGAAAGAATTAAGCAAAGCCCCAAGTGCCTGCTAAAGCTGAGAGACAAGAGTTGTTCTAGAAACACTGGCAAAATCCTTGTTCTGAACATTTTCAAGTAGCACATTCATGCAAAGAAATGCTTAACTATGAGACAAAAGGTAGGCAGTCCTCCTAGAAGGAACTGCAATACCTGAAGGCTGCATTATCATAAATAGCTAAATTCTGGGAAAAGATCAAAGGTGGATCCTGAACTTTTTCTATTGGTAAAGTGATAACTCCTGAGCTTTTTCTATTGGTAGTTTGTAAGAGCCTGTGTCAGCTGAACGGGCTATGGTGAGAGCTGACAATATTTCCATTTATTCCTTGGCTTGGCTGGAGAAACAGCCCCTGATTTCTCTGAGTCACTGCTCACATCCTGCCCTGCTCCAGCACTTCCTCATTCACAGCAGAAGCTCCTTGCAGCAGCACGTTTGGATCTCAGCACATGCAGAGGGGACACAGGGAGATTCCACAGAGGTAAGCAAGAGATCAAGTTTTCTATATTGGATGAGAAAGTGCTAAAATTGCAGTATTTGGGCTATGGGGTTTGGCTAAGGTCTTTTACACTTGCTTCAGATGATGTTTCCATGGGTAAAAATGAAAAAGAAACCATGTGGATTAGGCTTGTGGGTTTGTTTTATTTTTCTTTGTCATGAGCAACAGTTTTCCAGAGAGGAAAAGCTCCGGATTGAGGGGGTTCCCATTTGTGTAACTGCTCTCCCCTGCGCTGGCTCCCAGCTGGGGTGTGCTCAGACTGCAAAATGGAAAGTGAGGCCACCACTAAAACAAAAGGCATTTCCAACTAATTTTCTCACTGAGCACCACTTTGCCTTTATTTCTGCTCTTATCTTTTTGCTTTTCCTTAGCCGTGAAAGTGGCACACTGACAGAAGTGACTGAACAGGGAGTCTCAGCTTGGTGAAATTCAGAGGACAAACACTAGGCTGAAAACAATCCAATCACACTTGCTGCCTCAAAATGTCACCTGAGCAAGAGCAAAGGCTCAGGACATTCAGCAGCCAGGCAGAAAGGGAGCTCTGGGTAACTCCTCAGGTTCTGAATGCTCTCTGATCACAAACTGCAGAGAGTAACAGCAGCTAAAAAGGAAGGCAAGAGGTCCCGGGGTGCAGGCTGCAGGTAGTGAAGAAGTCAAGTGTAAGAGTGACAAGACTAGAAAGAGGCTATACATCTGCACAGGAGGGTTTTCCCAAACTGAGTCACTGTGGTTTCTATTACAAGTGGTGGTGGAGTTTGGGAGAAAAAAACCATTAAAATAACCAAATTCTGTTGCACAAATAAGCTCCAGAGAAACCTGGTGCCTTGATTTTGACAGATTTATATTAGATTAATTACAAAACAAACCACAAAACCTACACAGCAATATATGTACAAGCCAATGCCCAAACAAGGCATTTAAAACAACTTTCTTATCTTAAAATCTAATTTTATTATTCTTGGTAGCTCATTGTGGCCTTTAGAGGGGACTGTCTGTACCCACCAAATGAATGCAGGGACAGAGGAAGGTAGGAAAAAGACATCTGGGAGAAGTACAGAGCAACAAATGCCTCAAAGATCAATTTCTCACACCTCTTCCATGTGAACCTGGAACTCAGACCCCCTCAAGAGCCAGCTCATGCTAGATAATCTTGCCTTTTTGAAAGCTAAATAGAAATGTTTCACCAGATGACTCAAAGTGAATCTTGGGGAAGAAGTGAAATAACAGAGCTATAGATTTCAGTTCTCACTAAATCAAAAAACTTGCCATTTTTTGGAGTTTATCTTGGTAACACAAGTGTAAGTAGTGCAAAGGTGGAAATCAGCACAGATTTTTCATTCATTTCATTATTTATCTATTTCTGGAAAGGGAAAGGAGATGACAGGAAAGGAAATTTTTAGCTCCTAGTGCACTTCTCATAATACAGACCAGGTTATTGGAATATTTGGCAAGATGTGTATTACAAAAAAAAATTCTGTTAAGCTTTCCCCAGTTGGAAAAGCCCTAAAAAAAGATATACTACACTCAGGAGATTGATCTTTTGGTAGAAAAGTCACCAGTTCTGCACATTTTATCTCCAGAAAAGCCACTCAGTGTTTGGTGGGAGGTGAGGGATGGGTGAGAGAAGAACATCTCACTCTGCAAAAGAAAAAACATTTATATCCTTTAAGGAAAGAAGAAAAGAAGCCAATACACAGGTGCAGTCAATTCTTTAGGGGGCTTCTTGGATGTTCCCCCCTTATCACTTATCTATAGTTTTCTGCTAACATAAAACAGAGACCTGGTGGAGCAGATCCAGAAGAAGTCCATAAAAACAGTCAGTGCTGGAACACCTCTCTTCTGAACACAGACAGAGAGAGCTGAGGCTGTTCAGCCTGGAGAAGACTGGGGAGATCTCAGAGGGGCCTTTCAGGGGCTGCTAAAAAAGAGAATTTTTACCAAGGCCTGTAGTGACAGGACAAAGGACAATGATTTTAAACTGGAAAAGGGTAGATGCAGGATGCACATAAGGAAAAAATTCTTTACTGTGAGAGTGGTGAGGCACTAAAATGGATTTCCCAGAGAAGTTGTGGATGCCCCATCCTTGGAAGCATCCAGGTCAGACTGGATGTGTCTCTGGTATAGTAGAAGATGTGCTTGCCCATGGCAGGGGGGGTTGGAACGAGATGATCTTTCAGGGTCACTTCCAAATCATTCTGTGATGAGTACTTAGAGTCCTTTGAAAGAGTTTAGGTGGTTTTTCTTTCACACCCTTCTCACTTTCCTTTTCTGAACTGTGTTACAGCCTCCCCACCCTCTGAGGACAAAGCCTCCTATGGAAGCTGAGCACCCCCGAACAGCCACCTAAGGTGACAGCCCAGGTGCTGGGACATGTCCATGACTGAGCTTTGGTTCAACAACAGGTGAGAGAAATAAGGGAGGAGAGAAAAATGCATATAAACTGTCCTCTGAGCAATGAGATACTTTTCTGCTACATTACATTAAATACACACACACTTGAACATGCTTCAGTGGGTGTGTCTCATCGAGCACTGATAATTTTCAGGGGCATTTGGGGATGTGTATACATTGTGAGTGTACCTGCTGTCATATTTTTCAAAGCAGCCTGAGCCTCAGAGACTTCCATTCATTGATTTCAGGTCCCATCTGCTTACATATTTTTAAAACAGCACCTCAACACCTTGAGGCAAATCCTAACCCCAGAGCAAGGTGTGGTGCAGAGGTGTCTGTGCTAACAGGAACTGGAGAAGTGCTGGAGCATTGCCTAGACATGAACTCCACGTGCTGAAGGGCAGTTGTTAATTGCATTACTCCAATACTCAAAGTTTCACTCCAAATTCAGTTCTGTTCCATACAAAAAGAACACTGGTGAGTGGTGCAATCCAGCCTTTGCTGATGTAGTTGAAGAATGCAACTTTATTAGAGAATGGGAAAGATGGAGAAAAAAGGGGAATTATTGATCTAGATAACTATTATGGGTTATAATCTATAGGGTTCTAATTTTTAAAATTATTTCCACAACTTAGTTTTGCATGTATTTTCCTCTCACACCACTTTGTGCACATGTTACAAAGCCATTTTTCATATTATTTCATTTCACTTACAATCTCCTTGCAAGGCTGCTGAAAAGAGCACACTAAATGAGACTAAGGAGACTGCTGCTTGCTTGATTTTTTTTTTTTTTGGCCTCCTATCAGTTTATGAATATGGTTAATTAGTTGTACAGTCCAAACATTTCTCAACTAAGTGCATTTAAATGTAATCTCCAGCTCTGGCTTTTCTTCTAACATTTGAGCACGCCATGTTCTACATTGGCATGCGCTTAAGCTCTGAACCAGAATTTTTTTTAAAAGCAAAATTGCTTTCAGCTTTTCTATCAATAGCCTTGCCAGGCCAATGATTGATGCCACCACAGAGAAAGATCAGAGCTAAAGCCAAGCAGATGCTTCCCATTGTATCTCCAAAGAGGGCAGATTCATTTTGACATCAGGAAAGGGAAGAGCATACAGAACTCCATATACTACCTCTTTGAGGTAGACCAGCTTAAATTTGGTTGTTCTTCTTACTCAAATGTAAGGTATTATCCAGAGGATGACATTTTCTTTAATTAGTAATAGCAACAATGAAAGGGAAAAAGGAGATGCCCAGAAGCATTTGAGAAACCCACAAGGTGAGCAGAAATGGAGACAGGAGTGACACCACTTTTCCAGCTCTATCACAGATCCAGCAAGGGCCATTCCATGGTTAATTCACTCCCATACACTCCTCACTCAGTCACCCACAGTGATGCTTCTGAAGACTCAGGCTGCAAGCCAAGTTTTCTGGCAGCACTATAGGTAGCACTATATTCATACTTCACAGAGATTTTTGAAAGCAAAGCATAACCCTGTATGAATCTAAAGGCCCATAGTGATAGGATCAATAGAGTAGAATCTATCAGAGCTTCAACTGTCTTCTATAACAAAATCAATATTCTTTTACAGAATGATTTGTTTAAGATGAGGAAGGATTTTTTCCTCAACAAGAAATTCTGCAATGACTTGTGAGGATGGGAGTGAAAGCTCCCTGGGGTCCCCATGTTGCGTTGCATCTCTTGTACTTTTTAAATCCTCTGCTGGGAAAGGGAGCAGGGGCATGAAATTAAAAGCTTTAGGGCTAAAAGGTTTTCCTGGAAAGGTCCCCTATACAGGACAGCTATGCCAAGCCAGAGAGTCAGGGGTCAGAATACAATTTCATTTCATCCCTAGGAGCCATGTAAGTCCCTGTGCTGTAACACATTTTACTACCTCCTCCCCCATTTCTTCACTCAGCACAGAGGAATGAAGCAGAAAAGAGTGTGTTGATTTGTACTAGAGTGTTGTCATCCATCCAGTAAGTGTACCCTGGGGAAGCCTAATTCCAAAAACATTTCTTGGGCCCACACTTGGGATCTATTAAAGCCAAGGAAAGCAGCAGTGCCTTGCTGAGGACAAACTCCTTTTATTACACAGGATAGAGCTGCATGAGTACCTGGATGAAACCTTCAGAGTCTCAAACTAAAACACAAAACACCTAATTAAAGAGCTAGCAGGGTTGTATGGTAGGCCTGTCTAGGGGATCTTTGAATTTCCTCATGGGAAACTTCTGTCCTCAAAGATTATCTTCCACACAGTTCATTTCACCTTTTGAGAACCTCACTGTGGCTACAATTTTCATGGTGGTCATGGAAAGAAACCATTTTATTACAGGTGTTTTCCAAATACTGCTTTCACTGAAGCTGAACAACTCAATTCAGATGCAGAGTGACCTGCAGGAGCTGATCTCCAGTCAGTGCAGATTTGCTGGCTTGGCATGTGTGACAAAGCCCAGCCACAGATGTGCCCCACACCTCAGAAGAGAGAGGATGATCTAACTTAGGATAGCCTTGGTTAAAATATAGTTTTATTAGCCTGGCTCCTATTTTCTCCTACTCTTCTGTGTTGAGAGATGCACGAACAAGTTCCCACTCAGAAACAGCCCTCATGTCAAGGGTTATATCCAAGGGTAAATGGAAACTTCAGCTCCAGTGTTCCTTGCATTTGCAGGCCATAAAATGCAGGGATTTGGGGATGAAGCAGCTGTAAGAGACAGAGCTCAGGGAGGTAACACAAATCATGGCAAGGCCACCACTGACTCCCTACCAGCAAGGTGTGGATCAGAGACACCCCATGTCTTTCTCAGGTTAGGCCAGAGCAGGTATTTCATCTTGGATCAGAGACACCCCATGTCTTGCTCTGGTTAGGCCAGAGCAGGTATTTCATCTTGGATCAGAGACACCCCATGTCCTGCTCAGGTTAGGCCAGAGCAGGTATTTCATCTTGGATCAGAGACACCCCATGTCCTGCTCAGGTTAGGCCAGAGCAGGTATTTCATCTTGGATCAGACACCCCATGTCTTGCTCAGGTTAGGCCAGAGCAGGTATTTCATCTTGGATCAGAGACACCCCATGCCCCAGGTTAGGCCAGAGCAGGTATTTCATCTTGGATCAGAGACACCCCATGTCTTGCTCAGGTTAGGCCAGAGCAGGTATTTCATCTTGGGTGGCTCCTGAACAGGGCTGCAAGGCCCAGACATTTTGCCATCCCTGAAAAACTGCATAGAAATAGGATTGCTTCAGTTCCTGAAACCAGTGTTATGTTTCAGAGCTGCTCTGAGATGTTCACTGTCCTTCAGCTGCCAATTCAATCTCTCAAATGATGTTTTACAGCTTGAGTGATTGTAAAAAGGCCAACATGTAACACTCTTAGTTCAGTCCTCTAAATAAACAATCCTAGAAGCAGCGAGGTCAGCTTTGAGTTCCTCACAATCTGGGGCATTGAAAGAGACAAACTTAACAAGGCTCTTCAAACCCCATCTGGTAGCAGGACAGGAATGTAAGGGCTCTGAACCACAAATATGGGATCAGCATGTTAACATCTAGAGAAGATTTCTGTGAGGGCTCTGAGGAAGTGCTTCAAAACTAGATCATGTAAACTTCACATACCTTGAGTGCTTCCTACAAATCATTTCTCCCTTGGGTTGAACCCAGAAGCTACTACTTTGTTTGACAGCTGTCAGTGGAAGCAAATCACACCAAATAACTACTAGTAAACTTTCCACAAATGTGTCAGCAAGGGGAGGAAAAAAACCCCAACTTGTTCCATTATATATTCTCACAAATGGACTTTTGTGTCTGCAGAAAGGGCAGCTGTAGTGTTTAATGCCATTCCATAGTGCTCTAAAGATCCAAACACAATTCTTTGTTTGCCTGCATTATAATGAGGCCTCCAGATGTTTGGCAGCAGCCTGTAAAATATGCAAAATGCCATAGCTAATCAATTAGCATTTGGTACTTTCCCATCTGAGGACATCACATCCTTTTCCTTCGAGAGTTAGGAATGCCGTAGGTTGCAGAGAAGTCCCACCCAACACTCCCCCCACTGCCCCAGCTGAAGTTAGGAGATGCAGTTTGGGTAAGAAGTAGGTCATTGGCACATTCCTATCAAGGATCACTCAAGTTCCCATTGAATGCATCAGCTTTTTTTACCAAGAAGCAAAGACAATTTGGAGAAGGAGTCCTGCCTTTCCAAATCAACGCTTCTGTGCGGTTTTCACCTCAAGTTTAGTCATTTCTAAAGGCCCAAGTCTGGCCATCTCTTACCACAAATACTCAGAACTCAAGCTTTGGGCTCATTGAAAAAATTTTCATGAAGAGCTGATCACAAGAGAGGATGTGAATTCAGACAGTCCAGCTGTGGAAAATGTCAAGGAAAACATCTCTTCCCACCCATAGGAAGACCCACTCAGTTGCTACATCTGCCCTAGAGTAAAATTGCTACATCTGTCCTAGAGTAAAATTGCTACATCTGTCTAGCACATTGAGCACATTGCAATGACAAAACTCCTCCAGGCTACAGCTTTGTTAGACATCTCCCAGAAGTGCCTACTTCCCCAGAATCTGATGGCAACGCAGAAAAATCAATTGTTTACTTTGGTAGCAAGAGCTGTGCATTGAATAATATTGTGTTTTATGAGAGTTTGACTCTCACACACTTTCAGTGTATTGGAAACACATTGAAAAGTAATTTAAGAAATGCAAAAAAGAACATCCCTTCCATCCAAACAAAATATCCACAGCATATTACAAGATGCCAAAAGGGCCCAGCCAGACATGGTCCTACCTCTATTCTGCATGTGGATAAATAATAAAGTATTTGGCCTATGATTTTAAATATTTTGTGCAAGAACAGAATAAAGGAAGGTAGTCCTTTCTAGGGAAAGTGCAGCAGGCATTCTTAACTAGAGAAACCCAGATATAAACAATGATCTCATATCTCATTCTGTGTACAAAAAAAGTGTAGAATGTGAAGTGAATGTGAAGGAACACTGTTCCTTCAGCTAATACTTTACACATTTTGCTTTCCCAGAGAACAGGGCTATCCACTGGTGTTTACAGTTCTCAATGAGAATGGTAGGAAACAAAGCTGAGCTCCTGTCTCTGATTTAGGTCGATTTGCACCTTAGGAGATCACTAAAGCAGAGAATATCAGAAGAGCTTGAAAGTAACCAGTTTAAAACCAGTTTTCACAGCTTGGACACTCAATGTTTTTGTCATGGCTCTAGGAAATGTGAGCAGAGAAACATTTGAGAAGCCTGGCCTGACACTACACAGCCATAACCTCCTGCTCAGTTCTGGATGGCCTCATGAATGACACTGCTTCTCTGGTATTCCAGGAGAAGATATCCAAGCATTCAGAGTTCTTAGGTGGTATTAGAGATTCCCACTCACACACCTCCTGGATTTTTGACATGGCTAGAACAACCAGTGCATCTTTCTGCCCTTTATGCTCCAAGGCACATCATGCACCCAACCAGAAATTAGCTGCCATATAATACAAGTATTTAGTAGTGTTTCCAAAATCACTGGCACAGACATAATCACTGTAGAGCTCCAACTCACTTTTTTCCTGGATTTCCAAAGAACGGTTGTTATCTAGGTGATGCAAAACCTCATCACTTGTGCAAATCTCCACCAAGGGTTCAGAGGGTGCCAAAGCAGATGTGGCATAGGAGATTTGTGTCTGTGGCACTGAAACAGCTCCTGCAGCTACCCAGAGATACCAGATCACAACTGTGGAGCTACAGCCTGTTCCTGCTATTGCAGAAGCAGGTATTGGATCATCCTAGGGGAAAAAAACCATCTGGTGTGAGATAGCATCAGAAGATATTTCACAGGGTGTTAATCAGTGGAAAGGAAGGAGCACGAGTTCAAGGGAAGTCAGGATGAGTGTTGGGAGCAGGAGATGTCACACAAGCAGTGCTTCAGTCAGAGCACTGTTAAGATTTCTCAACAACACTGGTGAAGGTAAATGCTGCTGTTTTGGAAAGGAAAGGGCTCAGTCATTTGGGGGAAGGCAAGTCCTAAAGACCCAGCTGTGGGTCAGTGCAATGCTCTGCTGAATTTTCAAGCCTTATGTGAGTCGTGCATTTCACACCCTCAGCTTCCACTTCAGGGCTAGTTGAAAATAGACTGCAAAACAAATATCACCTAAAACTTTCACAGGGGGATTTCCTACATTGAAAGTGTAGAACCACAAAGAGGTCAGGCTGATTTTTCATAGCAGGAAACCTTGTGGTTCTGCACAAACTGCTGCTCTTTCTTTTCAAGTCATTGCTTACCGACGTGCTCCAAACAGCATAAGCATCTAAAAGAAATGCTGTTTGGCATCTCTGATGCTGAGAAAGATTTCCTTTGGTGCACTCTAGATTGCAAAAAAGACACTCAGCAGCAACCCCTGTGCTGCTCCCCTGCTGTAGATGCAGCTGCCTGCATAGCCAGCAAGGTTCCTTCAGAAAACAATCTCCCACAGCTGATCCAGTGACTCACTGCTAAGGTGATTTGTTTGGGCCCAGGGCCATATCTAAAGGGAGCTCCAGCACAGCCCACAGGATGACCCTGTGACCCCCCAGGATGACCCTACCACCCACTACCGAGTGACCACCAGATGTTATTGCAACACAAGACATCTGGGCAGAATTTATTAGCCTGATACCATCTGGCTGATTTCAGATATTCATTCTCCAGCCTGCTTTCAGCTGTGTCCTATTTTCGGGACTCTCTGGTATTAAACATACCCATTGGTGAGAGGGTTACATGGCTACAACCAAAATAAGCATCCTCTGAAGCAATAAGACAGTTCATTACCAGAGCTCCCTTCTCACTGAACCATTTCACCTTAGAAGAGCAAACTAAAAACTTTTTAAAAAGTCAGTAACTTTTAGGATTATATCCTCCCCTAGTTCTTGGAAGCTATAATACATTTACATATTGGGTTGTGCTCTTCAGTTGTTAAGTTCAAGGACTGACTTAACTTTTCCCATTCTATCCCAACTCAAAGATCAGCACCAGCCAATTGCAAAAAGATGTAATTAACAGTTCACAACTTGGTTTCTTAAGAAGAGTGAGGTTTGTGGGATCAAGCAAAACACCTGCTTAATTCCTCCCTCTTCCCCCCAGCACCCCTTTTGGCCCTTTGACAAATCTTGCAAAAATAAGAAAGTAAAATAGAAATATTAAAAAAAAAACAACAAAAAAAAAAAAGCCAAAAAACCCACCAGCCAAACAACAACAAAAAAAACCCCTCCAGAGATTCTCTTCTGAAGGCAAGAGAAAAGACATAACTAAGACAGTTCTGTAAAGTCCAGGGAATTTGTGTTAGAGGGCAAAAGCATTAACATCAGAGAGACATCAGAGAACCCATACCAGAATTCATGTGCCCTTTCCATGCACTTCTGTGCACTTTTCTCACAGCAGTTATGGAAGAACAGTTTGCCTTCCCTCAACAATCTATCAGGGAATGCAACATCCAATGCAAAACATCTCTATGTCAACTGCTGCTATTTCTCAATTCTAAATTCGTCCTTTGTAAAACCATCTGTAATGCTGCTGTAGCTGGATTTTGTATTCTCTCTCCTAGTTCTCCCAGATAAAGAATTGCAACAGCTGATTTGCAATAGGAAAGGGAAGACACAGAAAAAAATTGTAATAAGAAGTTCTACAGCATAAGAAATTGTGGCTTCCATCTTACACTGTTCCTTTGCTTTCTCCTGGGGGAAGAGACCTTTTACTGTCCACTGGGGGAAAGGGGAAAGCTGGAATGGGAAGAGCTGGTTTGGATTTTTAAAACTAGAGCTGTTGGTCATCTTCCAGTTCTAGAAGAGAAACACTTTAACCAAGTACGGCTTTAATTTAAAAGATCATTCACCAAAAAACAAAATCCTGCTGAAGTCCTGCAGTCTCCAACAGGAAAACCAAGGCACTGAACCACCACAGAAAAAGCAAAAGTAACACACAGCCCTTCCCCACCAAGACACATGCACAGATAATAATGACACAAATTTCAGCTGGTCCCCACATACACCTAAACGAGAGAGCAGGTAATATGAAAATTAATTTACATGCACACAGCCATGGGAAGAATAGGGCACTGGTGTCAGAAAAGGGTAGGAGGGAAGATGCCACCTCATTCTCATGCCATGGTTCTGAGCAGAAACACGTAAGTAGGAAGCAAACACAAGTGGTCTTTCAGAGAGGTTCAAAAGAAGGGAGCTCCTTGCTTTGCTTCCAAATCCCAAGCCTTTTACTTTGAAAAGCAGCCAGCACCTCCCAGTGTGGCTGTGATTACAGTCAGGGGTAAAAGAATGCTATTAATGCTGTTGCATTAATAACAGAAATTGCTGTTTTGCTGGTGGGACAAGAATGAGACAAGATCTCATCATGCTTACACAATGCTTGAGAGATGGGTGCTCCAGATAGAAAATCATTTGGCTGAACTCAATCTGAACGAGGCATTAAAAAGGCCTGAAAGCTTTAAGAACATTGAGGAAACATTCCAGAGCATGGGGCCTGCAGGAAGTGCTTATGATCCTCAACTCTTCCTTCTCCTTTTTACACAAATTGACTGTTACAGACATTTTCTTCAGACAAAAAAATACATCCACCTCAACTATGAAGCCAAAAGTCTACAGACCTTCAGCACCTGGGCAAAATATCTCTGTATGACTGTTCTGCACTTGGAACAATTATTTGCAGGTTAGCAAAGAAGCATGAAGTGCTTACAAGCATTTTTAAGGGCCTGTGCTTAGCATCCTGTTCATATCTCTGACAAACAGAAGTTAATTGTAGATTAATATTATCATGATTGTAACACAGCCATACAACTGGAAGCTTTCTGCTCCAACACCAGAGCAGCTAGGTTTAAAAGACTGTGTAGGCTGCAGCTTCATAAATATTTTCAAAAAGCAGGGGTTGGGAAAGCAATTCCATGGGGAAGACGGGGTCAGGTTTAAGCCTGCAATATTTGGCAACTCTCAGTCTTATTTTTGTCCCTGATTCAAGAGCCCTTGAACCACTAGGAGTCCATCTTTTTACTAATACAAAGTATTCCATTATACTTTGTGCATTACAATGGGCATCTGTGGAAAAAGCCGAGTTGGGCTCCTGGAGAAGGGAACAGCTTTTCCATTTCTTAATTATTTGCACATCTGGTTTTTTCCTTGCATAAGAAAAGGTGCCAGTGGAACCTGCAGAAGTTTCAGAGATAATTCAGCAGCACACCAGAGGTACTGGGTGTGCTATGTGTGTACATGCTATGAATCACTTGGGAAAAGTTCTTCTGTAAACAGCTCCTCTCTCCTTGAAAAGTTCTCACAAACTGCAGTTGCAGGTCAGTTTACAAGAACTGTGAGAAAACAAACCTCAAATAAAACCCAGACACCTTCACTTTTACTTTAAGAGAGCAATGTTCCTTGAGAGACCAGCTCAGGCAGAGACCAGCTGCTTTGAGTTCCTTAGCTCTGACATCAGTCAGCTAATTATTATCATTGATTGGCCCCAGGATTTGTTCCAGGTCTATAAGAACTTTATGATGAACAGTTGCTCATAAACATGTTCAAACAACTGCATTTAGTAGCTGAAAAACACTGGCTGTGACTCAGGTGGTTTCTGTTGCTCAGAGGAGCTGTTCTCAGGGTTTATCTTCCAGGTGTACAAACCTTCAGCAGGGGACTCTGTCACCTCAGTCCCCATAAAGGGAACATTAACCTCCAGGAAAGAGCCAAGAGAAGTTACACCAGCCTTGATTAATTTCGGTTTCTTTCTCTCCTCTCACCCTGGCACCCTGAACTTCCATTTTCAGACCCACCTTTCACAGTGCATAGGCTGCTAATTAGCCTCATTTACCTGTCAGGCTCATCAATTTGTTGATGAATACTTAACTCCCTCCTGTAGAACAAAAACATTTTCTGAACTTGGTCCAAGTTTCTTCCTCTTCTTGTCTGATAGGAAATATAATTACAATTATTTTGGCATTACAAGTCAGGGATGAGATATATTGGTCCTAACAGGTCTGATAGAGGGAAAAAATCAATTGACTACTGAGGCTTGGTAGGATTGTTATATGTATCACTAACAACCACATCTTGTAGAAAGAACCTCTTTTTGAGATATTATAAAATAAAAATAGCTAAGGGAAGAGAAGAATCACAATAAGGAAAAGAAACTGGTAATCCTGGAGCTTCTTGCTAGCAAAAATAAACATCTGTATGTCAGGATTTTCCCTGCTCTCACAATATTGGGTGGAAAGTCATTTTGGAGAATAGAAATTCTCTGGCAGTTGTGTGTTACACTTCCTCCTATATAAGGCATCAAACAAAAGTAATAAAGGCATTTTATTGACTATTCTGTCAGCTCAAAGCAGTCTCTTGAGCCTGAAATAGTTTCCCTTCTGCTTGCTAAGAAATTCCCCCAGAATTTCCCTTTCTCCCTCTCCCTTTTGATTAGGCTATATCCACTACCTGGATACAAAACTTCCAAGGGAGGGAGTTTTCCTCTTTCCTTCCTTGGCTGTTAACATTTACCAAGGGGGTTTTATAATCCTGGCACTGTGTGAAAGATAGCTGCAGACTGGACAGGAAAAAAACCCACACTTTTAAAATGGATCATTTTGGAGCTTTGCAAACTTAACAGCTCAATACTGTCCATAGGTTGGTCTGGGTATTAAGGGATTTTAAAGATCACCTCATTCCAACCCCTCTCCATGGGCAGGAACATCTTCCACTAGACTGGGCTGCTCAGAGCCTCATCCATCCTGGCCTTGGGCCCTTACTTAGTGTTCAGTAACTCAATTTTTGTCAAGTTACCTCCTCTCTAAGTTTTCCTTGCCCTTTCCATCATTCCAGGCAGCAATACCCTCCTGACTCTGTTTTTCCAAGAAGCCTGAACCAGCCTTGTACACATCTAGGTGTGCATGTACCTTGTCCCTCTGTGGGAGCTTAGTAACAAAGGAAGAGCTCAAATAATTGTGTGATTTCCATGCAAGCAGAGGAGCTCAGCCCATTAAATACTGGAGCTGCAAACTATTTGCAGAAATTTAAACTAGGTAGAGATATTTCATTGTAGGGAGGTTTCTACATGTAACAGACTAACAGAAGGATTAGGCTTCCATCCTCGTTTTTAACAAGATAGAATCGTTTCACTTAGGGAATCTCTAATCCAGGTGGCACAAAGCCCTTTCAGGCAAGTAGTAACTGCAATGGGAGGGAAAATGGGAGAGAAAAGGCAAGGCAAAATACCTGCCAACCACACCCATACTATGCAAGAACTTCCCACATATTTCAATCCATTTTGGTCCTTCTTGCCTGTATCTGTCCTATGAGGAGGCATATTCCAGAATTCCTACCATCTGACATAATTAATACATAATTAATGTGTGGAAGGCTAGAGGCAGGATAGTGAGGTATTTTTATTTCACCTATCTTCTCTCCTACTCCAATCAGTTCCTCCCCAGTTTGTATCTCACACACATCCAGTCAGTAAGGCTCAGTAATCATTTCAGAGATTGTGGCACACTTGTACAGAAGCTGAGCTCTCTGTTCCAAAGTGATGCTAGTAACCCAGACTGGATCATCACTCTTCAAAACCAGGTCTCATTTTTACATCTCCAGATCATCCACTTTAGAAGTATTAGTACTGGTCAGTGTTGTATTAATCCAAACATTTTCACTGATATCAGTTAAACTAATAATGCCTCCAGGATTCTTCACATAATTTAATCTAAGAATCAGCTTAGCTGCTTGGTTGTTGAGTACTCCAGAGTCAGGCAATATCACTGATTTAAGGGTTAGTTTGAGCAGATGCCAGAGGAAAAACAGACCCCAGTGAAGAAAAAAATTAAATCCTTATTTCCATGTTAACATTCTAGCCTGCAATACCTCTGTAGGTTAAACAACACTAAAATAAACCATTACACAGAGAGTACTAGAAGCAGATGTTCAGGCAGGAATTGCCTTCCAAATAAGAAAAAATACATAACATAGATTCAGCTGAATGAATCCTTGTCTCTTTCTGCATTGTCACTTGGGAGCTACTTCTTTAAGGCTACAGTTTCCTAAAAGGTAAAGCCTCACACACCTGTGCCTTTTTCACATAACTAATCTCTTGAAAGAAATCTTCATTCTTGAGAAGAATAATTTATTCACCAAAAGAGGAAAAAAATATATTTTGTTGGAACTGGAAGATAAAGAGCACTGGAAACTCTCAGAAAGGCAAAAAGGAATTGAGAAAAAGAAGAACTTTTGTGGGAGCTGTCAGAAGGACTTTACAAAAAGGAACCATGGCTTTTTTGTCTCATTCCAGAAGCTTCATCAAAGGGCATGATACCACCACAGACCACTAGTCACAAGGAATAAATCCCACCCATGAGCACGAGGGTCAAGGAGGGGATACAAATAGATATATAGATACATATATATGCATATATATATATATATATACACACACATACACATATATACATACATATATATATTTATATATACACACACATACATATATATATTTATATATACACACACATATACATACATACATATATATATATACATACATACATATATATATACATACATACACATATATATATATATATATATATACATACATACACACACACACTTATACTGCTTAGGCTGTGCTTCCTGAGATCAGATGTCTCAGATCTGCAGAACTCAGTCCCAGGAGGGCTTAGGACACACAAGACAGGGATAGGTGGGGCTGGGAACATTTCCTAGGGATTTAGAGGGAAGTCCCTCCCTATGCCAAGAGTCTTTGCAACAGGTAGAAAGCAAATGAAAGGCACTGCTCTGCCATGCAGCAGCAGCATTCTCTTGGAAAGCTAAATGCTCCAAAGTTATCTCACATAGAAAATAAACCATGTCTTAAGAAAATGGGATTAGGGCCCTCTACTGAAAATGACAGACAGGTGTCATGCCAAACTGCCAAACACTGACCCCAAATGTCAGGATCTTTATCTTGTCAGAGTGATCCCGAGATACATTAGAAAGTCTCTTTTCCCAGCCCAGCACTTGAAGAATGAGTTGGAGCTCTTCATTTCTCGGTCTCAAGGTTGTTTATTGTATCTTATCTATAAAATATTTTCTCCTGCCCTGCCGAGGTCCATCCAGCAGGACAGTTCCAGGCACTCTGCCTGCCCCCAGGGCAGTGTTATGTCTTTATACTAAAAACTACATGTACAATGTTTACAATTACTTTCCAATCCCTATCATCTATGTTAGACAGTGAGCTTCTACTCTAAACCAATCTAAAAGTGCCAACATCACAGCAGGAGATGGAGACCAAGAAGAAGAAGGAGAAAGGCTGGACATGCCCAGTTCCCTCCATCTTGCCTCCTGAACCCCCATACCAGAAACCCCAAAATCTACTTTTCTACCCTGTGATAACTTCACTATTATTCCACCTAAACTGTGGCTTGCTGGTCTTCATCTAAGGTTGGTGATTTGCTCCATGGGTCATAATCAAACCCACAGGTGTTCTGGGCTCTGTGCCAGGGCTCCTGATCCCCCTGGCAGGGGTCTTGGCCATCCTGGACAGCCAGAGGGGTGTCCTGGGCTCCCACACCCAAAGGCAGCAGAGACACAACATCCCTCTGGAACAAGCACAAAAATCCTCCTCATTTGTGGATTTGCCTCCATACAAGGCGATCGAGGAGATGACAGACACATTTCTCAGAAATAACAGCAGGAAACATGGATGCGACAGATCTCGAGTGTCTGAGAATTCAATCAGACCAGACTTAACATGAAACCACCAAACAGCCACAAGACTGTAGCTTCATTTGCTCAGGGTTGAATTCTGTTCACTTGCATACCAAGAGCGTGCTTCCTTCCCCCTGAAACATGAAACGAAACGTGCCACTTTTAGCATCAGTCCCCTGAGCCATCAAACTCCTCCCATTTTACAAAGCCACAGACTACCTCAGTTTAGCCTGAGAGCTATTTAGAATGGCTGTTTCTGAAATCAAAAACACAGTCTAGTTTCCCAAGGCTTCCAGCCTGCTAAGTGTGAGAGGTCACATACAGTCTGTTTTTTGCCAGACACCTCTATAGTTTTGCTATTTTCCTTCAAACCCTTGGGAAGATCTTTATTTATGTTTGAATTCTGGAAACTGGTCCATTATAAACTGAAATTCCTGTTTTCCCTATGCATTTTATTTCCATGCACAGAGATAAATTTCTCTTTACCAAAGCTGTTTATTTAAAAGCCAGGGAGGATCTAAGTTCCTGCTGCAGGACCTGTATGTGGTACAGTGGAGCAAACAAGGGACAACAGGGGTGGGAAAGGGTCTGGAGCACAGGTGTGGTGAGGAGCAGCTGAGGATGTTCAGCCTGAAGAACAGAAGGCTCAGGGAAAGCCTTATCACTCTCTACAATTATTTGAAGGAGGCTGTAGCCAGGTGGGAGTCAGCCTCTTCTCCCAGGCAACAACTGACAGGACCAGAAGTGGCCTCAAGCTGCACCAGGGGAGGTTTAGATTAGATATCAGGAAAAAAATTAAGGGTTGTAAAGCACTGGAACAGGCTTCCCAGGGAAATGATGGAGTCACTATCTGTGGAAGTGGTCAGAAAATGTGTAGAGGTGGCACTTGAGGGCATGGTTTAGTGGTGAACACAGCAGTGGTGCTGAGTTGACAGGTGGACTTGATGATCCTAAAGGACTTTTCCAACTTTAATGATTCTTTGATTCTACAGCTTTCCACCAGGAGCAAACCATGCACCACCACTCATTCATTCATTGTTCCCAGAAGGAAAATCTTTTCAGATCAGAAATGCCTTTGCTAACCTTTCAGTCCCCAGAGCCTGTTTGTGGCCCACAACAAGCCTTAAACAAGCAATGGGACATTCCAGCAGCATGGGGAAACCCAGGAGAGCCCAAAGGCAGCACCCCACCCACCACCTCCACAGCTGGGCTGGGGTGACTGCAGCACAGAGCACACAGAACCCCAGTGCTCAGCAGAGAAGGGAAATTCAGAGAATTACAACTGCATAAAGCTTGCTAAAACAAACAAACATGAAAACCAGGCCAGCCACCCACAGCAGGGCACCTGAAGATAAGGATCCCAGTCTGACAGACCCAGCTGTCACCACAGCACATTTTGCAGCCTGAAGCTCCAGGCAGTCCCCCAAGGAAGAAGAGGACACTCCTTCCTTCCTTCCCACTGCCTTGGGCCACAAGGGTGGCTACAGAAACCCTTGCTGCCACTACTCAAACTTCCAGAAGATTGCTTTCAAATTAGGGCAATTTCAAAACCTAGAATCCTTGAAGAGGAAGCCACTGTTGCTTTTGACTATGTATCAGCATATACCCCTCTCCAAGATGTCTTAAATCCCTGTCCTTGAACTAATTATAGGGCAAGCCTGTAAATTGATGCCTCATGTTGTTTATTGGTTGCTTTCAGATGAGACCAGAAGTAATCACCCAGTTTCAGTACAGGCTGTTGCATCATAAAACTTTCTCTAAGAAACCAGAGTGTAATTTCCACTTGCAAACTCACTCATTAGCTTTCTATTAACTAATGGCTTTTACCTAAATGCAATAGGACTGTTACTGTGGTTACATGAGAGGAGAGCATTTAAGGAAATGACAGAAAATTGCCTTGATGTGGGTAAGGAATAGCAAGGTGGCATTTTTCAGCTCAGGGTACACTCAGGATTTCACAAAGTCATGGAGAAAGGTGCCTCCCCCACACTCCTGCAAGCACCAGTAACAACAGTCACTTTGCATAAATCCGTTCTCAAAAGCCAAAGGTATGCAAGGAAGGAAGGGGAATAAAAACCATGCTTGAAAAAATTACCAGTGACTGAGCTACCAAGCCTTGCCAGGTGCACAATGAGAAGTTTCCACCTTGGCAGCAGCCTTCATTCATCTGCTGGGTGATTTTGGCTAATCCTTTCAGAAGTGCTGCTGCCTTCTCCAGCTGCTGTCTGCTCCACCTTGCACAGCCACTCATTCTGTGCCCAGGGCTGGATGGTGCCAGGTGAGGTGGAAGAGCTGAAAAAGCAAATCAGTTCCCTCAGTTTGTCCTGCCCACTTAGTTCACAACCACTTTGATATCAGTGTCACACTCTGTGGTCACCACACATGAAGAGTTTCAGTGCTCCCAAGAGCATTATAACTTTGACAGTAGCATTTAGACCCTTTCTCACCCATCCCTCCTGCACTGGAAAGGGACAATTGGAATCCTTTTGCTTTGGGACACAAAGCCCTGCAATGCTACTGGGAACATTTGGTTACTTCACTACTTGATTAATTTAATTTTAATGCAGGCTGAGCTAGCATGCTCAATACATGGCCTTGCACATATGACACAAAAGCTGGGTGACAAAGATTGTCAAGAAGATCATAATTTTACAATTTAATAATATGCTTTACAAGTTAATCATACATTTTACAATTCAATCATATATTTTAATTGCACCCAGTGTCTTAGTTATTTCAGGTAGCTTAGCATGTTAAAGAGTTACTAATTAGCATTTGAATTCTTCCTGAAGTGACTATTCATTGCAAAGCCTTACTCTGTTAATTATTTTAACCTCTGGAAAAAGAAAAAGTCCTAATTCCTACAGCTGATTTAAATGATCAATAAATGGATCAAATTTTAAATCTGAAAAAAAATTAGAAAGAAAAAACTGTAAGTTTCCAAGCTTCTATTTAATTCAAACCAGAAATGGAAAATAAGAAAAATGAAATATAAAATAGAAACTGTTTTAAGTGCTTATCCACACGGTGCAGAAAACATCTTACACCAGCTCAGCTGAACAGACAGGAAGAGATCTCTCCTTTAGGGTAGTAGGAGCATCAAGTTAAGTCAGCTCAAACCAGAAAGAAATGTTATTTCAACTATACAGTACTGAATTAAGCTAAATTAGGGTCAGGTGCTCCAGCTAGACCATCTGAAGCATTCCTGTGGTTTGGTTCTGCTTCCTTAAAAAAGACCAGCATTGCTCTCTTTATGCACAAGCTTAACTCCAGTAGGGAAGTAACTCCAGCACGTGGATGGCAAGAGAGCTCAACATACCAAATTGTGTCTGAATTGTGTATCTTAATTCTGATCTCAGTCAGCCCTCAATCCAAAACTTCCAGAGAGGCATTTCTGAGAAGCAGAAACTCCACAGGGAGTCCGTGGGAGGAAGGCAGCCAAAGGCAGGGACCCAAACAAACCAGCTATGCTGGAACAATCACCCTGATTTTCCTGGAGTCAGAATCAAAACTGACAGAAAACAACTTATGCTCCACAAGAATAATACAACTTTCAGGAGCCACCCTGGTTTTCCTGGAGTCAGAATGAAAACTGTCAGAAACTGACCTTCCAGAAGAATAATACAACTTTCAGCAGCTCTGCCTTGTGGGTCATTCCTGTCTGCTGCCACTGTACTTTTAAAAATGCCTGTTAGCTGCCTATACATGCCAAAATGTTTAGCTGTTTTTGGATAAGGAGATTATCATAAGGACCACCTGTATGTAGAGAGAGAGTGGACATGGCCACAGTACCACAGAGCATGAGCTGCTTGGCCAGACACCCTCAGCATGGCCAGACCTCACTGCTGCCTGACAGGAGAGGCTGCTGGGGAGCCCTGGTCCAGCAGAACAAGTGCTCCTGGTATTTTGGCAGCTGTATGAGGAATGGAACATCTGCACAAAGCTGAGAGGGCAGATAAACTCAACTCTTGTCACAGGCAGCCACAATGAGAGGACACAGCCCCCAACTGTACCTGGGGAGGTTCGGGCTGGACATCAGGAAGAATTTTTCACAGAAAGGGTGGTTAAGCATTGGAGTGGGCTGCACAGGGAGGTGGTGGATTCTGCAGCCCTGCAGGTGCTCAGGAAAGAACTAGACATGGCACTCTGGTCTGGCTGACAAAGGTTATTCTATCTCAGAGGCCTTTTCCAACCCCAATGATTCTGTGATAAGAGCAACCATCAGTGCCTCTGTTTCATTGACAACAGGTAGGCAGGAAGGAAACAAGTATGGAATAAACTTCCATAAATGTACAGCCTTGCCCAAAACCTCCTCAGTGGGGAGGGAGGCAGCCATGGGAGTCCAGCAGAGACAGGCAGGACACACTGTTAATGTCAAAGAAGCCAACGATGGCAGATGGTTTGCACTGAGTATCAGGATGGGGCTGTTGAACAATTCATGAGCAGGGCTTGGCCATGAGGAGAGAGGGAAGAACACAAATCCAGGTCCCCAGGAAGCCACACTGTGGCAGGAGCAACAGCCAGGAGAACAGCACCAGCACCCTTCCCACACAGAGCTCCCTCGGTGGGAAGAGAATCCTGGCTAAAACACTGCTTCCACCATCAGAATTGTTCTGGATCGGCAGAGGAAATGCGGCGCTCAATATGCGTGATCAGCAAGTCTCAAACTTTACTGATAGTTCACACATATTTATATTGGTGTTAATGTGGCTTATACATATTGCAAAGCTGAGCTCATTATTGGTTAATTACTTATTGGTCAACCACGCCTACTTCTATATTCTTATGGTTATTTTGTTACTACTTCTACATTCTTGTGGTTATTCTGCTGAAACTATCCTCATATTTTTGACAAAAGATCCTCTCCTCTATCCTGTTGTTGCACCAAGGGCACAATGTCCTTGTCAGTGGTTGGACACTGACTGCTGAATCCTAGACTTGTCTCCTTCTAACTCAACCAATGCTATCATGTAGACGTGACCTTTCTCAGCTGGCCAACTGTCCACAAAGCTCTCACAAGGATCATCTCTGAGCACACAGAGAGGAACAATCACTCTGATATTTGTACTCCTTAACCTGTGAGATCCTAATGAGGATGGCAAAAGGAAGCCCAAACTCCACATTCATTCCCATCTCCACTCCTGCTCCATTTTGGATTTTTTCCTGAGAAGGTACCTGATTTAAAAGCCTCCTCAAAGGAAATATTTTCACTTTCTTTACAGGCTCATTATTTTGTTGGGATGTGTGCAGCTTTGGTGGTATTTAGCAGTTTGTAGGATGGTGCCTGCACCTCCTGATAAATACAACACCCATCAGGTTTCTCCACTTTCTCCTCTCAGCTGGCTGCAGAACAAAAAATCCCTTCACTGAGCTGAGGGCTAGTCAGTGCAGGGCTTGTGACTCACATCCGTCCTACACAGGAAAATACATTCTTGGTATTGTAAGAGTGTGTGAAAAAAAAAAAAAAAAAAAAACAAAAAAAAAAACAAACCAAAAAAACCCCCACAACACAGTGAATTTGCAAACACAGACTGTAAATTATATATACCCAGAAATTATATAACACCCTGTGTTTTACATACACAAAGTGAAAGAAAACAGCAAACGAAGCATCAGTAAATAACCTGTTCTCTCTTACAAGGAATACTGCTAACAAAAAATTAAGAGCCCTTTCACTCTTTTGCAGAGACACAAGTGGCAGCTGAAGTGTCTGGTGAAGCTCCTGATTCCCAAGGGCTGGGAGGCACAAAAATGAAATGGTAAGTTCTGCTTTTCCTTGGGCTGTGAAGGAGCTGAAGTTTGGGAGCAGAAGGAATTTCATTTAATTACCGACAGAAAATAATCTCAGGATCAAACTATGACTATGTAGATGCAATTAACATTGCCTGTATGTGAAGGCAAGAGGGAAGTACAGGTCTGGAGCTGGCAAATAAAGCCTTGTCCCATCACAAGCACTGAGAAACCTCAGTTCTACAGGCAGCAGATAAAACCCACACCAAAACTAGATGGCAAAACAAGCCAGGATTTCTAACCCACCCAGCTTCATGTCCAAATTACCTTCACAGAGGAGGGAGCTGGGAAAGATGGCATAAATTACACCAGAGGAAAGGTCTTTGATCTCTGCTCCAGCAACCTAACAAAGCATTTGACCTTTCTCTCTTCTCTCTCCTTCTCACTAGGGAGACTGCTCTCTGGATGGTTGCCTGCTTACTGCTTGCTTCTCTGCCCAGAGGTAAATGTTCCATAGTGCACACCCAGGAATTTGCAGAGGCATTTACATGCAAACACACAAGCTGCAAGCAGAACCTCGGAGCAAAACAGAACAAATGAATGTATTGATTTGCATATATTTCATCACAATCCAAAGTTTGAGAGTACAGGTCATAACCCTCAGATAAACTTCTGTATCCAAAAGCAGTGGTTTTCAAATTTAAGATGTTTCAGACCCATAAACCTTTACCTATAAAGTTTATCCTGCCATATGTTTAAAAGTACCCCATCATTTTAATAATATTAAATATTACTTGGAATCATCCTTTAAAACCCCAAACCATCTTGCATCTGCTTAGTTCTAGCAGAGTTGACTTTCTGACATTATAGGAATTAGATACCATCTTGCCTATGAAAAGGATAAACCAGTACATGTTGTTGAGAGAACTTTATACAAGATGCAGTTTCCTCATTGATGTTTAAGGACAGTAGTAATAAGACCTCTGTGTGTGGTCAGGACTCCTCTGTTTGCCCAGAAAAGCCTCACATTTGCCAGGCACTGTGGTGGTTAAGGATGCTACACTTCACCTGGAAAACAAGGGGGGGGAACAAAAAAAGGCCCAATCTTCATGAGCTTCCCTGCACCACACTTCAATTGCTGAAGCAGGAGAGTTTTCTCATTACAGGAATCTTACAGATTGGCTAAATTGTCACATTCAACTTCATCTTAACAGGCTTAAACATTCCAACAATATTTAAAACACATACTTTTTTTTTTTTTAATTCACAAAATAAACTCATCCCACTTTCCTCATTACTGCAAGTGAAAGCTGTGTGGCAACATTAATCTCCTACATGGAGAGCTGCCCCTTCCATGTGCAAAGCTTTCTTGCTAGGTAAGGGGAGCACTCTTAATCCTGATTTACACACCTCAGCAGCAAGTGCCACCACAACTACTCCAGTTTTCTGGCCAGGAAGTTCCCTGCTTCCACATTTCTTGCTGCAGTAACAGCCTCAGTGGGAAGCTCTACCAGCACCACCAGCCTTCAGCAGGACTTTACTCTTCTCCTCAACACTGGCTTCTATAAGGACTCGTACTTGACTTGCCCCCAGAAGTCTGTTCTCCCCATCTACCAAAGACCTCTTGCAGCTGTGGGCTGATTAAATCACTCATTACAGCAGATTTCAGACACCTGCTCTTATCCCAGCCAGCTCCAGCAGTGCCTCCTTTCCTGCCTCCTTCTGCCCTGATTTTACCAGCTGGAAGCAGGGAGGACAGGGTGGGCTGGACCCTGTGGCTGTTTGCAGGGGCCTCATGAGTGTTGCAAGGTTTGTGCACCATGTCATGGAGGAGAGGGAATGGGTATGGCTCAGCTCAGGTATGCTAAATACTGCTGTCCTCCACCTTCAGAAAAAGAATCAAGAGCAAATAGGTGCACTGCTAAAACCAGTATCAAATGTACAGGAGTCCACAGCCAGGAGGTAGGACCCACACCCTTCCTCCCTCCTTTGCTCATTGGGAAAATCCTTATTGTCCATTTTCCTGCATGGAGCTACAAGCTCTGTTCACCATCTTTTCTTCATGCAAGTGCAGCAGCACGCATTGCAGGCACTCTCCCCCCTCACAGCACCCTGCAGACAGGACTTTTCCCACCAGGAAAGTCTCTCTCCCTCCTCCTCTGGAGGCTCCTTTCTTCCCCTGCCTGCCAAACCCCTGCAGCAGCCTCAGGCACACTCCTCTCCCCCTGTGGTTTCCTGACCATGGTCAGGGTCAGCCAGAACCACAATCTGCTTTCACACATGGCCATGCCCTGGGGACACTGCTGAGCACAGCCTTTCCCTGTCAGGATCAGGATGAAAGTGCTAGAGATGGTATTTTGTGCTCTGGCTCAAATGTTTATTATTTCTTATCTATATTACAATCTTACAAGCAGTGAGTTCTACAGCATCCTACTAACAAGCTAAAAAATGACCCCGTATCTATCTCTCTACAAGGTCTTTTAAGGAAAAAGTGTCCATTCAAGAAATGACACCTAAATTATTTTTACTTTTAACCTCATAACTAATTACTCACGTCCCACGATGCAGACTTTTCTGTCTAATTACAAAATATCCCCAAACACATGCAGAAGAAGGTAAAGAAGGACCAGCCTCTGTCCTAAAACCTCCAACTTAGCTTTAGATATTGTCACTGTCAATTTTCTGAAAAATCCTTTCGCCAGGATTTCTTCTGCAAAGCTGAGAAGACTCAGAGAAAAATGTAAATAACAATTATCTGATTGCTGCTCCTGTGTTTGCTGCTTTGGAGTGTGGTCTGGACATTGTTTACCAACAGGTGAATGTTTGATTGGTTCCATGTGAATTGTTTTAACTTAATGACCAATCACCATCAGCTGTGTGGGACTCTGAGGAGTGAGTCATGAGCTTTCATCATCATTCTTGCTAAGCCTTCTGATGCATCCTTTCTCTTTCTTTAGTATAGTTTTAGTATAGCATATGATATGATATGATATGATATGATATGATATGATATGATATGATATGATAATCAGCCTTCTGAGAACACAGAGTCAGATTTCTCATCTCTTGTCCTGAGGACCTCAGCAAGCACCACAATATATATTACTATATTCTAAACCCTTAAACTCTAAGTTTTCCACCCTGTGATATTACACACTTCTAATCAAACTACACACCCACAATCCCAGTTCTGTCATTCCATTTTGGAAGCTTTCTCCATGGCCTCAGGTCCAATGCAGTGTTCTCTTCAGGGCCTGTCCTTTCAGAACAGAAAGTTTTAAATTCTCAGCATCCAGGGTTCCAACATTTCCCCAGGCCTAAACAGCTCAGGGAATGGGTTCAGGATACTCCATCCTCTCCTTTATCCAGCAGTGGCCCCTTGGGATGTGCTGGGGACAGCTGATGGCCCTGCCTGGGTGTGTCACTGATTGCAGGGTGACACATGCTGGGGCAGGAAGGGCGCAGTGCAGGGGAGGCTGAGCTTTGTTATAATCCAAGTGCCCTTTGAGAAGCAAATCCTGGCCAGCAACTGATACATTCTGAAAATTGCAGAACCACAGAATCAATTAGGATGGAAAAGACCTCTGAGATCATCAAGTCCAAGCTGTGACCAAACACCACCAGATCATGGCTCTGAGTGCCATGTGCAGTCTTTCCTTACACATCTCCAGGGGTGGTGATTCCACCACCTCCCTGGGCAGCCTGTTCCCAGGTCTAATCACCCTGTGAAGAATTTTTTGTCATGGCCAAAGCATAATGACCAAATGGCTCAGCTCTCCACACAACAAGGGGATTCTCCTTCCACCACTAACCAGAAAAAAGTCTTGGGATATGTGTTTTTTTCAGCTAAAAGCTGACATTGTTGGGCAAACTTGGCTGGGATTTTCAGCTGAAAACTCTGAAAACCAAAGAAAAGCAGATGTGTGGTGATAGAGTTATTACTGAAGACATTTACTTGGCTCTGAGATTCAGCTGTCTGGATCGTGGTTTTCCTTCTGCTTTCATGCCTGCATAAACACAGTGTGACACCAAAAAGGTCTGATTGATCTGGAAACAAAGGATGTAACAAACTGAGCCATGTGACAAGCTGAGCCATGGCTGATGTCACTGCCTTCAAGGGGAAACTGGGACTCTGGTCTTTAGCCTGACATACGCAGAGAGCTGATGCAAGCCAGGAACACAGGAGTGACCCCACTGCAACCAAGAATATTTATTTCAATATTGAGTCCAATTACTTGCCCCTTATGCTTCCCAAAACTTTGGCCATGGAAGCAGATTGAGTTGTTTCACAGTGAATTTTAGGGTTTTATTTTTGATGCAGTCACAGATTCACACTGCTTTTGCTCTGTTCTGTGCTGGGAATAACTTTTTCATCCAAATTAATTAATCTGCATTTAATTTATAATATTATTTTATGCAACAGGTTTGGTCACAGTGCTAATTTAAGCCCACATTCTGTGCTGGAAATACCTAGTTGTTCATGCTTTATAAATGCATTAAAACTTTCTTCATTACCCAGTCTACCCTAGAAAATGTGGCACTACAATCTGATAAGAATTGTCCTACCTGATAGTGGCAGACTCATCCATTTTTGCAAGTTTTAGTATGCTTTCAGCTCACTTGGAAAGATTTATAGAAATAATTGGCACAAAGTTATTAAATGAACAGTGTGTATAAGTGGGGTGCAGCTGCCTGCCCTGCCTGTGCCCCTGTTTGCCCACCTGCAGGATGCCTCCATCCTGGCTCTTGCATGTGCTAGAATTGGTTGGCAAGGTTGGGAAGGTTGGTAACACCTCTGCCTGATGTCAAGGACATCCACCAAGTCTCCCCAAGGTCTTGGAAAAACCATTTCTCCAAAGTGGGAATGACAGACTCTTCTTTCTGGCTGCTGCAGATTAACACCCAAGAGTGTGAGACCACCAGACAGGGATCAGCAAGAGTGCATCAAGCCAGACCTGCAGAAAAAAAACTCTTTTCTGTCAGACCCTCTGCAAGATTTTGCAGAGAAAGGGGGATGGGAGCCCCCAGCACATTGCTTAAAAGTTGGGAATTGTGATCTGGTAGCCAAATAATGGGAGTTGTGGGAAACCAAACTCATCCAGGATTTTTCTCCTGGTCTAGCACTGTTTTTACACTTCTCCTTTTTTTCAGACAGACTTCCTACAAAACTAGAACTGGTTTCATCATATCTGCCCACCCCCACTTCCCTGCATCCCCTTTTCCTCTTGTGACCTGACCTATTAATTAAAGTCAAATCAGACACCTAATCCCACAGACTGAGATTACCAAAAGCTGGAACAAAAATCACCAGCTAAGGGGAAACAAGCTCAAGCAAAAGCCACATTTCCAAAGTGGAGGCAACTTGCACATATCAACATCTGTCCTGCTGTGTGGGAGTCCCAGTTGTGGGTTTATCTGGGACTGGATTGAAGGCACTTGAGACAGTAATTCATGTTCACACTCAGGTGTTTATTATTTCTTATCAGTAAAACAGTCTCACTGCTGTGAGTTCTGCAGCTTTTCATTAGAAGGCACAAAATGGCAACAATCTCTTGGTACAAGGTCTTTTAAGACTAAACTCTCCAATGAAGAACTGACACCTGGATTATTTTCCCTTTTACCCCAATAACTGATCCCAAAGAGCTGCAATGGGGACTTTTCTGCCCAATTACAAAATGCCACCCAAACCCATGGAGAAGGAGGAAGGAGAAGCATGAAGAAGAAACCCAGGACAACACCCTGTGCCCTCCATCTTGCTGCCATCCACAACATACTAAAAACCCCAAAAACCTCAATTTTCACCAAGTGATACACCTACACTGCTCTCTATAATCTATTTCACACTGTTGTGGATTCTGGTCCATCTTGAAGGCTGGGAAACTTTCTCCATGAATCAGGGTCAAAGTCAGTGCATCCCTGGTGGTCAGGGCACCCCAGAGCAGACACAGAAATATTCCCAGTGCCCTGGGTTTCCACACTGCTGCACAGCTGGCTGGGCTCGGAGCACACATGGCCCTGCTGGCTGGAAACAGGAGAATTTGGGAGGGAGAGTGGCAATAATGATGTGGTGAAGCCAAATTCTAGGAAATGTGGTGCCCCTGTCTCTGCTGCATGCTGATGGAACTGTCTGGGCTTTATTCCAGGTCAGCTGGACACCGTGTGCCATGCATTTGTTGGAGAAACTGTGGTTCTGCCTTGCACCACCACCCCTCCTGGAGAGCTGGCCCTTTCCAAGTCAATGCTCTACTGGCAGATTGGCACCAAGCAGCTGGTGCACTTCTTTCAGAATGGGCAGGATTCACTGGGGGGCCAGGATGAAAAATTCCATAACAGAACCAGTCTTTTTCCGGACCAGATGAAGCATGGCAACCTTTCCTTAAAGATCTCTAATGTCCAGTTAGGGGATGATGCTGAATATTCCTGCATCTACAGACAGACTGAGAGCCACCAAACAAAGAAATCTACAATTAAACTCAATGTATCAGGTAAGATTTTTTTTTTTAGTACAGAGGAGGGAGTTGAGGGTGCCATTTCTTGTTGATAAGCCATATGCAGCCATTGAGAGGGATTACTTCAATTTTTAAAGCATTTTTTCACTCAGTTTCATCCTGTTCCTTGCTTTTGTTGAAAGAATATGTGAGAAGGAAAAGATAAATTCTCTTTGTTAAGCTTCAGCACTTCAAGGCTCCTAAAGGCAAGGCACCTGCCTCTTCATCCTCCCTTTGAGGAGACATTAAGGAATAATGTCCCCACATTTAAGCCTCTGGTTATTTATGGTTTGTCCTGTCCTTGATCCACTTTGCCCCTGAGGAACAGCAGAGTTAATTTCACTGTTTGCACGTGGGTCTGTGAGGCAGAAGTTTAATCCTGGCAATTGGATCCAAGGTCCAGGTGACAGAACCTTTCAGAGGAATGACAGCCAGTTGCTGCTTTCCTTTCCCCTTGCAGCTGCAAAATGTGGGTCTGGTGGCATGGCTGGACAGATGCAACAAGAATTTTTATTTTTCCTCCTTAGGAAAATGAGTGAGACCATAATGCATGTTTGAATAATGCCAAACTGTTTGAGCTACCTACAAGCGTAGAAACCAGAAGGATGAGGCATTGAGTTTGACCAACTGAAAAAGAAAATCAAACAATAAGTAATAAACATCAAAACAAATAGTACATTTTTAAGGTGTCTTGTTTGAATAAATCAGCTGGAAAATTTCATTATGCTCAACCACACAAATTTACTTCTGCTTAAAATAGAAAAAAATTATTTTCAAATAATATAATCCTTTTAATATCTTTCTTTTAATGAACAAAATTCTTGGGAGAAAAATGCTTTCAAAATGTAAAGTGAAATAACATTTGTTCAAAAATTTTGAAGTGAAATGTTTTACAGTTTTCAAAATGAAAAAAAAAAGATGTTTTGAAAATGCAAAATCAAAATGTTTCAATCATCTAAATTTCGGGGGCAGTAAGGTGTCTTTGATATTATTCTGTGATCATACTCAAACTTTCAATTTGTTTGACAAATGTAGGAGAAAAAATAACATTAACCCTTAGATAATTATCAGAAAGAGAGACAAAGTTCTAGGTTCAAACAATTAACCTTGATTATTGTGGGGTTTTTTCCCAGCTGCACCTAGGATTGAGGAGCCACCTTCCCCTTCTGGTAAGGCAACACTCCTTAACTTGCAAGTGTCTGGGTGATTATCCTGTGCTTTATTTTGTATTTGCAAGATTGGCAGAATGTGCTGAATAGAGAAAGTCCAATAAACTTGGGGTGCCTGTTCTCCCTCACTAAGCTGTCCCAGACAGGGAAAAACATCTCCAGCACTGAGACAGAGCTGGGCTGCAGGGAGAAGATAAGGCTGAAGGGCCAGGAGCCCCGAGTCCCTGCAGACACTCACCAGTACGGGCATCATAAAAACCACTAAAAAGCAGGGGATGCAGAAGCCACTCCATTCTGGGAGTTATGGCCTTTGTAAATTATCTTGCTGTGGATAAACCACAGGATCATCAAGGCTGTGAGACACCTGCAAGGTCATCCAGCCCCACCATCATCAGCCCCAGATGCCACATCCAGGTTTCTCTTGAGCACTTCCAGAGATAGGGATTCCACCACCTCCCTGGGCAACCTCTTCCAATGCCTCCAACCACTCTCTCAGTAATTTTTTTTTTCTCATATCTGATCTGAATGTCCCCTGATATAATTTAAGGCCATTTCCTCTCCTCCTGTCATTTGAGATATGGCAGAAGAGACCAACCCCACTTAGCTACCACTTCCTCTCAGGTAGTTCTGAAGTTACACTACCAGGTACCAGGTCAAGAGATCTGGGGGGTCCTTTGGTAATAAATATTAAAAAAAAAAACACAAAAAACATGATTAATGACTCCACATAAGCTCTTCTGGGAAATTAAAGTAGATTTCATCCAAAGGCAATATTGCAATATAGTGCAGATGTTATGATCTAGCTTTATTCATTACAGAGAAGTAACTACACAAAGGTGATTTGTAAACACTGCTGGAGTGAACTCAATGCAGACAGGATGCCCAGCTTCTAGATACCATTGTCAGTAACTTCTTCCCTAAATATCTTCCTTGCAAGCCAAATAATTCTTATTAGTGCTACAAAATCTTAAATGGGCATTAAACCTATAACACTTGGTCATATAAAATCAACAGCAGCAGTTTTTATTTTACTGAGTGGGGCTATAATAATTACTTTTTACATAGTAATTATTATATTACATTTATTGTGATAAGTTCAGCCACACTATGACATTACAGACAGATTATGCTGCTATAAACTCAAATAGAAACTAAGAAAGAGAAATGTTCCAGGGTTTTATCTCATGATCACACAGAAGGAAAAAAAACAACCCCAACAGTTCTCGTGCCTGACAAGCAAAAAACAACTTGCAAAAATACAGGAAATATTAATTTTTAGACCTAATCTAGGTAGTCTAGCTGGCCTGAAGGTCTTTAAAAAACATGAAGTTAAATTCAAGATGGTATAATGTGCTTTCACATTACTTTATAAATGCAAATAGAACAGGAATTAGAATATCTCCGGCTGTTACCTTCCACAAGAAATCAGAAATTATTGAGGGTCAAACTTCTTAATGCAGAAGCAGTGGAAGATTCTCAAAACCAAATGTAAGTGTGTTATAATTAAATGAGATAGTTGTATATATGTTTGACTCAGCCAAAACCTCCCTGACAAGTACCCCTGAATATAAACTATTTCTAATAATAAAAAGGCATTTTCATTGAGGAAGAAAACAAATAAATTATTGAAACAAAAGGGGAGTGTTTCACTTTAGGAGTACAAGCTGAAACACACACCTTTGACACCTGGTGGTTCTTGTACTGTAGGATTTTGAGGGGCTTGGGGAGGAGGACAGAACAAAAAAAGCCTAACTTTTTAAGTGTAATTTTTTGCAAAAAGGGAAAATCGATTTCCTGTTGTTAACCTCTTTTAAAGAAAATCATCAGCCACAGCTCCCCCCCTTTTTTTTTTTTAATTTTCAGCAATTTCTTAAGCAAGAGAGAAAGGGAATCTGTTTTATATTAGCTGTTATTTCAGAAGGGACGTAGGAAAATTTAAAAATGACCTGCTGGGAACAAAGGCATTATATACAGAAACAGTTCCCACATTTCACAGTCAACCAGATCAACAAATACCATTTTTACGTCAAGCAGAAACAATTTTCATCTGTTTCACTATGGCTACATATCTGTTTGTTTGCTGCATGGATTATTTTTCCCAACTACTAGTTTAACACTTTTTCTGGGAAAAATGAAAGGGCCTGAGGAGAAGACACAAAAGGCCAGGAGGCTTGTTGTTATAACCTTACATTTATTTCAAAGCATTACTGAGGATTACCTGATGTTTACTTGTTCTCTGCACATTAATATCACAAACTCCTTCCAGGAACAGGGGGGAAGCACCCTGGCTAGAGATAAATTAACTCCAGTGAGACACTGACAGCTGATCCCACAGCAATAGGAACAGCCCTCAGGTGTATAAAAACCAATATACAGCCTGTTCTTCACAGAGAAAGACTTGGAACACTTACAGGAAAAAATTCTCTTATTTTTAACTTAGGGGTTGAAAATCTCTTTTTAATTGTGTACTACATCCAGCACAGGTTGAAGGTAGCACCTGTGACAAGGGTAATTTGTGCCTTTTGTCCACATTGTGATTTTTGTACCAAGAGTGGCCCACAGTGCTGCTACCACCTAAAGTGTGTGTGACCTAGATTTTTTAATATTTATTACCATCATTTATGGACTCTTAATCAAAACATCTCCCTCAGGCCCTGAGTAGGAAGAAGGAAAATGTATTTTCATCCTGAAATCATAGAGTGGCATGGGCTGGAAGGCATCTCAACAAACCCACAGTTCCCAGCCCCCTGCCATGGGCAGGGCCAGCTCCCATTAAACATTTGGCTGGTTGTTGCTTTTCTGTCAGGATTTTAAACAAAGATTCTCAGTCATCCAGAAAAATTGCAATCATCATTGCTGGGTTTCTGCACTTTTTCTGTGAAAAAGAAAAATTTATTTGTCCCAGTACCTTGAGACCTTTTTGTCTGGACTCTGTACAGACACAAAAACGGAGAATTATGAAAATGAGGCAAAATCCATTGTTTTAAAAATAATCCTCCATCCATCCATTTATGTAAAATGTGTCATGCAAACTTATAATATAAATTTTTTTTGTCAAGCCATCACTTACATGCTGGCTTTCTCTTTTTCAATTTTTCAGAGCAGAATCAGATTCCCTCCGGAAGCCCCGTGGATGTGCCAAGTCTGGCTGTGCTTCCCCTCTCTTTCCTTCTCCTGGTCCCCCTGGGGCTTTGGCACTTGTGACAGGGGAATCCAGCCTTGTCTTTGGGAAGTTCTCCTCACCAGAGGACCTTTCTGGGCAGGACAGGTCTGTGGGGTCAGTGTGACACCTGCTCCAGAGCACCAAGAGCTGAGAACAGACCAAGCATTATATAGGTGTTTACGTCCCACATTCTGGTGTTCCACAAAACCAAGGGCAGCAAAACTCTGAGGTGGCAAGTCTGCTTTTGCATTTGTTTCTTGGAGTCCAGTTTTAGTGCTGCCAGGATATACAATTTATTTTGGATTGTGTGGGTTTGCTTTAATGGCAGGAGAAAAGGCTCACAAAACTCCAGGATCAGATTTTAGCTGATCCAAATGAGATCTTTTGCCTTTCATCTGCTGTCCTTCAAGACAACTGAAAGGAGGAGTGGGAGTAACTACTACTCTCTGTGTCAGACAAAAACTGGAAGTAGGAAAGCACTCCCATTGTCTGAAATGTGAGGATGGAAAACTTGTGAAACTTGATTATGTGGAACTTCAGCTTCTGTTTTCACTTCTAACGTCATGGGCTATGAGTAAGAACCCTTTTTTCCACAAGAAATGTAGTATTTCTTCAGCAGATGGGTGAAGCTTACCAAGAAAGGAGGTAGAAGTATATAAAATATCCATATAGAGGAAGGAAGTGATGTATTACTATAAAATCCACGGCTAAATGTGCCAAAAAATCAGAAGGCTGAATTCAGTATTATCTTTTTCTGTCATGAAATATGGCAAAGCTGGATTCTTAAGCTGGAACTGTGCAATGAGAAATCATTACTGGACAATGTTACTTCTTTAAAAACAGTACCTTTGGAGTGGAAAAAATATTTTAAAACTGATCAGAATACTTATAACTGATACCTATGCAAACTAAATGAGTTTATTTCTAGAAATGTTCAATTCAGGTAGCAGAGGTGTCCTGTGCAAAACTTGGGTCCAAAGGACCCTGCATAGAAACAATGTTCAAGGAAATGCAGAAGTTTTTTTCAGGCCAGAACTGCAATTACCCAACCAAAAAACATCCAGAGAACAGAGCTGAGACTGAACCAGCTGAGACTGAACACACTGAGCCCTTGGGCAGGGGGAATGACTCACAAGGATGCACAAACTCACTCTGATTGGGAACAGTTGCACCTTTTTTTTTTTTTTTCCATTGGAGAGACAAGACTGTTTTTGCAAGGAAGGGACAGAATAAATCAGAGCTGAAAATGGACATGGAGGAGACAGTTACCTTTGAATTTCTTAACTAAAGGCTCTTTCCCCATGGTGGGGAAGAGAAACAAAATCCCCCAAAAATGGCCTGTGCTGGTGCTGCAGTGAAGCTCAGGTGATATTTGGCTACCCTGAGTACAGAGCAGCTCAGTGGAACAGCTGGGGTCCAACTGCATAGAGATGTTATTGTAAAAATTGTACATACTGTGACTGTCTTTCTTTTTGTGTCTCATCCTCCAAATGTTTGTCTCAGAGTTTGTGTATTTTTCAAGACACAATTTGATTACAAATAAAAACCTGAAATAAAACCAAAAACCCTGATGAGAGCAATCACTTGGTCCGTAAGAGTTCTTTATTTGTATTCCAGTTGTGCCTACAGTTAGAGAGGCTCTTCTGCAATTAGAAAGTTTAAAAGGTAACATCTGTGTGCTTTTGTTGTCCCTAAAAGTCTGGACTGCTTGCCTCATCTCAAGGACTCCATGACCTCTAAAAATCTGATAGCCACTTAAGCAGCCCCGCATTTCTCAGGAATTGTAGAATCCCAGAATAGTTGAGGCTGGATAAGATCATTGAATCCAACAATTAACTCAGCACTGCCAAGTCCACCATTAGACCCTCAGAGCCACATCTCCACATCTTTTAGATCCACCCAGGGGTGGCAGTTCAGTTAAACAATCTCAACATTTTGGTGCCAGCTCTGTGTGAGGACACGTGTCCAGACAGAGACTAGAGACAAATTCCCTTGCCAGCAGGGCCCCTGTCCAGAGGGCTGCCAGGAAAAAACCTGGCAGTCTGTCAGGAGCCAGGACTTCAAACCATATGTAATTTATAAACTAAACTCCATGTTTTGTGTCACACTTGAAAACAAACCAGGAGCCAGTGCATGTTAGAAGGAAACTTTCCTCTTTGCAAAGGGTGTCACAAGGCAAAGGGATGTCGAAACAGCACATCCTGGAATAATTTGCTCTAGATGTGCTAATTGCATTCCCATAGTGCTGTATGTAGCAACAATCCAGACTGGAATTATAAAATTCCTTAATCATAGCACTGATGGCCACATCAAAAAAGACAAGGTCACATCTTTTTTTAGCCATTGCAGATGGATTTTTTTTTCGGAGATGTTGATGGAACTTGGGCGTCTTCTTCCTTTAACAATATCCTTCCCTCCTTTCCCTTCTCTTCTCCTTTCCCTTTAGCCTTTTCCTTTTACCTTTTCTCTTAGCCTTTCTTTTCTAAACTATGGCCAGATTTTGGGTTTATATCTCAACCCAGGTGCCTTCCAGTTACACTGTACATAAGACATCTAAAACCTCTCCCTCTCCCCCAGTTCCTCCCTTTCCCCTCCCCACATCAGTCACACAGCTCTGCCTTTCATCCCTTCTAGATCAACAGGCACTGTGTGAATGCTGGTTTAGCCTATACTAAGAACAGCATTTTTCTCCACTTCTACATGGAATTAAAAAGGTGTTTCCATGCTTCTTGAGTATTTGACAAGAGTCACAAAAGAAAGTTGAAATGGCAAAAAACAAACAAACAAAAAAAAAACCCAACCAGAACAAAAATATTCCCACACCTAGTTTTTAATTACTTTTTCTCTTCTTTTTTTTCTAAATTCTTTTTCTATCTCACCCTTTGAGAAGAAAGGACTATTGGAAATGTATCACTACACATGATAACACTCAGGATATGGCACAAGAACACAGCCCAAGCAGTTCCTGTTTCCTGAATAGCAAGAACTTTAAGAATGAGGCTCTAGAGCAAACAAATTAATATGAGGGGGGAAAGGAGAAGGAGATTCATGGAATTTTCCAAATTATTACACTTACTGATGGCAATCTTTTTTGCCTGCCAAAATTGCCTGCCAAAACTGTGGGCTTCTTGGCCAGAGATGAGAATGAGAGACCAAGCCAGGGCATGAGTGGTGCAAGGGCAGCAGCAAGAACTGAGCTGCAAGGACCTATCAGGTACTGATAGGTCATGGAAGATGTAATATGAATAGGTTTTGTAATGTAAACTGTTGTGTAAAAAAGGTTCTGTAAATTGCAAAAGCAAATATGCAAATAGTCTTAAAATTGCATTTAAGGAACCCAGAGTGGTAGCACAGGGCCTTTCTTGTGCTCCAGCCCAGATGCACCTTTATTGCTGGAATAAAGAGAGGACTTCTGCTGCCTTTTTATCACAGTACCCTCCAACAAAGGAGAAGAAAATTAAAACACAAGGAAATCCATTTCAGTAACACCTGCATGGCTAAAGCAACCTTGCAATTTCAGCCCCACACTAGAGTCTTTTACAGGAATCCCTTTATGGCACAGAAGGGAGGGAAAGTTCCCAATTGCTTTAAGCACAGAAGACACTAATGCAGAAATCTCATTTTTCCAGTGACCAGCCATACAAAGCCCTTTTGATGCAGGCAGCTCAAAGTATTTGTATAAATTCAGAGAGCTCCCCAACACCACCCCTGTGCAGTGATGGAAAAGAGTCATCCCTGGTTTAGGGGGAGAAAGCTGAAGCAGTGCAATTTTTTCCAGCTGACATTGTTGACAGATCAGAAACCTGAGTCAAGATTCCTCACTTTGTTTTGGGTTTCTTTTGTGCCAAAAGCAGGAGAAACTTCCTAGCTACTGCTTTACACAGTATTGGGCATTTATTCTATCAGCATTGTAATTTCTTGGTCATAAACTGAAAAAATATTAGAAGTCCAATCATGTCAATGGACTAATGTACTCATTCTCAGAGTATATTTTGAAAATAAAACCCTTGTAAAAGCTGCACAAGAACAGAGACACATCCAGTGTAATGCATATGGAACTAAGAGGTGTCAGTAATAGGCCCAGTATAAACATATGAGCTAGATTATATACTATTTAATTTCTACCAGTTTTTCTCAAAAAAATTGTAGAACTCAATCTTTATGGCTGCTGTGAAAATTTATTGAAAATAATTGGTGTTAATTGATTATCACCTGTAAATCAAGCCCATTAAAACTGATTTATAGAGCCATGATATGAATAAGACTCTGATGCTTTAATGTTTTTTAAAATGCTTCATATGGCATAAACTTTTTACACTTGAGTCCACATACTGTGCTATTGTTGGGAAAATAACATTTATTTCTTTGTTGTATCATCCATCTGTTTTTAAATGTAATTATTGCTGTGTGCTGCTCTGTGCTGTGTGAGCACCTCCGCTGACAAGTGTGAGCTGTGTGACTACAGAAGAGCCTGGGTGACCTCTTAAATGTTGTTTACAACTCTCCTTTCTTATGACTCAGATTTGCAGCAGCACTTTGGATGTTTAACTGTCCCTGTTTATTATATTTTCCCAGAGCTGTACTTCATGCCATTCCCAGTGCTTATCTACAACCACCATTCCAATTTCCTGCAAGTGAAGGTTTGAGTGACCAGCTGACCTCGAGCTGCCCTTCCTTGTCTGGGTGATGACACAGGAGGTGTCTGCTCTGGAAGTTCCCTCACTGTGCAGAATGTGAGGAGCACACAGTTCTTGTGCCTTCCAGAGCTTCATTGGGAACGAGAGGGATTGCTTTGAAAATTAAGGAGCACAAAAGCAATTCACACATTTAAGGAGTAATCTCCACTCCTCTCACTTGCAGTACCACCTTGGTGGCCCACACCTACATATTCCATATGGCAGGAGCATATGGCTGATAATGTGTTATATTAAAGACATTTTTAAGAGGTCCTTAGAAATTATTATTGCCAAAGAATGGCTGTAAAAGCCAATTAATCTTTTTTTCAATATTTGGCAGTGACTCTGGTAAGAGACAAGCAGGAGTTAGCTTGATCATGTTTACAGCAAGGCCAAAGATTAACTGGTTAATGCTTTCCTCTGTCAGCTCCCTTTACTTTCATGTGATGTGGGAGAAATGGCCCATAAAGAATATCAACAAGTAATGAATGGGGACACATTTGATGCAGAATCATAAAACCTTACAATGGTTTGGGTTGGAAGGAGCCTTAAATATCTTCCAGTTCCAACCCCTGCCATAGTCAGGGACACCTTCCACTAGACTGGAATTTTCACCATTAGTTCAGCTAAGCCTGAGGGCAGTCATTCCATAGCCTGACACTCAGAAGTTGAACAGAGTACTGAGAAATACTGAAAACAAGCAAGGAAGGTGATTATTTTTAAATATGCAGCAGGAAATCCCATGGCTATTGGTGCTGCAATCCTCACTGCAACTTCTGTTTCGGCGGCTTTTTGGGACAGCCCCAGTTTAGCCCCTTCCCTTCCCCCCTCTCTCTCCTTCTGCAGAGATGTTGGCCACCCTGGAGAAAATAACCAAATATCAGCTCCTTAATTCTCCTGAGGGCTAAGGCTCACCCATTCAATAAGGAAGCTTCCCCTCAAGCCACAGGAAGAAGAAAATCAGGTCAAACAAAAGACTCAAGCCCTGGAATGAAGGCAACTCTTAATTATTTGCAGGTGCAGGTTTATCTAAGTTCCCACTCTGAAAAAAATTATAAGTAAGTGCATATTCACACATATAAAGTACTGCTAGCTTGCAAAGCCACAGACACTTCAAGAAACAGTATGTTTCCTTCCAGGGATATCTCTAGGCCTGATAAAAAGTCCTTCCTGACAAAACTTCATTTTCAGTAACATTGGCCATAACACCACTAGTGTTTAAATAAAATCCAAACAAGAAAACAAAAAAAAACCCCATCCCTATTAAAAAAACCCAAACTTCACTATGTACCTTTATGACTTTACACTACACTTTTCTTCATTTTTTTTCCAAGATATCTGTATCACAGGAAGGGGCTAGAGCTTAACTGATGTTTATTTGCTACTATATTTTCAGGGGGATAAATAACTGTGCTGAAGAAATTAATCTTAACAACACAGCAGGACAAATGCATTCATTGCAATGGAATAGGATGTCCTATCTATTATTGTGAAGCCAGGAGGAAGAAATATTTGGTTTATTCTCCATATGGATCCAAAATGTCCAAAAAACCTGCCCTACGGAACTGTCCCACGTTCCAGCTGTCACACAGCTGGAATATCGTCCCTGGGTAAGTGGAACCCTGCACAGAACGTTGTTCACCAAGTGCCCTCTGCTGGCTTTTTATTCCCCAAAAAAACACGTGTCTCTCGCAGCCACAAACCAAAGGGTAAAAAACAAAACGGGCTTCTCAAACCCCGACTCTTGTTTCTGCTTTAGAAGGGAAAAGCACTGCTGCCAAATCTGTGAAAGCTGCAACCACCAGCAGAGAAACCTTTCACAAAACAGGGTTTGTGTGTAACCTTCAATGAGGCAAAAGGGGACAGACAGAATCACAGCTGAGAGGCAGCAACTCCTCCCGCTCCTGCAAGTTAATCCTGCAAGCACTAGAAAAGCAACCCGAGCAGGAGCACGATTATTACAACTCACTTTCAGCAGCACAAAGCTCTTAAATGCTTCCCAAAGATAACAAATGTCAGGAATCCATAAGCCAGGTATTGCATGACTCCTGGTGGAGGCTTCAAGAAGCCTCTTTCACTTCTTATTTCTGGTAGCATTTAGCAAAACATATTAATCATAAATTCCTGTCCCCTTGGCTGAAAGCAGCAAACCCCTCACCAGTTCCAATCTGCCCTACTGAAGGAAAGGAAAATCCCAGTTTTGCAGACAAATCTGTAATAATAATCTCTAAATGCACATGGAATTTCCCTCCAAATTTACACAGGCTGAAGGCCAAGATGACAATCCTACATCTTCCACCAAAGTTAAACAACTTTCTTCTGATAACAAAAACGAAAACCAAAACAAAAACCACCGAACAAACAAACACAACCAAAAAAACCCACACCACCAAATCCTTGAAAAATGTGTGTATCAGAGGTTTCTGGTCAGCACATTACTGGGAAATTAGAGAGAATTTAAAAAATGAAAGGCAATTCTGATTCTTTCACATGATTCTTTCAACCTTAAAAAAATCCCATTGTCTCTAAATTCAGAGAAATTTAAAAAGAAGGGTAAAGAGAGTTGAGAACTGTTTTAAAGAGGCACCATCTGGGTGATCCAACCACCAACCTCCCACAGCTGCTCACTGACAGCAACAGCAATTTCTCCAAAAGATCATCTTTTTTCTCAGGGCACCTGGGTCCGAAGATTGAGCATCTAAGGAAGCTTTGTGCCACCACAGTTTCACTTCCTAGGAACTGTAGATATGAGAAACCTTAAATTCCAGCAGCCCTCAGCCCTGCTGTGGTGAGGGAGTTCATGGGGAGGTTTAACCCAGAGCTGAGTTCTTGCAGCAGAGGGAGGTGCTGTTAACACAGGCACTCCAGCTGCTCTTCCACCCTGGGGATTTCAGTATCATTTCTGTTGTGTGATCATTTCTGTTACCAAGTTTCTTCTAAATCTCCTGCAGATGTGGGAAACACGTGCACTTTAAAATGTTATTGCATTTTATATGAACAATGACCTCCTGTCTTCTGCTAAGCTGCTCCATATTGATTCTGAAATATCCACTAAAATTGATCCTAAAAATATCCACTTTGTACAAGCAAAGCTCATGAAGGGGTGTTTTTGCACTGAAATATATAGGGGCAGTGTTATAAATTCTGTTTCTTACCAACTTGATACTGAAAATTTCATTAAGAATCTGATGCATAAGCAAAAAAGGTTTTAGAGAAATGTCCAAAATTCACTTTATGAACCACGTCTACTTCCACAATGACTTGGTGTCTGTGTATGATTCCTGTGTAACCTCACTGGAGTTGATCTGCTCAGGCAATCTCTGAAATCCCCCAAGAAATCAGTGCCAGCACTGAGTACAAATCCAAATCTTCTAAATCCAGATGTGATTTTTTTCTTTTAGTGACAAAAAATTAATCATTAGGAGGCTCCAGAAGCAAAAATGCTTATTTCCTGAACCCTGACTGAGCAAGCTGAGCATGCCCAACACTCACTCTCAAGGTTTCTCTTCACTCACCCCAATAAAAAAATGTCACCCCACATGCCTGGCAAGTGTTCAGCCATAAATGGCATTTGCCATACACCAACTCAATCTAAGACTGCTAAATTCATTTATGAAGCACACAATTCTCCCTTGAAAATATGGGTTCACTTCAGCAAGTCTCTCATGGAAAAGAAACTTAAATCCAAGGTAAAGGATGTCATTTTGCTTTTTTGTTTGTTTGAATTTGAGAAATCCTGTGTCCTAATCAATAGAAAGAGGTGGAAGTGGAGAAGATTCTGCTGGATTCTATATGGAAAAAATATACAAAATTGGTGAACTGAAAAGCAGAAGAACTGCTAAAATGTACCGACCAGTGTAAGTTATCAAAGGTAGCACCCAAACAAAAGTGAAAGGACAAGGATAAGATAAAGGCAGAAATTAATTTATTTATACATCATTATTCCAGACATTCAATAATACTTCTTTGGAGAAAGCTTTATTGCCCTAAAGCAGAGGAAGTTAGGATATTTTGAGATTGTTTTTTCCATTCACTACTTGTCATACAACTGCTTTAACAGGGTGCTGTCCTTAGAGTTGTGCGTCACATCAGCGGATATTATTTTCTTATTTTCTTCTTCATTTCAAGACCTTTTAAAACTATAATGGGCCAATGGATGAGTTTTTCAAAGTGCTGCTGTTGTGGCAGTTGTGTCCTGCTGCTGATTGGTGTTCAGAATGACCTTGTGAAAGTAGGATTCTTTGAAATTTAAACAAAATCTTTTCATTAATACTGAGTTAAATTAAGATGTGGAAGATGCCTTTTCCCTCAACAGATGAGCCTGGCTGTTAGTTTCCAGACACAGGCCTGAGCTTAGACACCTTGAACCATGCATTCCTTCCTCTCCTCCCATTCTTCATCCACTACATATGGTGCCATGTGACAAATCCCTACAATGCATCTGCCCTCAGCTTCTGGAAGGGCCTTGAGTCTCTTTTTCCTCCCTTAAAACTGGTTTGACATTGGTGTGTTGGGAAGACTTTTGTTTCAGAACACATCCAGTCAGCTCTCTCCAGATGGAAAAGCTCAAGAAAATCCTCTGTGTCTCAGGCCAGGCTCCTTGTCCTCTGCAATGCCCCTCTCTCAAAAAGGCATGGAAAATCCTGCAGCTGGGAGTCAATCAGCTTTGTATCAGCATTCACTAGAGTGTGAGCAGGACAAGCAGGTGCAAAGATCTCCATTGGTCCATGATATGTTTGATACCACACCCTAAATTTCTGATTTTATTTGCCAGTTAATTTTAGCACATTCTTCACCATTGCCCCAATGCCATCAAAGATATGGTGTAATGCTGTTTCACACATAAATGCTGGGGTGGTCACCACCTTATTTTTTGTATCCACATGAGCTTCGTAAAAAGGAGTTAAGGGAAACACAGCACTTGCAGATGCTGTCTACAAAATGAACCAGCACTGAGAAAACTTCACAGCTCCACTATCCTATAAAACTTCCTCCAAATATGGGATACCATCCAGCTGTAAAGACAGCTGCAACCTATAATCCAACCTATGACAAGGTATTTTTAGCCAGAAATACAAATGCTGCATGAGAAACCTGTGGAAACACCCAGAAACACCAGAAAACCTACAAAATTCACTGATGGTAGTAAAATGTCTCCAAGTACAATCTGCAGCATTAAACTTCAGGAAAATAAAAACCTCAAAGAGAACTGACCAGCTGTAACCCACACCACTTTTATGTGCAAATTCACTCAGCACTTGGTGTATTACTGGGTGCCCAAGGGAGCTGACTGAGAACAACTTTTAACTCCCAGTGTGTAGTTACACAGCAGTACTTACACAGCTGTGTACAGAAGAATTTCTAATCCTGCACTGCACCACTGCTATCTGCTACCCACTGCACATTCCCATGAAAATCTATGTGGAAAAGCACAGATTTTACAAGTGTTCATTCCTTTAATGCCACATTTCTGAACTGTCTCCCAACATGGAAATTACCAGGAAAGGATATGGTTACTTCTTTCACACAGTGTTTTGCTCCCAGCTCTTTGATGGCTCCTGCAGTCCCAGCATAAGGCCACTTGCCCCCTTCCTCTTCTTCGTGGCCCACAGTTACCTCAGCACCAGAGAGCACCTTTGCTGCCAGCACTGGGGAAATGCAGCACAGGCTGCAACAGAAGGAACTGTAAGAGCAATTCTACAACACCACTAGTCCAGAACTTGCTCACAACTGACATGATTCAAATGAACACAGCCTTGAAAATCTGAAACACGTCACAATTTCCTCTCAGCATTTCCCCAGCTTCTCCTTTGACAAACACCAACATACACAAATCTTGAAAAACAAATATAAAAAATAGGCTGCAAATGATACAAAACAGAAGATCCTTTTTCCAGTTCCAACAACAACAGCTGCACATTTCAACTAGACACAGGTTGTTTCCATGGTCACACTTTCAAACAAATGCCATCCAACTCACATACCTACCCAATAGGTTTGCCTGCTTTGTGGAAGTCTTTCAGGACTCGCTCAACTTCTCTGTTCACCTTGCAGTCCTTCCCATCAACAGCAAAGGTAGATCTGTCACAACAAGAAACTTACACAAAGCTCAGTATAAACCTACAAACAGAGGTACTTGTCTATCAGCTGTGAAACTGGCTCCAAAGGATCATACCAAACTTAACAGCTACTGAAAAACTGGTTAAAAACTCTCTGTAGGTGACCATCAATGCTTCAACCAAAATGTCTCTTTTCTAAGGCTTTGTTCTGCCAGAAAGTCTCTTACTTAATAAAAACATCTTAAAATGAGAATCATCAAATCAGCTTTCTAGGATTACTGAGAAGTTGAACAGCAATCTTCTCAAAGAAGAAAAATATGTAAGAAGAAAAGGGAAGTAACATTCATGTTCCTCCAAGGAAACAAGAAAGCATCTCAACAGCAAGATAACCAGTATTCCACATGGCTAACACTTTTTGTTTCCTTTTTTTTTCTGAGTCTGCTGTTGTTTTATAATTATAAAGCCAGAGGGGATTTTTTGGTAGGCAGAGAGGAAGAAACAGAATAACACTACAAGCATCTGAAACCATTAAAATTGTACCTTCACTTCCCTCAGACCCAAAAAGAAACACCACTAGGGGGAGGAAAAAGAACTTCTTATGCATTATCTGAACTCCTGAGTTCTCATCAACATTGTTCAGAGAATTTAAAACAAGACAATGACAAGACTTTGAAAGGAGTTATCCTTATTAATTAGGAGTTACATATGTAGTAAATAAGGCCATTAATGGATTTTATTGTGTGAATCTTGGTTCATAGAATGACAGAATGGTTTGTGCTGGAAGGGACCTTAAAGATCAGTTCATTCCAACCCCCCTGCCATAAGCAGGGACAACTCCCTCTAGGCCAGGTTGCTCTGAGCTCCATCCAACCTGGCTTTGAACATTGCCAGGCATGGGACATCCACAGCTTCTCTGGACAACCTGTTCCAGTGCCTCACCATCCTTAGAGCATGCAGCTGCTGCTTAGTATCTCATCTAAACCTACTCTCTTCCAGTTTGAAGCCATTCCCCCTTGTACCATCACACCAGACCCTTGTAAAAAGTCTTTTTCCATCTTTCTGGTACTGAAAGGCTGCAATTAGACCACCTCAAAGCCTTCTCTTTGCCAGGTTGATTATGCATAGTTAATTATGAATATTTAGTAAATCTGATGTTTAGTTGGCACTCACAAGTTTTTGGCAGCTCCAAATCCTCCAGGGAATATCACAGCATCATGGTCTGCTGTAGTGAGCTTAGCCAGGCTTGTGATTTTACCACGAGCAATTCTGGCAGATTCCACTAAAACATTCCTTGAAGAACCAGAAATAAAACAATGTGATTAATTAAGCATTTGCACACAGAACAGAGTAAATAAAGTTTTGCAGAGGAAGAGGAGGGTGAGGAAGGGAGGAAGCAAGAACACTGGTATTTAGTAACTGAAGCTATTGAAGGTTCTGAAATGCTACTGCTGGGAACACAGGCACTGACAGACTGTATATAATCAAGTCCAGAACACTCATGTAAACATCTTCTCTCCAAGAAAACCACCACAGCTGGCATAAAGCTACTGAAGGCATTCAGCCAAGTGCTACAAGAGCCACTTACAGGCTACTACATCTGAAGAAAGCCTAACACATTACAGACTTACCTTGACTCAGCTTCAGCTGGTTGCCCTTTACTGTGGTCAATGACATGCATCTGAGGGACATCTGGAGCATACATCTGAACCTCAGCTCCCCCACGGCTCAGGTGAACCAGGACACTGCAAACATGGAGATACAACATGCACAAAACTTTAAGGGAGAAGCTTTATCTGACCCCTAAACCTGCTACAAATATTCCACCAACTGGTGGTGGGATTTGAATTTGAAATGATGAGAAAAAATACACATCCTACCAAAGCAGGCAACCAAGAACAACAAAAGCTTCCCTTCTCCAAATCCCCAAGTGTTATGGAAGAATCTCACAATTAACATAGTCATTAACATTTAATCTAGGTCTAGGTGACACATCTCTTATTAGTTCACAGTAAGATGCTTAATTCCATTTAAGCATTAACAATTCTGCTGTTAAATATAGCCCCAGGAATGGAAACTCAAGTGGTTCTGAAATTAAGTCTGTATTTGACTCTCTTGAGATTGAATCTGGAACTCTGAATTCCTGTTTTGAAGAGAGTCTCTCTCAGACTCAATTGTTCTGGCATCACATGCACGGTGCTGCATGTTTGGACAGCCACCGAGTTCTACAAGAATGCAGCCTGAGCTCACAATCAGGCTGTGAGAAAACTGTGAGAAAGCTTCATCATTCATCTCTCAGGGTAATTCTGACAGCCAGAGACAGCAAAACTAAATTAAACAAACTGCTGCAATGTAACAGAGACTTTTGTGGAGCCCACAGTCCCAAAAAGCAACTTACGCTGATGCCTCGTGGATTTCTGTGCCATCATAGACACCACAGCCAGACAGGACCTGCAGTGAGAAATTAACAGAGTATTTAGTGAGAAACAACAGAGTATTTAGTGAGAAAATAACAGAGTATTTAATGAGAAATTAACAGAGTATTTAGTGAGAAATTAACAGAGTATTGTGAGCAACAACAGAGTATTTAGTGAGAAAATAACAGAGTATTGCAGGTGACACAAAACTCCCCACAGGATCTTTCACAAGGTAAGATTTTAAAGAATAGTTAACAGCAATTTAAAATCAAGCTCTTACAATGCCAGTGAACACCATGCTATTAGCACTGGTGTCACCACTTGACAGACTGCAGAAATGACATTTCCTATTTATAGCAAGCCATCACAGGGCTCAGAAATAACCACTATTTATTTCCTGGCTTATACTTAGTATTTATTTATACCAAAGTTAATAAACTGGCATGCTACCCTTAGGAATGTTTTTATTGTGCACACAGTGGGTTGCTTTGAGTGTCATTCATCTTTCTTATGTAGTGTCCACATCCATGTGAAACACTTCTCATCCAGGTGCACATCCACCAGAAGAGGGACAGAAATGCACTCTGAGGTGGCACCCAAAATAAACCACTTTACCTGCTGCTGTATTTTAAATGAGCATCTGCATCAGAGATCAACAACTAAATCACTTTTAATGCAGTAATACAATTATGCCATATTAGCTATACTTCTCTTTAACTATGTGGAAATAATACTTTTAATTTGTTTATACACTCCAGAGAATAAAAAGCACAAAGCAGTCAGCTACTCTTGTGTGGGTGGAGAATCTAACAAAGTAGAAGGATAAAAAACTTTTTTTTTCTAAAAGCCATTGTAAGAATGAAACAGAACCAAAAAAATCCAAAGGTTTATCTAAATCCTGAAAGCATACAGGTGAATTCTTTTGGAACTTTTTGTTTGGCTGTTTGCTCTGAAAGGAAAAATCCTGTTAGGAAGTCAATTTTCTTTTTTATTTTTATTATTTTTTTTTTACTTTAGTCTCTTCCTTCCTGATTTCCCCTCAGTTTTTTGTTGGTTTTTTTTTTTTTTTTGAAGCTTGAGAGTTTTTAAACACAGACACACGAACAGAAACTCACAACTGAAAAAGTCTCATCTAGTAATGTTACACTTGAAGGGACTTTCTGGTCACAATACCCAGGTGTCTGCTATCGTGGGCAGAACTTCACCAAATATCACCATCACCTCACCAAATGAGCAAGACAGATGAATGTTCTTCTGTCCATGTTAATCTGTTCTGATATTTAAGAGCTGCCTTTTGCTTTGTAACTTTTTTGTCTTACCTTTCATTTAATTTAGACTGAATAAAGACACAAGCAACTGTGCTAGGGTTATGCTCTGTAAATGACACTTCTAAAATGTTTTTGAAACTCAGTGAAACCAAAATACTGTAACATTATTATTGTAAACTCTTCTAAATATAAACTCTTCTGTTATTTCAGTACCTGCTTGATAATAGATCTTTTACCACAGTCAAAAATTTGCATCACTAATGTCAAAAATCACATTTGTTTTCCCAGCTCTATTTTAAAAAGTGATTATTTATTTCAGTCACTTTTATTTAGTGACTTGCTAAAATGACAGCATTGCTGTTAGGTTATTTTTTAGCCATTTGGACCAGCATTCTGCCCTTTCCCAAACATTTCTTTATACAAGGCAATGCCTTCTTATTCTTTTATGTGAATGCTGTCTAGACTATGCAAAGCTCGAGCTTCAAAGACTGTCCACTGAGTTCCAAAACCATTTGTGTATCCATTTGTGACACCATCTACAGCCTGGATTTTTCTTTAGCAATCTGTAGCCACCGCCTTGCTTTTTTCTGTAACATGTTTTTTCTGTAACATGTTTTACCCCCTTCCTGCCAAAAAGCATAACCCAATTTAAATATATTCCCTGCCAGTACCTCACCCAGTAATAATATCAACTATTTCAAGTTAAATCCTCCTGGGTTCCTCAGTACAAAGGATTCATGGAGCTTCTGGAGTGGGTTTAGTGGAGGGCAGTGAGGATGAGTGAGGAATCTCTCTTACAAGGAAAGGCTGAGGAAGCTGTTCAGCTTCAAGAAGAGATGATGAGACTTCATTAATGTGTACAAATATCTAAATGGGAGGTGTCAGAGGATGGACCAGGCTCTGCCTGGAGACGCCCAGCAATGGGACAAGAGGAATGGGCATAAACTAATGCAAAGTTCCACCTGAACATGAGGAAGAATTTCTTTCCTGTGCAGTGACTGAGCACTGGGACAGATTGACAATAGTGAAAAATGCTTATTTTATGATTGGCTTTTCACAAATATTAAAATTAATATTATATGTATTATGTTGGAAAGTTATGCTGTATTAATTTTCTTAAGTAGTGTGTTAAATATAGTTTTAGGTTATAACATGTTAAAATAGAAACTATGCTATGTAAGATACTTTTTGCAAGAAAGGACTCGCAGCGAGATAGCAGCCACAGGACACCAAAATCTTTCAGAGAAAGAGAATTTATTGCCCCATTATCAGGAGAAAGGAACTTCTTCCTGCCTTGCTCAGCCATGAAGACACCATTAGGATAAAGAGGAAGAAGCTGACACTGACCAGACGGAATCCTGTGTTTGAATGGAATTTATGCATCATGGATGAGGAGTATGAATATGCAACAGGCTACTGCTTTTAAGGGTTAATCCTCTATTAAAGTGTGTCCTTTTTCGGGCTTATTTTGCCCAGAAAAAGGTACCCGGACGTCCATAACTCTTTGTTTTTATTGTCTTGTATTGTCCTAATCTGAATTGTTCAAGTTTTATTACTCTAATTATATTACTATTTTTATAGCCATTTTATTATCATTAAACTTTTAAAATTTTAAAAACAAGTGACTGGCGTTTTGCACAACAAGGAGGCTATGGAGTGTCCCTCAGTGAAGATATTCCAGAACTGCCTCGATACAACCCTGTGCCAGTGCTCTGGGCTGGCCCTGGTGACCATCGTGCTCCCTTCCAGCCTGACCCATCCTGGCATTCTGTGGTTCCCCGATCAACTCCAGGCCAACAACAACTACACAGATGCCAGTTTTTACATTTTTCCTTCTCCTGGCCTGGCTTCCTCCAAGTTTCTGAGCTGCAAGCCTTTTCTTCTCAAATTCAGCGTTTCTCCAGGGTTTCCAGCGGTCGCAGCCACCAGGCGAGGCTTTCCCAGGCCGTCGCCCCGCCGAGCCCTCCCCTGCACCGGCCCCACTGCCGGAGCGACCCCGGCTGCAGGGCCGAGGGCGGCTGTGGAGAGCCAGACGGTGGAAAAACAAACAAACAACAAAGAAACAAACAAACAGACAGACAGACAAACGCTTCTCCTCAGCGCTGCCCCGGCCCCCGCGCTCCTCCATTACTCACCACAGCGACGCGGGCGGGGCGGCAGCGCCGAGCGGAGGAGTGGAAGGAAGCGAGGCCGCCGGGCGCTGCTCGCCGCAGCGCCGTGCACAGGGCCGGGCCTCGGGAGGTCAGCATGGCTGAGGGCGGCAGCGGAGGAGCCGGGAAGGGGAGCGGAGGAGCCGGGAAGGGGAGCGGGAGAGGCCCACGAGAACCGGGATAAACGCGCCCGGAGGCCGCTGCGCCCTTGGCGGCGACGGCGACGGCGCCCCCTGGCGGCGGGGAGGGGCCACCTCAGGGCCGGGAGCCGCGGGCCCTCGGTCCCTTCACGGCCCTCATTTATCGGGAATGGCAGCGGTGGGAAGGGGACTGAGGGTGAAAAGATAACGGTGCGGAAATTACAGGGGAAAAATAAACAAGGTGGCAGACGGTGCAAAACTGGGAGGAGTTGTTGGGTCCTTGGAGGGCACGGAGGGCCTGTAGAGAGACCTTGCTAAATCAGAGATGGGCAATTGCCATCTGTATGAACATTGGTAAAGTGCTGGATTCTGCCCCTGGGATGGGACAATCCTGGATATACAGACAGACTGGGGAATGAAAGGCTGAAAAGAAAGGTATTAAACTATCAGAGAGTGTCCAGAGGAGGGCAGTGAAGATGGTGAAGGCCTTGAGGAGAAGCTGTGTGGAGAGCACTTGGGTCTGTTCAGCCTGGACTGAGGGGAGACCTCATTGCAGTTACCTTTAATATTTAAAGCCCCATAAAACAAATCCAGAAGAGCAGAATATGCTGAGGAAATAAATTCTGGATCATTGGTAGTATTTGTAGTATCTTCATTAAAAGCCATTTCAGCATGTGGCTTTGAAGTATTGCAAGGACAAGGCCAATTATTTGTATTCAGGTCCCTGCTCTTAATAGCCAGTTCTCCCATCAATTCACAAAACCAGAGGGAATGAAAAGTTACAGGTTTAATGTGTTAAAAAAGCCCCACAAAAGGGCTTTCATCAAAAAAAAGAAAAAAATTTTTAAAAAAACCTCAAAAAAATCCAACAAGCCATGACATTTGTAACACATTCTCTTACAGTTTAAGTTACTTTATTTGGTTGGTAATGTCCAAACAAATTTTCACTACAGTACCTCAAGGCTGTCAAGCAAACCTCGACACAAACTATAAAGCCCCATAAATTTTCTCCAATAGCTGCTGCTATGGGTGCTCATTTCTCCTCATTATTGAAATCACATCAGGTTTGGAGGCTACTGAACTAAGAAAAGTGTTCCAGAAATATGTACATATTAAATCCAAGTAAAACAACATTTAAAACAAGTTGAGAGCAGTACATTTCAAATCAATAAATTTTTTCATCCTTTTTAAAATTCAGTCAGTCTAGGATAAGCTTGCACTATAAAATTCACAATACTTAATGTCCAAGGCGTTTTTAATAAAGAATAAACTTCTTCCAGTTGTACTTCTAACTTCCCTAAGAACACTTTTTTGTTTTCTTACTTGAAATCAGGAATTATTAAAAAAAAAGAAATCAGTTAATCAAGAAATCAATGCTGTCTAGTTTACAGCCAAATGGTACAGGAAATAGGCCAAGTGCCATCCATGGCATGTCCCACATTTCCATCACTACCTCCCAGGGAACTCCATCACACTGTTAGGAACTGATGCCACTATGAGGGCCACTCATTCTCAGTGAATACCACTGCATAAAATACAATCTGAGGTTTTCTCCCTCTCACAAGGAGCAATTAGGAACTCAAGTATCTTTATGAGCTTCTTGCATAAGATAATCACTGTCAGAATCCGATTCTTCTTCATCTCCTGGTGTTTCCTCTGCTGCACGCTTCATGCCCCGCTGCTGGGAAATGGCCAAGGCGTATTTGATGTTGTAAATGTTCCACTCACAGCTGAAAAAATAAATAGGAAAATGTTGTTTTCCTCCTGAAATAAAAACAACTCTAAAAGAAGGCTGTCTCAAAAGCTGTAACAGCACACTGTCACCCCCCAAATCACTCCAGGTTTTAGATTTGGACTTTCAAATGTAAGAATACATACAGTTTTGAAACATCATCAAAGTGACGCTGGATGCTCTTCTGGAGGAACTGAATCACAGGGAGCAGCTTCACTGACCTTGGATGGAGAAAACATGCAATTTGCAGTGCAGTTCATGTTTACCTATGGAAATCTAGAACTTTTCTATACTCTCAAGATTCTAACAAGCATACAACTTTAATGCCAATGCCAAAAACGTTTTAAGATAATCCTAAAGAAACAAAAGCTCTCTGCTTTTGACTCTGTCCACAATGATTACACTTAATACAAGTAATATATTGTGAGAAATGTTTTTTCTAATGTCCAACTGCATCTGGAAGAGCTGATTCTGCTTGCTGCAGCAATGACAGTTCCTTTCAGATACTACAAGACTTTCTGAACAACGGGGAATTTGTTTTAAATTGTCCTCTTCTACTTTAGCAGGAACAAAGGAGAGATTTTGTTCCAGTCATTTCAGTAACTAAAACATTAATATCCATGTTGAAGCAAGGGAAGAGTTACACAATGCACTGTTTTTTAAATTGTAGGACTCCTTCTCAGATTACTTCTCAGCCCATTTTAAATTTGTAAATTTGCCTGGTTTTGTTCCTAGAAGTCTAAAATTCTGTATTAGGGGTGGGCTGAATATAATTCACAGACCAGGCCTGTGTAGTTTCAAAGTACTCTGTAGGAAGGCAGAGTACTACCAGCTATAGTCACAAGCTAGGTCTGTAAAAATGCAATCAATACCTGCACATCACCTTTCAGTTAGATTTAAGATGCATAACTGTTTAAAAACACAACTGCCAAATCTTGCTATCACTCTTGAAATCGTTATGCAGTTATTGGCTAAGCCACTCAAGCAAAGTTTTACCTGTTGTATTTGAAAAATGTTTCTGCAATGTATCTTCACAAATATAGTAACATATTCCAATTCTGTCACACACACTTTTTAGAATCTTTTTAGACCTTTAAGATCAAGTCCAAACTGTAACTTCTATCATTAGCACAGAACTTGTAAAACTGAAGTGCTCTAATTGTAGTTCATGCATTATCTAGAATATCAGTAAATGTTAAGTAAAAGCCTTAAACTGAGAGGTTTTTAATTTTAATATTCTTGTCAGCACTTTGACTTTCACGAGATCTCACCTTGTTTTCAACTTCTGTCCATGCAGCATAAGCAACTTATGAACCCAAATAAGATAGAACTCCAAGTGACAAGAGGTCTCAAAAGCAGAGGCCAGGAACTCCAGTAACTTCTCCACATACAGGTCTGGCAGTGATGAGCAGACAACATCAACTGTGCAAAAAGGAAAAAAAAAACATAAACATTCAATAGAGTTGAGTTACTACTTGGAATAACATGAAGGAGACCACAGGAAAGCATAGGGGGAAGAAGAAAGCACCACTTTGGCAAGTGGTGGATATTTAGTCCTGTATTTCAGGGTACAGTACCACAATCTCTCAGGGGACAAATGTTCCTCCTTTGAACCTTCCAAACACTACTGTATATAAAAGCAAGAAATTAACTCCTCCCTCTCCAAGTTCTTCCTCCTAGCAGAGCACTCTCCCCAGCAGCTCTCCTTCAGAATTTTTACATCACCCTTTTCTCCTCTTTTCTAAAGCAACAGACTTTATTGTTGCTGCTTCTGACCTCACCCAAATTTCTGTATTCAGTGGAACCAGTTATGCACAACAATCAGAGGCACTGATACTTGAAAAGACAGCAAAGTCACCTGCCCACACAGGAAGTGTCTCAATGCTGTTAGCAACAGCACAGCACAAACAAACACTATAAGCATCCAAACTGATCTCATATATAACTAAATGACCTCATTATATATAATCCATTCTCAAAAACAGCTTTTGCTTAAGAAAAAGGCACAGTTATCCTGTTAACAGTGGATTATAACAGCCTCTCCTCAGTTGTACTCTGGCCTTCCAATCATCATCTAAGCTCTCCACCAGATGTTCTGGAGTATCAATGTCTTTGTTTGTGCTGTCAGTCCCAGAACCAGGCACAGTACTTCTGATGTGGTGCCACAAGTGCCCAACAGACAAGATTCATCACCTTCCTCAAACTGCTGATTACATCCTTGCTACTGGTTAATAGTCTTCATCACACAGGCACAGTGCTAACAAGGTTAAACTTGATGTGCCCCTCCAACACCAGCTGACATCCAAAAACCCTGCCTGCACCTCTAGGCCTGATCAAATTCCATGCTGAGAAGTCACTAAATGAGCATGAAGTAGATGGGCAAAATTAAAACATAAATTAACACTAAGAAATCTGCCTTTACACCTCAACTTATCTTGGCTCACCCATGTCTTTTTACAGCTAGCTCAGCCCAGTTTCATGGCAGATCCACTCACCTTCACTGCTAGGGACAGCCTCTATCACCTCCTGAATTAATTTCTTTTCATTCAGCTTGAAGGCCATGACAATGGCCATAGTGTATTCCTTCTGACTCAGTGTTTTGCGGATATTGCTGGGTGTGACATCAATATCCAGCTCAAAAGGATCAAACATTAGCCCAGAGTCCAGTGAATAGAGCAGGAGGCCCTCTGTGGTGGTGGCTGCCCAGCTTCGTCCTAAAAGAGAAATAACAATATTTAACAACAAAGAGATGTGTTCTAGAATGGAAACAGAAGAGTAATGATAATCCTCCAGTACCCTATTCTTTCACATGTTTTATATGGAATTTAAAAAATCCTAAATTAACTGTTGATACTAACCTGTAGGACAGAATCGCACACAAGTCACCCTTATTTCTGGTTTAAAGTGTCGATAGCTCATATCACCTAAAAGAGAAATCTGGAAGTGATTTAACAGATTCACCACAAGTTCACAGTCTAGTTATCAACTCTGACTATGATGTTACCTTTAAATAATGTACAGCATGGTAAAACCTGGCAGAATTAAAGACTGGGTAAGGAAGGCACAATTCATGTCCAAGAGATCACAGCTTAGGTGGTGGGACCAAATTTTGTAATCCTGATGTTAAAACTGAGCTAAACAAGTCAAACCCTTCTTACCTGTGTCAAAGGTTCTGATGGAAAAAAAAGTAGAAACAAAGAGAGCAAAGCCAAAGCCATACCTCTTTTTACTCCAGGAAGAGGGATGGCAACACCTTCATCACCTCCACCACCTTGATCAATCAGAGCCATGCTGCCAAATTCAGTCATTTTTCTCCGATCTAAGTACTCCTGGAAAGACATGCAAGTTCCATTCACTGCACTGAATGTCTCCTCAAACAGCAGAGCTCAGTTTGGACTGTGCTTTCACATTATTATAGGTTTGATATATACTCCAGAAATGGACTGTTTGCTTCCTCAGCTGCAGCCCTACTCTTTCTGTCCTGCAGGTTCCATAACTGCAGTGTGCTAATGCAAGGGTTGTGTGGCAAAAACACTGCAAATGAGATTTTAGGGACTTCACAATGTGAGTGAGATTTTAGGGACCTCCCTGGTCCCCCTTTCTAAATACCCATGCCCTCCAGGATTCTGTTTCAGCTTGTTCACTTTCTTTCAAGGCAGATGTTGAGCTACACCAGCTCACAGACCACTGCTATGATACTTGGAAGTACATAGCAGTGGTCTGTGTAAAAAAAAGGATACCTGGAACCACAGTCAGATAGAGCCTGACATGAACAATAATCATCCTTCCTGGTAAGGGGATGGTGAAAAGGGTTACTGGAATTTTTTCCCCTTCTGATATTTTTCATAATTCACTTTACTTTTAAAGGAATTTAATTTGGTATTTGGCAATATTCAGAAACAGAGTTTATAAAGGTCAGTGATGTTGTTCTGTGTCCACAAAAATAATCCTTCATTTCTTTGCTAACACAAACTGACACCTGGGGAGTTAGCTTAGTACAAAAGGCTGATAATTTAAATTTTCACTTCCACTTTAAGTCTAGTGCCAACTAACTTAGTATGCTTGAGAGTTCTGCCCATTCAACACAAGCACAGTACAAATCTGGGAAGAGTTTCAGGAATTCATTCTGTTCCAAGAGGAATATATCCTTCCACCTCTTCTGCACAAAAATGAACCCATTCTTTAAGAAACATTCATGAATCAGTCTTAATGAGATGTTATATCAAAACCAAAGTCTTGTGGGGGTGAGGAAATTTAAAAAAGACTCCTGTGCTCACATACCTCCATTGCATCTAAAGAATGGTTGCATGAAATTTCAAATTTTTTCATAAGAATCTGTTCCTTGACATTATATATACAGACAAATTTTGACAATCCACCTGCCAGAATAGATTGACCATCTGCTGAATAGCACAGAGTTGTAAAAGATCTGGTAAAGAAAAAGAGATAGCAGTTAAATTTCACTGCCATATCTGAGCTAAAAGATATGAGTAGAATGTGAAGACTCAGAAAATAACCACTACATGGTAAAAATGGAAATCTTATTCACACTGTATGTACTTCACACACACATTTACTACAAAGCATTTGGTGCTTTACTATGAATCAGAGACAATTTCAAGAACTTCAACAGATTTATGAAATACTTCTATACTTCTGAATCTGAGTCACAGCTCAGTCAATGAGCTCTCAACTATATCATGCATGACAAAAAACCAGAAGAGCTGCAGAAAAACCAGTGCCATGGCATGTTTGATAGACATGGTTGAGAGCTCACCAGCAAAAAATACTGCTTTTTTCCAAAACTTTTTTCCAAAAACTTATTGTTTCTCTTTTTTTTTTTTTTTGAGTGGAAGCAATATGGAAAAAAAAGGGGGAAAAGAGAAGAATAAAACATTTCTCTAAGATACTTTTTGATAGCACACAAATTCAACTTGCTTTTAAACATTACCTCACATGTATAGCAACAGGTAATAAACCCCATACTTTAATTACCTTCTTTCAAAAATGTAATAGTTTCTACATACTAATGGTTGTACACTAGTATTTGTGTAGAAAGATATCTTCTAAAAAACCTAACCCATAGCAAATTAACACCTTGGCCTGAGAAGCTTAATATTATGTGGGCAACCCAAGTCCCAAATGGATGAGAAAAAACACACGCTCAGAATGATGCTGACCAGTGAGAGAACACAGCCAACTACAAAAGGGAGGCATCTACATGTCAGGCAGGCTTTTAACATTCAGAATCAGAAATATCTGAACAGCAGATGCACTCTGCAATCTTCATGTAGAAAAGAAATGGAAAAACAACTCCAAAGTGACCCAGTGTGGCACCCTCTTGTCACTGCAGCCCCCTGGACGTACTTGCCCTTGGCTGCCTGCTTGGCAGTTATTTTATCCAGCTCCTTCCTCCCCATCTGCAGATCGTGCCTGCCCTCAATGGAGCCAGTCTGCACTGCACTGTCATGATCCCAAAATGTTATCTGGCCATTCAAAGCAGCAACTGCCAGCTCCTTGCCATCGGGACGGAAGGCAACAACAAGAACTGCAAGGAATTTCATAACAGTTAAAAATGCACTCAGATGCTTTTCTAAGAAAAGACCCTTAATTTTTCTAGGATCTTATCTCAGCTATTAGAAAAAATTTAAGAGTAAAAGAGTAAAAAGTATGACTGTACTTTTTCCTGTGGACAATATACAATTATATGTTGTTAATTATAACACTAACTATAACGCTAAGCAAGAATTAAAGTATTTATTGCACTATTAAGCAAGCACAAGAGTGAATTATCTGAACTTTTCATTTCCATTTCCATGAATGAGTCTCTCTGTATTTGACATGTTCTGTTGTTATTAACATATTTTTCACAGTATTTTTATATTTGATAAAAGATGAGAAATGAAACAAGAATTACCATCTGAGTTTATTATGAATGTCTCCTTAGTTCTCCAGCTGTCCAACATATCCCATAATTTTACAGTCTTATCCCAAGAGGCACTGGCTAGAACACACTTCATTGGATTAAAGGACAAGCTGCTGATGGGACCCTCATGACCTGCTAAGACCTAAAAAGAGAAGAAAAAAATAACCTGGAATTAGGTGTAAGAAACTGAAATCTGTGTAGTCTGCATTCAGTAAACTCCAGATACAGCCAATAAACCACACCTGAGTTGTCCACACACACTTGAGATCACTTTTGGACACAGGGCATGATACACACCAGTGATTCTCAACTTTTTATTTTCACAAGTTTTTAAAAAATTCCCTGTAGTGCTACCACTATATAGGCATCTACAACCACTCCTATGCACACACTTTAGGGATGCAGTGTGCCAATTTCCTCCCTCCTTTCAAAACAATCAGACCAATTGTGAAAAACCAAGTCATTGCTCTAAGAATTCAGTACCTCCTGCAGCTGATAACACTTCAGAATAAAAACAAAAATAAAAAACTGAGAATAAGAGTGACAGAGATTTTCATTTCATGGAAGGTTCCTACTCCTCCAAAAAATATCTAGGAAAGAAACTAAACTCAAAACTCTGGAGATCCAGTCAAGTATATCCCGAGTTACCGAAGTGATCTGTATTCCATGGCTGTGCCAAATTAAATATGTGAATCACTGAGCTCTTCTACTTGTACAAGATGCAAAGGAATGCTTAAGAATTGAAACAATAGTTGAACAATCATGGCCCTGCCCTGCTCCAGCAAAACCCTTCATGAAATCTGTATCAGTCTTAACAGAGCAACTACGATTTCTTCATTACCTGTAGAAAATATGTGGAAAAGAACATCTCTGAATAAGGAGGGAAAGACTTTCATGCCCATGTGTTAGCTCACCAACACTGGTGTTACTTCATGACTAGAAAGGGCTCATTACTCAAAAATTTTAACTATTTCCCACACAAATTCAGGGTGAGCTCCATGCAATAAATAAAATAAATGCTGAGAGCAACATAGTGTAGCTCCAGTTTTTGAACATAAATATACCAAAACACTTCATGTTGCATTGAAACTCCCCTGACTAATCCCAAAGTTGCTGAGTATCACCACACTCCACACAAGGTTAAATTCAAGCCCTCCCAGCACTCTGGGTCCTTACATCCAGCAGCCTCCCACTCTGCATTGACCAGATGAATATTTCAAAGGAATCCTGGGAACCAGCTGCCACAATCTCACCACTGGAGTCCACAGCTAAACAAGAGAACTGACTTGGTCGTGGGGAGGTAAAGGTACGGAAATTCCGGTACCTGTGGAGGAGGTGAAAAGAAATTATGAGAACATTTCACGTAGATTTATTTAAATGTGTGTTTAACAAGTTTATTTATAAAAGGAGTTCATTTGTTTTGTAAAGACTTCTAAGCTATGTACAGAAAAAATATTGTTTTTATAAAATTAAGGTATGTTGCCTCAGCATGACTGCAAGATCCAAAAGAAGTATGAAAAACTCTGCAGAAATAGGAGACAAAAATACTCTGAGGAGCTCTCTTCTATTAAATAGCATGTGTCAATATTTTAGAAACATGGGCTTGTTTACACACCCAGTTCTGTGCACAGCTGTATTATATTATGGAAAGTGCCTTCTCCCCATTTGAGTAAAGCCAGACAATGATTTTCCTGGATTTCCAGCTTCTCTGAGGAAAGTTCTTCCAGAATTTTCTTCACAGAAAGTGGACAGAATAAGAGCATTCCTAATAACTATCTCAATTTAAATCAAAGGCCGAACCAAAAACCAGTAAGGCAGTGCTGCTCACCTTTATGAGACTTCAAACAAACAATCAGTAATTTGCTGTATTTTGGGGGGAGTGTGAAAGCTGAGGACTAAATGAGACATGAAAGCTTTCATGCAAAGAGTTACCTGTGCAGATCAAAGGCACGCACTGTTCCATCCAGGGAAGCACTCAGGACAACATAACCAGTGGAAGTGAAAGTTACAGCAGTTACACCACTGTTGTGTTCTGTAAAGGTGACAAAACAAAAGCTGCTTGAAGTGTTCCACACTTTCACCTGCAGGACAGACAAGAAAAGACTTCTTAGAATCACCATCATCAGTAAAAAGAGAAAATCAGAGTAAGGCAGCAGCAGAGTAGAGAAAACCTAATTATAGAACTCTGCAACAGCATAAAAGACTTTCAGTAATAGCACTCAAGAGGCCAGAGACTATCATTATACCTCTTAAGACACATTTGCAACATAAAAATCTAAGCAGAGACAGACACAAACAAAGTTAATAAAGGAAAGTAACACTTGGTGAGCATCTTGAGCTTCCAAGCTTATACTGTCAAATAAAACAGGTGTCAAATTCAAAACCAACTCTAAAGCCATTACAAAAGTTACAATTGAGATGATATTCCAGTTGTTTCAGGGTTTTTTCCTGAACAAAAATTTTATGCATTTAGCCTTCTGCAGTTTGACACTTCCTTATTTTGGCCAGTTTTCATCCTGAATGGCAGAAAGTGACAGATCTTTTTCTGCCATTTAAAAGTTTTGACAGGACATCAGCTACTACTGTTGTCCCATTTATGTGCCAAGACATCGTGGCAAAACACCTTTTAAAATAAAAGTACCTGTACACACAGCCTATCATTTCAATGCAAGTCATCCATTAGAAGTTAATTTTTCTCTTAAATGACAAGCTTCTGGAATGGTACATTTAAACAAAAAAATTGCACTGGCATAAATCATTTGAAATCAATTTCATACCAAAAAACAATTATTTAAAGGGTGAGAAGTTGGGTGGCTGAAGTTCATTCATCCCAAGATATCATGGGACCATAAATAACATTGATGAATTTGTTACTTTTGCACTTATGGTGACTGGACCTGTAATAATTAAAAAATCACCTCCTAGAAAGCATAAGTGATGCAATTTACAGCCACAGGTAGCAACAAAGCAAAATATATATACTCTAGAAAGAAAAATCAGAACATTTAAGGAAAGAGAGGATAAAAATTTATGACTTTATAGTAAGAAAAATATGTACCAATTACAGTAACAGAGCTTTCGACATAAAATGGAAAGTCAAGCTGCTCAGTACATTATTACAAGTTCACATTCCAGCAGTATTGTCTCACTTACTTTGCCATCCTCCCCTCCAGTTACTATGTACTGTCCATCTGGAGAATATGCCAAGGAAACCATGCTGTTGAAATGGCCCTGCTGCTTCAGCACATAGGACTCGCTCTGCCACTCCCACACCAGGAGCTGGCCCAGACCTGTAAGCACAACAGGATTAACCACAATGACCCTGCAAATGCAGGCCACAAAACACAGTGGCAGGCAATGTCAAAAAAAACCCCAAACAAACCCAAAGGTTAATGCAGACAGGTTGAATTCTGCATCTTTCAGTCCTAATAGGAGCTTTTTCCTTTTATAACTTCAGGGAAACCTCCCCAAAGATTTCCTCCATGAGCTGTTACATGGAATAATGTTTTCAATAGTACAACAGCAATGCTATCAACCAGTTGATAAAAGAGCTGGAAAGAAAAGTAGGGCTGCATATAAGAGTAAAGTTTTGGGTTTCATGCAAACTGTTACGGACAGGGTAGGAATGCTGGGAACATCCAGGCAGGTTTGTAAAATGCCATAGGCAACATTTTGCAAAGAAAGAACAGCCCAGAATGAAAGCAGAAATTAACTAGAGGGAATCTGGGGTCTCCCTAACTCTGCTAGAAGCTTTCCTAAATAAAATATGTATTTTTTCCTGCAAAAGAAATTTTTTCCTGTTTTGTTAGAAGCAAAATACTTCCCTGAATCATCAGAATTCTCTGAGAGACTCATTAGTGGTATTTGTTTTACTATACCTAGACAGCACAGATATGAGACTATCAATTATTCAACATTTGGAGTCAAAACTAGCAAGAGGAATTTGGGCATCATGCCCACCACATTTCTTATTTTTCCCATGAATACACACCAAAAAAACCTGACAAACCTGAACATCCAAAGGCAATCCAGTCACCAGTGCAGTTGATAGAAATAGAAGCTATCCTTTGGTCTGAAATACTGAAGTAAGAGAATTAACCAATAAATAAATTTGTGTGATAAAACTTCAAGTCTAATATTTATTAAAGCTCTTCAAGCAAGTTGTTTGATTGTTTTACTGAACTTCTGTACCACTGTAACATCAAAAACCACAAAGTTCATTCCTTTGTTCCACTCCAAACCATCAAACATTCCCAGAATGAAGGCAGAGTATCTGCATCCCAAAAATGTACTTGCCAACACAATAAAACTCCCCGAGTTTAAGAAAATAAAATAGGGGCTTTTTTGTACATGGAAATTGTTTATAGTTATGGAAAAGAATCTGATTTGATTTCTCAACTTAGACACAATTTACAGATAATTTTACATATGCAGAACTTTCCAGCTAATATTTTCTACAAAGAAACTGAAAATATTAAAATGGACAAAGTTAAAGAAGTCTAGCCAATGACCAGGAACTCCTGAGTAGTTTCCTTATTCAGACCTCACTTTTCCAGAATGAGGAGTGGAATTATATGGTATTTTTTACATAAATTTATGGTTTTGCCTTTCCAGAAATTACAGTATTAAATAGACAGTAATGTTTTAAGATTTTTGTGCTCTTTTTTATTCATCCTTCACTGCTTAACATGATGTGTACCCAATCAAACAAACATGAAACCCCTGCAAAAAAACCTATTCCCTTCCCCAACAAAAACCAAACCAAATGTAGTGATAACCCCATGGCTCACCTCAAGGAGTGGATCAGATTGAAATCTGGAAGCTCATGGAGGTGAAAGACTCCAGAGGCAAAACCAGTGACTAAAAGATGTGTTTTCTTGTGATAGGCTGCAGCTGTCAGGTTATTAAAATCTCCCTCTTTATTGAAAAAATACCTGGCACCCAAGAAAAAAGCAAAAAGGTGAATGTTGAAGAACAGGATGTTGTCAGAGTTGCATCTCCAAGCAGCTCACCAAGAAGGCTGATGAGCCACCTTTATGTCATCTCCTGAAGTCAACCAAGCCTTTCTGGCAAGAAACCAAAGCCTCAAGACTTAGAGAGGGTACTGTAGTAAAGTAGTAAAAAATCTGTAGTAAAGATCCCATTTACAATTTCTGAGTTCCAAACAACAGGACACCATGAGTCAGTATTTCTTATACTGTTAAAATTACACTTGTTATTCTGAAGGTAAAAGGTAGTGCCCATCATATAATCAAGGTAAGACAGTTCTGCCAGAACTACTTAAAATGGTATCTGCAGTAAATTTCTAAATTTTAAATTCTGGACAGTTAAATTTCTAAATCCTGGACAGTTTTATACTGCTTTGAATAAGTTATAACAGATGAAAAAAAAAAAAAAAAACCAGTACAATAAATCCCCATTGCTACTTTCATTTTTGATAACTGAAAACCACTTACTTTGCAACACGTGAATATTTAACTTTATTTCTAGTCTCTTCTTCACTTGGATCAGCTTTCCCATGAATTTCTTCACCCTTGGGCTCTTCAAGCAGCTCTTCTTCTTCTTCTTCTGCTGCCTTCTTTTCCTTTGCTGCATCTTTAGGGGGCATGGGCTTCAAACCATCCAGCTCAGTGTCACACTGCCACACACACAGAGCTGCATCCTGGCTAATTGTGTACAGCTAGAATACAAACACACAAATTATTATTGTCCAATATCCATGCTCTGTGCTCTGCAAAAATATGAATATGGACTTGCAGAAGGGTTAGCAAGTGTGCATTCTATTCTCAGGATAGAATCCAAGGTGCTTTGAACTGGAAGTTTGACTTGTCCTGAGAACTGGTGAATTATTTGCCTGCCCCCAGAAAAATTTTGCAAGGACCAAAAGCAACTTGATAACCAGTCAGCATCACAGCTAAACTAAATCATTTTTTCATATTTAAAGCTAAAATGTTTTGGGTGAGCAAATTTAAACACATAATTATGGCAGAGCAATCAAGAGACACTTCTGTATTTTCTAAATTCTGAGATATTGTCAAAATAGTCACCTACAGATAAGGTTCTGTTTCCTCTATTTCAATATTCCAATTCAAGTGTGTTGTGTGATTATACATACATCTAGGCTGTTCTCTTCAAAAAAGCAGGCAACTATGACATCCTTATGGCCTCCAAGAGAGTAGTAGATCAAGTTAGCCCATCGCTCTGCTCCAAACACCCACGTAGACATGTCCTTGCTCCCCACTGCAAAGCACCTGCCAAAGAAAAATACAAAAGAAAATTAGAGCACTGGACTGCAAAACTCTTCCCTGGGTGGAGAATGTGCTGAGCTCAAATCCAGCAGTCACCACTTTGATTTTACAAACAAGTGTTGTAAACTGTGATTGCTGACCATAGCAGAGGTAGAAGGGGCTAAAACACATTCACCCTGCTCACATTCCTAAGATATGTTCCTTTTGTGAATTACTATGCATTTTCAAGTAAGAATACTTAAATAAGTAAGTTGATTCCCATTTCTTATACTTTCTGGTCAGCCTAATTGTATTTTTTAATTAAAGACACAATTTTTAAAGCTAGTACAATACTTCAGAGGAAATGCAATGTGCATTTAAATATCAACATGTGCAGGTAAACAGTGCTTCAGTTTAACAACTCACTTGGAATCATCAGTCCAGTCAATACAAGTTGTTTCATCATATGGGCCATAGTAGGTTTTGTCCAGAACAAATGCATTAAATTCTCTTTTCTTCCCAGGAGCATGGTACAGGTAAGCAAGATTGTCTTTTGTAACCACAAATTTCCTGGCATAATGGGGGGGAAAAAGACATAACTGCACACAAAGCTGATAGACCAAACAACTGTTCAGTACACACTGCAATACAATGAAACAATATAATAATAAAGAGGTTCCTGCACTACTGAAACAATAAAAATTAATTGCTTTTGAAGGAAAAACAAAGTATTTGCAGATTGCCCCCAACTTAAACATTATAAAAGAGAAAACCTTCAGTAAAAATTACTGAAGTTGAATAATGAAATTCTTATTCTCAAAGCCCCAAAACAGAAGGTAAAGTTCAAACACTCAAACCAGGATATTCTATTTTCAAGGCTTTGCTTTCCTTCTTTTCTTCCCCTCTCAATTTTACAAAGTGACCCTGATCAGCTCAAAATCTCCCCTCACTCATGAATAGGAAACATTTCCAGATTGGTTAGGATGTCTTCATAATCACAACTAGTTTATGGGGAAATTCCTGCTGTTCTGTTCTAAAGCATGCACTTCTTACTTACTTGCCATCAGGGGAAAAGCTGACACTGTGAACTGGCTTGTGAAAATAAAACTGATGTATCACGCATTTCCCAATCAAACTCACAAGCAAGGCAGCTCCCTCTGTAAGGGCAGAAAGAAAGGATCATAAGAATAATTGAGTACCAAAGAAATCATAACCCCAGAAAACATTCTTTTCTTGAAGAGGAGGGGGAAAAGCATTTCAAGACAGTGTGCTTAATATTGTTAAAATTAAAAAATACAGTCCAAATTATGAGACACTCTCCAAATTCTGTAAACAAGTTCTGTAAATAAAGATACCTTACCAAAAAATTATAATGCAATTTCTAAAGCATATGACTTCTAATTTTGTGTTAAGGTTGAACACCTAACAGATTTCCTCCCCTCAAGGCTGCATTTTTACTGAATTCTTTTACAAAACAGATGTCTCTTTGTGCAAGTACCTTCATCAATTAGAATGGCAAGGCTTCCATCTGGAGAGAGCCCCACGCACACAATATTGAGCCGTGTAGCCAAGGGCAACGTCTCACACTTGTTACTGCAACAAAAACACAGAACAGTAAAATGAAGACAGGAATGCAGGAAGAACATCAGTGTCAGTGAAATATACCTTTGTTAAGGCCATAGACAAAATTTAATGTAAAACCCTGACAACTTTGTTCAGCTGTCACAATCCCCTGACCACCAGCTAGGTGGGTTGTTCTGAGCAGGGCCAGGAGCTGGACTCAATGATCGTTCCAGGCCAGGATGGTCTGTAATTCTGCATAACAGAATTATAATTCCAGGCTCCAGGATGGTCTGTAATTCTGCATAACAGAATTATAATTCCAGGCTCCAGGATGGTCTGTAATTCTGCATAACAGAATTATAATTCCAGGCTCCAGGATGGTCTGTAATTCTACATAACAGAATTATAATTCCAGGCTCCAGGATGGTCTGTAATTCTGCATAACAGAATTATAATTCCAGGCTCCAGGATGGTCTGTAATTCTGCATAACAGAATTATAATTCCAGGCTCCTGACTGGAACGCAGGTACAGAGAGCATTGATCACAACTCTGGCACAAAGGAAAGGCTGATGATGCTCTAATTTTTGTTATATGCAAGGCAGAAGCACACAAAGAAACCATACAACTAAATCAAACACAAATCTATTTCTTCCCTTTTCTTTTTCTCTCTGAAATACACCTTTACATAATTCCTCTGCTATTCTCCACACGAGTGTACGCGCCCAACACCGTGACAGGTATTCCACTAGACAGGCTTCTACCTTTTCACGCTAAAGCAAACGCTTTCCGGGATATTTCGGCAGGCCGAGCATCCTGGACAGCCCCATGGTCGGGCTCCAAAACGCCCTCAGAGCTTTATTCCCCCCGAAACCCCCGCGCTGGCAGCGCCAGGCCCTCCCCGCCCCTCGCCGCTCTCACTTCTTGAGGTCGAAGAGGGAGATCCTGTTGCCGACGGGGCTGAGCAGGGAGTTGCCATCGCGGGTGAAGCTGAGGTTGCCGCGGCGGTACACGGTGCCCAGCAGGCCGGAGAACTGCGGGGGCAGGAAAGGGCAGGGTTAGAGCGGCTGCGGAGATGGGGATCGGGGGAAGGTGATGGGGAGATGGTGCTGGGGATCGGGGGCTGCCCCCCGGCCCGCGCTCACCCGGTACGCGAAGCGCATGGCGGCCACACGTGGGGAGGGCAGCCGCGGAACTGCGGCACTCAGGGGCGGGAACAAGGGGAAGGGAAGGAAGGGAGCAGAGAGGGAGGGACAGGAGGAGAGTGGGCGGGACAGGAGGAGAGAGGGAGGAGAAAGGGAGGAGAAAGGGAAAGGGACGGGCTGTGGCACCGCCCTGTGTGCCCTTCCCCAGGCACGGGCCTGCCCCCCCTCAGCCGCTCCGGGCCCTCCCCAGCCCCCGCCACGAGCCGGGGGAGCTCTGGTTCTCTTTAGTAAATATATTACGGTATTTATATTTTTTATTATAAATGCCTTGGAGTGACTGTGAGAGCTGGGCCTGTTTATTCTGGAGAACAGAGGGCTGTGAGAGCTCATCAATCGATATAAATATATCCTTGGTGGGTGTCAGAGGATGGTGCCAAGCTCTTTTTCAGTGGTGGCCAGCATCAGAATGAGGAGCAGTGGCTGTAAAATAAAACACAAGGAGTTTCAACTCAACATGAGGAAGAGTTTGTTTATATTGAAGGTGGCAGAGCTCTGGAACGGCTGCCCAGGGAGGACACAGAGTTCCCTCTCTGGAGACATTCCAGAGCCACCTGGATGTGCTCCGTGTCACTGCTCTGGGTGACCCTGCCTTGGCAGCAGTTGGACTGCGTGATCTCCAGAGGTCACTGCAATCCTGACTATTCTGAGATTCTGAAATTAGAGTGCAACAACACTGAATGCCCGGTGTATAGATGTGAGAGGTTTATTTTAAAGCAGTTTTATTGCAGTGGAAAGGATCTTGGTGGCCAGTTTGATTCTTTTCAATAAAAGTGTAAAAATATCACAAAGAAAATACATAAGGAAAAGAAAGAAAGGGAAGGAATGGGCAAGAGTAGATAGTGGAAACATAACAGCACCCATGGATCTAGTGACGAGACTTGAGTGTTGGCATTTCAGTGTCCCTTGGTCAGAGAGATGATCACAGTCTCGATCCTTTGGCCCACAAAACAAAAAGTTCCTCGGGTTATGTACAGTCAGATTAGCATTGCAACACCCAGACCCCTCCCCAGGAAGGGAATTCTTCATGTCTGACACAGACTGGGGCATGCAGCACCTGCTGAGGGAGAGTTCCAGAAGGTGTCATGGGCTGCTTTGGGGTCCTTGGTGGTCTCAATCCCCCTCTCTTGGTCTTGCCTGCTCCATGACCCCACTTCTGCACCCACACTGGGGGTTATGTGGCCATCATGGACCTGACAGTAAAACTGGCACCAGAAAGATGCTGCCCTACCTTGGTATTTCCCATTTGAATGGTTATTGGTGTTTGAGCCTTAGCAACCCATTAAATCCTTACTGTCTGTGCTCCTTCAGCCTTGTCCTTGGATAATCTCTCACAGGTGTTAGTGTTGCAAAATGTGGAATATGTCAAAATTAACTTAAGTCAGGATGTTCTTTGATGGTTGATCTTTGTATATTTCCAAGCCTAATCAGCAAGGAAGGAGAATTAATTGGTGGTACAGAGCAGTGTCCCTTAGTTATGGACATCATTATAATGAGCTAATGAGCTCATTATAACTAATGAGCTTTAAGGATGCAGTAAATCAAAATATGAATGTATGTCTTATATGTTGCTAACTTGGCAAAAGACTCAAGTCCAGGTATCCTATAACTGATTATATAATAATAATATTAATGCATAATTATATTATTATTTATAATATAATAACTATTGTAACCAACTTATTATTATTATACTAATAGTCAGACCTACAGGGCAAAAAGACCCTGCCCAGGTGAAGACCCTTCCCTGGAGGATGCATAGAAACCAGCTGGGATTACACAATTTGTGTGGAAATTATTAACCATTCATAATAGAGGGACTGTACCTGGGAGGTTGCCAACACTGAATTTCTGTGTATAAATAACAGCAGGAAAAGTCTGGAGGGGTGTGCTGGATTTGTGGAATACTGTGGAGGCTCCAGAGGCTGCAACTCTGAAATAAATAAATAATCAACGTCTCCCTCAAGTGTGTAATTGCACACCAGGTAACAAATCTGATTTTTGCAGCCAAAAGCAGCTTTGGTTAAAATAGATGAAGCAATCACTCCTCCAGACCAAACAGAACTCACAGAGCAGAGAAGGTGATTTCTTTTTAAAACATGTATATTTAGAACTGTAACGCTTACAATTTCATTAAACAATCTTAGTACAATGTGTTTAATCTAACAGTATCTTACAGAACAATGTGAAAAATGATTTAATAGCAAACCATGAAAATGGAATTAATAATACCTGCAGTGTCAAAGTCACTAACTTGTTACCTTTTCCAGTCAGAGAATCCCAGCAGTCATTCGCACTAAATGATGCTTTGGGTTTTATCCAGAATAAAATGGTATGATTCCCACAGAGAAAGGGCATTCCTTCACAGAAAGAAGATGCATAATAAGAACATTTTCAGCTAGCAGGTCTACTTTATACATCTAATTAGAATTTTTAAATAAAAAATAAAGTAAAATGTTTAGACCAGTGCAGGGTGCCTATTCAACTTATTTGTGGTTCCTTTTGGAAAGAGGGTTTGTTTTTCATTTCCCCTTTGTAATTTAGCAGAAGAAAAGAAAATAATAACAATGAGTTTGTCTAATGAGCAGATCCTCACTTCAGTCTTGCTGACAAGTGTTTGACATGGGACTGTTTCCTCTGTGGAGTCTGTTGACAACGCACCATTATAGATCTGCAAGTAGAAAAGGTCATTCTCACATTAAATGCACAAGTTTCAATATCAGAAGCAGGACATCAGAAGAAGTTGTAATTTTTCCAGTCACAGGTGAATTTGCAACATTCACAAAAATTACACTTTTTTTTTTTTACATTTTTTGTATTTACATTTCAGATATAAATAATGAAATTCTTTAAGTTACATGTTTTAACTTTGCTTCACGATTATTCTACATCTGCAAGCTTTCCTGTATCAAACCAACCCCCTTCTTTCATCATGAATGCACAAGTCTGGCCTCTAATCAGTAATAATTACACTTAGCCTTTATGATGAAAGGTTGACTGTTCAAGTATCACATCATACTGAAATTTTTGCCCCAACTTAAAAATTGGGGCAGCAAACCAAGCCACTTGGAAATGATAATAAAAGAAATTAATCTGGGAACTCAATAAGCCAAATAATTTATTATTAACTTCTATCAATATCTTTCTTTGGTAAGAAATATGCAAGAGGATAACCCAAGCCCACCCCCAAAAAAAAAAAAATCATATAATATGTGACATCACAGTGTCTACTCTGTGAAGGAGAAAGCCTCAGAAAATTAAGGAATTTTGTTCAGTTAAGATTGTTTATAGCAGTAGCTCTTCCATGCATCTAAGTATGCAAATGATGGAAGTTTAATATAAAATTGCAATGGCAGGAATTAACAATGATCAAACAAACAAAATAAAAGCAAACCAGAAAAGCAACTGTTACACCAGTGAATGTGTTGTTGTATGCTCTTGTTATGTTTCTGGCACATGTGTGGAAAAGCCTGTAAATTATTACATAAAAATTCAAGCTTTGGATAATTACATCATCCAACTCTACATTCTAAAATATGTAGGAAGCATGAAACAAATCTCTCAGCTGCCCAACAAAAATAAAGAAGTGGTCCAAAGATTTGGATTTTTTGCTTTTTGTTGCCCTGTGTTGGTTGTTGTGATGCAGGGATGTGACTGCAGGAAGAAAACCCAATAGCTGACACAAAACATACTAAAGTGGCAATATAAACTAGCTGACACAAGCCTCACTGTACATTTAAATTGATACAATTGTCTGCTGCTTCCATGGCCAGTGCACGCCGGGTGCCACGGGTCTCCTTGGAGTTAATGATGCAACGAGGACTGAGCAGGTCATTATCCCATAAAGTGCTTTCAAATCCAGTTCCTAAGGGGCTCCTTGTGTCACTCCGAGCTGTCACGTGACATTGACCTCCAGAACGTGGTCGTCCCTGCTGGGAATGACCAGGATTTGCATCCCTGTGCTGCTGTTGAAGACCTGGCCCGGGGAGAAGGGCTGGAGCCGGGGCATGGGCAGACCCTTGTGCTCCCCGCTGGCTGTGGAATGCAGGCTCCCCCTGCTCCTGATGCTGCTGCTGTCAGCCTGCTCATCCACATTCTTGTCCACAGACAGGTTATCGTTTTCAATCCAGCTATCTGTTTGAAAACAAAAGGAAAAAATAGAGTTTTATTCTATCAATTAAGTCTAAAAGGTCATTTCAGAGCTCTGACAGTCAGCTTAACACATGTTCACAGTTATTGATCATCTCTGCTGAGGTAAAAGTCTGTGCACACTTTTGGCCAGCACCAAATGTAACAGAGTGAATTATACTGGTTTAGAAGGAAAATTTCAATAGCATGACTTCACATCTGTCACAAGCTAGAAGGATGCACACTGGCAGCTCCACTGACAAAAGCTATGTTGCTTCTACGACTGAATTTTCACTCTGGAACTACTCAGTACAGATAAATACTCTACATGGCTGTGGTAATTTAAACTCTGCATCTAACTGAATGGCCCACATTTTCAGCAGTTCTTTTATTTCACATTCAATCCCTTGAAAACCGGGGAAAGAATCTCAAAACTAATGAAGACACAATTTAGAGAAAATGGAACTGCAGGATTAAAGGGTTATCAAACAGTTTTCACTTGATTATAAATCCAGTGAGAACTCATTTGCATACTAATCTTTAAAGGAAACATAAGAGAACAATGCATTTATTATTCCTCCTCAAAAATTTAGGTGGCAACCCAAATTCAAAGTTCCCATTAGAGCAAGTTTCAATTTAGGACTGTGAGTGAAGGTAGCAGAGACACCTGTGAGTACCTGGTCCATATATTGTCAGTGTATTTCTTGCTTTGCTTTTCTCTTTACACAAGAACACAGGAAAAGCAGAGTAATTCCTGTAAGTAGCCACGTGGTCAAATTGGCCTTACCAGCATCAAGCTGCATGGAGTGAGCAGAATGGTGAGGGAGGTATTTAAACAATCTGACATCAGGGAAAGGCAGATGCCCAGCAAACAGTGGCATCACTTCCATGTGCACTTTGTGAGTTGCTCGAGGTGCTACAGGCATAGAAATCACTCCAGAGCTTTTTCCACAGACTGCCCAGTTACTACTGTTGTCAACAACTGCAAGAATAAAGAGAAAACACTATACAGTTCTTCTGTGAAAAATGGAGAACCCTCAGGATAGTTTTAGAGCACTTTGAAAATCTGCATTTTAGCAACATCTAAAAGCCCACCAGCTTTTATGTGTGAAGAGCTGTGCAAGGTAAGAAAACAGCCCTACACAGAAGGGACCACAGTTGGGCCTCAAGCATGTATCCATCCAGTCTGAAGAACATTTCTACTCCACTGGAAGGCAGATTAATGAGGGGAAAATAAAATATTCCCAGTCTTGCAAAATGAAAAGTGCTGTACTAAGCAGCTGTACCCACAATAAAGGAATTTATGCCACAGCGTATCTGGCAAATGTTATTGTCAAGAAAAAATTAGGGGGAAATTTATTAAAATGCTTAAGAAAAACAGTCTTACCTTCATACATAAGTTTTGTTGTGCAATATCCATCTGATTCTGTTAATGCTTCATCTCTGTCAACCTCAGAGAGCTCAACAAGCCGGGTGATGGACACCTCTAAGGAGCAGAGTGAGCCTGTTTTACAGTACTCTGCATCCAAGGGTGGGAAGATTTCAGTTTTCACATGGTACAATGTCTGTCAGGAAGAAAACAGTGCTGTTATCAAGAAAAAATGGGTGTTTTATTTGTGTTTAAATTGAGCTGACAGTGGGTACAGTACCAACTTTATACATAACAGACACATCCTGTTAAATCTTCTTAATGCAAGAATCACTTATAAGCAATGTTCACTTCATTGTCTTGCTCAGTTTAAGAAAATCATAGAACATGGAATCCTAGAATGCTGTGCAATAGTAGGGACCTTAAAGATCATCTGGCTCCAACCCACCTGCCATGGGCAGGGACACCTTCCAGTAGAACAAATCAAATTTGATTCAATCTATTTTTGATACCCACAGTGAAAATATATTTTTTCCTTCACTTCTGTACTTCAACACAGACTTTCAATGCTCCTAAATGGACACCAATCTTACTATTTAAACAATTTTTATCAGTTTCTTAGCTCCTCCCTTTACAGACACATCACTCAGATTCTGAGTAATACAGAACTACTTCATCCCTCCTCCTATCATAGTCCCTGGAATAACAGTGCCCACATCAAAGAACTGATTCTTAATTCCTACAAAATTAAATTTCTACCAGAAAACCCCCACTGTTTCACACAGGTAGTTGTCTTTAAAAACTCCAGAAAGATGCTGATAGAGGTGCCAAAAATGCTTGTTACATGGCAGTAGGCAAACAAACACCTGAAATGTTGCTCAATGCCAGTTTGCAACAAGCAGATAGAAAACACTGAAAACAGACAAAAGGATTTAAAAAACGAGAGTCTTCTAATGATGCTGCTTTTTACCCAAGCATCACAAAGGGGAACACTGAGTTTAGAGATGAGATTAAATAATGTTGATAAAACTTCCTATTAAAGGAATTCTACCTAGTCTATGAACTTTCTAGCTGATCAAAGGAATAAAAAGTTTGTCCATAAAGGGGAAGAAGAATATTTCAGATAATGGCCTAGAAAACCCTAAATATTTCATTAGAGGAGCTCATCTCAAGCACTGCAAAAAACTACTCAGATGCTTTCAATAGCAAAGATATTTTGGAAATTGCAATTTGCTTTGGAGAGCAAAATCTTAAGCCAGCAGGGAAAAAGCAGCTCAGTAAGCTGCAGACAATCTCCATGGCACCAACCCAGGAAGGTGAAAACAGTAAAAAATGGAACACAATTAAGCACAAGTGTTACAGCTCTGACCACATTTCTGTGGCAAGGATATGATTCCACTACATCACATCAGGCTGCAGCTCTGTCACTCACAAACTGACTTCCCATTGATTCTAAGTGGGTATCAACCTCATGATATAAACCAATTTTTTCTAATATATTTCTTATTTTTCCCTTTTCACTCCTTAGGAAACCATACTCAGTTAAGATATGCTACCCTATTACTTAGGGAATACTTACAAAAAAATTTTCCACTTGGAATTGGTAAGTGAACGGCTTCAAGATAAGAGACTGTTCTTCAGAGGTAGCTGGACAAAAGCTGACTGAAAACAGGCACTGCAAGGAGAGAGGAAGCTCTTTTGTCCACTTCAATTCCCATACAAAGAATATTGATTGCTTACTGTACACGACCTGAAAGAGAGTGTTTAGAGTGTTAGCTGCTTCCTTCCTCTGAGAAAGAAGAGGAAATGCACACATGAATATGTTTGTCTGTTCTGGCATTGGTACAGTTTACAGAAACAAACTGTAAATCATTAGGGAAATATGGAACAGAATGACCAACAGTGAATCTTTTTCACAATGCACATATTTTTAAAAGAAAGGATCTATTTCACTGTCAGAATCAAATGTTTCAAGAGGAAACACTTCACATTCAGTGAAGTTCAATTTCATATTTTAAAATATTTAAATATTTAATAAAATTATTAATATGTTCCTACATACTTTTTCTAGGCACCAAGACTGAACAATTTAATATGTTCAGACAAAGCTGAAAGAAACTTGAAGGTTGCCCAGGGAACTTGTGGATACCCCATCCCTGGAAGTGTTCAATGCCAGGTTGGATGGGGCTCTTCTGAGCATCCTGGTCTAGTGGAAGGTGTTTCATTCCCCAGTCCAGGGCAGGGGATTGAAACTTGCTCATCTTCCCCTTCCAACACAAGCCAACACAATCCCCTTCCAACACAAACCATTCTATAATTCTGTGGTAAGAAACTGTTCTGCAACTGAACTGGTTTACAGCTGTATTTAATTGGAAATCTGTCTCTGCCTGACTTTTTTTTTCCCAAAACCCAATGACAAACTGCAACCATAAGATGAATAAATTGAATAAACCAGCAAGTGAGTTTTACCTGTTGAGATGCAGGGTTGAGAGGTACCAGCTGCAAATCTGTACACTCAGCAGAATTTTTTAGGCTGTAGTCTGAAAGCTGGAAACAGAGTTCTGACAAATTCTGTACGCAGACTTGCACGTATTTCCTGAAAAATGCGACACAGTTTTTTCAATAAAAACCGAGGAGTTACACTGGAAGAGTCCATGTCCATAAAACAAGGCTGTAAAACATCCTCTTTCACAGTAAACAAAACCAATCTACACACAAACAGGATAACTGGGTTCATCTTGTGGTCTTATTTCCAAAACCACAAATTTGTTTTATTGTCATGAAAGAACACGAAAGGAAATGCACAAGCTTCCACAGGGAAGATAGTAAAAGCCCAACATATATATTTAAAAAAAACCTGCTATAAATATGAGTTATGAAACCTCATACAGCTCCATACTTTGTAAGAAGAAACAATAAATAAATAATGAGTACATTACCGTTTGCCAGCTGACAGCAAGGAATGCTTGGCATTAAAGGGTATGCAGAATGTTAATGCAATAATAGTGGAGTAAATTGACCAAGGACAATCAATGGTCACCTACAGGAAAAAAGGGAACACAGTTCTTATTTGCAATTGTCTTTGGCACAATGATTTTGCTTTTCTTTTCCTTTTTAAGTGGAACTTTTCTCATCAAGTCTCTATATCTAATGCATACAGGAGGGGAAGAAATAAACATTTTAAAAAAATCAGTATGTAAAATCTAATCTGAAAAAATAACAGGTTTTTGTTTGCCTGTGAGTGGGATATGAAATCTCAAAGCAGCTTTTTCTCTAGGAACTAACATACCCAGTTCTAAAGACTATAAAAAAAGGAAGGGGAATAGCAGAAAAAAAAAGGACACCAATGGCATCTCTGACATCTTCACCCCTGGTAAAGGTCAGTATAAAATAAACTGCTGTAAGATCTATTATTTTAATGTCTTTATAATAATTTAATATATCAAAATATTTTTATAAATGCATTTAATGTATATTTGTTTTAATTTGAAGTAGCACACTTGACTTCATCTTTCCCATGAATCAGAAGCTGGAATTAAAAGACCACCATGCTACCTTTTACAAAGACACAGGCACCCTCCATGCTTTATAAACTGTGTTAAAACACTTAAAGTTAGATTACTACCCAAGGGAACAGTTGACAATTTATTAACAACCGTGTATATTTCTGCTTATATTTACAATTTCTTTACATTTTAACATTCAGTATGATTTTTGCATATATGCCTTTTGAAGGAAAATAAGTTCTAAACAAGCAAGTTTCCCCTCACCACCACTTCTATTTTGTGAAGTGTTTACCCCTGCAATCAAATACATTTTATAATAAAAAAGTTAAACTACATCTTACTTTTTGATCAACAGTAGCCATGCAGTTGTCCTGTTTCTGCTTCTCTTTGTTTTTTCTGTGGTTTTCCTTATTTGTAGTATTTTCCTTCTCCACTGCAGATTCTGTGGCTGATGGCAAGTACATGACTTCTAGTTCAAATTCAATCACATGGTAAGCAGGGGCCACTGGCAAGCAGATGCTTGTGATCTTCTCAGAAGACTGAATCCTTAATGATGACTCTGAGATCTTTTCTATAGATGTGTAAAATGGGAAAAAAAGAAAATAATAGAAAAATATGTGGTGCCATAACCACTTCCCAGCAATGTTTGCAAAAACAGCAATGAGAAACCATGTTAAAAAACTCCACAGTAACCTCTTCAAACCAGCTATAATCTGCACATGTTAAATATTTAACTTCCCAGGAGTAATGCTCTATCCTTCTTTAACTGCAGGAAGTTAACCACCACATTCCATGTAATAAAAGGCTCCTAATGTTCAGGAAAGAGCTGAGAGGGCAATTTAACAACAAACTTCAAACCAGCTAAAGAGCTACTTTAGCCCATCATAAGACACTTATTCAAGTTTCTACAAAGTGAAAGCACCTTGTTAAGCCTCATCATTTCACTTCAAGCAACCTTGGACACACGTGCAGCAGTTTCACATGCCTTCTGGATTTCATCAATGGAAGTAAAATTGTCCAATTGTGTTTGTCAAAGTTCATACTACTGCTTTGAAGGTGAAAACTTGAGACTGAAGTACTCAGTTGTAAATCCCTAAAATTGTTCTTAACAATTTTGACAAGCAGTGTCAGTGTTCTTAATGCTTTAAGTATTAAGCTTCAGGATGACTGAACTTGTGGGCCTTTTGAAGATGATTCCTTTCCAGTTCCTGGCTTACCCCTGGTGTTGGAGTAGATGACAGCCTTGCTCTCGGGGTGGTACAGGATGGGCATGGCGTCGGCGTTGCTCAGCTGCAGAGTGTCCCCGCTCTTCATGCTGTAGTGACCAGTGGTCACTGTGAACTTCACCTTCTGGGGAATGCCAGCCAAAAGGCTCTCTGGAGGACAGAGCAGGAACTGTTAGCAGATTCCAGCACGTGGTGACAGTGCACTAAGCCTTGTTAGCAGACAGTTGGTCACACAGTGGGGTAACTTACAAGGGTGGGGTTTTGGTGTTATGGGACACATTAAACCCAGCTCAGATACAACTTGTGGGGAAACCACATTTCAACCTGAGAGCCCAAACCCACTGCATCTTGGATAGCTTACATGAGCTCTCTAGCAGAGATTTCAGTGAAATACAATAACCCCAAAGAATTTACTAAGCTTTAAAGTTCTCCAGGTTGCAGACAGCTCTGTATTTTCACACCTGTGATTCCAGTCACACCCATGTGCTGTATTTACATGATCAGCACAGCAAGAATGCCAGTGTGCACACAGAATGACAGCTATCAGTTTCATAGGGGTCCCTAATCTGATTTATGCCCAATATGCCTGTCCTTCCTTAGCCACACACTGCAACCTGGAAAGTCAGCACAAAATTCATATCAATTCCTCAGCTGCCACACTCAGTAGCCTGAAAACAAATCACTATTATCTTCCATTTATACACTCTAATAAACACTACAACAACTAGTATTCAGCTGTCCCTGAAACCAATGGATGCATTCAGTATTCATTTTTGATTAGTTATATCCTTTCTAGTAGAGAATCCCACTTCTTACTTATTTCTTGTACATATCAAAGGGACTCTAGCATTAAGTTTGGAGGAATTTCTTCACAGAAAGGGAGAATACACATTGGAATGGGCTGCCCAGGGAGGTGGTCACTGTCCCTGGAGGTGTTTAAAGGGAAGACTGGATGTGGCACTCAGTGCCATGGTCTGGGTAACAAGGTGGTGTTTGGCCATAGGCTGGACCCATCCCAGAGGTCTTTTCCAGCCTAACTGATCCTGTGATCACAACCAGTAAGGAGCTCAGTCAATCACAAATGTAAATATTCACATCTAGTCAGTGTGGCAGCTCAAATCACACCTGATATTTCAGTGACAATGCATGCTCGAATCAGGGTTCAAAAGTGACACTGTATGTTGTTCAGTTGAATCAGTTGTTCAAAACAGGCCATCACTGGCAGGATATGATGATGGATAATTTAAAAAGCAAGGCTGTATTTCAGACTCACAAGGCAGAGTAAGGCAAACTGAGTAATCCTGAAGCCATGAAACACTTTCTCTAGTCCCACAGGAGCACAAGAGGAATCATCAAAGCAGCTTCAGCACAGCCACTGCACCTACCAGTCATGGGCTCCACTTTGAGCTGGGGCTCCTGGGAGTACACATCGTACTGCACGATGGGGTAGATGTGAAGAAGGACAAACTGCACCTTTCCCACTGAAGTGCACAGCTGCCTGAGCGTGTATGTCCCAGGTTCTTTGGCCTTGGAAGAAAAACATTTGAATTTTTTTCCTAATGTTAAGAAAATACTCCTAGAACAAGCCCTCTGCTAAAGAACAGCATGTTTCCATCTCATTTTTAGCAGGTACTTTGGGTTTGTAAGTTAAAATTGCAGATGTCAGAAAACTCAGTTTTCTGAGTAAATGACAAGATTTACACAAAGGAGCACCTTTTGCCCCACTAAGATAGAAGCTGTCTGATTCCAGAGAAAACATCATGATTAACACCAGTGCTAATACTAATAATCAGGATAACTAATGTAGTAGTTATGCTGTCAATTTGTTACTTTGGAGTGTATTTTGCCTTCTTTGTTGGTTGGTTCCCCCCCAAAATGCAACATACATGAAAAAACATTTTTAAGTACCTAAACAACACCTGTGCTTATTTGGCTAATTCATAAAAACAGTTATAAAATCCCAAAGCATTTAGCTAAGGCACAGCTTTCAGCTCCAGCTATTGATTTCACACATTCCCCACCACACACCCTGAGTCAATGTTTACAATAAAGTAACACATACATATTTAATTTCCAACTCTTCCCATTTCCTGAGTAATGGGATTCTGGATGTTTCTCAATAAGATTACAAACAAAAGCAAATCTGTAACACCTTATAGTATATTTATTCTTGATTCTATTTTCTCTTAGGGACTGCTAGGGAATGGGAAATGTTTTCTTTTGCTCATGTGCCACTTTCCAAGTGTAATACATAAATAACAATGCTGGGTAGAATTAAATAAGTCTACAAGTTATGGAGAAAAGCTATACCAACTCAACAGTCAAACCTCATGCAGTTCTTTACATGGCAAATCCAGACTGAAATTCAGTATTATGCATTCTGACATTAAAGTCACTACATTTTAGCCCTAAAAAACCAGAAAAGCATGAGTAAACTAATACATAATATACACATACTTTAAATCTTAGCATGGGATGGGAATATGGGTCTAAAGAATTTAGACAATGCTTTCTCATCTCTTTTAAGGCTTGTAAAAATTTGGAAGATTGCTGTCAGCATAGATAATGTTAATCATCACTGTAAGATCTACAGAAATGATCAAACCCCTCTGGGTCATAGAAGCACAGTCATTCCTCTTCCTCTTCCTGCAGAAGTGGTGCAATTAAGCATTACTTTAAGAAAATCCAGAAAACAAGTTGTCAGCAGCTCTATCCCCTGGCCAGCTGTGTAATCCAGTAGAAGTGACACAGTGTATTACTACAATGATAATGGATTTTTAGTAAATATTTTTTAAATACTGCAGCTCAAATCCAGAGACACTTAGGTTGTTTTATCTAATAATACACTGTTAAAATTATAACATGCTCAGATTTTCCCTTTAAGGACAGATAAATCATGCCTGAAACAACTGTATTGTGGGATTCACACTGAGCAGTCTTCCCATGCAAAGTTCTTTTCTTGAAAGGAAGGTTGGGAAAATAACAAAGTTATAAAAGTAAGGCTGTCCATCCTCCAGTGGCCACCAGATTCACAGAAGAACCAGACAAATTCAAAACAGAGCTCTATCTAGCTTTTCATCCATCTCTTCTTCTGGTGTTTCCAATTGCACCCTGATCCCACTAACCCCAAATGCCAGGTCAGTGCAGTCCCTAACAGCTCTCTTCATCTGAAATCCACTTTTACATACATGTGAATTCATTGTACAGAATATGGGATTTCCAGCCACCAAGGCCTCTGGTCCAAACCCCATGAACCTGTCCCAGTCCTTTGAAAGGATGAGAAAGCTCAGAAATTAGGTCAGTAGGTAGTTCAAATGACTGCATTGCCATTCCACAGATGGTAACTAGTAACTAATAAGTTAACTTAGATGATGACTAATGGGGACAATTTTAATTCTAACATCTTCTAAATTCAAATACTTGTAGCTGATCTCAACTTCTTGCAGGTAGGTTTACTACATCCCCCAAGAGAAAAATTATTCTACCACCCTCTGCAGAGGAGAAAAGGCTGTCATCCAAATTTAACCACACAATCACTTACTGAATGGCTGGAAAAAGAATTCACATCAAAGCTTTTAGACGTTATTCTGAATAACCTCAAAAGCACAGGCAGACTTCATGAGCAGTACATCATATTGTATATGAATTTATCAGTTCAATTTTTGTCAGCAATTGTCAAGATGTTTAAAATAGGTTTAGGAAGGCTGACTCAAATGATTTCAAGTAGAAGAGTCATCTGTATGTTTTAGCATAAACACAACAGCATCCTTTCACGGGAAATGATGGTGGAGAACAACAAAAAGCTGCAAGGGGAATGGATGATCCAAGTGTAACAGGAAGGAATCAATACCTGTATATACAAAATAGGCACCACTCACCAGCACAACGCTCTTCCTCAGCCAGCATTTCTACTTTCTCTACAATCGAGTGCTGCAACCACCCAGCTCCAAAAACATACCTGAATATTGAAGGTTATTTTATTGTCCCCTGGCTCCAGAGTCAAGTTGTTGCACTTCAGGACGTGAGCCCCATCCTCCAAAGTGAGCCCTGAGGGCACGTCCAGGGAGCTGCTGCTCTCCTGGCGCCGCAGCAGCATGTGCGCGTTCTTGCAGATGATTCCTGCCGTGTTCAACGAGTTGTCCGAGGGGCTCCTCTCGTACATTTCAGCCAGCTCCAGGGCTGGCAGGCTGTTTCTGGACAAAGGCAAGCCTGTCATTTCACTAGGGAAGCTGATGACACCGTTGGAAGTTTTGTGCTTGGTGAGCCACTCGGCCGTTTTCCTGTAGCTGTTCTTCTCGATGCTGAAGTGAACGTGGATGGCAACCTGGTCCACCTGGACAGGGATGGGCATTTGGCTCAGCAAAGTCAACTCGATGGACAACTTTCCACCCACGTGGACAACAGCATTTGGAGGGTCAAAATGCAGAGTTTTCAGCTGGGCAAAGGAGTGCATAGGCAATATAACCTTTTGACCTGCAAAGATAAAAACAGGGATTTTATTATTCTCCAGTGCTGCTGGAGATGAGCAAAATTTTTCTCTTAAAAATTCAATCCCTAGAATTGAATGGATCAACAACTTTTCAACAGTGAATTGTTTCTCAACAAATCACTGCTTTCTGATTTTTTATCTTGCATGAGAGTTAAACGACACTGAGATTTGTTTTACTTAGACTACAATTTCCATTTCCAGGCTATTAAAAACAACTGAATTAAGAAAGATTGTCCAATCAGAAGTTGAACATTTCACCACTACAGAACACAGTAGCATTAAGTGACCAACTTCCCAGAGCTTGTACAAATTTAAGAAACTAATAATCAGGCTGGTGCCTTGAGCCAGCAGCTCTGCTGTGCAAGGGGTTTTCATTCTCTTTTCTACATTCCAAAAACAACCCTAAGGCAGCACCTAAAATTAATTAAGAATCAAGTCTAAAGTAACATATTACTTATGGTACATCAAATCATTGCAAATTCTGCATATTTCTTCATATAAAATATTTCTGCATATAAAATAAGCAGTGTTCAGATCTACAGGAAGTATTCCATACGAATTTGAATTGTGATTAATATCTGATAAGAAGATATTACTGAAGCAGCATGAAGCATAAAGAGAGGAAACAGGATGGACAAAACAATAAACTGCAAGTGGATGGGCACAGATCTAACATCAAAATCCAGGATGCACCATCACAGAGCTGCCACTTGCATGCCAGCACTGAGAGACAAAGATAGGTTAGGAATTGAAAAAAACTCACCACACAATAAATTATGGGCTGTTAAAGCAGAGAAACATAAGTGAAGGAAAACAAAGACTTTGTAGTATTTAAAATAAAAATGTTAATTACCCTGTCATCTTTGACTATTCTTCATGAGAGGAGATTTATAAATGTTTTGGAAAACACAAGTTTAGAAATTATACTCAAAATAATGAATCCAATGAGAAAAAGCCTCCCCATCTACCTTTAGGGAACAACCAGATTGGAGAAGCTGAAGTTTTAAGACCCAGACTCACCTTGGTTTTCTGCTTGCTGATTGGTAAAATCGAGTATTTCTTGGCAAAATCTTTTTCGTTCCTCTTCTGTTAAGTGATTATCACCTGCTAAAAGGCTGCTTGTTTGGAGATAACTACTGAAGTTAAGGAAACAGGGGACAGAAACCCACAACAATTACAAAATTGACTGAAAACAAGACATTCAAGTACTGCTTTTCTGAGCTTTAGAGACAAGACCTCCTGTTATCATCTCTGCACTTTTCCACTAGAAAAGAAAAAATGGAAGATTTACCATCATCTGAGAGTATTGCAGAATCTCAATATTTCTGTAGCAGACCTAAAAATATGATCCATAATTAACCAGTGCAATCTTGCCTCATCTAAAAAGATTCATGAGCATAGAAAATTCATTATTTGACAATAATCCATGCAGTGTGCAAGGTAAAGACACAATGTCTTGTATCTCTGACTGGCCAACATTTAGCACTAAATAATCTTGAGTATTCTATTTTATACCAATTTACCTGGCTGAGAATCTGCCAGCTGTTACAGCACCACTTATCATAACTAAGTCACAAAACATTCTTTAAAATTTTAAGTGCTGGAGATAGAAATGATCACTTGGAATATTTAGCTAAGAATGCAATATTACTGGCTCAGATTCCTTACGAGCATTTGCACTGAAGCAGAAAAATTTAGGAGTGCTTAAAAGTGATGTGAGAATATTTTGTAAATACTGCAGCTCAAATCTAGAAAAGCTTTCATTGTTTTATTTAATAATAAATTTGCAAAGGAGGCTGACATGTAAAATGTATCTTGTTCTAAAAGCACATGAACCAACACAAAACCAGCACAACAGAACAACCCCCAAAATACACTCTATGGTATCAAATAACTCAGATGTCTCAGCTCAGACTCAGAATGTCTGGCAGCCTTTACCATTAAATAAAAGTTAGAGATATGTCAGAAAAATAATCCCAAGCATCATTTTTCCTGTCTTCATTGTCCTGGCTCTGCCTTAGAGGATACTTTTCTATCTGGCCGAGCTGCTTCTGACACTCGGCCAGCTGCTTCCTCGTGTGTGTGACCAGCAGAGCCCAGCCCTCAGCAAGGTAGGTTTTCAGTGCTCCTTGAAGATACACCTCTGCCTTCTGGGGACCTTTCTTCCTCCTTGGAAAATGAAAAAATGAGCACAGAGCAATGTAAGAACCTTTGCAGCCAGGAAAACTCTGCATCTTTTCTCAAAGTGCTGGTGGGGAAGGAACACTGCAAATAAATGCAGGACAAAGTGCAGTGATCTTGAATTATGGTAATCTATGCTGTCTATGAATTATGATCTTGAATTTTCTGGTAACAGATCAACATATGGGCCTTCCTTGTTGCAATTCACTTCAGCAAGTAGAAATGCAATTAATGTCATTATTCCATATGCAGATCTATCCCAAGTCAGAGCAAATGAGGTGAAGGAACCTCCCACAAATGAAACAAAAGCCACCCAAAGCTTCTGACAGTTAACTAAAAATTTGCTTCCTCAAAAATTTTAAAGCAGAAGAATACTACAATGAAAATTTTAATCACCACACAGCAGTTCCATGGCAGTCTTTAAACCTAACACTACTTCCTCTGATAAAAATTTAAGTTAATTTGGGAGAAACTGTTGCAATGTGGAGATCAGACTGCTTAAGTGAACATTGGTGGGAAGCATGTCCCAACATAATTTTCCAAAAAAACCTCTTATGACTCCCAAATTCTAAATAAGAAATACAAAATGACACTGAAAAATGCAGGAGGTTTTCTCAGTGGATTTGAACAGCAGGGATAAAAAGAACAAAAAAAAAGTGGAAATCAGGAATCAAATCACTGTTTCACAGGAGGGGAAACAATCACTTTGCAATGATAATCTCAAATATGAAATGCATTACTCTCCAAAGACATGTTTCCTGGCTTTTTTAGATAGATGCAGTTCATATCTGTAGTTAAGGTAACAACTGCATTTACTATAGCCTGCTTGCTAAGGAGGCCTCTAACTTGTTTCAAAGTTTCCAGTTATCTTTCCCAGCCTTTTCCCCCCAGAAGAAGAAAAGATCAAGCTAAAGAACACAGAACAGTTAAAGGTAAAAGTACAAAACCATGAGGTGAGAATTAAGGTTTGATAAGAGAGATTGCTAGTTTTCCTTTTTTTTTTTCCTGAAATAGGGTTTGTTTACATTTTAAAAATATTTTTAAAAATTCCTGTTTAATTATAGCATATCTTCCTCAGGGATAATATTCAACCTTTTCAAAGGCAATGCATTTAGGACATTTTAAAGAGTCATTTACATATAAAACTCTGCCAAGTCCTTTCCCACAAGCTTAGCTGAGCGAATTCTTCCAATATTTGTGTACATTTCAATGGTGGCATGGGACAGATCCTGTATAAAAGAAAAGAAACCATTGTGAGCTTTATGTATTTTTGGCAGCTGTATGGTTATTTCACACAAACTCATAGCCAGAGACTAAGTTACTGCAACAAAATGCCCAGAATGAGTCACATTTGCCCTGAGCACAAAATACTCAGCAGGTCACCTTCACTGCTCCTGCAGCTGGTCATATCCCACATCTGTGTATACTAACTTATAGTCAGAATAATTATTTTCACAAGATTGCCTTAAAGGAATTTTGTTTGCCTTCCCAAATTGAAGTTTATCCCTCATCTTTTAAAGCTTTAATCTCCAATGCAGCCACAGTGTCCAAATGTCACCCTCCTCCCCTTGCCCTAAGCTTTAATAAAAGCAGCAAACCTTTCTCACAAAATTAGCATTTGCAACACACACACTGTGTTCAAGCATTCAAATTCTTTCAAAAGTCCATAATAAACTCTGGCCAGATATATAAAAATACAAAAAATATATCACATGGTGACAGGATAAAGGGGAATGGCTTCAAACTGAGAAGATTGTTTTTTTAATGCAAATAAATTATCTTAGGTGTGTTAGTAAGTTTTAACTAATTCTTGTCCACTGAATACAGGGCAATATTAAATATGGGCATACATAAAATGTATATATTTACATGACAACTACACAGAAAACCATCTTTTAGAGTCTATCTGATAGCTGAATTTCCATTGCATAAAAGTGCAGTCGTAAATACAAAGAGAAATGGCAATTCCTCTGGCAAACATTACAGATCCCACTTAGTTTCTTAAATTTAGGAAGTTACTGCTGAGCTTAGCAGAGATATTCAGGTGCAAGATGGAACTGAATAGGTAAGAGAAGCTGGCAACTCTCAAGATTTTAATTCTGATCCGGCCACACAACTAGTCCCATAAATAAATGAAAATAAAAGTGAAACCCAGTATCTTCAGACAAAATGTTTTGAGACTTTTTCTTTTGATAAAATTTTATAAAAATAAAGTATCACATAGTTTTCATGTTTCAAAAAAAGTATTCAATTTTCCTTCAAGCTTTCTCCAGAAAATCTTCTTTGCCATATGCAAATATGAGAAATTTTAAAGGAAAATTATTTAAGGAAAAAAAGCCCAAGCAAAACTGGTTGGAAAAAAAAAAACAAACAAAAAACCCAACAAAAATTGTCAAACCAAGCACTCAAAAATCAAACACATTCTTGTGACAGTCAAGAGTATTTTGTTTTATTCAACAATCTTCCATTTGAAAAACAAAACCAGCAAAATAAAAAAAAAACTGAAATCATTACAATGGTTCCTCAGTTGGGGAGCTGTCAGGAAATAAAGATGCACAATATTAGAATCCTCACTGTGCATCAATCTATGCCAGGTACAACCCTATTATCCACAGATGTCCACAGTTTATATATATTTTTTTTTTTTAAATCAACAGTATAACTTTAATCATGTAATACTCACTGCAAAATGCAAGCCCAAACCATTTAAAAGGAAGCTGAATTCATACATCAATATTCTTCTGGGTAAAAGTCAGTTAATTCTGACTTTGGGATAGCAGAACATGACAGCCATGACATTGGCTTTTTTAATATCTAAGTATACATACCCACAGATAATAACCTCCAGCTCATAACTGTAAATATTAAAGTTAATGCAAATATTTGAAACCTGGGGCCCCTACAGGGTTCCAGCTGTTAAACAAATCAGCCTTGCTGTGTTCAGTGTGCAAGAAATAACCTTTGATACCAAAACATGGGAGTACAAATTTATGTTCTCAATGTATCTTCTCAGGTTTGAAAACTCTGGCCCTATTTAATCTACAGTGCAAACACACACAAAACTAATATAAATAACCAAGACTCATACTTACTAAGTAGTGTTTTTCAAAAGCTTCTACAGATGATAAGGCCTCTTTGAGTTTCTTGTAAGGGCTCTGTGATGCATTGGCTTTGGAAAAATGCAGGACAAGAGGTGTTACTTACAAACACATTCTGAGAACAGCACTCCCCACATCCCTTCCCTGCTTTTTCTCCAGTACAAAGTGGAGAGAAAACTAAAAACCAATACCATTTTGCAGCTCCAGGTGCAGGTTATCTATCTGCACACAAACAAGGATGCTCCATTTGTTTTTCCAATAATTTTATTTTAAATATTTGTCTGAAAGCATTAAGACCTTAATTGAAATCCAGTGCTGTTCAAGCCCAATCACCTAAATGCTGATAAGTGGAGCATCGATGGAAACATTTATACTTTCAACAGTAAGGAGATGCACTGGTAGTTTGAAATACTAAATAGGCATTAAAAGAACTTGCAGGAGATAAAGTTCTATCACTGTGTGTGTGTATATGTAGGGATACACCAGAAATACAAATTTTAGGTATTTCTATGCCATGCATTTCAGACAGTGGCAGCTACTGAAGGAATTCCAGCTCTCCTGGCAGTACCTGTCTCAGGGCGTTCTGCTCCCAGCCCTGCCAACAGATCCACAGTCCTGTTAAGGTCTTCTGAATTGGGTCCCTTCTCTGACACGAGTCCACACAGGTAACCCAGAGATTTTAACTGTAAGAAAAGCCAGATGCTTGCTTTCAATAGGCTGTAAAATCAATATCAAACTCCTCTTGTTCTATTACATCGTTCCATTTTCATTGCTTTCATATTATGCTGCTTATAGGATCTCAAAATTAACTGTTATTCTCAAAGTATCAAGTAACTTATTAAGGAAGTAAATTGCATGTAAGTTACTGCATCAAATATTGGAACATGTGCCTACACACACAGATCCCTATATGCACAACACCTAATCTGAATAGTTCCTTCTGGTTTTCAACACAAACACAAACAAAGCTTGAGATGTTCAGCAGTTATGACCAAAGGTTATTTCTAATAGCTGTGTCTGTGTTTTTGAAAACTGCATAATCAAGAAAAGCAGGCAAGTCTGCAGTACAGTGATTAGGCAGCTTGTAAATCCACCTGAAGGATTGCATCCAGGTGAAAACCTTCCTGAAAAAGAGATCAGCACAGCTAACAGTGTTAGCTACCATAAAACCCCTTCTAGACAGCAGCTGGTGGCTCAGCACCCAGAATATTGTCTTAAAGAAGCTCTTATCTATTGGCCATTTGGTTAATTTACTTAGAAAACTCAATCAACTACAGAGGTAAGCCTGCAAAGGAATAAAGGTCTCAGCTTGTCACATAAAAAATGGGGATGGACATTAACCTCTTTTTAAAATTTATTTTAAACTCCACTTAATTTTGTCACTAGTTGCTAAACTTCTTCATTCAGTCAATTCCACCTTACTGCTACTCATTATCTTAAAATTCTTCCCTTTACCCTTTGTGTTAGAAAATGATGGAAAGGAAGAACACTTCCAGTTCATGTTGGAGCTTATTTTCCCTAGAAACATGTAAGGAGTATGGGAAGAATCTGATGCACCAATTGACATTTTAAACAATTCTTTGCTTCCTTTATTCTGATCTCCATCCCCCTCATTTTTTTTTTAGCAATAACTCTTCAAGGTGAAATTTCATTTCCCTGCTTTTGTAATAAAACAAGGACCTCAAGGGCTCAATTAGAGGATTATTAAGTCTACTGAAACATGAGCAAACTATAATTAAAACAAAGAGAAAATATTCTACAGGCTATGCAAACAAAAGGGTGAGTCTTCAAAAGATGTTGGTCTTCAAAAACATCCACAGATACTACAGTAGACTATTCCAATAGTTTCTGGAGTTTACCTTCTTTCTAAAATGTTTTTCAGCAGTGGACAGAAAGCAGCAGCAACCTCAGACATCACCTCTTTCATAGGAACAGACTAAGTGGAATTTGAAAAATGGATGTCTCATCTAGACTAGACTCAAGACAATGTACAGAGCCCAGTATTAAATTCCACAATAAAAAGCACAAAATCTGCTCCAGGGAAACAAATATTCTATTTCAACATTGTAATCCCACCACCCCAACACATCATTCACTCACCTTCTCCGTGGCATAGCTCCACAGGCCAACTGTGTGGGAAACATTTGCATCTATTTGAGCCCTATCACAGCAGCCTTCTATTCTCTGTAAGACTTCCAGGCAACTCAAAAATACCCAGCAATCCAAAGCTCCAGGAGGAACTGAGACCTGGAGATGAAGAGATAAAATTAGCTGGGAAATAAACCATCACCAGGTGAGAAAATACTTCAGTAGAAGTACTTTTCTTGACACAACACAGCAAAACCTCTTAGAAGAGTTTACTCTCAGAATACACAAAGCACAGCCCAACTCTGGCTGCCTCCTAAATAATTTATACATATTAGTTCATGAAACATATTAACTGGATCTGATACATTCATCAAGATGAAAGAGAAGGAAAGGAAGACTAATAGGTCTTGGAAAAATTCCAGAAGTCTGAAAACTCAGCTTAAGGAAAACAGAGTTAGGAAAAATTTCTGGAAATAGACTACTACTTTCCTAAGGAGACACCAGTTCTAACTGAGACTGAAATGAAAAGTGTAAAGAAGTGTTAAAAACCTGGAGAAAACCAATTAGTCTCTAAGATTCCTTCACAAAAATAAGCTTATTCATTGAAGGATAAGACATCTGCCATGGACAGTTAATTTTAAAAATGGAGATAAAAACAAACAAAGGAACACAAAAATAGAAAGCTAGAGAAAGAAAAGAGAGTCTGATACTAAAATATTTCCAAGACTTAAGATAAAGATAAGCATAACTAAAGACATGGAATACAGACACAATAATGGTGTTTCAAAACCCTGTTCATAACCCGTGCAAAAATATTCCTTTTAGAAAGACTATAAGTCCTAAACTCCATAATAAACTAAGTGACTAATGGGAAAGGAAAGTCCAAAGTATGAGCACAATGAACTTGAAGAAATAATAAAGATCTGAATTCTGAAGGAATTTTCAGGAATACAGAGATCCTAAGAAGAGAGTAATTTAGATTTCTGCTGTGTTCAGTGGTGTCAAGCCACATTAAGAGGTTTGCCTGCATTAAGAAAAAGGATCACAACAGGGATAAGTACAAGCTGTGCACATTAATGTGGCACTGTCTCACAGTGAGAACACTGCATTCAGTTTGGATCACCACAGCAAGACAGGAACAACAGAAATAAGGGACAGTGCAGAGGAAAACTCCAAACACTGGGGGCACAGGACAGACCTGGGATGCAGCAAAAGGGGAACTGCAGGAAGTGCCTTCAGAGATCTAGAAGGCTACACTGGAAATTTAAAATAACCCACAAAATGCACACACAAATAATACTATCTGTGGGAATTACACATTAGTTTGAGAACACATGAAGGTGTCAGCAAAGCATCTGAAGCAGATTTGCAGTTTTTAAATGCAGATGAACAGATGGAACTTACTACCACGATGTCAGACAGGCAAAAGTTAGCAGCTGCTGGTATAATGGCACAGATAAAACTAACAGGGCACCCATGGGATGAGGACATGGGTAAGCCACAAAGTGATATTCAGAAATAATCTCTTCTTTTTGTTACAGAGGATTAGCCTGCATAACAGCATAATAACCATACTGCCTTATTTCCTTCAATACAACACTGCTATAAATTTAAATTATGGGAGCTACATTTCAACAGATTGGTAATAAATCCATGAAGTAAGCAGGCAATTGACTACCAGTTTAGAGAATAACTTTCCACGTGAAGAATAAAACACTTTAACTAACTAAACACTTTACCTAACTAACTAATTAAACAGATTTGGTTCCCAGATGTGATGTCTCCAAATTTCTTCCCAAAAACATCCTCATGATGACACAATCAGCTGCAGCACCACTGTTATTAAAGCACCATTTTGATAACTCCCAGCCAGCCCTTATTGAATGCAGGTCACCAACAGCTAAACTTGAGAGATCTCATTAGATCATTATGGTATTTGCAGGGAATTGCCCTGACAAAGGCAGGAATGATGAATCTGACTCCATGTTCTCAGAAGGATAATTTATTGTTTTATGACACTGTATTATATTAAAGAATACTATACTGTACTAAAGAATACAGAAAGGATACTTACAGAATGCTAAAAAGATAATAATGAAAACTCCTGACTCTTTCCAGAGTCTCAACACAGCTTGACCCTGATTGGCCAAAGAGTCAGAACAACTCACACCAGAATCCAATGAAACAATCACCTGTGGGTAAACAACCTCCAAACACATTCCACATGTGAGCACAACACAGGAGAATCCAATGAGATAAGAATTGTTTTCCTTTTCTCTGAGGCTTCTCAGCTTCCCAGGAGAAAAATCCTGGGCAAAGGGATTTTTTCAGAGAATACCACAGATCATCACTGGATGAAATAATTCACATAATGGAACAGATGACACCAACTCACTTCCAACAGCTTGAGCTCCTGCACACAGTTGTGAAGAAGCTCCAGTGCTCTCTGGGAAACCTCCCATGGCCTCTGCAGGAAGATTAACAAGGTGCACTGCCGGGAGAACAGGTAACTGCGCAGGTCCAGCAGCGTGGCCTCCTGGTTCTGGATCAGCTCTCTCTTCTCCATGTCTATTGGCTTCCTCAGAATTAAACCATTCCAGCTCCTCACTGGCTGGCAAAAAAACGTCAGCCAGTTTGCACCATCTAAGTAAACAAAGTTAATATCCAAGAATCAAGCAGTGCTTTTTAGGAAAGCCTCTTTATCCTCCCTCCAGAGGCTGTGAGCTGCCTTAGTCCTTCCCAAGTTTATCACATGGATAAATGACTTATTGTCTTAGCTTTAAAAAGCAAACCAAAAACCCACCAGAACCTCCACAGCAAGGTAGGATAACTGGATTTCACATTCATTTCCCATAGGCATTTTGTCTTCACTGTATGTTTGTTATCAGTACAGTTGCAGCCAGTTTCTAATTTATTTATTAGCAATTAAGCCTACCTGAAGTTCAAAACAAACAAGCTTTATTTGCTTAAGTATTTCTCACTCAGCCATCATGGATGGATATGCCCCACTTCTAGGTACTGCATTGGGTTCAGTCAGCATAAATCTATTTCACTGCAATTACTCCTGCACTATATTTTCACCAGATTCATAAAACATATCTGATTAAAGCTGTTATATAACAGCATGTGCTTTAGCTCATTAGAAGAGTTTAAAGCTATTTGATACTTCTTGCACAGTAATTTTTCCTCAAAAATGAAGTTAAATCTTCTGTAGTGCAGATTAAGCACCTATTTCTATTAAGTTCTGCAGTGATTACCAAACATCTTGTGTAATTTGAGGCAACACTGAATGCACTTTTCCAGAAAGCTCTTTACTGAAAAACCTAGCAGTGAGCTGTAAAAACAGCAGCTGTATCTCAGCCAGATCAATACTTGTGTCATTTCATAGTTCAGGCCTCTGGTTGTAACAATCATCCCATTAGAGCAAAACACAGGTTTTCATTAAAAATTGCTTCTAAGCCTCACAAGACAAGAAACAAAATTTTGGTAAGATTGCAACTGATGGACATTTGTGTTTGCACACAGCATAAAACAAGAGCACAAACTGCCTGGTGCAGCCTCCCTGGGACTGCCCAAAGCACAGGGCTGCTCAGCACAGTGAAGGAATTCATGCACTCAACATTTATTTCACATTTTCAGACACTTACCACCAGCCCCAAAGTTGACAACATACTGAGAGAACAAGGCATCCAGCTCATCATACTGCACCAGGGCATCCTCAAACTGCTGCAGCATCTCAAAGACAAAGGCCAGCTCTTCCTTTTGGCACACAAGAAATACAGGGAACATGTTATTGACATTATTCATGTCTGGTTTTACAGCCTGTCCTCAGTCTTCATCCATCCACACAGCTCCAGGAACTACTTTTTCTAATTTTTGTTTCACATATATAAGAAAAACCTGCCATTAGAGCAGATTTCTTCCCAATACAGGGAGGTCCACAAAAGAAAATCAAATCCTACAGCTCTGCCAGTAAATTCTGATATGTATCCAGATCCTGATTCACTACAAAATATTGCTCATAGATCTATAAAAAGTTTGAATTTAAATAAATAAATGAATAAATGCTGAAGACTCATCTCCCATAATAGTACTGATGATTTCCTCTCACTTTAAACCATGAAGGCATCAATTGCAGTGCATCATAAAAGGGTTTTTTTGTACACAAAGCCAAACTGCTAAGTAGAAAAGGCCTCAAAATAAGACATGTCCTATACAAAAGATAGCACATGCAGTCAAAGGAGACAGGAGGATGCAGTGGATTCGACATCAGCGTTGTACAGGGACCAAAAAATTCCAAAGGAATCAAGATACTGAATTTTATCAAACAAGAGGTTCTTGCTTTTCTCTAAACCACCTAAAACAAAATTGTATTTATAACTACATAAAAAATAGAACTCATGGCATGGCACTCTCTATATGGATTACTTCAAAACAGACACTTTTCTAAACATCACCTCCATAAATACTGATAACAATCTGAACAAAGTAAACAGCAGCATTCACATTAAATACCAACTGTGAGTTTGAGTGTGTATGCACAGTAATGGGACACTTACCTCAAATTCAAGATCAACTACTAAAACATTTTCTAGGTGCAATTTGTTTGCTTCAATTGAGGTTCAGAAAATTTTGACAAGCCTGAAGATATTCTGCTTTTTTAACAGCAGAAAACTGTATTACTGTATTAAAAGGTAACTCAAACCTGCTGCAAACAGGATCCAAAAATGCTGCTTTTAAACCAGTCTTCATAATTCCTGCCACAGCCCTCAAAGAATAATCAGATGATTTAAAGGACCAGAAATCCAACCACAACAAAAAAGCACCATTTTTAAAACTAGGACTCAAGTATTTTCTTCTTGAGTTCTTCTTCAATATCAAGAGACTCTTACCTGCACCATGAAATACTCGCAGAAGCTCCACCCTGGCTCAGTCCTTTTCTCTCTCAGAGTTCTCATGTCATCTTCAAACTTGCCTAAGTTTTTGGTAAAGGACATGAGAAGCAATGTCCTGAGTTTGGTCAGGAAGGCATTCCAAGATTCCTGAGAACGGGAAGAGTCTTTCAAAGGGTCAGAAAGTACCACACATCTGTAAAGAGATTGATAAAATTCTATTTGAGGAGGAAAACACATAATTCACATATAAATGCCCAGCTGAATACTGTGCATTCCTGACAATTTCAGAATGAACAATATTTAGTTTTCCATCCACCTTAATCAGAGGAAAAAAAAAAACAAGACAAGGGTTATGTTTGTTTGTTTGGAGGCAGCTATGTTGGGGTTTTGTTTTTGGTTTTTTGGTTGGGGCTTGGTAGCTTTTAATAAACTTTGTCATGTGATATAGTTTATGAGAACAGTTAAGTGTTTTACCCAGAATGAGCACTCTAAAGCTTTTTTTTTCCTTGAAGCAAATAATGGATACATTATTCTAACTACTTAAATATAAGTAATGCTGTAGCTAACCTAGAAAAGAAAAGTCTGCCTAGCAATACAAATCAGCAGAACAGCAAATATAGCTACTCCTGGTAAAGATTCTACAAAATACAAATCAGGATCTATCAGTTCACATATAGTCAGCCTTTCCTAACTCACTTGAAATAATCATCCATAATAGATTCTTGAAATGTCTCAATCCTACGTGCTAAAACTTCCTCTGCTTTTCTCAGACAATAAACAGATCCTATTAATTTACAAATAAATCTACTGTTTCAGAGCATCTTCCTTCCTCAGTTTTTCTATCACAATTTATTAACATCCAAAAAACTAATGATATCTCTAAAGGCAGGAAAATCTCTCATCCAAGGAGAGCACTATTTCTGATAAGAAAATCCTATTTTGTTTCCTTTAATGAAAGAAAGAACAGTTTCATACACGCATTAGTATTTCCTTAGAATAAAAACATCTGAGGAAACTGGCCTTATGTCAGTTATCTCAGAGTGGAAAGGTGATTAGGTGAACAGCAGAAAGTACAATGGCAAAAAATCAGCCCTATGGGCCTCATATTCCCTACTCACCTCACTCCCACCACCTGCAACTCTGGTAAGCTTTTGCAAGCACCTAAGCAAACAAAAAACCCTGAAGGTCTAAAAGCTGATTAACATCACACTGTTCCCCTTAAACCTCTCTAAGCCAGGAGGAGATACTTGAAATCTATTTGACACACATTTCAAAGCTGCCACAAACCCAGGAAAGCTGAAAATAAAGTTTCTCCCTTTATTCTTTGTGCCTGCCTCCCTCAAAGCACAAATCTTACAGAGCCACCAGTGTGAATGCTGGGCATCAAGGGAAGTCTTTAAATGAGTAAGGAATGTCTTGCATATGGAGCTTTAGAAATCAGCACACTGGTCAAAAGATGAAAATGTTTGCAAGCCCGAGAATGCTCACCTGTCACTTTGCTTGTTGCAGAAGTCATTCCTTATTTTATCTACTATAGAGGTTCGGGGAAGGATGTTGGTTTTGTTCTTTTTCTTGGCATCACTCTCAACCACCACAATCAGCCAGTCCACTGAGCTGTGAGCTTTGAGAACGTTCTGCCACTTGGTGATGTCATCCTTGACTGTGGTTTTGTACACTTCCGTGTCCTGGGATGAGAAGTGGTGAATCATCAAATCAAACAGACATTCTGAACAATTGCAAAAGGCAAGTTTTGTTCCAAAAGAAAGCAAACAGAAAGACATAGCAAATGGAGATAGTGACAGTAAGTTCACTTACTGAAAAAAATCAAATAAAGTAAAGCATAGTAAAATTCTAAATTCTTTTAATTTATTTCCAGTATTTCAGTTAATAGCAAATATAGTAGTTGGTACATTCTCATTCTTTAATTGACTGAAATTAAGATTTTTAAACATCATTTAAGCTCTTTACACCTTCTGGAGCTTTACAATAAAAACATGTTTGAAATTACAAAGCTGAACTGTTTTATTCTCACATAGTAACAGAAGTGTGATATTTCCACCTTCTGCACTGCTCAAATCTCAACCTTTTTAGAAGCTTATTTTGCTTCTGGGTTGGTATTACTGAGATACAGATAATTCTTAACATTGTTCTGGATTCTTTTTGACTGGTCACAGATCAGATGTCACCTGCATCCTTCAAGGGGATAATTAATTCACAACAGAGGCAAACCAAAAGGCAGTGAACTGGAGATAAACAGGATTAAGACATTCCAAATTTTGCCCAGTTAAATTGCTGACATCCACCAGTACCTGACAGACACAGAAGATGAAACTAAAGAAAAAAAGTGTATCTTTAGATTTTAGTGCACCAACAGAGCATAATTGAACTACCCTGGCCACATTTCTGTGTTACAAAGAAAGTGCACAGTGCCACTGCAGTGTCACTGTAAGATCCTGGGGGTTTTGTGACAAAGTACTGAAAACAGGTTATTCAAATGCCTGTCCTCTTAGTGTCAAGTAACATTACAAACAGATACTGCTTATGGCAAGAAGTGCTCAAGCTAAGTTTTGTTTCCAGCAATATATCAGGTATGCATGCGTATGCAACCCAGAGTTAATTGTTTTGACTTTCTGCTTGTGCTATCTGTTATTTTCATTTGCTTTTCATGCTTATGTGAACAATTTCATTTTTAAATTTGAGTTTTTACGAGTACTTACACAACATTCTGTCCAATAAATATGAAGGAAGGGAAAAGTCAAAAGGGCTTTATTCCCCTCTTTGGGTAGTAGCTCCTCTTTAAACTGAACAAAGTTGGATTCCAGGTGAATCATCTTCGGAGCACGGCCGTAAGACCTACGGAGTTTAAAAAGTGAAATTAGTGGACAGAATAGAAAAATGAACATGTGTTGTGGGGAAGAGAAATTAACTGAAATACTCTGGCACTGGAAACCCACAAACTACACTCACTGCAGTTGGTGTAAAGTCAACTAAAATTTGGTATTGCTTGAAATGAGATAAAAGCTCCTTTTTGAAGAACAGAAGCTGGAAGCTCTTCAGCTTTCTTTCAGTAAAAGATTTTCTGTATCTCTAGGACAAGGAGAAAATACCAAATAAGAGAATTCCTCAATTTTTTTTTTCCAATCAGAAAACATTCAAATATATTAAATGTATTTCTGAGGGGAAATAGATCTAATTCCATGTGAGTTCTACCTATATTCTCATTGAGAAGAAAGCATACCACTTTCAGAACACAGCAGCCCAAGTACATCAAAGCACACCAAGACAAACCCACAAACCACAAAATCAGGAAGAGAAACACAGCATTACTATCATTTTTCTTTAGAAAAAGTTGAAGGGTTGAAAAGATCATCCTGAAGTGCACAACATTCACTTTGATTATCTAATTTCTCCAATTTCTTTGAGTCAGTTGCTCTGTTCAACTCAATTTATGGTAAGAGCTTCTCAGAACACAACAAATACACATTTACCCAGGTCAAAACCAGACACTGAAACAGAATCACTGAATAAAATGTAAGTTTACCTCCTCCATTCCATGGGTTCTCTAGGAAGCTGCTGAGAAAGTGTAGGATACAAGGAAGTAAATAAATTCTGATCTCCAGCACCTGAAAATGGAAGGCATCAATATATTAGCATGTGCAAATTATAGAATGTATATTAATATGCTATTCTACTAATGGTCTGCTGTTATTAGGAACATTTAATCTTATCTGCTATGTGGAAACTGGAGTCCAGCACTGAACTAGAGTTTTTTAAATCACTCTCAAGACTAATACAACATTTTTCAGCAGACATTGTTACAAACTTCCTATTGTGATTTTCCACAGAGCTACATAATCCATATACCAAAGAGAGTATCATAAAGCTGGTGCAACTCCAAAAACAAAACAAACAGCTCCTTAGCTGGAGTCATTGGTTTAAAAAAAAAGTATATTTAAAAATATTCCAGAATTTAGACTTCCCAAACCAGAAGACTGGGTAGAAAGTGGTTCCCACCATTCTGTATAGCTGGGCCTACACTGAGAAAATTTGGTTTAGCACATGTTCTGTGTTTTATTGGATACGATTCCTCTCTCCTCATTTTCTGGGACTGTTGTTACTACAAAACACCTCCCTGACTACCACGCTGTTCTGCGGAAACATGAGGTCTGTTAACACAGGGCAGGTCCCAAACAGCTACATTAAATACAACACCACTGCAGGAGCTACTTAGATACGAGTCAGGACAAAATGCACTGTTTACCACATGAAAAAATGTATTACCAGTAACCTTTCAACAATAATTCTTAAATTCTCTTAGGTTCAGGGAGGATATGATAAGGACAAGACATTAATTAAGATTTTAACAGCCTTATAGACAATTCTGCTATTTCCTGGTGGTTTTCCTTTTCACAATCTTTCTGCACACCAGAACAGGAAGATCCTCTCACCTTCCTGTGGAACTGGAAACTGCAGAAGTACCTGACATCCTTTTTTCTCCCTCCCAACCCCCAATCTCACATCCAGGCACAAAGCCAGGCATTGCCTCTACCTTCCTTTAGCATTCTTTAATTCATCTTAAAAATCTTTTTCTAGTCCTCTCTCCTTTCCCCAGTTTTCTCATATATGTTATTATTTTCGCATATAGTACTTTGATTACCACAATTCTATCACCACACAATAAAGTATATTAAAAATTAAAGTTTAAGAGGCTGATTAAGTGCAAGAACAAGCAAAAACAGCTCTTCTGATGTCTGACCACATTAACTATTATTCAACAATGCAATTTCATAAAATAGCTAAAAAACATAACAAAAACAATCAGTACTTTAGCCCTGTTTCTCAAGAAAAGTACCTTATGCTGGATCCTTCACCTTCCTGCCATCTGAATTAAGTGTACCATACCACATGCTATTTAAGACCACAAACAAATGCCCTGAATGAATACTGAAACAAGTGTTAGTGATAGTGTTAATGCTGTTTTATACCAAGCTACACCTCTGTGAGCCAAGCTGAGAACAGTCTATTGATTTGCACCTCATTACTGCCCACAGAGAGTGAAACATAGCTCAGTGACTTAGGAGCTGCACGATGACCACATCAAAATGAGAGCCTGTGAGCTCCAAATCTGCTGGAAAGAACAAGCCACATATTTTATCTCTGGAGTATAGCAAAGTAATGTTTCTACACTGCAGCTAAAAATTCAATGTATGCCACAAAAATATTCTAGAATTCAACATCTTAAGTAAAAAGGACTGCTACTGAATACAGAGGAACTAAAGGATAACGTGTAAGCACCCTGCTATTCAGACAGACACATCACATTATCAGCTTAAAACAGGTATATTCATTTTAAAACCAGTCAGCTTTTCCTCCTGCACTGGTTTTGAGGGCATATCAAATACACATAAGAATGTGTTTCATGATCAAGGCAACACAGCCCTCTAGGATTAGAAGAAAAGTGAGAACAGACCTTCAATGTGAAACACATTGGCTGTCTTTGAACACAGACCAAAGCTGCTACCACGAATTTCCAACACCCAAAGGGCTGCAGCATTTCATGTTCTGCTCAACTGGACCCTGTATCTACTGTAATCAGCATGTTTGAGCTGATCAGGCCAAGAACACTAAAATGAAGTTATCAGCAGGCAACACCAGCACAGCACTGACACAGGACCAGCACTGATACCAGTAAGTACAGCAAGGAATTGTTAGGGCTGTCAGATGCACCATAAATTGTCAACTGGTGCTACTGGGCTGCAGGGAGGGAGACAAGAGCACAACCTGCACAAATACCAGAACAGAAAGTCCCAAAAGATCACTATTTCTGGAGTGGTGTTGAGCAAGATTCCTATGGCTCAAGAGACCTCAAAAGCATGGCAGAAGTCTCATTCTCTGCTCTCTATATATATGCCTCTAATGCCTCACTATCTATGATCTACTTTCCAAAATATTAAGAAAAGAAAAAAAAATAAGATGGAAAATAAAGAAGAAATAAGGGAGAAAATACAAACAATACCACTACAGGAGTTTTTGCTTGTATCTGACTGAATTCTATGAATTTAGAATGAAACATTCCAAAACCCCAATTCTAGTAACCCTAGAATTCAAACTTAGAGAAAACCCCAAAGAGTCTGAGAATTGCTTCAAATACCTTGTTGTAGAACTTTTTGTCATTTTTTGTGAGAAAAAAAAATTAAAAAGATGATGACTCGACCATATCACAGCAAATTCATTTCAGTGGACTGGTCTCAACACTAAGACCCAAGCCAAACCATTCTATGGCTGTCAGTAATGGGGCCAGAGTGTAAATGATTATCAGACACCTCTCTCCTGAAAGAGACAAGGAAGGATGTGCATATATGGGAAGGAAAAGTAACTCTGGAATCCTATCATAATTAAAATCATGAAGCCTTCTAGAGAAGGGTTTTCATCTTTCAGAACCTACAGGCAAATAAGACCAAATATCCCATGGAGATGATAACTAGACAGTAACATTAGAGTCTGATAACCTCCTGCAACACCAACCTCAGCTTCTAAACCATGTGTGTCTGAATTAATCTACTCCCCACCTGGATGTCAACAGACACCCCACAAATACAGAAGGAACACAGAGACTCTTTCAGTGATACCACACCAAGTACAGGGTGCTTCTGCACGTGAAGTGGTGACACACAACAATTGAAAGCAGTAATGTTCAAGTGATACACGTTAAAAAGAAATACTCCAGGAGAAAGAGAAGAACAAAGAACCTGTTTCCTTTCTTTCTACATGACAAAGTTCAAAGGGCAGGGCCTTTGGCACTTTTCCAAACACTTCCCGTGCTGTGGGTGGAGAATGGATCCAGAGCAGCCCTGAGGAGAAGGAATTGGGGATGTTGGTTCAGGAGGAGCTCAACATGGCCAGGCCATGTGCACTGACAGCCCAGAAAGCCCAAAGTGTCCTGGGCTGCATCCAAAGCACCGTGGGCAGCAGGGGAGGGGGAGATTCTGCCCCTCTGCCCCACCCAGGTGAGACCCCACCTGCAGAGCTGCCTCCAGCCCTGGGTCCCCAACATGAGAGCGACACAAACCAGTTGGAGTGGGACCAGAAGAGGGACACAAAGATGCCCAGAGTGCTGGGACACCTCTGCTATGGAGAGAGGCTGAGAGAGGGGCTTGTTCAGCCTGGAGAAGAGACCTTAGAGCCCCTTCCAGTGCCTAAAGGGCCTCCAAGAGAGCCGGAGAGAGACTTTGTACAAGGGTCTGCGGTGACACAACAAGGGGCAGTGGCTTTAAGCTGAAAGAGGGTAGATTTAGACATCAGGATGAAATTCTGCCATGTGAGGGTATGCAGGCCCTGGCACAGAGTGCCCAGAGCAGCTGTCCTGCCCCATCCCTGGAAGTGTTCAAGGTCAGGTTGGATGGGGCTTGGAGCAGCCTGGGACAGTGGAAGGTGTCCCTGCTCATGGCAGGGGTTTGGAACAGGACAATCTTTAAAGTCTTTTCCAATCCAAACAATTCTGTGATTCTTTCCTCCTTGTCTTTCTTCCTGACATTTTGGTAGATCAAATCAGTGCAGCCTTCCTCCCTTCCCTCTTTCCTATCTAGGACACTTGTTCTACTCTATATTTGTACAGGAACAGTGAAAACCAGAATGACCACCTAATCAAGGGGGACATGCACTCTTTGTAGCAGCTGTCTAATACCAAAGAACCACAAAATACTGACATTTTTTAGGTTTGTGCCTGCTTAAAACCACCAAAATCCCCAATAATATATTTTTTCCTAACAGTTTCCAAACTTCTTAGATGCTCAGAGGCTTTGTCACTATAGTATCTAAATATACCACAGTGATTTTTTTTTCCCCTCTAGAGGAAATCATCCTAACCCAATAACTACACAGGCAGTTTGAAACAAAAACTCCTGAGGTCAGATGACTAAAGAAGACAAATATTTTCCTTTGATACCAATGACAAGCCCAGTCAACTGAGATAAAAGGCTTTGAATACCTTTAAAAGAACGCAGAGCCAAGACTACACTTTGGAGTAGCTTTGTTTGGGTTTTATCTCCAAGTATCACTCACAGCTAACCTTTCTGACCCCTCTTACTTTTCCACTGGTCAAAAGTTCTACTGTGAGTCTTTTTTCTTAAATCACTAGCCTGTAAGAAGTGGATCTACCTGAAGTTTTGGTGAGGTTTTTATATTGACATCTTTTAAAGGTCCTCCTCTCTCCTAACTCAAATTCACATTCAAAAGAGGTCTAAAAACCAAAACACAGCACAGCTAAATTGCTATATAAAAACCATAGCTGATTCACTAGAAGAAAATCCTTTTAGCAAAACTCCACTTCTGCACTTCTGAATCTGTAAAACAGGTTAACACTAACAAGTATATGCCACTTCTTCTCAAGACAAATGTAATCAAATATTTAAGCACAGAATAATGTATCAGCTACACAATGTGTGCAGCTGATACATTATAAGTAAGTGATGACTTACAATGCAGGCAGGAGTTCTGGTTGAGAACAGGGGAAATGAATTTATAGGATAGAGTTGTTAAATGGTCTCAGTAGCAGCAAATCACTCTGATCACTTGGGCTACATCCCGCTTCTTGCTGCCACATTTTTTATTACATCTATCTACTAGTAACAGAAGAACTTCTGAATCAAGCTCCTCTAGTCCCAGAACAATATTCTTAACTGCAAGTATTTATTTTCACCACAAAAAGATGCAAAATTCCTCCCTTTCCCTCCCCACCCCTTACTTTTATTGATCTTTCTGTTCCTGCTGTAGATAATTGCAAACATTTTCTCTTCTTGGGCCTACAAAGCATTTGCTGATGGTTTTTCTCTTGCTGTATCACAGCAAATTCTGAACATGGACCAGATAAAAATGATGCACATCATTCTCTCCAAAGATTATATATAAAGTCCATTGTGCTAAAACAGGTTATTGACAGTGAGAGCAAACATGCAAACACACAATATAAACAGACAGAAGACAATATAAACAGATACTATGAGCTGATAATGGAATATTCCACAACTGCATGAAGATAACTACAAGAGAACAGCTTTTTAGGAAAGCTCTGAAAAGCTTAATTACTTCATTTTGCAGGATTGCCTTTAGTCTCCAGCCTCCTCTTCATATGGACAGAGCTAATAATTTAAGTGCAAATCAGCCACCTAAGGATGAGTTCTTTGGCTGTTATTTATGTGCAACAACATTATATTGAAGCTCCACAGACTTTGTCTCAAAGTTTCAAATAGGATTCCTGAGAAGGAAACAACGCTGTTTGGGTTTCCTAGGAAAGCAAGCTGCACTGGCTTAGAGATTTTGTAAAGTCAACATTTTACAGAAACTACTCAAGTTCAAGATGTTTGATGCAAACACTCAACTTGCCTCTGCAAAAAAACCCTAAAAAAATTAATGAAGCTAAAAATAATCCTTCTTCAGCAGTGAGAAAGCTGTAAAATGACTCAAAACACTTTGCAAGCTTACCAGGTCTGGCAGCAATGCAGATAAACTGCTACAAATGAGTTGAGAGTTTACAAAGTAACCTGCCAGAGAGAGCAGAACCACAGCTGGACAGAGAAACTCCCCAGTGGCTTTGCAATCTAGTAAGACTGACAGTGTAAAAAATATGGCTCAAATTAATTTGGAATTGAGTCATCATGGCACTCAGTCCTACCTGACAAGAGTGATTTAACACTCAGGGGTGCTGCCATACTGAGAAAAGGGAAAACACAAAAAGGAACAGCAGCTTTCTGTGAATATACTGCTTTTCCTGCATGGAAAATACAGTTGTCTGTATGCCTAGAGAAAGGGTCTCCAGAAGTTTGTCATGTCTTACCATAGTCTATTAATCTAAAAACTCTCTGTTAAAACTACAGGTGCTTCCAATGATGCAAACACAATAAAAACAAGGCTAATTCGCTTACACACAGCTTCTGAGGGCAAAATAATCAAATTACAGCACTAACATGAAAGAAGTGCTGACAAAAACTGCATTTGCAACTGGCATCAGATATCCAAGACACGTGGAACCTGCCATTTTTCCCCATAGGCCAAAGCCTGTACACAGAGTGCTGAATTCAGGGTTGTGCCAATATAGCAAATAACTACTGTTACAATAGAGATTAACTCATGGATTTGACAGCATAACTCTCCTTACCAAAGAAGCATTCCTTTCACAGCACTGTCAAATTTATTTCAAGTAGGTAAAAATATTTGTTTACAAAACAACTCTGGTATGCACAGTGTTGAAAAGAAGTTTCACCAGGAACAAAACCCCCTCTTCAGTTCTCTCTTATTAAGAACAAACCCTAAGAGTTAACAGGAGTTATTTCATGATGCAAAAGTTTACCTGACAGAGATCAATCTGAATCTTGTAGCAAAAGGAAATACTTCTGGTCTGAAAAGCACCCTCATTTAACCTTCACTCTCACTTCACATAATCAGAACCCAGCCATCCCCTCACAGGCCTGCCTTTCCTCCACGTGCCCCTCCTGGGTGGGACACAATAAAAACACACACAGGGTGTTTTTATCCCAGACAACTCCAACTGCCTGCAAGTGGAACCACAGACAAAGATAAACTGTGTTTGTTGAGCAGTTTCTAACACCATGGCTTTTAATGTGTTTTGCAACAAACGCGTTCCCTGGAAGGCCAAGCCTCACCTCTCTGTAAATCTTTAGCAATACAATGCTTAGAGGAGCTTCCCTTCAAGTAAGTCATTATTGGTGAATGCACTTATTTGAAATATTAGAGTCTCTAAGTACTCCACTTCTTTGAAGAGAAAAGAAGAGAAACTAAAGCAGTTACAGTAAAATGCATTCCCCATTGAAATCAAATGTTTTGGTTTAAAATGTAGCAAGTCACCCATACTACATTCACCAGAGAGGTAATCTCTGAGCAATTTTGCTGAATTAACTTTAACTCCTGAATTAAAGCTGTCTCAGACCAAGCCCCTCCAGTCCATACCAGTAAAGATATTCCTGTTGTGCTTGTCCAGGGCAATAGAAATAATTTCCTCAGTCCAGGAGTGAGGCATACAAGTGACACATAATGCTCACCTCCTGTCTCATTTGTAAGTCTGCTGCTACCATACTGGATGGGGATAAGAACAAAACATTTTACAACCATAATGTAAACTCACTCACCACACAAAATTAATACTGTTTTCAATATCAGGCAACTGGGCTTGATTGAAATCTGGTTAAATTTTGTGTTTGGAAGTTTGAAAATTCCCTTGTACAAAGAAACCAGAGTTCTTTCTGCACCCACTAACAAAAAACCCAAGGTTTTACCCTGAGGTAAAACTTTGTGCACTTCAACAGACTAAAATGTAATTTAAATCATACAGGAACAGTGAAGACTGACCTGCACCACACATGGAGACTCTACCATGCTGAATACACATAAAGCCAGAAAATCTAAAAAGCAAGTACCCACAGCCTGAACAGTAGCATTAACACCAGCAAACTATATCCTCCAGATGTTTCTGATATGTACATTTTTTCTGACTTTAAATCTAAAGTGAAACGGATTTCAAAATTCTTGAAATAGGTGAGTAGAGAAGATTCAGTACAGATCCTGTTCACTTCAGCTTATGAACTGCATTCAAAAAAAGGAAAAAAAGTTTAAGACAGAAAAAAAAAACACATTTATAAAATAGTCTGGACAAAATATATACACAGAGAGTTCCACAATTATACAGCTACAAGGTTACAGTTGGATACTTTTTCTAAGTAAGGTCTAAGACCTTAATCACCAATAAATGCTTACTCCATAATAAGACAACACAGAACTGTGAAACGAGTTTCTATTTCACAGGCACATAAAGCATTCCCAGTGCTCTAGTGATAAAAGTGCAAATATGTATTTTGTACATCATCAGTAGAGATACTTTTGACTAAGACCAGCCACTGGCTACCTTTTGTTAAAAAAGAAAAAGCAGAATTCTCTATGCTGATCTCATTCCCTTTACCTTTTTATTAACAACATTATGGATGTAGTTAGAATAAAAAAGACCATTCCACTTGGAAGGAACCTGCCAGGATCATGTGGTCCAAGTACATGACCACTTCAGGGCTGACCAAAAGTCACAGCATGTTAAGGGCACTGTCCAAATATCTCTTCAACACAGACAGACTTGGGACAGACTGAGACACCTCTCTAAGGAGTCTCTTCCAGTGCTTGACCCCTCTCCCGTTAAAGAAAAGCTTCCCAAGGCCCAGCCTAGCCCACCTGCTTGTTTTAAGTGAACTTTGAGTGCACCCCTCTACGCCTGTAAAAGCAGGAGGGGTTTTTACATCAGGACCACCAGCCTGTCTCTGCTACCTGAAAGAACTAATTCACTAATTCCTGGAAGCAGGAGTTTGGTTAACTAAGCCCTCTCAGGGATGGAACCAAAGCAGTTTAAGATTAAAGTGTAATGTCAGCGGGCAGGCATCGGTGGGATCGCCGCAGAGGATCCCTCTCGCAACTTCTCTTAGCACCAGCAAAGCCACACAAAGCTCGCTGCCAGGAAGTTTGGGGTTCACCATTTATTCTCACATTTCACCCTCTTCCCCTAAACACCTCTGAGCACGGCATTCGCCTTGTTATTTACTACAGAAACAACCCCAAGTTTGCCCACTGCCATCAGAAAGGGGGAAAAGCAATGAAGAGGCAAACCCCGCCATCAGATCCCTTCTGCAGGCGCCCTGTCCCCACCCGGAGCTGCGGGAGCCCCCCAGAACCAGGCACCGGCTCCTGCCTCCCCCCGGGCCCGCCGGGGGCACCGGCCGGACCCCCAGCCCCGCCAGCAGCGGCGGCGGGGACACTCACAGGTCACGATGGGCTTGTTCTCCATGGTGTAGATCACGGGGGGCTTCTCCCTGCCCTCCTCCTCCTCGGCGGGGTCCATGAGCGGGCGGGGTCGTCAGCCCCGGCTCCCCCGCCCGCCCGGCGCCATGGAAACACCGCCGGGGGGCTGGGACGGGACGGACAGGCCGGGCCGGAGCGGGGGTGGTGCCGCCGCTGCCTCCCCCCCCCCCGCCTCCCCCCACCCCCTTCCCCGCGTCCCCGCAGCGCCGCTCCGGAGGGGAAGGCGGGCGGGAGAGGCTCATCCGCTTCCTGGATCACCGGGCAGGCATTACCGCTTCCGGGGAGCGCCGCCGCCGGGGAACCCGGAAAAGGGGGAATGCGACGGGGAATGGAGGGGGAGCGCGGCCCGGGGACGGGGAGGGGGGTCCCGGCCTGCGGCCCCCGGCAGCCGCGGGGAGCCGGGGCGGGGCTGCCCCTGAGGGACGGCCTGAGGGGCAGAGCCACTGAGCGGTGACAGCCGGCGGGAGTCACGGAAGGGTCGGGGTTGGAGTGACCTCTGGAGATCGCTCAGTGACCTCCGGAGATCGCTCAGTCCATCCTCCTGCCCCTGAGGGCCGGCCCGAGGCGCCTGAGGGGCAGAGCCCCTGGGCCGCCCTGAGCGGTGACAGCCGGCGGGAGTCACGGAAGGGTCGGGGTTGGAGTGACCGCTGGAGATCGCTCAGTGACCTCCCGAGATCGCTCAGTGACCTCCCGAGATCGCTCAGTGACCTCTGGAGATCGCTCAGTGACCTCCGGAGATCGCTCAGTGACCTCCCGAGATCGCTCCCTCCATCCTCCTGCCCAGGCAAGGTCACCCAGAGCAGGTGACACAGGAGCGTGTCCAGATGGGTCTGGAATGTCTCCACACCCTCCCTGGGCAGCTGTTCCAGAGCTCTGCCAGCCTCAATGGAAATAAATTCCTCCTTGTGTAGGGGTGAAACTTCTCGTGTTTTAGTTTATGTCCATTGCTTCTTGTCCTGCTGCTGGACACCACTGAGGAGTTTGGCACCATCCTCTTGGCACCCTCTTGGGAGATATAAATATGTATGGATGAGATCTCAGCCTTCTCTAGACTAAACAGGCCCTGCTCCCACAGGCTCTCCTCATAAAAGAGATGCTCTTTATTAAAATGAATCTTATTTAAACTCGTTACAGGACTTCTGTGAGGCTCTGGTGGACTTCGTGGGCAGCTGCCTGATGTGTCATTCCCATGGCTGTTCCTGGCTAGTTCAGTGGGAGTAAGTGCATTAGGGATCATATTTTCCACTGACTTCAAATGTATAAGTGAATATGGTCCTTGAAGTTTAATGGTTTATAATGTAGGGTTTTAAATGCATAGAGGTAATAACACCCCATTACACTTCTGTTGGGTCTAATTAATGGTATTAGAGCCATAAAATTGAGCCCTGTTTTACTTTAGACTGAGATGCTATTCCTTTCTTTTAAATAAACCTGCTGTTCACCTTGGTCATCTGCAGTTTCTTTAGAATAAAGAATCCTAAACTTAGAGGGTTTGCATGTACTGTCTCAAATAAAAGTAAGGTCTAGAAGAACATATTGAAAGTAGCCTATAAGGGGTAAAATATGGAAAACACTGCATACATGTGTAAAGCCAAAGGTTATCTCAGGTAGGACTATAAGTAATCTGTGAATTAATAATAATTCTTTATTTCACAGTGACATTGTGCTCAGGTGGTTTGAGTGTTCAAATATTTATAGAAGTAAATTTGTTTAGAATTTTCTTTCAGTAAAATTCAGTAAAACCTTAACTCTATTTTCTGGACTTATAATGTTGATTCAAAAAAAAATTACAGCATCCTTGTAACATATTTCATCCCTTAACACTGCTGAATACTCCCAGTTTTAGCTCTACCATTTTACTGGGGGATTATTGGTTCTTTCCTATTTGAATATTTTCACCAACATTTGCACAGAAATTTGCTTTCACCTTGGTTGTAACTTGTTTCCTTAGCACAGTGAAACTTTAAGAATATTTTGTATAGCACAGTAAAATGTTTTAATCTGATTTTCAGGTTTAGTGAGCAGCTGGACACAAACAATTTTTAATGCTGCGAGAGTCGAGACATATCATGGTACAATTTTATTTTTAAAATGTCAGCACTTAAACACTGTTTTACAGTATAAGTGTATGGAAAAAATTATTCACTGAAACAGAAAAGAAAAAAAACCCCTCTTTATGCACTTATAAAAAATTAGAAATTCCTCCCAGTAAGCTCCTAAGTAACTCAGATGCCCAAAGTAATTTTGTGCATCTGTCAAATGGTCCTGAAGAGCACAGGTAGGGAAGCAGGTAAGCCCAAGTCAAATGTATTTATCCCCTATTCTCAGAGATTAGAGCTAAGGCCAATAGTTCATTGGGATTAACATTTTATTCTCTATAGAATTTGATAAAAAATTAAATTTCTTCTCTAGATTTTTATGTTGCAGTATAGCTGCTTCTATTAAAAACAAACAAACCAACAAAAAAAAAAAAAAGGCTGTCCTAGCCTTGCTTGCTGTTTTTGATAGCAAGAGAAGCAAATACATCTCCATTTGTGGTTTATTCCTAAACCATCTTCTCCCTCCCAAAAAACAAGACAGGCTCATTAATATAGGCAAGAAGACTCAGGAAAACAACTTTTCATTGTGTCTCAGGTGTGTAATTGCCAAAAATACTTGAAAGTCAGTTTGACAGGGAATGAAATAGACTGGTCTCTGATGGGAAAAGTAGATCTTTTATAGCAAACTACACAGAGGAAAAAAATCAAGCATTTGGAAATTGGGACTTCAACAATTTTCTGGTTCTACCTAGCATTTTGAAATGAATGGATGGAATTTTCCTTCTGGGGAAAAGAGGAAAAGGGACCACTTGAAGGGTAACTAGAATTTTGCTTTTCCTTTTACCTTTACACCAGCTAAAATACTCTCTGTCCCTACTAGAAATCATTACATGTCCTAAGTGAATATTAGCCTTGTATCCACAAAACATAATTATTACAGACACCAGGCCACTGTGGTGCTACAGTTCACTCCAATTTTTCAACCTCTCATGTATGGCAAGATAAAATTTAATTCTTTCCTACCAATCAGTCTCTTCAGCCAAGCAAATTCCCTTCACCATTTCAGATTGCTGGGTATCAGGTGCCTAAAACTTTTCTGTTGCCACATTAGCAGGGCAGAATGATGCCTGCACTTTGAATGAGGAGTCAGGAAGAGAGGAGGAGCTGAACTGGAGGTAGTTGATGGCCAGGCAGAGCCTGTACAAGTGCTTTTACGTATCAGCATTATCATTTCTATTCCAGCCACAGGCTTAGTGCCCAAGTAGGTCACCTCTGGCGTGATCTTGACTTTGAGGCACAGTATAAAGGAGCAGATTAATCTAAGAGGCATTTGTATGACTGGATGGAAGGACTGCATGTATATTACTAAACCATGAAGGGTTTCCTGGTTTCCAAGTCCGTGCCTCTCATTTTCCTGTGGATTTCAGGTTGGCGTGGAACAGAAGTGCACAACAGCCTTTCTGTTCATCCCTACTCCCCAGCCTGTGCTGATGGAGCAGGGCCATAGCACACACCATCAACACTCTGAACAGGGCTCTAGCAGGAAAAACAGCCTCAGAAAAATGAACTCTCTCCCAAAACAAGGCACATAAACTCCTTATATTTCCACAGCCAGGCTCTGTACATCACACTCATTGGTTTAAATGCACTTCATTAACTGTTTCATTAGCAGGAGCTGTGTCTCCTAACTTTCACTTTGTCTGTGCACACTGACAAAGTGTGGTTGTGCAGCCTCAACACTTCTCCCTCAGTTCACAGCTTCTCTCTGCAATAGCATTTTTACAGAATTCAAGATTTTCTCCCATCAAAATTTTGCACAGTTGTTCTTCTGTGATGTTTCTTCTTATTGATGACCTAGAGATTTATACACCCAGTAGCCACTGCCACAGGCAGTCCCATCAGTACCTGGCTGGGTTTGGGTTAGGCTAGCTTCATGGGCAGTTTCTGTGGCTTTTGGGAACTCTCCCTCCTAGAGGAGGAATGAAGTCTGACTTGAAAGGTGGGAATTGTTTCAGAGGAAAAAACTGGTTTCAGAGGTGCTGTTTGTGTATATTGTGTGGTGGTTAATGTAAACCAAGAGTTAAATTTCTCATTGTCCTGTTCTATCATCTTTCATATGCACAAACCCAGGGGCACAGGTGTCAGGCAAACAGAGGAAGTCACCTTTTCTGCTCCTGAATTTCCACTTCTTTCTTTTTTCCCTTGCTCCTCTTCTGTTACTGGTTTGTTTAAATGATGTGCTCTGCACAGCAGGACAAGGAATTGCACTGTAAAATATTTGGCACTTGATCAAAATGGAACATAGCTGTACCCTTAAGAACCATATCACAGAGATTAATGAGCTCAGTAACTGCAAGAGAAGCTGCAGTGGTTTTCAGAGGAACTGGATCTTGTGTCTCAGGTCTCCCAAAGAGCAAGAAGGTTAATTAAATCATGGCTCTTTGTTATAACATTAAATCCTAAAATATGATGTCAGTCTTCAGGTCTCTACTGGGAGAACTCTTGGTGAATTTCTTTCAAATATTTAAGCAGCAGGAAAATGAAAGGAAAGCACTTTAAGTGTATCCCTAATTGCCTTATGTTTTGATGCAATGTCCATTACAGGGGAAAATCCACATTTGAAAATGCTCCTGCTGAGTTTAAAAATTATGACAACCATCCTATTTTGGAGAGGCAGAGAGAGAAAAGATAAACAGAAAGAATGGTGTTGATGAAAGGAAATTATTACCAGCAGGCAAAGGTTTGATAGGAGGAAAATAAAATTCTTATGCCAGGTTTCAGTCAGGATGAAGACAAAACCAGCAGTGTCTACAGGACAATTTGATTCCCCCTCTCCAGTGTTACCTGACTGTCTGTAAGATAACCAGGGCCCAGAGGTATCATGGTAGATCCTAGGATCCCAGGATTTGCTAGTAATAGCAATCATGAATTTCTTGTATCCTCTCATTCATATAAAATCCAAGTAAGATTTGCCATGAAAAATTTTATCTTTATTCTCCATGTCTGACCACACTCTAACATTTCTGCTGGATGTAGTGGGTTGAGCCTGGCCAGCAGCCACACAAACACTCACTGAAAAACAGGAATGGGAAAGCACATGGTTTGAGATAAAAACAGTTTATTAGGTGAAGGAAAGAGACAGAAATGAAGCAAAGGAAATAACTCACCACCTCCCACATGCAGAGCAGCCATTCTCCAAGCAGGAGCCACCTTGGAAGGCAGAAGTTTCCCTTTCTCTGTCCCAGTTTTACTGGTGACCTTGTGGCACTGTATTGGATGTAAGGAAAAGCCCTTTGGCCTGTTGGGGTCAGCTGGCCCAGCAAAGTCCCCTCACAATCTCTTGCCTATCCCAACTTACTTGCTGGAGGAGAAGAGTGTTCAAGTCTGCTTGTATTTACAATAATCTCATTTAACAGATTTTGTTGGTTTCCCTGCAATGACGCGGTGTAGGATTATGCCAGAGATATTCATGAAATACTATCCAGACTTTGACTATCCAGACTTTGACATATTTCCACCTCTACTTAAAACTGAGCCTGTAGATAGACAGTCCTGGGTGGAATGGTAGCAGAGAACTTACACATGTGCTTTTTTACCAAAGTTGTAAGTTCTGTCTGACCTGAAAATGATTACAGACGAGAAACTTTATCGGGAAGATGAATATTTGAATGTTCAACAGTAGCAAGGTTTGGAATGAAAAACTGAAGGAATTTCTAGGGAAAGCCTCTCTTTTCAGGTGGAGCATCAACTTCACCTCTGGGGAAACTTCAAACAAATTTTTTTCAGTGAGGTTAAAGGATAAATCTTTGCTTGTAGGGATTTCTTACATTTTCCTTTGATAGTTTTGGTAATTAATATTTAGGGGAAAATTGATATGGAAGTCCATGGGTTTCCACTGAGATGACCATCACTCTAAACAGTGTTTGGGATTAAAAATTAATCAACATAATTACTGTAACTAAGTTTTACAGAATTAGTGAAGGAAACTTTACCCCAAAGGAAGAATTATTCAAGGAGTCAGGAGAGAAGCACATGCATAGTTTCACGTTTTCACTTTGACTTGTGGCAGCAGTCAGAAAACTGTCACCAAAAAGCACAGAAAGTTTAACTGAGGGAATTCTGGTTTTAATTAACTCATTTCATGAAATCACCTGCAGAAACAGAAAAAAAAATGAGTTTTTATATTTGGGAAAATAATTTTATAAGATTATAAATTCCTTTTTTAAAAATGAGTACTTTAAAAGCCACCTTTTTGAATTAGTATGTCAGCCACAAATCATTAGTAGTATATAACAATCAGAATTCTGGCTTTTTGTTTAATATTGTTGGGAATTAATCATTGACAGAAATGTATTTAATAGCAACAAAACCAGCATGGAGAACCTATTTCCATAGAAGCTCTATTCAAGAGTATTTTCATTCCATCCTTAGATTTCTGCACCAGAATCTGCTGTGTATTGTGAACTGTTGCAAATCACCAGAGTTAGGAAAATATGGAAATACAGAGAAGGTAACAGTGACTGTGGAAGAGCTGCTGTGTGTCCCTGTTCTGACACCTGTAAATGACCACAGACAAACCAGAGGGAAAAACCATTTCAGAATTGAAATGTGCAATCAAAGACCTTCAAGAAGAGTCAGGAAAAGTAGTGAACAGCCTTTAGAAGGGGAGAGAAAAAGAGAGAAATCATAGAAATGCTGAAAATATTTAAGAAAGGAGTCCACAGAAATACTGGCCAGCAAGCCAGGACAGAGCAGCTGCAGCAAGGAGGAGGAAGAGATGCTGGCCTGGAAGGGAGAATCAGTGCCTTGCTATTTCTCCAGCATAATCTTCACAATCTTTTCAACACCAGTCTGTGCCTTCTGGGACTCCAAGAAACCTCCTTTCCTGGCAGTGCCTCTCTTCTAGCATCCCTTGAGACAGACTTTCCTCCTCCTCCAAACAGTTTGCTTTGAATAGTTCTCTAAAATCCTACTCATCCAGGGAGGATGCCACAAAGAGGCAGCACATCCGAGTTATCAGAGCAGCTCTACCTTGCAGACATGAGAAAGGCATTTGGACTCAGATCAAGTGCTGAGTGTGTTACAAGCACACCAACCCACCTCAGTAAAGAGAAACAAGTTCAAAGAGTGAAATTTTGAGTAGGAAAGTATAAACATCATTACCAGGATGTTAATGTTACATGTCTAATGGTGTCAGCAACTGCTCTTGCTCCCCCTGTACCACATGAATCACATAAAAGAAAGAAGAGGAAAAAGCAGATGTGACAGCTCTTACTCCAAGCTAATTCTGAAGACCAGAGGAATTCAATCTGCACCTGAGCTACCACTGCCCTTGCCTCCTTTTCTTCTCCCCCAACATGTCATTTAGATCCATTTCCCAAGCCACTCAAACGTGTTTAGTAACTAACTAGAAGTAGTGCAGTGATCTTGGAGCCTTTCACAGCTCCCTGAAATCCAAACAACTTTTTAACCAGTATGGGCAGAAACAGGGTCAGGTGCCAGCAGGCAGAGAAGGGCCTCAAGCCCCAGGAGTTCCTGCAGCTCTGGACTATTTTCAGGATAGACCTGAGCTGCAAAACAGAAACATTTCATCTGCCAGCAGGGAGGCACAGGGCTAATTAGCAGGCCTTGAACAGCAAGATTCAAACTGAGAGCATCCAGCACTGTCCCTGGTTTTTAGAGAAATGGATGGTATTTCTCTGTATCACCTGCCTCTGCTCCCTGAGCACCCACCTTTTCCTGCTATCCAGCCCTGCTGAGCACAGAGCTGTAGTAGCTGTCATGAGAACATCAGCTCAAACTGTGTGAAAATGGAAATAATTCTCCTCGCTCATGAGAGAGGTTTGCATCAGGAGTTTCATTCTCATTTATGCCACGAGTATGAGTGGCAGAGAGCCCAAGGTAGAGTCCCAGGACAGTCACACACCAACATAATTCTGAACTTCCTCTTGAGTCTGGAGACCTTAGAAGAAAAGGGTTATTTGTCTGGAAAGTTACCCTACCCTGGGGGGAGTTAGAAGCACAGGAAGATAAACATTTGAACACTGGCTGTTCTTTGGAAAAGGGGGAGGTAAAGGAACACCCCCATGGGATGTTTCCATGCACAACTCACCTGCAGGGGCTTTGGTACCACCTCCAGCAAGGTGATTTCATCACCAGACACAGGAAACCTGTCATGGCCTGCCATGAGGGCCTGGAGAGAGCACGGTGTATTTAATCTGTGCACAGCCAGAGAGCTCCCTGCTCCCAGCTCACCAGGTAATTCACTGTTCTTTTATCAGCTGTACTCTGCAGTCTGCACCTGGACTCTCTCAGCTGGGGACTGACAACCCTTTCCTCCAGAATATATTCATTTCTATTCATTTTTACTTACTACACAATTAAAAACATAGATGTGTGGTCACTTTAAAAAAACACAGGAAACATTATTAAAATACACCATTACTAATTATGCTTTTGTGCAAACCTATCATAGTAGTTCTGGGTTGTTACTTCATTTATCATCCTTCTTAGGAGTAGCTTCTGAAGAGTACTGAAGTTGGTAAGAATGAGACCATAAAATTTCTAATTCAATTTTCTAGACAATAAGGATCTATTCTAAGGACCATCTAAGGATGATTGTTTAATCTCTTCCCATCACACCCCTGAGGAAGAGCTCACACATGTCCAAAGGATAATGTAAAACTGATGGGAATAAGGAAGGAGGGAATCTTAGAGTGAATTACACCATTATTTAAATACTCTTCTCTACATTCATCAAGGGAAAGCTCAATTCCAAATTAGAATGTAAAATTATTAGTTGTTAAATTAAAATGCATTATTAATTAGAAATTAGATTCCCTTGCAATCTTATCTTAGGCAGGTCCTCCCTGGGTGGCAAAATTGAAGTACTACAAGAATAATGAAGTCTGAATAAGAGGCCCAGAAAGCCATTCATAATAAGCATAGAAGTAAATATTCTGATGAGAATCCTCCCCTTCAGAATGCTTATTTTTATTTTTGTGTCCTGCCATGACAGCAGGACCCTCTCAGAGGGTTAAATTGACAGGGTATGTGTGATTTTATGGAGAAAGAGGAGAGTTAAACAACCAGAGACTCAGCAGTAAGTTTTGAGATCATGAAGACATCCAGGCCACAAAGGATATTTCCACTACAGGTTTCTATTCCAGACTTTGATCCTATTAGACCCTTAGGAATAAAGCTACTGAGACAGCTGTAAAACAAAATATATCATTGATGGGAGAGAAAGGACAATGAAATCTGTCATCAATTCTTTCTCTGACCCCCCAAATAATAGAGCAGCAAATATTTCAAACAGATGATGCTGCTCAGATCCAGGTCCTGTAGCAGCACTGCAAACAAACCTTCATTACTTTTAACACCCTCTTAGTCCTTTTCAGCTGTGCCTGAAGACACAAAGGTACCAAGAGCCTCGCCCTGAGCACCAAGCTGAAGCTGAGTAAAACTAAGCTTGAACCCTCCTCAGTGAGCTGTTGAGAAATGAGGTTTCCTCTTGCAAGTGGAACAACAAAATTCTGATATTTCATTTTTGTAAAGGTGCTATATAGTTATGATGTTTTGCTTTGTATCTTGAGTAGGAGTGAGTACTGTTTTGTCACAGGTTGCACACCAAGTACAACGCCCTTTACCCTTCTGCTGGGTGGAATAGCAAATCTCCTTGTCTGGGGGACACAGAAGGGAAAATCTGGGTGTACTGATTGTTTGGGTGACACTTCTGAACCTGTGCTGAGATCTGTGAGAAGCCCAAGGGAATTAAACTCTGACTCCCATCAGACTGAAAAGGAAGTCATATGCCTAATCCTATTAGTGCCTGTAAAACTCCCAGACCTAACATTAGCTCCAGAGGTTACTCCACTGAGATCCCTTTGAGAGTAAGCAACCCCCCCCATATTGCTTCTGGGCAATTTGTTCTCCCTAACCATGTTATTGCTTTGGAGTTAACAGCAATAATTTATGTTCCATTATGTGCACTACTTAATTTAGATAGGCCAGCTGCCTTCCTGCATGGCTGCCAGCAAAAGAGTGCACATTCTCAGGAAATAACAAATTTGCAGGTTTCCCTTGCCTGCCTTTCTAATCTTACTGGAGTTCTGGGCCAGGGGTGCTGGGGGGATGTGGTTTCTTTGTTCCCATCTAGCAGGGAACTAACCCTGAGCAAGTGTGAGCAAGTTTCCCTCCCCAAAAATACAGAGTTCCAGTCTGCAGCACAAGGTTGTGTCTCACAGCTGAAGAATATTCAAAAGCCTTTTCATAAATGCATTTCTTAACAGTTTGAGGTCTTCTCCATCCTTAAATTAATCAGAAAAGGAATATGGGATTTGCCACATAAACTCTTCTACTGTGTTCGAGTTTTGCTCTGAACCTACCTGCTGACAGAGAGGAAGCAGTGCATCCTTCTGACAAATTATGCCACTGTAATGCTCTGTATTGAAAACATTCACATTTTTAAATAACAGAAAATAATTAAATTTCAGAAAAAAATCAGAATTCTGCCATAAAACTTTGTACATGATGGGAATTACATTATTATGTGCTAGGTGGAACATGAGAAGAAAGTAGCAAAACAGAAAAGAGTTTTGCCTGCCCATTCAGCATGTATTTTCCCTATACTTCAGTTTTGTGCAATTGCTTAAGTAAAGCCTTACACAGCTGGGAGAAAGAAGTGCCTAAAAGAAGTCATCCTTGTTTGGTCAAACATAACACTTGCAGCAGTTGTGTGAAGAGAGGATAACCTCAGAGAGAAGGATTTTCTCCCAGGGAGCTTCAGGGGATCAGCTCAGCTCTGTGGCAGGGTGGACCCTTCTTTTATCACCTACAAAGCAGCTTTGAGGCACAGAGACAAATGGCAGCAGTCTCCTACCTTTGACAAGGAGCTCTGACCTGATGGGAAGCAAAGAAGAATTAGCATTTTCCTGAAAATACTTGTGGAATTCATATTTCATTGTGGCAAAGGTGGGAGGAGATTTGTATGCGTTCCTAAACTGATAAACTTAGTTTCTTTCTTCTACTGACTTTCCTTATAAATGGAGCAACCACTAGCACTTAACTACTTGTAACTTCATTGGAAAAGTGAAAAAAAAGAGATGTCACAACTAGGCCAGTGCTGAATTTGGCTTTTGCACATGTTGCCTGACATCAGCAAGATGAGAAACAAAGGCAGTTCATTTTCACACCACAAGCCACAGCAAAGTAAAAGAGCCTGTCCTCAGAGTGAGCTCTCTATCCCATCAGTCATGTGCCATGTCTGCACAGAGGCAGTGACCACAGGTGGCACGGGGACACCTGTTTTTTGGCACTCTGCTTTCTAGCAAATACCTTGGGAAGCATTTGCTTTGTCTTTCCAGTGGAGAGCAGAAATGCCTACTCCAGCCCCATCAGCTCAGATGTCACAACTCCAGCCCCAGCCCCAGCAGCCTCATCATAGCAGTGCTGTCCCTTTGGCACAAACCTTAATTACAGCAGGACATGGTGATGTTGGCAGTATAGAGGACTTCTATATGTGCACAGATCTTATATAATGTGTTGATATCATATATGTTATTTTTTAACCCCTAGCAGGAGAGAAGGGTCAGTGCAGGCCAGTGGGGGTGAGCGTGTTGGGGATGAATAATGGAATCATAGAATTTTAGGAGGTTGGAATGGACCTTAAAGATCATCTACTTCTGATGATGAACATTCCACTAGACCAGGTTGTTCAAGGCCTTATCCAAACTTGCTTGGAGCACTGCCAGGGATGGGGCATCCAGAGCCTTCCTGGACAACTGGTGCCAGGGCCTCCCCACCCTCACAGTAAAGAATTTCTTTCTACTGCTAACCTAAATTTCTCCTCTTTCAGTTTTTACCTATCTCTCCTTGTCCTGTCACTGCAGTTCCTGACAAAGACTTCTTCTCCAGCTTCCCTGCAGCCCCTTCAGACTCTGGAAGGTGCTCTGAGGTCTCCACACAACCTTCTCTTCTGTTGGCTGAACAGCCACAACTTTCCCAGCCTGTCTTCAAAGGCGAGGTGTTCCAGTCCTCTTATCAATGTTGTGCCTCCTCTGGACTTGCTCCAACAATTCCACATCCTTCTTTTGTTGGGGACACAAGAACTGGACACAGCCCTGCAGGTGGGGTCTCACCAGAGCAGAGTAGAAGTGGAGAATCTCCTCCTTGGACCTGCTGCCCATGTTCCTCTTGATGGAAGCCAGGACAGGGTTGGTTTCTGGGCTGTGGGTGCTCACTGCCAGTTCATATTGAGTTTTTCCTCTGCTATCACCCCCAGGTCTTTCTCTGCAGGGCTGCTCTCAATCCCTTCCCCACCCAACCCATAGGTGTGTCTGGGATTGCCCCAGTGCAGGTGCAGGACTTTGTACTTCACTTTGTTGAACTTCATGAAGTTCCCACCAGCCCCACCTCTCAGGCCTGCCAAGGTCCATTGCTGTGGGGTGTGACACACCACAGCTGTGGCACTGCAAGCTGACTTCAGCTGTGCACAACAGGGACCAGGGGTGGCCTTTGGTTCACATCAACAGCTGCCAACAGCTGAGTGGATCAACTGGTGGTCTGATACTTCCCCCAGTCACACACACAGAGAGGGGGAATTAAATATTTTCCCCTCCACGTGTGGGATGGCTAAAAGAACCTGGGCAGAGAGCACTGGACTCTGATATACAATATAGGATGTGATGAAATCCAGGAGAGCATTTCATTAACCCACACCACAGCTATTAACATTTATCTACCTACAAAATCCTGTTACACAAAGTTTTGTGTCACAGAGGAACTCTGTCAAGCCTCTCAGGAATGGATTCCAGTTTTAGAAATGTGTAGAAAGTGCATCAGCCTGTTCCTCACCCCAAAAGCCCTCAGCCCAACAGAGCACTCAGGAGGGTGGCACATCTGAACTCTGAACTTGCTCCCAGTGCAGCAGCTGATTGTATCTGGTGTTGAGAACACAGCATTGCTTTTATGGAATTCCAGGCTGTTTTCCCAAATACATTAGTGCAGTGTTGGAAGAAAAAGAATTAGAGATGAAAGTACATACAGAAAATGCCACCACCACAAGCAGCCTCCAACAGTGTTTGCAACTTAAAGAGAGGGTGTGTAAGAAGCTCCCAGGGCCTGAAGGTCACTGTGATGTGGACTGCTTAGCACTGAAAGAAACCACCTAACAACATTCCCTGTGCCTCCATCCACGGGGCAAACATTTTCTTCCATTTCCACAGCTCCCTTACACAGTGCTGGCTGTCAAACATTGCAGTGCCACACTGCCCCACTGACCTCCCCTTGCCCATAAACCCCTCTGCTGAGTGCTTCTTACAGGTGTAGTTGTGGTGTCTGACACTGGTTGGTTCCAGATCATAATCATCATCCTCTAAAAATGAATTATGGATGCAAGGAGATCCAACAGAGGCACTGAGGTAAGAAAAGCTGTATTCATGAGAACTCAAAAGGAAGACAAAAAAGTTTCTGCTTGCATACTCTTAGAAGGGAAGCCCATCCTCTCCACAAAAAATAGGTCCTCCCACACAGTGACACATGACACCACTCATCTGTCATTTTAAGGCAGCCCAGCCCAACCTAGACTGTTCAAAGGGGAACAGATCAGGGAAGAGAAAACCTACAGGAGAAACCAAGAACCCAGTGCTTGTAGGGTAGCCAAAAAGATGACCCATAAATGTAATATTGTGACACAAATATCCTTTGCTAAAGGATCACATAGGCTAAAGAAGAGCTGATGGTCCAGGGGGCAGAGCATGGTACAGTATATGATGTTGGAGCACACAGGAGGAAGTGCTTTATCTTCTAGTGAAAAATAAAAACTTTAAAGATGTCAGATTTGAAAAATTGGTTTAATCTACAGCATCTCTGTGTACCTTGCTGCAGTCTCAACTTAGATTATACAGCTTTGGGGTTACTTTGGAGGATTCTTCAGGAAAGGAAGATACCTCCCTCCCTATTCTGATCTTTTGGAGGAGCCATGCAAAATTTTATACATTGCTGCTATAAATAATTCAGCAGTGAACCATCCCTCTGCAGTTCTCAAGGACTGGCTTTGTGCAGGGAATGCCCATAGGGTTAATCTTGTTCTTGCCTCCCATCCCAACAAAATGATCCATCCAGGTAATTACTGCAAACGTGGCACTCACATGGGTCAGTTTGCAGGACTGAGACCAAAAAGCATAAATGGAAATGAAACCAACCAAAGCAAAAAGAAAATAGCCCTTAGTACATGTTTAGTTACAAAAACCAGAGTGGTAAGTAGGAAAAGGATGCAGATCTCCCAGTTACATTATGGGCTGATCAATAAACACTTGAAAAAAAGCCAGATGCTGGGCAGTCACCATTTCATTCAAGCACAATTAAACCCCCTGTATTCCATCATAGTTTGTCCAAAATCACATACAGTTAAATAAACAACTGAAAGCGTGAATGAGATTAATATACAGTACTTTCACACAGCCAAAGCTATTTTATTTTACAAGACGAGGCTTTTGCGTTCATCTTTTTTTCTGAAAGCCCAGTAAAAACAGCGTAGACTACTTAAGCAAAATTTAAGAGACAACTTACAAAGTAAAATTTGCATAGCACTGTAAATCTGCGTGTTTGTTTGGGCACAGTTCTCTGTAAAAACTACAGTAGGTGACAGGGTTGGGTTTTCTTAATAGCTTGTTTTTCACCAGATTCAGACAGACTTCTTCTGAACATCATAAAATCAAGTGTAGGAAACAACTGTAAAAATGTACAAAAATATATACACATGCACAGTAAATGCATACCCTGTATACAGTTTTATTACTCGTTAGATTTGGCTAATAATGATCATCTGGTGACTTACACTTCCCTCCAGGAATGACAGGTTTGCAACACATCAATCAGCTCCAGGAGGGTGATTTTCCTCGGAGAGAAGGTTTGGATTAAAGCTACAGTACTTGCTGGTGATCTGAGGAGTGAGCGAGGCACCAGCGGCAGCGGCCGCCGGGCGTTCAGGCGAGTTCAGCATTCAGATGTCACAAGGGACAGCTCAGACACAGCTGAAGCAAAGGGACACGAAGGGACACAGCTTGGCTCTCTGCACAGATGCACATGCACGGAATAAAGGAGGTACACAGAACCTGCTCATGCCTTGGGGTGTAAAATTTAATTCCTGATTAGGCTCTGCTACCTACCCTTCCTTCCTTCGCAAATTGTATTGTAGTAATTTGTAACTCAGCGTGTTTTCCTTAAGAATGCACACTGGCCAAAATGAAAAAAGTTGTGTAAGACTGAAAATTGGTAGTGGTAGCCCCCACATTAAGGAATACTTCTAATTTAAAATTTAAAAGTACTATTATATTCTGATTGCTGCTGAAGTGTCTAATTTTAAAATTCACTTTTCTCCTAAAAAGATAAAATGCTGCTTCTGCTAGTGGTTTATAGAAATAGACTGTCTGCACTCAAGTTCTCTCAACAGTGAAAGTGCACAAATAATCTTTCTTTAGTTTCAAAAATTGAACAGTGGCTGGTAACTACAGGTATAACATTTTAAGAAACACAGGCAGCTTTCTAAAAGCCTAGAGAGGCCAAGGATCAGAGAAACACATTTGTCTTAGATGCCAATCCCATGTCTTCCCAATTCTGAAGTATGAAATATTTTCATGACTTTTTCTGGTGGCTAACACACATGGCACTGACTTCCAGAATGTTCTCACTCCAAACCACAGCAGGTAAATAACACACAACCAACAGCCTGCAAGCATCTTCTGCAGAGACAATCAGATAAACCAGCCTTAAACAGGGCAGAATGAGAGTCCCCATCTGAAACAAGCCCTCAGGAGGAATTCTGACCCAAATCACATGAACATGGCAAGGGTTATTCTGCAAGTTGTTACACGGAGGTCTCACATCCACATCAGTCAGAGCCTGCCTCCCACACAGTTGTCTCTGCTTTGCAAAGCTCCTGGTGATCACTCAGTTTTCTCAGAACAAGAATTTGGCCGGACCTATCAGTGTTCCTGCTCCTCCCAGCCATGTTCCTTCTCCCTCACAGCTCCCAGCAGGGCTTTCACCTGCTTCAAATCCCAGCTTCACTCAGCACCAGCAGCCCTGGAGCTGCCTGTTATGATTAGAAGGTTCAGGAATACAGGAACAAGTGGCTGTGACACACTGGGTGGGAGTACAGATTCAGCATTCCCATCACAGGGACGAGTTTCTTTGTGCAGGCACACAGCAGAACTTGCAGCAATCATCTGCTGGGAATCAGAACCTTAACACCAGGGGACAGAAGCACATGGCATCCAGGAGATGCTGTGAGCTATCCTGCTGTATCCCATCTTCAAAGGAGATCAAGGAATGGATTCTTCACTTTGATCTGTGTTGGCCTCCAGCATCTGCATGAAACACTTGGGTGAAGTCTGCCCAAGTCTGGCTTTAGATTCTTAGCAAATACTTCTCCAAGATGCCAAAATACATCAGATTGTGTCTTCAATCTGAAACACTCTGTGTAGCATCAAGTCAGCATTATTCAAAGACTCCAACCCCACATTTCTTCAAAAGGTACATGATGCAAAACCAGGTTTTGGGGTAGTCCCAAGACAGAAACAGTACTTTCAGCAAATATCCCATGGACTCCCTTGCTTTCTCATTATTCCAACTCTTAGTAAAAACCATGTCCCAACTCCCTTTCACCAGAGGGACCTGTTGCCAGGTAGGGAGGGCCTGTGTGAGGGAGGCCTCTTCTCATCCCTGCTAAAAGTTTTGCTTTGAAACAGCAAAGTTGCACTATCATATAACACAAACACCACCCTGTCACTTCATCCCTAGAGCTGTCAACCAGTGCCAAAATTCAGGAAGAGAAAACCCCAGCCATGTGAGACAGCTGCTGTAAGACTGGTTGAACTGGAGAGCTCCGAGTTCCTGCTAAGAGGTTGTAACCAAACCATCAGCAGAAGATACAGGTGAGCAAATATACAGACATCAGTGATGGAGACAAGAGGTACCACGTGGAAGTGAGCAGTCACACCCACTTTTCCTGTGAATACCAGGCAATTAGGACACAGGCAGCAGTCAGATTCATTGGTCAGCAATTAAATGTAGAGCCCTTCAAGATAAGTTAAAGCAGAACAAAGGAACACTGCCCATGCTCTTTGTGCCAGGGACAGATATTTTGCTCAGTGGTGCAAAGTCAATTGCAAGAGCACATTCAGCCCACAATGAGCAAGAGAGAACTGTAATCCTACCGAGCCAAGGCCTCTGGATACCACATCCTTCTTCAGCATCAGCTCTTTGTGCCTTCCTAACTCAGAGATGCCACGTGGCCAGCAGTGCCCAAGCTCTCTCACCAGGTTCTCAGCTGTAGGTCAACCTGATGCTCCTTTGGAACTGCAAATCCCACTTAGAGAGCAGCACCATTGCTGTTGGTGACAATGACAAGTGCTGCCAAGGCCAAGAGCACACATCTATCATCTGTCCATGTTAGTCTGAGAACCATTCCTCTTCAGGGTCAGTGCTGAACTCCATGGCAGTCAGCTTGCAAGTCCATACTGGCAAACTCTATTTACTCCAAACAAATAAGCAATAAATGAAAATTCTGAAAGGTGGAGAGAAAAAACACTCCCATAGCTGTAAGTTTATTAAACCTAGCATGGTTGAAAAGCAAAAGACGAAAAACATGATATATTTTTGTTTATTATTGCTCTTAAAGGGCTTGGTAGTCAAATATACAAGCTATGCTCTATTAAACCAGAAGAAAATAAGATATAAAATCTATGCTCACTTTTCCAATCCAATCCACCTGCTAATCTTCATTAGTGACATTAACTTCAGCTAATTCCAGTCATTTTAATTGATACATACTCTGTGTATGTGTGCGCGCGCGAGTATAAAAACCCCTATTTGAGAGATAAAATTCAAAATGAAGAGATTCATGTTGGTTTTGTACTGTTTTGTGCACTGCTGTAGTTTCAGTTTTTCAAGTGTTACTGATATGTCTGTTTAGAAGAGCAAAATTTAAGTATGATGATGTATTTATTATATTTTCAAAAAGAAAGCATGACCAATAAGTTATGATAAGAAAATACGAAATGTTGATTATTCTCCCCTTGATGTACATGCACTAATCCCATGATCCTGAATAGGGAGTTACATGCACTAAGAGGAGAAAAGGATCCTGTAAAGAGAAAGGCTATTAATTCCTTTCTCCTCTAAGCAGCTCCCCTCTTCTCAGCATTAAGAAGGGATTTATTTTGTGAGATTCTCATCATGCCCATTAATATACTGCTCAAAATGTAAGTATAAAACATAGTCAATGGTCAGCCTGCTTAGCAAGCCTCTTCTGCTAAGCCAGTACAATTTATATATACTCAATATCATCTTCAGGAAGCAAGTATACAGCATTTGTAACATCTTTCTAGGAAGCAAGAACTATACCCATTACTGAATTACTTAAGAAAAAAAAAAAAAAGGAAAAAAAAAAAGAACCCCCCCACTGTTCTCAGTCCTCTGGTTAAAAACAGGGAAAAGCCAGAGTTAACTTTATCATCAGCATTTGGATGTCTGACAGTATTTGAAGACAAATTACAAAAACATCCAGCAAGGAAAACATAGTTATGGCTAGGCTCTGCTCTCCTCAGTTCCCAAAGCATATTTCAAATCCCACTAACATTTGCAACAGATTTGCAGCCCCTCTCTTAGGGAAGATTTATTGAGGGGACAATGACACACTAACACTGGGGGTCTGGGTACAAGGATTCAGCAAGGTGGAGTCTAACAGGAGACAGACAGAACTCAGGTCAGCCTTCAAATGCTCTTGTTGAAAAGACCACAAATAAAAATCAAGTGCATGACAGAACAAGTGATTAATGACCCCAAGTAAAATATTTTTCTAAGTTACAAAATTGCTCTTCCAGTGTTTGAAAACAGAAAAACCTGTGGGAGAAGAGGTTACATTCCAACAGTTAAGAGCAAATTCGGAAAGAAGGTAAATTATTACTTTCTTATCTTGGTTACTGGAGCAAAGATGAAAACAACAACCAGTGCTTTGATAAAATCTGCTCTTTACAAAAGTGAGATAAATATTCTAGTGGCAGCTGGGTTAAAGATACAGACCCTGAGGGTTAGCTTCTGCCCTCAGTTGTAGATCTGCAACTCATTTCACCTACTTCTGTGAGCAGCTAAATGCAGATTGTGACCTTCAGACTTGAACATACAAGTATAGTTACCACCTGTTTGCAAATAATTCCCCAGCTATGCATACAGCAGCAACCTATAGAAACCTCCAAATGTGCGTTTGTAAAAAAAGGAAAAGAAGGAAGGAAAAAGGGAGACAGGTACAGACATGATTCTGAGCTCTAATTTTCAGTGAAAAAGACCAAAAGGTCAACAAGCAAAACTAAAGATAAGTAAAATCCCTGAAGAGACCTTATACTCTTTCTAATGCTTCAACAGCACAGCTCACCTTGCAAAAAACTTCACATGAACATCTAAAGCATGATCAAGTCAAAAGAGCAGCACACCCTATCCTGACACACACAAGGTAAAAGTCCTGGCCCCATCTCAATCCATGCTGAAACTCTCATTAGAAGTTCAAGAGATACCAGCATTCAAAATTGGACTGCTACAGACCTTTCCTTTTCACATTTTTTACAAAAGAAGACATTTTGAAAACTATTGTGCTGATTTCTAGTGCTGCCTCCCAGTTTACTGAGAGAAGTTGGCTGAACTGGACTTTGGTAATGAGAGATGCAAACAGAAATAAAAGGAGAATCGAAAAAATTTCCTTCTTTACACAACTCTAAATCCCATGGCCAACCACTAATTAAAAAAAAAAAAACAAACCAAATGAGTCCAAACAGATTCAAAATTATGGAACATGTTTGATGTGGAACAGGGCAAACAGCACTCAAGACTGAAGTAATATTTAGAAATTAAAGAGCCTTGAGCAGTTAGCAGGAGATAGGATGGGAGTGTTCTCCTATTGGATCTGTTCTATGGGATGTGCTGATGGATAACACGCTGCTTCCAAACTCCACTATCCCTTCTCCTGCGTTACAGAGGTCTTAAGATGTTGCCTGAAAATAAAAAGTGTCAGTGTAACATACAAACAGGATTTCATCTGTAGCCATGACAACACAGCCAAAAAGACTCTAACCCAATGAACACCTATCAATTCATTTAAGGAGGGTGTTTTTTCCTGGCTCATTAGTAAGAGAAGTTGGAAATCAATAAATGTTACGTTGGCTTTAGCAAGAGGAAACATTCAATGGCTCCTGTTGTAAAAGTGAGTGTAGTGCTCTTGACAGAAACCAGTTTTCAGTCATCTGAAGATACACGTGGCCATGGCCAATGCCCTCTTTTCTCCCCCACCCCAAGTCCCCCAACAAAGCAAGAAAAATTAGTTTCTTCTTCCACCCCACCCCAGATTTTCTCCCACAGCTTGACTACAGTAATCCTTGAACAGGCAGAAGGTTGGTGCATTCTCTTCAGTCGATGCCTCCAACTTCTTCATTCTTGGCTCAAGTTTTATTCATTAATATTAGTCATCAGTTATTAAGAAAAAGATAGTTTCTAAGTGTTTGTTGTTGTTTTTTAACTGAAGTTAATCGGATACCATAGTCTGGTTATATGTGCTGATCTGCAGCCGTCAGTTATTCCTTTTTCTTGAATTCCTGGTTGCCATAGCTGGAGCCTTTTTCTATTTCAGTTACTCCTATCAGTCTACGAACTCCAAAGGAAGCTTTAAAATATAACAGAGAAATGAGAGGCACATTAAAACCAGTCCAAGCATCCAGGAAGTTACATGTAAGCACATGAGCAGAACCCAATCCCCAGGTCAGCAGTGACCAACAGTGTGCTGTACGAGGCTGCACAGGGATCACAGGTCAAGTGACACTCAAAGAGAGGGACAATCCAGATTAAAAAATATAATTATTGCTTCTCTTGGTTAACAGGACACGTGGCATGAACACTGAAGCATATCCCCTCCCTCTACTTCCCTTCTTTTATTGTTAGGGTTTTTTTGTTGGGAATGGGGGGGAAAGGGAAGATTTGGTGGTATTTATGTATTTTTGTTTGTGGTGGTGGTTTTGTTTGGGTTTTTTTTTAAATTCACAGACAAGTTGTCCAGTGAAATATTTTTTCCTTCAGGCACCATAATAATGGGCTACACGACTCATCTACTACCACTACAGTTTTTGCTTAAGATATGAAGGCAAATTTGGCCAGATTAAAGCTTTTGAAACAATAAAAATGCTGTACAACAGAAAGACTAATGAGTGAGCTCCAAATATTTTTCCTGCAAGCTTCATTCTCATTAATTAGTACACAGAACTTATTGGAGGTAAAGGATCCTGTTATGTGTCACACTGGGCTTAGCATCTTCTCTGCTTTTATTACCTGCTCCTACAAGTCCCAGGAAGGCAAGGATAAGGAGAGGTGATCCACTTGCAAAAACTCCAAAGCCAAATGTGAAGAGAGGAGAGAGGAGAACTGTGGCCCAAAAAAGAAAGTTTAGGAGAGTCCATGGTCTCCTAGGAGGTTTAAACTGCTTCCCAGGAAATACACCTTCCTGATTATACATCTCTTGCAAAGCATCCTGGGGGAAAGAGAAAAGAAAATGAGTTCACAATGCTTGCATCAAGCAGCCCAAGATTAGTCAGCTCCAGGACAACATCCAGGACAGTGTCTGTGCTACAAACTCATCCAGAGTGCACAGCATCCAATTCCACCTGCTGTCACTCATTTGGGCATTTCTGTTGACCATCCAAGTGACCTTTAAGCCTTTTGAAGGCAATTTTGGCACCATCAAAAACTGAAACCTTATCATCCTCTGCACTACTAAATACCTTCATCTTGCCTGTCAATTGCTTAAGGATTTAGGGCAGCTTCAGGCCAGAGACCAGTTCAGACACTACCAACCCTCTTAGCTGGGTGCTTTTCCTTCCTGTTTTCACTCCCAGAAAGGTCAGCATGATTCAGCAAAGCAGAAAAATTCTGTATGGAGAGCCAGGAGGGGAGGGCAAGGAGTGAGCTGAGAGCAGAGACAGCACCACACCAGCCCCAGTCCCAGCCCTGCAACAGAGCCACTGCAGCCCAAGCTGAGCCTGCAGAGGTGCAATCCTGGAACACATCACTCAAAGGAACAAGGTGCCCACCACCTTCCCTCACTCTGTAAGATTGCTCTTTAAGGTTTCCAAGCCATTACCAAGGATGGCTCAAGTCCAGCTATTTCTTGTTTTTATTTCTTTCTTTTTTTTTTTAATTTCCCTTACAAAGGACTGAGAAGTGCAAGGCATTCCTTGCCAAAACCAGCCTTTGGGAGGACACATCCTCTGTGCAGGAAGAGGATTCCAGTTACAAAGTCATTGCAATAAATGGAATGAGAGGATTCCAGTTACAAAGTATTGCTAACACTAAGATCAATATGTGCAATACCCATGTCCATAAGCAATACCTCCCTGTCAACACCTCACAACAAAGGTGAACAGAGGCACAGCCAACATCAGGAAGGATGAGAGGAAATGGTGCCACATTGCACCAGGGGAGGGTTACATTGGACATTAGGAAAAAAAAAAAAACTTTCATGGAAAGGGTTGTAAAGCAGTAAGACTGTCCAGGGAACTGGTGGAGTCATCATCCCTGGAAGTGTTCAAAAACACCCTCTGGATTTTATGGATTTGTCCCTTGATGACATGGTTTAGTGGTGAACATGGTGTTGGGTTGACAGTGGACTCTGTTCTTAGAAGCCTTTCTCAACTTCAAAGACTCTTTGGTTCTGCAGACCTGCTAAGGGGAGGTGGGTGGGGGGAAAAGATGATGAGCTACTGCTCTTTGTAAGATAACCTCTCTCCTTAACTGAATGAGAGTTCAGATATTCAAACAAATTAGGTTGAAATAAATATAATGAAATTCAGAACAATTTGCTGCCTACCTAGAGACTGAGCATAGGCCTGGCAATGCTGCAGCACAGGTCATCATAGCTGGGGAAAGCCCAGGATATTTAAACTTTCTGTCCTCTGCTGTCTTCCCACAAAGATCAGCAATACAGAAATCAAGATGCACTTTTCAAGTTCAATAATCCACCACTTAGGGCTGGACAACAATTACAGCTCTCCCCTACTCCCCACAGAAGTGTTAAATCTGGTCGAGAAGTGTTAAAGTGGTTGACAAAAATGGATTTTTCTAACCATCTAAGGTTAGAAAAAGAAATGACGCAAGGAAAAGCTCTGAGCCATCTGAAGGCATGCTGGGCATGTTTTATCAGTCCCTGGCAGGAGCTCCCAGGGATTGTCTGTCCCATGTCACACACCACTGCAGAAGTATTAGCAAGAGGCAGAAGGAAAGTGACAGTGCAGGAAAAATGAAAGCAAAGAACAATTGCAGCTGAAAGCTGGGACCTGCTGTCCCTGACAGACAGTTATCCCTCTTCTCAAGTGCCTAAAAACACCCACAGGGAAAATGGAGCCTTTAGAAATGCATGACAGAGATCCAAGTGCTGAAAAATGAAAAAGACACTGGATTGCTGTTAGTCTTCCACAGCTCAGGCATATCTCTGAATTCTATTGTGCTTCCTGGCAATTTGAGACCTCACTACCCAGCCCTCTGCTGCCAAGGGCCTCCTTGGTCCTGCTCCTTCCAGCACTTTGAGGGATGGCTGCCTAGTTATGCATAATATCCTCTCCATCCAGTGCAGGAGTGTGTATTACTCACTGCCTTAATACACTCCCCTGTGCAAGTCCCAAAAGGCAGAAAAGAATGTAAAGCTATTTACCTTTTCCTGGTAAAGCTTATGAAGCCAGTTTGCAGCTTCCTTTTCATCTTGAGGGATCTCTTCCAGAGGAAATCTCCTAGTTTAGTAGAAAGATTAAAAAATGGAAAGAAGGAAAAAAAAAAGAATTAAGGGAAAATCCAGATATTTGGTTTTATGCCTCTCCTAGGGAAGATCTTCCATTCACTAAAGGGCAGAAATCTTTGCCAATAGTGTCACTGATGGCAGAGGTCTTAAACACAGAGAACTGGGACTTAAAATCTGAGGTTTTAAGTTGGGAATTGGGTGCTATTTTAGACAAAAGAAATTGTACAAGCTCCTGTCAGTGTCAGCACATCAGTGAAATCATAATTTCCCATTCAAACACTGTTCCTCCTTCACCAGATCCACCCCTGGCTGATTTCCAGTGAGCTCAGACTGAGGCACTCAGAGCTGGGAAAAGAAAAGCAAGTGGAAAACCCAAGGGTAATTGCTGGTTACATTTTAGTAGTGAAAACCAAATTTTGGAAGCAATGGGAGGGCAACTAAACATTCACTTTATGCCATCTCTGAGGCAAACATCTGCAGTGACTGCACTTGTCCCTCTTTGCCTCTGCAGCCCCACAGTCTGAGGCACACAGTTCTGGGGGTGTGTGACAATTGTGCCCAGTGCCAGCCCTGACCTGACCTCACTGAGAACAGGTGCCTTGCCAGAGCCTCTCTGCAGTGCTGAAGAGCCAACCATTCCCCTGCATTCTTCTGTGTTCTAGACCCCTCCAAGCCAAGCCCCTCTATGATTCTGTGAATTTGTTCTAAGACATTCCTAATGATTTCTGCATCTCATAAGCCAAATGAACACCAGATCTGGCAGATTTACTTACATGAGCCCTAACAAGAGAAACTGCTCAATTCATATCAAAATGCTCAATAAAAGCTCAGTGAAAAGTGATTTGCTGAAAGCTTTCTGGTGAAGTTGCTGTGGTGTTGCTGTCACCACTAGAGGGGACTCACAGCAATCACATTTGGTGATTTCCTGATTATTTCCTCTGGAGGCTGTCGAGATAAAGACTGGATCCAGTGCAGAGCTAAGCTGCTTACCTGTGCTCAGGTAACTACGTCTGCACATACCAAGAACAGGAGCTTATGTGCTTCCCTTCTCTGAGCTACACTAAGTCTGTTGGCACAACAAGGATGTGCTCCATTTTCAGCAAAACATCTGTAAAATCAGTCTCCTTACTCTCACAGCTTCTTCCCCAAAACAGAGAAAAAGTGTAGAAAAGCAACTTGAGAATATTCATTCCATCCACAAACATATTTTTAATCGAATTATCTAAGCACAGCCACTTGTAGAGTACAATTAGTGATTTTACCTGGCAACAGACTTTTACAAACCCAAATCTCTTCTAACTCTATTGAAAACTATATATCTCTTCTTTCTTCCCATTACCCCTCCAAGAAATGAAAGAAAATTGCACCTCCATTAGCAAAAAAGGACATTTAACTGAAGGCTGCCACTATTCAGTGTACAATTAATAATTATACAGATGTACATCCATGCATGGGCACCTCAGATCCTGCCAGATATCCTACATGCACTTGCCATCAGTGTGGAATTACAGGTGGAGCTGCCTGACCAGCTGTTTTGCTGGCTGGCAAATTGTCTGCTCACTTTCCTCATCAGGAATATGTTTGGCAAGTGTAAATAGTGAAAATGAAACCCCTTGCAAATGAGCAACTCCACCTCTCCATGGACAGCTTCACAGTCATCTTTTCAGCTGAGAGACTAAAATGTTGTGGATGTTGCAGCAACACACAGACCCAAGGCAAGAGGGGAAAGGTGTGGGGGGAAGGGAAAATGGATCTTTTTTTTTTTTTTTTTAACTTTTAAAAACCAAGCATCAGCCTCATCACCAGAATACAGCAATATCTTCCAAAAGGTGGATGAATCCTACAGAGAAGCAGAAGCAAACTGACTAAAGAACTGTGGAAAGAATAACCAGGTCATGTCTCAGGTACAAACATAAAAGGGAAAAGAAGAAATTCAACAGGATTGGTCGTTTTTATGATCACAAGGAAGCCCTTGAAGCAGAAGGCAGCAAGGAGAAAGCAAGAAAGAGAAGAGGTGTGTGTGCATGCAAATGTGTATGTGCTGCATGGGGTTAGGTGTTAACAGCTACTCTTTGAGGCAAAGGAACAGTGAGGAATGTGACCAATGTCCCACCTCATTCACAGGATGTCTGAATTTCAGCATTTTTAAATTTTTAATCTGCAGATCAAACCATGTGAGTGAGGGAGAGAAACTGGCATGTAAAGGAGCTTTAGACTATTTACTACGAGGGACCATTGAAGCTGAAGGTCAAGGAGAAGTGGACTACAGGAAAGGAAATTACCCTGTAAAATCTGAATACACTTCAACATGCTAAACTATGCATCTTAGGGCTCACCTCCATCAGTAAATGCTCACCTTACACACATATCTGCTTCATATTTCTTTCCATAAAGAATTCCTAATAAAGACGGGTTCTTGTTTCCTCTGAAATTTAGTGTTACATCATACACTGCTGAAACTGTTAGGAAAAAAAATAAAACAGGGCTGTTACAGCAGCAATTCTAGCAAGCTCCTTCTGGCATCCTTGCTTGAGACAGCAAGAGAGCCTTGTGCAAGCCTTGCATTAATGATGTGTCAGAGTCCTCCACTATTCTGTGTTTACACCCCACATTTATCTGCACCAGCCCCCTGACACTCCCAGCACTGTAAAACACCAGATGACTTGATGAACTAAGCAACATAAAAAGGTTTTCAGTATTTCTAAAGACTGGTATCTGCCAGTTCTGTGGCAATTTACAAGTTACCAGCTGACATGCTGGATCCTCATGACTGCCAGCTCACTAATTGTAACGAACAACCCAGCAGAATATGCTGGTGCTAAACAACACATTACAAGTGCTGCAAAGCTTGGCAGTACCTGTTCCCCTGAGACACTGGACAGCAGTGGTGAAACCTTTGGTTCTGGGCAACAGGTGGTATTTCAGTTTAGGCAACCCCTTAGATTCAGCTACTTCCATGCTGATGCGGTGCTTGGTCTCTGTGAAACGAGTTCCTTCACAGTACAGCAGAAACTGTGCAAGACAAAAGCAAAAGAAACCCAGGGATATCTTGAGATTTCAAAAGAAATCCAGCAGTATACTGAAAATTTGTCCAAGATAAACAGACATGTGCACACCCTTCAGTTGTGTCAGCTCTTCACCAAGTATGAGGCATAAGCACCAACTCTCAGCTCATTTACCATTACCTTTACATTTAACAACACTTGTACCAAATTTAAGGTGACAAAAAGACAGCCCTAGTTGTGGCATTTAGAATGCACAGAAATTAGGAAATTGATCCACTCAAGTCAATTTTAATCATGATTTCAATTACCAAGCAGGAAGTCTTGATTTAAATAATCAATGCTAACTACATTTTGCACTTATATTTTCTAGTTGTTTTCCCTAGAGACTCGTCCTTGGTTCTCAGTTGTAGAATCATTAAATTGTATAGATTTGAAGCTCAAGTTCAGTCTTGAGATTTTCTAATTGGTAGGGTTTATTCTGTATTTTCTTTTCTATCCCTTACTTATCAGAAAGATATAGTCAATATAATTCATATCTATATATTCAAGCAATTAAATAGCTTAAAATACATTCTCCAGATTCTTACTTTTTTCTGTCTTTGTAATGGTAGAAAATTCCAATGCATTCACAATGTTCTAGTTAGGGCTTAATGTTTCACTATTAATTTTAACAAGCTGTACTGGATAATACTGAAAACTCACTTAAAATGCATAAAAAGCCTCTTAATGTTTTATAAGCCAAATAATTGTACATTACATGTGCTGCTATAAAAGCAAAATTGAGAATTTATCAAAACCTTTGCATTCAAAGCTCTAAGAAGGTTAATGGGTTGATTACACCACTGTGATGCTGCAGTGAAGTTTAACAGCATTGCACACAATGAAACAGAGATGTTTTACCCTTGATTTTAAATAATGTCAAAATAAAAAGGAAAAAATGTAACTGCAGAAGCAGATATAAGCCTGCCATATGTTCTCACAGAGACTTTTTGGGAAACCTGCAATTTCACAGATCAATGAACACACTAACAGGAACTTTCCATCAAAATCCATGGCCTGTGCAGTCAAATTCACTCACTTCTCCAAACAAGATTTTTTTTGTTGATGCCTACCTGAGAAAATGTTATGCAGATGTAGCAATCAAATGTAAGGGGTTTTTTTAATAGGCACAAAATAAGTTTGGACAAAATCATTAGTATCACACAAGCCTGATTTATAAATGATTCTCAAGCTTCTGAACTGTTTCCCAAATGGTTTCCCTTACCAACAGACAAAAAGCACTACCAGCATATCCCAAAAGACCTCCTGAAACAGAGCATGACAGCTTTTCCATGACAGCTCTTGGGAGTGAGCACACCTTTTCCTGACACACAAAGCCACAGGCACCAGTCTGTCAGTGATTCACTTCCAGCAGCCAACACCAGATGAGAGACTCAACACTTACCCACATATATTCAGGATAATCAGACAAACGTTTCAATCCCTCAATGACTGTATCTCTGTCCTCTTCCCATTTCCTTTTGCAGAAAACAATCTCAAGGAAGTACCACGTCCAGCCGATTAGGGGCACATAGAGCAGCTCTCTCTTAGCAAGAACTTTGGAACTCTTGGAGAGAAAACAAAAGTGACAATCCAAAAATGTCATTTGCTCATTTGTGCAACGAGGTCAAACACATTAAAGCTAAGATGATGGAGTTGGATCTGGGAACTTAAATGCAAAGAAACTGTTTATAGGTGGGTTTTAAGCAGTGTCGGGATCATTAGCTGGTCAGAGTGACCCCGAGAAAAGTTCCAAAGTCTCTTTTCCCAGCCTGGCACTTGAAGAAGGAGTCAGAGCTCTTCATTTCTTGGTCTCAAGGTTGTTTATTGTATCTTATCTATAAAAAATTTTCTCCTGTCCTGTTGAGATCCATCCAGCAGGACAGTTCCAGGCACTCTGCCTGCCCCCAGGGCAGTGTTATGTCTCTATACTAAAAACGTGTACAATGTTTACAATTACTTTCCAATGCCTATCACCTATGTTAGACAGTGAGCTTCTACTCTAAACCAATCTAAAAGTGCCAGCATCACAGCAGGAGATGGAGACCAAGAAGAAGAAGGAGAAAGGCTGGACATGCCCAGTTCCCTCCATCTTGCCTCCTGAACCCCCATACCAGAAACCCCAAAATCTACTTTTCCACCCCGTGATAACTTCACTATTATTCTACCTAAACTGTCATGGCTTGCAGATCTTCATCTAAGGTTGGTCATTTGCTCCATGGGTCATAATCAAACCCACAGGTGTTTTGGGCTCTGTGCCAGGGTCCCTGAGCCCCCTGGCAGGGGTCTTGGCTGCTCAGGACAGCCAGAGGGATGTTCTGGGTCCTGACAAAGCAGACCTGCCACCCTGCAGAGGAAGGGGAAGCTCATGGCGCACATACCCCCAGCACTCCAAAGCGCTCTGTCATCGTCCAGCCGCACAGGAAGTCGATCTCAAAGTTGTGGTTCAGGATGATGATGACGTGTTCCTTCCCAAAGGTTTTCACCGTGGCCTCGTCTGAGAACAGGGTGCACTCTGTGCCTGACCACCATTCCAGCAGCATTACCAACTCTAGCAAACACGATGGAGGTGGAGAGAGGAGTTAGGGGTACCCCTTACAGAAAGCATTTAGAGTTTCCTCCTCAGCCCCATTCACTGCCCAGCCTCTCCTGCCTCCCAACACCATCACTTCACCAAACTCATCCAGCAGAGCTGAAACAGAAGCTTGGAAGGGTACAGACCACACCATATTACCATCCCTAAGCAGTATTTAAGGCACCAGACATATGCATTATGGATAATTCAGCAAGTTTTTAACAGTGACAAGTTTGGGCATTGCATTTCAAATGCAAAATTTGATGACCACTGAAAAAAAAAGCCCCAAGACTTTTATGCCTGAAAACAGACAGTGGAGCCGTTGATTGCTCCACTAAATGAGCACAGTTCCTCCCAGGTGGAATAGAAATTATGCATAGATGCAGCCTAATGTTTTTACTCCACATGAAACAAGCCTTATGGAGGTAAACAGACCAATAAAGGTCTTTTAAAGGGATGCAGTGACATAGATCTTCTGTGATAGATTTTAATATTAAAACACAGGGCTGTAATTGTTCTGCATTATGATCATCAACACAGAGTTAAAAACAGAAAATTGAGCTAATGTATCAAAATACCTGGGCAAAGACAAGAATGGTAAATTTTGTCTTTCTTTTAGTGCAAAAGAATGAGCCCTTTTCCCTCCATTTACTCCAATTTTAAAGTATCACAGCAACTCTTATTCCACCCTGAACATTTGTTACCCTTTTTTATTTTCCACCTCCCCTTTTTCATCATAAAACCCCCTTCCACTTAAATTCAGCATGCACTGACTGTAGTTGCTATGGTTAGCTTATTTCCCTCATTTCAGTACATGGAGGCAGATGGAAGGCATTGCTTGCATCATGGGACAACTATAAAAAGTATGAGAATAGTTCATCCTCCCAGTAGGAAGATTTGCTTCCCTGCAAACTGTAGTCATTGGGTTTTTTTTCATTTCAATGAGATGTGGTTGAAATAAAAATGTGATTGCACAAATATAGCAGTTAAAAAGAGTTCAACTCCTCCCACATGACTACACCTGCAGGTTCCCCCTCTGTTCCCTCTATCAGGCTCTGCCAGGAAGTTTTTCAGCTTCCCATTGGGAGTTTCTGGTTTTGCCAAACAGGGCAGCACCTACCCAAACAAGGGTTTCTGATCAGTGGGATCAGACAAGGTCACCTATCCATACTGCTAAACAGGAGTTTGGGATCCATCTTGCACCACTCCAGAGAGAAGGCAAACACAGGATTTGGGTGAACAATGAGGAAAACCAGTCCTGGTCTGCTCAGGGTCCAGAGCTCACCTAGCACTGTATTTTTTCACTCATGACCACTCACTCACCCACCAGGTTATTCCCCTGTATCACTTTCAGCACTTGCTCATTTGGAGGGATGACAAAGTTATGCACCTTGCTGGCCAAGAGATCTTAACCCCAGTCAACTGGAAATATGGCAGAGGAAAGACAGAATTGTCTTGTTCCTTCACACCAGGTACAGGTTTCTATCACTGCTTCCCAGCTTTGCATGCTTTCTGTTCACTCACCTTCCTTTCTCTGGTTATTCTGGCTCAGTAAAAGGGGAAAGAGGACAGCAAGAGTGTCCTCAGGTCACCTTCCAAGCAGGTGGCCAGGAGAATGAAGCAGTGGTACCAAACACATCGTGGTACTCTGAGCAATTTTCCCTTCCCATTGCTGACTGTGTACCAAGGAGGAACACCTCCAGTACCTGCTACATTTTCCTATAAAATTATAATCACCTGGGTGTGTTTCTTCTTCAAAATCGGGGGAAAAAAATCTGCAGAGGCCAGTGTGGATGTGACTTTCTGCAGAACCTTTTTCCCTAAAACAGTGAAGGATTTGCCAGAGTTCATACTGAGAGAGAAGGGCTGATGAGCCAAAGGATTAACACGAGGAAACAGATTGTCCTTTACAAGTGTGCTGACAAATGATGTAATTATAACCAGGAGTGGGCTCATTTCCTTTTTTCAGTGTGTGGGTTACAGCTCCTTTGCGTGGCACTGATCCTATCAATGCTACACAAGAAATCCTTCTGAATGAAGGAATGGCAACACTTGCACTGCCCAGGACAGTTCCTGTAGGGAATAAGCAACACCTGGCATCAACCACCCCAGCAGCTGGGGGTCCCACAAACCAAAGCATTTACAGCCTCACAAGTCCCCTAAAAATAAAGCAAAGAAGGGGCACAGCATATCCCTCAGCTGGAAGGACCAACATTTGAGAGGTTATTTTTGCAACAGGACGAACCCAAACACGCTGCACTCTCCAAGGGTGTGATTCATCTGCAAGGAGCTGACGTGGGAGAGCTGCAAGTACAGACTACCTGTCATGAATTTATGGGTTTATGTAGGGGCCAGAGCCTGAGAGGCTTCCTTCCCCAAATGTCTGTCAGGAACATTGGATAGAGTCTCTCTCCCTCCCCTTTGGAAGCTGGCCTTTTTGTATTTGAGAGGAGAGGCAGTAAGAACAGAGCCTGGTTTTCAGTACAGAGCCTGTGTTCCACCTGTGTATCCCTCCCTGCACTGATCCTCTGCCAGCTGGGCAGAGCAGCTTCTCTGACAGACCCTCAGCCTAAAACCACAAACAGCTTGGAGAAAGTGAGCAAAATGTAGCATCCAGAGCAGAACACCAACCTACAGGTTCCTTCCCAAAAGGCTTCTCCATACTGAAATATATTTCATTATGGATGGCAACACTGGGGTTACTGCATTTACACAGCTTACCTAAATTGCTATAAATCACAATTGAAGAGCATATTCTGGCAGCTCTTCCTTTACAGGCCATCAGCTCTCTGCAATCCCACATAACATTTACATTGATTTTCATAGTTTAATTTCCCAAGATGTTAATTTATAACAGGCTACACACTAGGGGTTATCCTATGTACAAGCAATTATCTGCTCAGCTTCTCCAAGCCTCTTTGAACAATGGTGTGGGTTATTTCCAGTGTTTAGAGGTTGTAAGACAGCAGCATTTAAAGTGTGGGTTGTTTTATGCACAGTGCTAACTAAAGGACCAAGCATCTCATATCCTCAGAAAAGCTTAACTATTAATGCAGCAATCGTTTTCAGCATGAGATCAGATTCTAGATTATTAAAAGCACAAAGAAATTCTTACAAGCAAATTAAAACTAAAATTTCCTATATGTCCCCACTCTCATCCAACCAAAGTAATTTGGAAGTTTCTACTAAGCTCTTCTACTACAAAACCTTTTTTCCTGACAATTTGCCTGCTAGTCTATTTAATTTCCTTTCTCCTATGCTTCTCAGTAGGCAGGACAAAAAGCGCAGTAAAGGCAAGGACAAGCTTAAAAAGAGACTGAACCAGACACCTCAGAGAGTTTTTGTTGGTGATACTTCACATGGATGATTTACAAAATGTGGGTGCCTGTCAGTGGACTGCTGAACTGTAATTTCAGTGTTCATTCTGGTGACTCATTTACCCAAAGTGGGAGTTGGATGCTGAGCTGAGCACTAAGGTAAGTGGCCATGCATAAAGGGAAGGGATGGAGAATGGAAACCAATTAGATGATTCACTGCTGAAACAGGAGGTGACATTTGGGCTAAGGAGCCTTCTAAACACTCTAAACATTTTCAGAAATCCAGCTCTGTGAGAAGAAGGCATCCACAGGGAGGAAGTTTTGCAAAGGTCTGACAGAGGAGAACAAAGAAGCTGCACTCAGTGCAGAGCTGACCCATGGGCAGAAGAAGAACCACTGAAAAAATGCTCACAAGAGGAGACCCTGGCCTCAGAGATGGGCACTGAAGGGTGCAAGTGGATTCTGAAGTTTGTCACACAGTTCAGCTGCAGACACATCTACATGAGACATTTTAGGATAGACCTCTCCCTCTGCAGCCCCCACAATAAACCTGGGCTCTTACATGATCAATACTGCCCACATGCACCTGAGCCAGCTCACAATGGTCCCTTAGCACAGGTGCTGATACTGGATGAAGATGGCATTGGGACACAAGTAACAGCTCCTATCAGTCCAGCTTGGAGGTGCAGAGGAGCTTTACTTCCCACTTTTCTGAATGACAGAGTGACAACACACTTTAGACCCTTGACGTCTGTGTGAATTCCCAGTATTCCAGAAAAAAAAAATAATTGCTGTGTCAAAAAAATTTGGACCTGCTCTGAAAGAATCTACATCTAACTTACCATTTCTCTCATCTCTATGTGCAAACAGATACATGTGCATGTGTGGCTGTAGCTCTCTTCACAGAGAGCAGAATTCACAACTTCCCCAGGATTTTTTCTGGGGAAGGCAGTGAGAAAGCTCAGAGAAGAAGAAAAACAATTCTTATTTCTACTTGCTGCATCTGTTGTTTGGCACACATGGAATGTGTTATGGAGATTGTTTACCCAAAAGGGATTTGTCAGTTAGACACTGGTGATGGCTGTTTTGGATTGATTGACCAATTAGGTCAAAGCTGTGTTGTGACTGCCTGTAAAGGGTCATGGGTTTTTCTTTAGTATAGTTTTAATTTAGTTTAGTATAGCATAATATCATATCATATCATATCATATCATATCATATCATATCATATCATATCATATCATATCATATCATATCATATATCCCTAAATGAAGCATTTGTTCAGCCTTCTGAATCATGGAGTCATTGCACATTTGTGGTGTTTGTGAGGGTCCCCAGCATGAGATGAGAGATGAGAATTTGACTCCTTGTTCTCAGAAGGCTGATTTATTATTTTGTGATATTATTTTATATTAAAAGAATGCTATGCTAAAACTATTCTAAAGAAAGAGAAAGGATACATCAGAAGGCTTAACAAGAATGAATAATAAAAACTCGTGACTGACTCCTCAGAGTCTGACACAGCTGATGGTGATTGGTCATTAAGTAAAAACAATTCACACATTTGGATAAACAATCTCCAGACCACATTCCAGAGCAGCAAAACATGGAGAAGCTGAAGCTTCCCAGGAGAAGAAATCCTGGGGAAGGGATTTTTCCAAAAATATCATGGTGACAGCACGTTATTCCCCGGCTGGGTGTCATCCTGTATTGATAGGTATATATGTATTTCCTTTGCTTAATGTCCTAGGGTGGTGTTATGATGCTTGTATCCCCATTTGTGTGTTTGTTTATGCTGGATATCATGTTCTGTGCCTTCCAGACTGGCTCTGAGGAGTGAAAGTTTTGTTTTGGTTTTGCTATCAGCCGCTCCCCCACGGCTGGTGGGACACAGAGATGGGGCAGTACGTGGTGCTGCTTTTGCTTTTTGCTTGGCTTTTCACTTTGCTCCTGCTTTGCTCTTGCTTTTTGCTTCTGCTCATTAGTTAGTAGCTCAGCAGTTCAAATTTTTCCTGGACTGTTTCTCCTTTCCCTTTTTTGGACCTACTTGAACCTGCTCCGGACTGGGACCTGGGAACACCGAGGGTTTGCACCCTGTGGCTGCAGCAGCACCGGAGGGACTGATAACAGAGCAACCACCCCCAAGAGAGACTTTCTGAATTTGTCATCTTTTTCAGAGCAGTGGAAGAGTGGTGTCATCCTGTATTGTTCATTTTGTGTGCTGGGGGTGCTGTGCCTGTTAAATAAACAGGTTCCTTCCACTTCTCTCCGAGGAATCCTTCCCAAACCGGTTGGGGGCAGGAGCCATGTGGGTTTGCTCTCTGGAGGGGCCCCCTTTTGGAGGTTTTCTCCCAAATTTGCCCTAAACCAGGCCAGTTAACAAAAGCAAAACCAAGCAAAGCCCCTCCCCAGCCCCACCCATCCCATCCCAGCCCATCCCAGCACACTCACGGCTCCACAGGGAATAGGCAAGGCGACAGTTTACTCGGCGGTAGAGCTGCTTGTTGATGGGCCAGAGGAGCAGCGTGCATAGTTGGATGAAGTTAATGATCAGTCCACTGACAACAAAGACAAACCCAATGAGGAGGTGAACTATGAACTGGGTCTTCAGGAAGGCAATGAAGCCCATGATAACCACTCAGAAGCGTGTGCAAGGGCCGTCACTCAGAATAACTGTCCTGAAACAGGAAAAAAACAAAACAACAAGAGTCAAATGGAGTGGATTTGCAAGCTCTGACAAAGCAAAAGCCCTGAAACAGTCCAGGCTCATTCATCAAGAGGAACCCAACCCAATAAACACTGTGCTCTCCAAGCCTGCCTCATGCAGGTCTTCACACAATAAACAGGTGATGGTGCAAATCCCTGCCCAAAATAGGACGGAATCATTATTTACAATTTACAGCCCACCAGGAAGATTATTGTTTGCTGAAGAGACTAATCTCACACCTCTATTCAAACAAATACCATATAATTAGGAGTTAATGCTGGGAGGAACACAGAGCCCTGCACTCACAGTGTGCAAACAGGGGCTTTATCTTTAGGGATGCTGTCCTGAACTGTAAGAGGAGCCTCACCCTGCAAAGAGCAGGGCTGGTCACACACACCATCATTCTGGCCAACACTAAGGCATGGAAATGGAAATCAGGTATTCCCACATTCAAAACCCATGCTGGAGAAGGTTTAATAACTTCTCACCTTGTCAAGCCACAGTTCTGTGATCAAATATACCAGTTAGTGTGGGGGGAAAGTGTAAAATGATAAAAAATCCTTAGGCTATGTAGCAGTACAAACTTGATCTGGAATGGGCATTGGTGTAGAATCTTGATTCCACCAAATTAGCCCTTAACTCTGAGCCTGTGCCATATTTATACCAGGTGCAGAAAGACTGGCAAGGGCTGAGCCAGCAGAATGCCACAGGAGCTCAGACAAACCTGATCCACTACAAATCCTGCCAGCACAAAGTTAACCCAGCAAACTGTATTTACCAAGCCACCAAACTGAGCTTATTGCAAACCCCACATTATCCAGCACTGGCCTGTTTGACCTGTTGGGTACAGGGAGCCCTGCAAGGCCAGCCAGGCTGTCGAACCACAGCCTCAAGGTCTCACCCAAAAAATAAAAGCTTGGCCCTGATTTTCTGCCACAGCTTGCTGATGGTTTTCATGCTCAGCTTTTGCAAGTGTGGCAAATGACCAGATCAAGCAGTAGATGGTAACAAATACTTTTGACAAACCAGGCATCCCAAGGTGATGTGGACCCGCTGTCTGAAAATAAAGTCCCTGCCAGCTGTGAGAAATCAAATAATTTTCACTCACCACCTGCTTACGGTGTGCTGCTATTTATAAAACTCCACAGCAATTTAATTGTGAAAGCTTGTTTTCTATCCTCTCTCCTGCCAATCAGGTACAGCCTTTCAAGGCACAGAGTGTCTAGTTTGTGCACAATTAACATCCATTTGCATCATTAGTAACCTACCCACTTCAGAAGCACATAAGAGAGGCAAAAAAAAAAAAAAAAAGCCTGAAAGCCTGGTTGAACACAGCGAGTATTGTGCCTACCACAGAAAGCAAAGCAAAGCAAGATGAATAGTATTGGAGCTCATGATAAATAATCTAAATTCTCCCAGTGTTTTCCTGTAAGGATGAAAGAAACATTTCTTCCAGTAATAAATTACTTTAAGAACAGCTGTTGGGAAGCAGACACTTCTGTTTGAAAAGGAACAAGAGGAGCCCTCCTTCCTCTTCCCTCCCCAAAAGGCTGCAGTTGTCTCACACAGCCAAAACACCACAGCAGTGTTCACACATTGCCATGTGGGAGGCAGCTGTGGCATCCAGTGACTCCCTAGCACTGGGCTTGTTTGTCTTTTCCACTGGCACGCTCTAACAAACACTGCCAAACATTAAACACCAACTTCTTCACTTCCAAGAGTCATTCTCTTCATCTGGTGTATCTCAAAAGCCAGTTCAAGCAAGCAAGAAAAGAACAATTCCCTCCACCCCTGCAAGCTATTTCTTGAGTTCTTGCTTGCCCTTTGCAGAGCCATGTGCAAGCAGCTTTGCTGATGACTGTGTCCAGTGTCAAACCATTCAAAGGCTGGACTTGAGCATCCTGGAAGCTCTTCCAATATGATTTTATCTGTGACAGTCATTAGAGCAGCACTTACAGCCTTTTTCCACACAGCCTGGCCCCTCTCAGACAGGGGCACAAAGCAGACACAAATGGCACAAGGAGAAACAGGAATGTCAGGTATTATCTATCCTCAAATCAAATGGTTTGGCTCCACTTCCACAGCCTCTTGGCTTTGAGCAGAGTCTGTGGCTGTGTTTGTCTCTAGCATTAAGGACATTGCTGTTTTACAGACCCCAAAGGACACATCCCTCCTTACATTGCACCAGGATGATTTCTCCAGCTTTGTTGGACATGAAAAACAGGATTTATCACTCTTGCACCAGCATCCTGCCCCACATGATGGCCACCATAGAATCATTAAGGTTGGAAAAGCCCTCCAAGATCATTGAGTCCCATCTTTGACCAACCATTACCTCATCAACTAAACCATAGCCCTAAATCTCACATCCAGTCACTTCTTGAGCACCTCCAGGAACGGCAACTCCACCATTCCCCAGGCAGGTTCAATGCTTAATAACACCTTCCATGAAGAAATTCCTCCTGATGTCCAATCTGAGCCTTCCTGGCACAGCCTGAGATCACCTCCTCTGGTCCTGCTGTTGTTGTCTGATCCTTCCAGTTTCGCTGCTGGATACAGAAACCTGCCAGGCTCTGCTTTGACAATCCCTCACTTAACTACATTTGACTTTTAAGATCATTAGAAGTTAACCTTAATCTAGGAATTATTTTGTTTTCTGCATCCCTGCCCATGTAGGACAGCCAGGCAATTTAGGGACAAGACAACAGGCTAAAGGTGGTCAGCAGCTGTTTTGTTGTATCCCAGGGTCAGGGGAGGATGGGGAAATCAGAATTTGCTGAAACAAGGAAAAGCAGCACTTCTGCATTTGACATATGTATTAAGATCAGCTTAGTGAAGTATCTAGGAAGTAAACAGCTGCCTCAGCCTAAGACAGCAAAGTCTCAGCACTATATAATTTTTTTTAACCTATCCATATCATCTGCATTTTTGAAGACCGGCTTTTAAAATCTTATTTTTGTCCTTGTTTTCCTTAAACACTGTCACTTCCCAGCATTGACCTTTTACCACAAAAACTTCATTTCCTCCTGTACAGCCACACTGAGAACTGTGGGGAACTTTAGTACTCTCCCTGCTTTCATAGGATCAGAAAATGGTTTGGGTGGAAGAAGCATTAAATATCACCAAATTCCAACCCCCACACCATGGGCAGGGACACCTCCCACTAGACCAGGTTGCCCAGAGCCCAATCCAGCCTGGTCTTGATCTATCTGCTCTGATGAAAAAGTTCTTAAATGCTTTGCATCCTTCAGGGCTTTCTCCCTTATTTCTGTGCCTCTCAAGAAAAGGGCAAGGAGAAAAATCTCTTGGTGTGGTGACTGACCCTGGCTGGAGGACTGGTGCCCACCAAGGCCGCTCTATCACTGCCCTCCTCACCTGGACAGGGAAAACACAACCAAAGGCTTGTGAAGGTGAAGGAAAGGACAGGGAGAGATCACTCACCAATCATTGTCATGGGCAGAACAGACTCACTGTGGGGAAATCAGCTCAATTTATTACCAATCAAAGCACAGTGTGGCAATGAGGAATAAAACCAGATCTTAAACCACTTTCTCCGAACCCCTCCTTTTTTTGTTGAGCTCAGCTTCCTGATTTTCTGTATTTCCTCTCAGCCAGCAGTGCATGGGGACAGGGAATGGGGCTGTGGACAGTCCATTACTCCTCTCTGCTCCTTCTTCCTCAGAGAGAGAACTTCTCACACGCCTCCCCTGTTCCAGAGGGGAGTCCCTCCCACAGGAGACAGCCCTCCAGGGACTTCTCCAAGATGAGCTCTTCAGCAGCTGCTCCAGCCTGGTTCCTTTCCATGGGGTGAAATCCTTCAGGAACAGGCTGCTCCAGAGTGGGTCCCTTGCAGGCCCACAAGTCCTGCCAGCAAACCTGCTCCAGCCTGGGCTTCCCACAGGGTCACAGCCTTCTTCAGGCTCCCATGTGGGCTCCTCCAGGGGCTGCAGCTGGATCTCTGCATTCCCATGGATCTCCACGGGCTGCAGGGGCACGGCTGCCTCGACAGGGTCTGCAGGGGAATCTCCACCCCAGTGCCAGGAGCACCTCCTGCTCCTCCTGCACTGACCTTGGAACCTCCTGGGCTTCTCCCACATATTCACACTCCTCTCTCTGGCCACAGTTTCTGCTGTGGAGTTCTCTCCCACCTTCCTTCCTTCCTCAGTGCACTACCCCTGAGGTGGTATCACCATCTCTGGTGGGCTCAGCCTTGGCCACTGGCTCTGTCCTGGACTCGAGGACAGAGTTGTCCTTGAAGCCCCACGTTCACATGGATTCTCTGGTTTCCAAAAGATACAACATGCCTCTCAATACAAGTCAGAATATTATTCTTCTCCTTTACCCAGCTTTCTACATTCATGGAAGTCCTAATGATTAAACTCCCTGGAGACTTCCACCTCAGCCAAATGTCACTGGAATTTGCCAAGTTCAAAGCCATTAGAAGGGAGAATGGCAGAGAAGTGTGACTGCATTCATTAAGAGATCAGTCAAATGCACAACATGCACATTACAGCATTTCATGACACATAGCTATTTATGAACTCAAAATTAAAAATTAAGCCACTAATCATTCTCTAAGACAATATATTCAGTTTGAACTCCAGATTTTAATTAATTTCTTGCTGTTATGCATGTGCAATCCCTCTGAAGTTCATGATGTTTGCATGAAATTAGAAACTGGTCCACTGATCCTAATATTCCAACGCAGTGAGAATTAATGTGCTTGTCAACAACAAAAACTGTGGCAGGCAGTATTTACACCTCCAGACCTTTGCCTGCAGTTTTTCTGAAGATGCTTTTGCCATCTCTGTTGTGCCATATTTACCTCCACCCATGAAACCAATTACAGATATCTTTTGCCCTGAATACCTTGCCCCCACCCTGAAATCTGGTATTTTACCTACTTTTGCTATTTGAGAAATGAGCGAAACTTTTAGATCACTGAATTTCACCTTTTACCACCACATTTTAAAGTCCTGTACTTTTCAGATGAAGCTTGCTAAGCCTCCTTGATGTCTGTATAAACTTGGCAAACCCTGCCTGTGAGGAAGGGTTAATGATGTTGCAAGTCAGAAGCAGTA